>NC_049201.1:56493076-57099326 GCF_013347855.1 Anguilla anguilla | reverse complement strand
AGTATTATGGAAATATGAATAAGATATAGACTCTTTTTAGCTGTTCCATTAAAAATAAAGATTTGCTAAATTTGCTTACATCTCTATCTGTGAGTTTGTTTTGTAGCCCCTCTTTAACATTTTATTCCTAATGGCGTATCTTATAAACAGGATCACGCATGAAAATTCCCTGGTTGTGACAGAATGGTAAAATACTATAGCTGATTTATCAAATTGCATGGGATGAAGTCGGATCATTACAAAATAAATAGTTAAAAAGTGAAACTGCGAAAATGAGTGCTGAAAGTGAAAATATTTTCACTCATGGCTGGTGCTGACATAATATGTAGTAGGCTACCTTCAGTTCAGCTGTCTAGCGCACGGCTTGCGTTGCCCAACAAATCGACCTTGAAACGTGCGACACTATACAGCAGTGGATTATCAAAGGAGGAGCGACTGCCTCAAGCAGCCTAATCTACACAGTTTTTTTCTGAATTGACTGCATGCAGTAGCCTACCGATTCCCTCAAGAAAACGCAATAACTATGGTAGCACAGACTGAGGTTGCCTTGATTGTGCTTATGTGTGACTGTCCTTAAGCACTGTTTTATTGTCGAATGTTGCTGGGATTATGCCCTGCTGGTGCTTACGTCACCTGACGCACAAAGAGGGAGGGCAGTCCCTCAGACTCCACACTCGGCGAGCAGACAGGATTGCAACACGTACGCTGTCTCACTCCTTTCTCGTCAATTTCTGCTCTGCTACTTTGTGTCATATTGCCCACTATCTTCATTTGTAACTGCTTTTCTGTCAAGAGTAGCGCAAGGAGGAAGCGTGAGGAGTGTGCTTGTTTACTTTTCCATTATAAAGAGGCATGGCGGAGAATACAGTACAAAGAAAACAACAGCGAAAGCAAATTAAGCCGAAACAAGCGGCGGATACCAGAAAAGCTAACAATTGGAGTGCATCAGCAAGTATTGCTTGTGGAATATCGACTGGACATGTTCTGAGCACTTTAAAAAAGTTTTTTATTTAATTTAGTTTAATTTCTTTTTGTCACATGGAGTGCACTGGCAGTCTTCGCTACTAAACTTCTTTTACATTGTTGTTAGTTCGCTTTTATGTTGTTAGTACTTTCATAACATGATGATTGGGATTTAAATAACTATAAGTAGTTTTTCTTTGCCATCTTATTGCAAGGACCTATTTTTGTAATTTTAAAAATCATTTTAATTGCCATAAAACCACCTCAATTGCCACACCGGTTATCAGTCTTAAATAAATAAAGGAAATCTGTGGACATATTGGCATAGGGCTGCAAACATGGGGGCAAAACAGAGCAGCCCAGCTGCTAATGGTCGAACCAGGGCTTACTCGGGCTCGGATCTGCCGTCGAGCACCTCCACTAGTAACGGCAATGGCAGAACTGCAGCAATGGCAATGAGATTCCACGCATATGGTGCCTCAGCTCATTGGGCCTCGGGAGCCACATCGACTGCGGCTCAGCATGTTGGCCCCAGGGCAAGATCGGTGGGGGGTAGTGGAGGTGGATCAGAAACCAGGCCTCAGTCGGGTATCAACATCCCCAATAATAGTGGGGCTTACAGCTCCCATGAGTCCGGCAGCAGTACCCCAGAAGAACCCGCTGGAGACATGGACAGGTCACGTGGAGGTCAGGGGGCTCCCCGGCTCTTGATTGGTTCACTCCCAGCACACCTTTCACCTCATCTCTTTGGAGGTAAGAAATGTCGATATAAAAAGAGAATTTAAATAATTTAAGATTAAGAGAGAAACTTATATTTGCCAACACCAACTGTTTATAGCCATTTTATTATAGGCACATTTCATATTCATAAGTCGGTTGGAGTATCATGGTCTGACAACGACTAGTTTAAAAGATCAACAGATGCAGTAACAGGCTACTGATTCAATTACATAAATATATATTCTTCCTTCGGGACACTGCAGTAAACTGTAACATTCAGTAGTTGTAAAAGTCAGAACGCCAGGTATTAATCATGTGTATGTTCGTTGTAACGAGATTCTAAACTAGTAAATTTTATGAACCAATGCGAGAATGCATTACATTACCTGCAGTAGTCATATTCTTTCTCTCTGACAGACAATCACTTAGCAAAGAAAAAGATCACCGCGATACAGATAGGAATGACACAACATTCGAATTACAGATACAAGGTTGTGGCTTCTAGGGGGCAAGAGTGCGGTAGGGTGCCATATAAAACATATTTCTGGAATAGCATTACATATCAGGCTATGACGTAGACTAATAAAACTAGAGATTAAAGATGGACTTTAAATTAAGCCATCATATTAGTTCTCATCCTCGGGAACTACATTCCGTCAGTGCTGATAAAATAATCTATGCCGCAGACCGATTCAGTTAAACGATTCATCCGAGGTAAAGCGGTTTCGTTAGGTAGTGGTGATAAAATCTGCCTATTTATCCTAATTCTAAAATGTGACCAGCTAACCTAGATCTCCCCGATTATGCATCAGGAAGCGTTGTTTGTTTCCACTGGGTCGTCTTTCGTAGTGGGATTAGTTTTGTCTAGGAATTTACAAGATTACATTCTTTAAAAAGGAGAAAAAAACATTGTGCATTGCCTTAATTTTACATGCTTTTCTTTGCTTGACATTTTAAAGTGTACTTGTATCATCTATGACTGTACATTGCTTTGGAATATGGCTTTTGTGAAATAAAAAATAAAGGATTAAACAAAATTCTTGGAAATTCAATTTCACTAAAGTAACACAGTTTCATAAGAAATAGAGCAATTACTTACGTGACTATTATGAATTATTTTCTTTTCTTTTTATTTGCCATATTTTCCACTTTTTACACGTCCTAAGACAACATGGACTGATTTTTATACTTATCTCAAGAAATCATAAATCACTAAATAAGGAGGCAAAGTTAAAATGTAATTATTCTGAAGCAATACTTTCAATGTTGAACTGTTTTCAGGGGTTTGCAAACAACTGTAAGGGGAACAGAGACTTTGAGTCATAGAGCCAAGGTTCTATAGCACCACTTCTCTAGCTGTTCCTGCTCCAGTCTTATACTGTGTATTCTGTCCAGCCTTTGAACCCGATAGCCCTCCCACTGCCTGAAGCTGTACTTCAGTCCTGTTTTGTGCAGCTGCTGTGGCATTAATGACATTAAACCTGCCATTCAGCCGGAGAAAGTACAGGTTGCTGAACACAGAAACTTCAGTAGCGATCTCTGTCAATGAACACAGTGTGTTGTGTTTTTGAACTTTTGTCTGGCATGGCTATTAAAAGAGAAAATCCACCCAGCCCTTTTATGCTTTTATGGCAATGGATTGTCTTCAGTGGATTGCCTTCATTGCCTTTAAATTAAGTTTTGTCTTCCACGTCTTCTGTTCATAGATGAACAAGCCATCCATGGCTTACTATTGCAGCTATATGTTTGTCAATGTCAAAAGTAAAAAATAAGAAAAAACAATTAAAAAACCATACATTTTCACTGGCACACAATTACAGATTTCTGATGCTTAATGAAAAAATTGAAATTAGGATTTACAGAGTCTATGATATCCCCCAGAGTGTTTGTCTATTTAACACTACTTACTGCTTGTCCTCATTTTGCAAAAAAAAGTCACTCCTAACCTTGTTTTGGCATGATCAGTGACATGTTAATGATGCTGGGGAAACTTACTTCCCTGCTTGTACTTTTAAGTTGTAAGATTTCTGTGTTTCTGAAAAAGCTTGTGAAGTGTGCACTGTGTTAATGTCATGTCCGTTATGTTTGTCATGATGAGTGATTGTGCAGTCAAAGGCAAAGTATTATAAGTGAAAGTAGTGTTCGTCTTTCCACTGAATTTTTACAGTCTTTCTGTGTCTGAGGTAAAAACCTGACAGGAATAAGGATACTGGTTTGATAATTCACTTGACTGAAGCTCATGAAAGTGTAAATTATCTACTTCTCAAAGTAGTCTTTCTTTTTTTTTTACACACATGGGTGACCAGGTATGGATTTTTTTCACATCTTGTCCCTCAGAAGGAACATTTCTGGCACTGATTTAACAGGGCACATTCAAATTTCAAGCCACCCCCCCCCCCCCAGTTCACCTTAGGTCTTATGTGGGCAAAACAGCTGCTTGCATGTCACTAAACCCGCAACCCGGTGCTGGATGAGACATTGTCATCTTGGCTGGCTGAAACTCTTCCTCCTTGGGCAGCACTAGCCCCAGTTAAATGTTGCCCCACTGGGCTGCTGGCCACAGTTGGCACTGTTACAGACCAAATTCAGTGTCATACCTTGGGCTCATCCATGTGCTGTAATGGTGCTTATTAGGATGAGCCACCAGGCACCCACCGAAAAAATATTGCAGTTGCCTCATGCCACCATTGTATCACACCTGCTCTTCTAATGTGTCCCAGTAGGCCCGAGAGAAGAGAAGGCAGTGTTGTCTGCATTACAGTTAAACACAGGGCTGGGCAATTCTGGTCCTGGAGGGCTGGTGTGTGTGCAGGTTTTCGTTTCCACCAATTACACTGGCTAAATGAGTTGTTTGGCTACATACAGCAACATTAGTTCACTCATAGATTAGATCACAGTAAAATGTCTTATATAGGGACATGTAGGGAGGACTTCTGCTGTCATTCATACACTGATCAAGAAATGTAGCTACAATGTCAGATGGTGTAAATGGTTGGGCTAATTATGTAATTTAGGCCAGAAGTTGGCTTGAAAACCAGAAATGCATACGACCCTCGTTAACCACCTCTGGATTAACAGGACTGTAGTGAAAACAATCGTCCCCACCCCCCCCACCCCCCCACCCCCACCCCCAACTCCCATCTCCCATGACCCCCACACGTGCCTCACAATGAGATTGCCTGTGTAGGGTCTGAGGCAGTGTGCCACCACAATAGTCTTGTGTCACCCCTACCCCTCCATACTGCAGACAAAAAAGTAAATGTTTCCTGCTTTGGAGACTGATGTCATTGACTCCCAATAAAGAACTCCTGTTATTGGTTCATTATTACAAGAGATCCTTTTTTTAAAGATGGGTGGGGGAGGGAGGAGATGTCAATCTACTATCCAGCATTGAAATATAGGTGAAATTGTGCCACAAGCCTCTCTCTGTCTCTGTCTCTGTCTCTGCTCTCTCTCTCTCTCTCTCTCTCTCTCTCTCTCACACACACACACACACAAACACACATACTCTCACACAAACACACACACACACACACACACCTACCTGTGTTTTAGTCATTGCCTCTACACCAGACTCTTTCTCCTTTTTGTTGCCTGAAACCATTCAGATATGGAATGAAGTAGACAAAAGGTCTGCAGCCAACACTGTATTGCAATTTGTCTGTCCTTAGGTCTAAAAAAATTCTTTCACAGATGGCCATTGTCTTTGGTGGTTTTGAAGTCTTGGCTGTAAATAATGTGATATTTCATTTGAAAGGCTGTGAGTAGTGCAAATTGTTTGACTGGTGGAAAGTCTACTGAGATTTTCTGTCTCAGAAGGTCCTTGATGGAATCCTCCAGGATTTTTGTAAGCAAAATTGTGCAAATTGTAAGCAGACTCCGAGATACCTAGCAGTTGTGGGCCTTTATGGTCTACTGTGGATTTTGGAAAATTACAGGCCAGATGTTGTTTATTGCCTCAGTAGTAAGATCTCCTATGATTTAATGGTTAATTTAGATGCTTAGAGTACATTCACAAATCAGTAAGGCAAGAACTGATCCAGCTTTTTGCAGCAGTTTCATATGTATACAGTGCAGTCCATACATATTTTGGACAGTGACACTATTTTTTTGTTCTGGCTCTATACTCCACTACATTGGATTTGAAATGAAACAATGAATATGTGTTTAAAATACAAAATGACAACTTTAATTGGAGGTTATTAGGATCTATATCCAGTATAGGAATTGTAGCCCTTTTTATACGTAGTCCCCCCATTTTACAGGACAAGAAGTAACTGGACAAATTAACGTAATCTTAAACTCGCCATGTTTAGTACTTGGTTGCAAATCCTGCACTGCAGCCATTTTCAGCCATTGAAACCATGAGCAGTTCCTTTCTTTCTCCACAAATCATTCTGTTCTTGAGGCATGCCAGTGGTTTGCATCTTGCTACGCTGGTGTAATCTTCTCATTATTTTAGTCCTTGACATGTCCGTGTCTACATCCTGCAGAGTGTTCATATTCTGTTCAACTGTTGACGAGGGGATTTTGTTCACAATTGAAAGTCTTTTTCAGTCATTCACTACAGTGGTCTTCTGTGGTCTACCAGGTTGTTTGCCATTCCTGAGCTCGCCAGTGTGTTCTTGCATCTTAACAATGTACCAAGCAGTTTATTTTGACGCACCCAATGTTTTAGCTACTGTTGTGTGAAAAAGTATTTGCCACATATATATATATATATTTTATTGGATATTTGTCACACTGAATGGTTTCAGATCTTCAGACAAAATGTAATATTAGACAATGGTAACCTGAGTAACATTTTTTAAAATTATTTCATTTATTTATTGAAAAAGTAATCAAACATCCATATCACCCTTGTGAAAAAGTAATTCCCCCTTAAACCTAACTGGTTGAACCACCTTTAGCAGAAATAACTAAAACCAAACACTTCCCTTAATTTGATGTCAATTTTTCTCATTGCTGTGAAGGAATTTTAGCCCACTCATCATTGCAGAACTGCTTTAATTCAGACAGATTGGTAGGTTTGCGAGAATTAACTGTTTATGAACTGATAATTTGGTCTGCTTTTTCCACCCCATGATGGTCTGCTTTATTGGCATTGACTTTTGAGCCCCCAAATTTTTGGGACTATGTATAAAAAAGGGCTGCATTTCATACATGGTTCACCCAATATGGATGGATATCAAACCTTGAAGCAGATGGGCTACAGCACAGAAGACCAAGCAGGGTTCTAGTCCTGTCAGCTCTAAGAACAGGAAGATGAGGCGACAGTGGGATAAGTGAAGATAGGAAAAACATCGCCTAGTCTGACAAATCTAAATTTCTGCTGTGAAATGCAGATAGTAGGGTCAGAATTTGGCATAAACCACATGAATCCATTCTGCTTTGTGTCAACGGTGCAGGCTGGTGGTAGTAGTGTAATGGTGTGGGGAATGTTTTCTTGGCACACATTAGACCCCTTAATACCAACTGAACATCACTGAATGTCATTGCATACTAAAGCATTGTTGCTGATGATGTGCGTCAATTTATGGCTACAGTCTACTCTATTTCAAATGGGTACTTCCAGCAGGATAATGTTTAATGACACAAACGCACATCATCTCAAGCTTGTTCCACAAATATTTCAGTGACTTTACTTCCATGGCCTGCACAGTCCCCAGATTTCAATCCAGTTGAGTGCCTTTGAGAGCTAGAATTTAAGGTGGAATGGGAAGTTTGCAGCATGAATGTGTGACTGAAACATGCAGTAATGGCGCAATGTTACCTTGCTGAGTACATGCTGCAAAGAATTTGGGCTGTTCTGGAAGGAAAAGGGGTCCTACCCAGTGCTAGATAGGTGCATCTAATAAAGTGACCACTGATTGTATGAAACCACAAGTTATCGTAATGTACTAGTATATGTTCATATTATTTTTGCATTTGTTTTTACAATAATACAGTAATAATCATACACTGGTAGTGTCCTATTAATTTGTATTGTTTTGTGACTGTTGAGATGTTTCTGTTGTTTTTTAAAACAAAGATGACTGTGTGCAGTAACAGATGATCCTCATTCTTGTTTACATTATATTCTTGAGTTACAGCCAAGACTGAAAATGAAAGAAATGTCCATCGTTGTATTACCTTTTTATGATTCACTGAGCAACTGGGGCACCAAATCCAATCTATTTTCTCCTCATATTTTCATCATTAGTTTGCCCATTGTAACATTGTTGGGGAGGGAGGACATTGCTTTTAATGAACACAGGAGAGACCTGTGCATGTACGGAAATTTTGAGGCTGCATTTGTGCTGCAGTGATTACTGGTCCATAACATTCAAAGCTACTGTAGAAGTCTGTTAATGCCTTTCTTTATGCTTTTAAAAAATCAAAAAGTTTAAAGTAAAAAAAGCATTGCAGTACTGATGGACAAGGCATGAAAAATGTCAGCTGTTCATTGGATGGAGTTGATTTCTGGGAACAGCATACTGTACATGACTGGTTCATGTTACTTTTGTGAATTTTTGTGCTGTACATGACAGAGCACAAAATTTCACAATTCACAAAAGTTACATGAGCCAACCCAAGAGGATTCCTCTCCGTTTGTGGGCCTTGGATTGCGCAAACTACTATCTTAAAAATGGCAGGGTAGATGGAGCTTTGTGCGATTCCCTCACTTGGTTTATTTATAAATTGGTCCATGAATGTAAAATGTGCTACCGTGTTCCAGTGTAATTTTCTATAGAACTTTTATGTGTGAGTGTGAACCAGCTGACTCAAGCCATTCTGGCAAGGCTATCTTGACACAGGAGACTCCTGGAAAGTGCTACAGACACACACATAGCCACATAGTTATGATGAAATGGGGGGGGGGGGGGGGGGCAGGTGTCTGAGGCATGGCCAGTGCGGATAGTGACGACTCCATGGTGACACAACACTTATATCTAATCTATAGAGACATATTTAGTCATGTCTTACAGAAGCCTAATTTCCCTCTTGATGTGGTGAAACCATGCCCTTTTCCACCCCCACACCATTAGCTATGGGTGAGATGTCTGGTTTTATTGTGGGAGACTAAAACAGCTCTCATTAGATGTGTCTTTTTTAATTAATGAAGGCTTGCAGGTGTTGTCCCCTCTAACATTTGTTACAATCTCCTACCCTCCATTGCTTGAACTAGAAAATGGATAGGTGTTGGAACAAGAATAGGTACCAGTGTATGGACAAGAGGTAGAGCAGGAACAGAAATAGGAACCAGAGGAGCAATAAGAGGTGAAACTGGGACCCTAACCAGACCAGGTATAGGACCTGGAAGAGGAATAGGAACGAGAGCAAACACAGGATGTTGAATACAGACAGAAGCTAGAATAAGAGACAGCTACTGGAACCAAAAGCAAAATAGGAATATGGTCTCTAGAAGACACAGGTGGAGCTGAGCAGGAACAGAGCTGGAGGTAAAGCAGGGACATGTCAATACTAGCTCACTGCAATAGTGTATCAGCAGCACGGTGGCCCTATCTGCTGCTTCAGCAGTTCAAGCTCTGCTCCGTAATGGATTTCCCCCCCTCCCCCTATACCCACACACCAAATCTGGCTGGCTTCCATCTCTTCTCAAAGGATTTTCTATTTAGTCACTCCTTGTCACCGTGGACTATCTGCAGAACAAGGTCATTTGGTTCGTGAAGGAAGGAGGGAAAGCACAACAGGAAATGGGACTCCTTGATAATGGAGAATAAATGGATTTCTAGATCTATTTGTGTATGTTGGGATTTCCTGTTAGTGGAGATGGTACTGGTTCCAGAATATTGTGCATATGTGTGTGCACATGTATATGCGTAAGTTTATGTATGTTTGGATTGTTCTCTTATTTTGCATTTCTTTTAGATAAGTGCAGTAGCTGTTATGATATCTATGTAGTGACACAACATTCAGTTGCCCAGGAGTAATTTTAGAGGTGGAACAGGAAGGTTGAAAGGTGTGGTAGGTAGGGTTTTCACCTGTTGCTCCTATAGCGGTTATTCAATATGGTTATTCATTCATCTTGTTGAGTAGTACGCGTTGTCACAAGAACAATGACAAGCCAAACATTGACAGCTGTAGCTGTGTGCAAATTAGTCCTTTGTGTATATTTGACAGGTGGTCTAACAAACTCCCCTGACTTTGAGACAACTTTATTGTTTTGGAATAGATTTGCATACAAATAGCTTCCTTTTGACTAGTCAGTGGATTTATTAGATGTGACAAATTACTAAAATCAGTTATTATTTATTGCACAAATTTCAAGACATGAATAATTTCATACAATCTGGCATATTCTCCAGTGCATCATAATTTAAAACTCCTGTTGGTGCACAAAGATTATAATTTTCTGGTGTGATTAAGAGCACTGACCTTTTCCAGATGAAACATTAAACTAAGGTCTCAAACTTGTACCTTCCATCACCCATGTTGATTTTGTAAAGGGTATGAGTTAAACCCTCATTGTTAAAGTGATTGTAAAGGGGCTGAAAACAGTTAAAATAACCATTATTATCACAGATGATATATCCACTGCTCATCCACCAAATATATATTCAAAGTGATGTCAATAACTATAATAACACACATTTCAATTCAGACATAAAATCCATCCAATCTCAGGATTGTGTGGGCGTGGTTGGGACCACTGAAAATGTATCACCCACAAGTAAACAAACACACATGGCTAGTGTGGCTGCATATATCTATTACGAATGGCAGAGGGCTTCACGGCTGCAAGCACAATGAAATGGACAGTGACAAAACATTAATTCAGATCGCTAAAAATGGCTAGCTAGCATTATAGCTTCCAGACATAACAGATTTACCGAACATGGAGCTAGAAATTCTACTAACGCCATCAGCAGTAACCACCCTGTAATTTCACTTCAGTCAGTTAAACATGGCACTCATATCAGCCTGTCATCAAATGCTGACAAACTATGGTGTTGATGACCGTCCTCAGATCCGTGCTTCCCTAGCCTAAACTTCTGTGCCTGCCTGCCAGAACTAGGCTAGCTAGCCAGATAAAGCAGGTCAGGTTGTCCATAAAAATCTGATGAAAATATGTACAGACACAGCTACATCAAACATGTGGGCTACAATAGGATCCACTTAATTGGATGATGGATTATTGCATAATTAGAGTATTTGCACAGAATTGCCAAATCCCAAACCAATTCCCATTCATTCCATTGTAAAGAGATTACATATTTGCAGAAACCATTATAAACAATAAGCCATATTTTGGATGGTTGCATCGAATTGTGTCCAATTACATTGCATAATGATTTATAAATATACGTTGCCCATTTTTAATGTTCGATTGAGCAACAACTAAACCTTTTCACCATGTCTGCATACTTTATACATTTAGTGGCAGCTACAGTATGATTTGGTGTTTGGAGGAGCAGACTATTTGTGCTAATTTGCAGGTGTGCCTATATATATACTGGGCTCCTCCATCTAATCGACTCCCCTTAGCTGGATAATCACATAAAATTCCCTGACAAATGGGTTTTGCAATAAAGCGGATCCTGCTGTATTACAACAGCATCAAATAAGTCAGCGAATATATTAGGCCCACCAGATTCAGTAAATCTGCAGTCCAGGCTATAGCTATAATTTGCTTTAGCCGTGCTGATGAGTTCACAAAATTTGTTAAATTTTCTAAAAACCGAAGGAAAAAAGCATTTACGCCTTAACGAGTGCTTGTATATTACTGTGTAATGTTACAGTTGACTGCGCAATGCTACAGTGAAGAAACCATTCTTGCTGTGTGTGTGATGCTCTCAGTCATTGTAAACTTCAAATGAAAGAAGCCATTCACCATTGAAAAAGCTTATACTGTCCTACTGTCTACTGGATAAAAGAGTTATCAGTCAAACCAGAATGGACTGAAAATAATTACTATGTCTTAAAAAGCAAGTGGAGTTTTCACGTGGCTGGTGGATTATTAATAAAATAATTATACTACAGTTCAACTAATTTCACTTCATGATTATCCATGGATATGTTATTTGTTAGGTGCCTGCACATAGGTTGCAGATTGTTAGTATTTAATATGGAACATAAGTACAGAATACAAACACCCTGTTGCAGGTAAGCATGCCCTAATATAGTCACCACAGTCGCATATTAGCATACTGCTACCTAAAAGGCAACAGAGCAATCTGTGGAATTACACAGGCTCATGCTGTGTGACTCATCAGGTGAAGGGGCTGTTCTGTTGTGTAGACGTGACACGTAGATTCTCCCATAGACAGGGAAAGAGTAGGCCAGTCAGCCTAGAATTCTGTGGTCAATCTTGTAGAGCTGTGGATCTTCCTCTGCCTTATAATGAAGAGAAAGTGCTTTCTGTATCATACATCACATGCACAATTCTATAACTGTCTTCATGCTGTATTTTGAGTATGTTTGAACTGACATTCTACTGTAATGATTGCATGCTTGTTTCATGAACACAGTATCAGATGACCCGTGTGAATAGCACCAGCTGTGGGACAGATTACCTTCTGAAATCAAGAATGAGAAAAATCAGAATCATAAGGCTTGCTTTGATGAATCTGTCTTTGGTTTATAGATGGTCAGGGAACTGTCGTTTTTTAATGGATGAGACACATTCCCTCTTTTTGTGAAGGTGCTCTTCTCCCTGTCGGGCTGCCTCTTTAATAGTTTTGCCAAGACGATTTTAATCCTTTTTATGCCAAGCACTTTTTGCATAGATTAACCAGAAAAAGTGGGAAGAATGTAGGATGTTCACCAAAAGACTTCTCCAACCTGCTGTGCAGGTGCTTTATGCCAGGAATGTGCTGAAGAGTATTAACAATCACTGTATGCCTGATGTTTGAATATGAGTCTGATCAGCTAGTGAAAGTCAGGTAAGAGTAAATTGTCAGATATGATTTAAATTTGCTTAGAGGACACCTTCATTCTGGCTCACTGTACATAGCTTGCATTTTTTCTTATTGTACATTTATGCCAGGGGTTCTCAAACATTGAGCCCCCAGCCTACATTTTCAGTGACCTTGCTACTCTGTATTAAAATGCACCGTAATAAAATATGGACAACTGTATCTACTGCCATGCATATAGTGAGATTAGTGTTTAATTGGACAGTAGTGTATTGCTGTATAAAGTACAGAGGCATCATACAGACAAAAATATGAGGGAGGCTGAAATTTGACGTGAATACTGCGTAATTAAAATACCTCTTTGGGATTTATTTTAAAATTTATCAGTTTTGATATCTCAGTACTTCCTTGCATTATGTTAAGCTAATGGATGTTTACATGGCTGTGCTAATTTGTAATATTCTGCTGCTTTTGCATTCTTACTCATTCACTGTTTGTAACGCATTCTACTCAGTGCTCTTCTGTTCAAGTTTCTGCCTCTCTTCTTTTCTCTTCTTTTATTCCTCTCTTCCTCTCCACTATTCAGTTCCCTTGAAAATTATGATTTCCTGTAATTTGGCAAAATATTGTAGACTGAGAATTTGTCTAATCAGAAACATCCGTAAATGTCAGAATCAGGTCATTTCTGGTAATGGCATTTCATTCTGCAGCCAAGGTATTGAGACACCAAGTTACAGGTAATTGCAATTCTTATGCTAACAGTGACTCAAGTCAAGTAATATAAGACCTGAGGTCTACCAATACCCATAATTCTCTGTGGCTCTGTTTAATTTCATAGTTGGACGGCTGTGTGTTCTACATTCTGCATGATTCTGGGATGAAGCATTTTTCCATTATGAGTCTGTGGAATTTCCCCCCTACAGCCACAGCCCCTGCATTATTGGTGGGGCCTGCCTGTCCACTTGACGCAAACACTGCCTCTGTGATTACCGAGCGTAGACCCCTTCTGTCTGTTTACCTGGCCTGGGGCACTGTCCCAGCTGTAGTTAATGAGTTCTTGTCCTTCCCTGAACCCGACACTGGGACCTAACATGCCAAACTCTTCTTCTGTGCCAGACTATGAAGACCACATTCAAATGCATTGTCATACCTGCAGGCAATATTCATATCAACATGTGCAGTTCATGAAGTAAAGGAAATGGCATTGTAAATTTAACTTAATCCGTTTTGTTTGAAGTCCTACAAATCCTTAAGTCCCAGTGTGGTTTGCTCATTGGAATGTTTTTGACATGTGTAGTTTGACTTTCTTGAAGAATGATGCCTGTTTAATTGGGGCTGCTCAGTGTCTCTGACAAAACGCTTCGTCAGTGTTTTCATTTGCTGGCTTCATTCCCATGTCCCTATCCATGCTTGTCATCCGTGGTGCTTTAGAGCACTTCTTCATTTTAAGAGGCAAGTGGATGTCCCTCACACTTTTCTCCTTTCTGTTCCAAAGGAAAAGAACATGAAAATGATGTACTGTTTTCACAGTAAAGTCATGTATTCCTCTTTTTATGTGACTGAAATCACAAAACCTGAACGTAAGATCCAAACAGTTCTAACTTCAAATTGTTTTCAAATCTTTAGCTGCATAGGAGTTTATCTGTCAGTTTGCTTTGTAGATTTAGGTATTATGTTTGCCATGATTCATTGAAATATAGCCTTGTCTTCTTACTATTCCGTGTTCTGAAGTATTTCAGTGGACCATGTTTTGTTGCCTTTGGTCTTACATAAGTTGACTTATTAAGTTGATTATAAGGAGCCCTGTTTAATGAGTTGATCAGAATGTGTATGTGTGCTTGCCAGTCTGAGCCTGCTCTTCCTTCCATCCTGCTTGTTTAACTGAATATGCCTTGAGTTAATCTGACATCCTGATTTTTACCTGTAGTCCATGTTCAGTTGTCAGGCATCAGGCTGTCACAGCTGTTTTTTGAGGCACATAATTATTATTTTTTTCGTTGCGGAAGTTTCTTCATTGTAATTGGTGGATGTCTCCCATCTCATGTGTGCAGGGTGCAGGGATGGGGACCCTGCGCCCTGCACACAGCTCTTCCTGGGCATGCTGTGCTTCTCCCAGTGAGGTCTTTGTGTATGCTGGCCTGTGTTTCTGCTCACTGTCAGGCTTCATAAAGGCAATTGCCTGAACAGGCACATTAGACACAGAACAGAGGTCAACCTTGTTAGGGGCATTATTGACCACAAATTGAATTATGTCCTCCATAGAAGAGAATGATAACCCTGCAGTCCTGCAGATCAACTACCTGATCTTCAATGGGAAATAACAGGGTGTATGTTGGCTGAGCAAGAATGTTTGAATTGACAAAATCATTTTTTTATTTTCTCAATGTAGTACAGAAATCAACATTTTTCTGGGTTTTTATCAATGTTCCTTCGTATTATTTAACTATTTTAGAAAATACTGGGACTGATTTATGAAATATTATAAGTTGTGTGCTATTATAAATTGTGTGTTTTTTAACAAATGAGGCAAAATCTGCAAAATACTCAAAAAACTTGTAATTGGCTTGCTATAGTTGAGTGAATAGGCCCTATACATTCAAACACCTTACTTTTGAAACTGTGAAGCACTAAACTTGATGGTAATAGCAGCACTGTACAATGCACAAGGCCTGACTGTGCTTGATCGACATCGACTCAGTTTCTGTCACCTCCCTTGGAGGAGTTCTACTTCACTGACTGTGTGCCTGGTAGTGGAATGAAAAGCAGTGGGTGGCAGAATGCACTTCTGTGGAAAGGGCTTTCTTGCCCAAATATTCTCAGGGTGTACAGGTGATAATAGGGTCTTAGGAATAGAAATGTGTCATAAAAAAATTGTGATACCTGCAGGTAATATTTATGTCAACATGTGCAGTTCATGAAGTAAAGGAAACAGCATTGTAAATTTAACTTATTCAGTTTTGTTTAAAGTCCTATAGATCTTTAAGTCCCAGTGTGGTCTGCTAGCTGGAATGCTTTTGACATGTATAAATGGAATTTCTTGAAGAAAGTGTTCTCTGTTTGGATAAAATGGCTCTCAAAAAAGATAAAATAATAATTAAAAAAATTAGTTTTTACTTGAATTCATTTTGTCTAATATTACATTTTGAAACCATTCAGTGTGACAAATACGCAGTAATAGAAGAAATCAGGAAATACTTTTTCACAGCAGTGTACAGTGATTTCCTGACCTCACAGGAACTCACATGGGGATGATATTGCTGCTCAGGAACAATCAAACAGTCTGTGTCCCTGCTTACAAGGAATCCCCAGAATTTTATGAGTACTCTTGGGGGTGTGTTCAATCACGAAGACCAATCACATTCCCGTTTACTATCAATCTGCTTAGCATTAACAAATGCGATTTCCCTCCAGTTGCCAGTAGAGTTTTTGGTCTCACTCTACCAAGAGAGAGACCTCAATTGCATCCAGGCTATTTAAGAGGGTGACCTGAACACATCAGAAAAACCCCCGTGGGATCACCTGGCAGGGTGTGGTCTCATTGGCACGCCCCTGCTGGCAGAGATTTCTCTCTATTTGCAGCTGGCACAGCCCTGTGTACAGAAAACTTGTGAAATTAAAGGAGACCAAGAACTCCCTGAACTTAAAAGTAATTCTAGTTCTGTCACAAATCTGTCCACAGAAGCTCTCTGTCTAGGTGGTGATGGGTGGAGATGTCCCTTTGTAGAGTCCTGATCTCATAAGCTGTGTTTGGCAATACTTAACGTTATTCACTGGGTCTCTTCGTGAGGTGCATTGACGGAGGTGTAGGGAGGAAGGAGGACTGAACACTGAGTCCACTCCTGTCATCATCACTTTCACTTGTCAACTTGTCAAGAAGGGGCTTGTTATTACACCTCCGGCCTGAAAAAGCAGATTTTATTTATGCTTGTCGTCCTGCTTGTCCTGGAGGGGCAGTGGCAGGGGATATGAATTATACATGTGTCCACGGGCCCTTCCCCAGATTAGATTTTTCATCAATAGGATGAACCTTCAGATGTCACATTGATTTAACCCCCCTCCTCACCCCCTCCTCCAAGCCAATCTGTACACCAGCAATCCTGCACCAGAGGCCTTGCTATATATGGTCCCTACTGTGAGACGGGAAGGTCAAAAGTCATATAGTGAGTGCATGTACAGAACTTGTTTGTGCTGTGTAAACAGTTAATTGAGTAAAAAATAAAATATGACATTATATCACAAAATTACTGTTGTCTTTCTTTTCCTACACTTAGCGGGTGTCGGCATCAAGGCCAATTTGTGTTGCTTGGTATATACAGTAGATGTAGTAGCATGTAAAACTGGATATTTCCCCTGGAAGCAGGATATTCCCTGTACTTTCAATGCTGCCCTGTCCTCAGTCTTGCATCATTTGCCATTTAAATGAGAAGTAAAATCCATTTTCCTTATGTAAAAAAAAAAAAAAAAATTTAGTCTAGAAATTTCAGACATAAACAGTGCCTGGCTTTGTTTTTATATGTAACTAACATTTTAATTATTCACCATGAGCTTGCTTTACATTTTACCGTTGTACAAATGTTTTGAGTTGAAACGGGGTAATCATGCAATCATCTAGTGCGACTCACTGGATAGCTAGATTGGTACATTAATGGTGGGATTGGTTTTACTGTACAAAAGTACATGTACTCTACTTCCTTATGTGATACAAGCAAAGTCCAATCACAATTACTTTGTAAATCTATGCCTTGTGCCCTGTGCTCCACTGTAATTGGCAGTGTAGTGTGTTGTGTGTTCTAGATCATTTTCTGTCACTGAGTATTGAGATATACTTTTGGTATCGTCACTTTTATGGACCATTGTTTGGTACCATAAGAGTGTGAAGTTTTTAATAGATTCAATTAAGTATATTGTTTTTGCCAAAAAATCTATATTTTTCTAATTAATATATTTACTTTACTCAGTTCAAAATTGTGTATATGACATGAACAAAGAGAATAGTACTGCGTGCGACAAAAATGAAAGACCTGCCAATGGTCACTGATAATTCTGTTGTAATGTTTGTTAATTGAGCAAATGAAATGTGAATATTTTGATATCTTTAATTCTCATTGTGACAAAGCAGGTCACTACTTTGTCAGGCTGAATAATTTAAAGCCATCTGAGAGAAAGAGTATCTTTAAAAGGGCATTTATTCAAAAGAATTACAACAAGAGACTTGCATGTTTTCCATAGAAGAGACCTCAACCCTACAAAATGGCCCCCTTCCTGCTCATCACACACCTGCTTTAAAGACATGTTAATTATAATCACCAGCAGGTGTGCAACTAGCCTTAATCAGTCACACGTTTAGACCAGCAGCAGTTTAAGGTAGACTGAAGTAATGTGTTAATTGCTGAATTAATCATTGTTCTCCCAAATCAGCTGAAACAACTGTTTACAAAAGAGTTATTAATTAATCCTCTTCAGATACAGTTGGGCTTCAAAATCCATTATCAATTATCAAAAGCATTATACAAATAGCTAAAAATGCAGTGAATTGGTTATGAAAATGAAAAGACCTCACATTAAGTGTTTCGAACATAATGAAACCTGGAAATCTGTAGCAATCATTATTTTATCTGTCTGATAATCCATGCATTGTCTCACTCAGTATAAAATAAATGTAACTTTTGAGCTTGATTATAACAGATATTTCTAGATAACATTAAAACATTTTAAACAAATTTCTAGTGAAGAGGCCTTCATCTTCACACTCATGCTGTTACGTTCATATATACATATTAAAAAAGCTTTGGGTTTAGCAGCATGCACATTAGATGCTGGCAGAATTGAGCAATGTGCCCTGCCCTTACTCAGTTGCTATATATTCATATAAAGAAAAGTACATGCTGAGCAGTAACGGTGACTAGAGAGAAAGAGGTACAAGGCAAAAGCTGCAGAAAAGCTGAATTGGCAGGGGTGTGCAGCCATAGGTGCCGGGGGGTGCCATTTATGAATCATCTCCCAATTTTATTTAGTTACTTATTTATTAGTTTTACCCAAAAATAATAAGAATTAGATTTTTTAAACAGATGCTCATAAAATATTCATCTGTGACTTAACTTGACAAAATAAATGTTTTTAAAATGTATGTGCTAGCCGCTTTGGGGGGCATGCACTGCCATGTCAGCAGAACCTGTCAGGGGTTACTCTCTCCTTTTTGCTAGTGTGGGCACTAGTAACTGAATGGATTATCCTGTGAATGTCCTTCACTGTTAGGCAGGTCTTGCCGACATGTAGAGAAAACGCAATCGAAGCAGCTATCTTCGCTGGCCTTATGTAGTCGGGTTTCATTACAAACATGAAGACGGCCTATTAGCCAGCCGGGCCAGGCTAAAATAATAAAGGTTGGCTTTACGTCATCTGTTGGCCAATTACTGATCATGTGTGAGGTGGAAACCAGGTTTTACCTCTTCTGTACCCGTCTATATGTATGTTCTATTTATATTCTGTATGCAGATGTTACAACCATGACACATGCAAATAGACTTGCTGTTATGTTGCTTTGCAATGTCTGTGACAAGCAATACAAAACCTATGCTAATTTGAAACCAGAAGATAAATGATCAAAATAGGTGTATTTAAAACATGATGAAACTACAACTCCAAATCAAATCCCGCTCAGTTAATTTAAACCATTGTTGTGAATTAATGTGCATGGTCACATTAATTGGTCTTGTGCATGGTCACATTTTTACCACGCATTTTAATTTAAAATTGAAACATTTATTAGTGTAATTAAAATGTCTTTTTTTTGCTCTGTGCCAATCAGTGCTTGCCCAAGAATTTGCCACTTGCCTTTTTGGTCTCAAAATGGACCCCCCAGGCTGGAGAATAGACCAACTGAGCAATTATGCAGTCCATATGGATCGCAGGCTGTCATTGGCTACACAGGCCATATAGACCCATGTTTTCTTCCCCTCTCTTGGCAAGTTGTATGGTCCTTAGGAGGTTTGGAAGGAATGAGAACACTATCCTTTCAAACAGCTTACCAAATGACTAAATTAATGATGTTCGATGATAGATATCCTCATAGCGAAAAATATGCATTTTGTATACAATTATTATGATAATTGTAATTATCACTGTATTTCCCAGCTTAATCATTGGTGCATCAAACGAAAGCCCAGAAACTGATGCATTTTTTTTTCATTTTTATACAGGAAAATGATTTTCATGTCTGATTCATGAGAAAGGGTTGGGGATGTTGCATTTCCACATTTAAGAGTCCAACAACAGTGACTACTGTTGTATTGTCTATTTCAGATCTTCACTATCAGATTGGTGGGACCTTACTTGTCAAGTGAGGTCAGAACAATCTGATGACAATAACAGGCCATTCAGTTCATCAAGTCAGTTTTGTCCACAATATAGACAGTATCCAGTACTCTATCAAGCCTGTTCTTGAACACCCACAGGGCCACTGCTTTGCAGTAATAATGCATTTGCGTGGAAGTAAGTTTTTATGGGACAGTACATGGGATTCTACACAGTTGGTTGTAATTAAATGCAGGGGATAATGTGTTAGGTATTAGGAGATGAACCGACTGACCTTTTGACCTTTAGCTTCAGAGAAGGAACTGAAAGATATGTGTATCTGCAGCACAGGCTTTGGCTATGTATTTTTAACATGCAAACATTTAACAATGCAGCCTTTTCTTGTCTGACTATATTGAGATGAGGTTAGCTGGCCACCTGAACCCCCATTCCCCCACCCACACACAAAAAACATGGATGCACTATAACAAAAAATGAATAAAAAAAATAAATCATTCATTATACAAAGTGCAGTCAAACTTTTGTCTGTGTAGACTTTGAGCTTTGCCTGAGGTGGAGAAGCGCAAGTTATGTGTGTGTGTGTGCGTGTGTGCGCGTGTGTGTATAAAGCGGTGTCAAAAGCTGTCCTAGGCTTCACATACACTTATTCATTTTGCCCTTTGTTACCATGACCTAAATCACTCATGCATGTGATGGACTGAGTGCTGTGTTTCAACTCAGTCACTACTTCAGCTCTTATCTGGCGCAGCTCAGTCTGGTCTCTGGTATAGAGTCCAGCATGGAGGAAAAGAATGGAACTGGTCACCCTCAGTGTGGGTAATGCAGAGCTCTTTGTGATATCATGAGAGGGTTTATATTTATGTGAGTCAGTAACTTGAAAGGATCTTTACCTGCATAATTTGGACTTCACTTTGAGGAGCTGTATAGTATACAAGTGCTCTTGTGTCTCTGGTCCTGCCCCAGGAAGCTGTTGCAACACACCGTGTTTATTATTAACCATAACTTCTGCAGCTTTCAGTTCCCCTATAACTTCAGCCTATAAACAAATTAAATCAGGATCTTTTTGTAGGGCAAATATATTATGTATTCTACAATTCTACAGCTTCAGATAAGTGGGAACTTGAATTTTTATGTCTGTATTTGTTCAGCATGAGCAATATTGGTGAATAACAGGGTTTCAAGTTTCTAATATATTTCACTGAGGTTTGAGGAGCTTATAAAAAAAATTCACTGTCCAAGATGCCAGTGTGCAATTTTCATGCTTTGTGGAACTTCTTTATTAGCGCTGTCAAAATGAAGCGCATAAACCCAGGTCAGTCATTAAACTAAATCAAGATCATAAAGATTCAGCGAGGCCTTTGTCTTTCTCTCCTGCTTGGCTCCTGACAAAATAATGGCCTATGCCAACACTTCTCCAGATGGCCTAGATTTTCTAAGGGATCTAAATTCCTTGGCTGCCATGCCCTTCCTGTATAGATAATTGTTGAAACAGGGAGAGGTTATACAAAAATCTCTGTTGTCTTTGTGTTATTCTATGCATGTGCTCTTTATTATATTGGCTTTGTACTTATTGTGTGACCATGTTTTAATATTTATATCTCCTTGCTTAATACGTCTAACCACTGTATATCAGATTATTATAAAACAATGGATATTAATAAAAACTACCTGTCGGCCTATAGCACTAATCTTAGCAATTGTCTTCATAGCAATTGATCAATTAACAGGTTTAATTGGCATACACGATTTATGAGAATAACTTTGCAAAGATGCCATAAAATAGATGCCGAATTTTAATTTTCATCTTGTACATTTTGATAAAGGTCGATATACAGTTTGCTCTGCCTACCAATGAATTCGGCAATTTAACTGATTGACTGTTGATGCAGCTGTGTTCGGTATTCAGAGTACCGGACATCAAAGAGGGTGTTAAGTTAAAACTGCTGGTTTTGGAAAATTAAACGTGTCAATTAATCCTCACCTTGCTGACAATATCATTCTTCAAGATTTGTACTGATTAGTATAAACTGTTGTAGACATGTTACCTACAAATCTACTTCAGTCCTGACACAGCCTAATGAGATTGCGTCCTGTAGAAATCCTCCTTGTATAACTGTCCTTCCCGGCTAGGTCTAGCTCCTCCAACATCCCAGTTGAGTATTACTTTCTTTTTTTTTCCCCCTCGAACACAATTCCACAAATAAAGCGAAACTAAAATCCTAATAGCGCGTTCTCGTGTGAGCTCCCGGCCCGAACTGTGGAGAGCAGCACACCTTTAAGCACCCGGGCTGATTAGCTAACGCAGCCCAGGTGCGTGTGCTCTCTTCGCCACCCGGCGTAACCGAGGCCAATCCGCATCTCCGGCGAGCTGAATGCTACATACCTCCACCCCGAAAATTCAGCCGAAGGCTAATTCGGCTTACGCCGAGACCGCTCCCACCCGGTTTCGGCACCAAATGTCACACCAGCGTGACACCCCTGGGTGGGAGATACGGCCGTGCCGGGGAACACCGTTGGTTGCCGCATGGAGAGAGAGAGCGCACCAACACAAACACGAAATAAAATGAACAACCCTCTTCACCCTTCCCCCTCACGGGTTCCGGGCGAAAACAAACTAAAACAACAAGCTAAAATAACAAAGACAAAAGAAAGTAAAACGGTGCGACCACTTTCCTGTGCACCACCCATAGCTGGCCCACCTTCACTGCCAGGTCCAGCTCCTCCAAGATCCCAGTTGAGGGTCAGGCTACTTTCTTTTTTTCCTCACACTCAAGTAGAAAATACAACGAACCGAACATCATAACTGCGCTCTCAGCATGAGCTCCCGCTCTCGGCCCCGAACTGTGGAGAGCAGCACACCTTTAAGCACCCGGGCTGATTAGCTAATGCAACCCAGGTGCGTGTGCTCTCTCCACCAGCCGGCACAACTGAGACCAATCCTCTTCTCCGGTGGACTGAATGCTACAACAGTGTTTACATGCATTTACCCTCCACTATGGCCCTGTTCTTACCTAACCAGCGTAGATATATGGAACTCATTAGGTAACTGAATCAAGATAACTGGTGGAAACAAAAACCTACATTAACACTGGCTTCCATGGATGGAATCTCCCACCTCTGGCATATACACTGGCCTGTCAACACCACCCACTTTCCCCCCAGCCACATCTGTGAAATGTTTTGACTTTTTAATAAGTTGCCATTTATGAAATACAGGGATGAAAAATCTGACGGGTGATCTGGTTTTGCTCACAAGTGCTTCTGTTCTCTCGCTGTAGGTTTCAAGTGCCCTGTTTGTTCCAAGTTTGTGTCCTCAGATGAAATGGACCTGCACCTGGTCATGTGCTTAACCAAACCACGGGTGACCTACAATGGTAAGATCACCCTCTATTATTTATCAAGACCTTGGCCAGTCCCTTTCACATCTTGCAGCTGCAATGGCGGGTTTCTATGAGATGTATTAAAGTTGAATTTATGTCAAACAGATGTCAAACACTGCTCAATAGACTCATTTGTAATTTGCATTTACCTTGACTTGCTGAGTCTTGCACACCGATAGAAGTCAGAGTGGCTTTGCTGAATTACTGCATGATTGCATGTCTTCCCAAGCCATTCAACAGATACAGTTTGGACGCAACTATTGCCTCCCTTTTGATCAAGGGGTGGCAATGGAACTAAGCTATCAGAAGAATGTCAGATCACATTTGCATGAGGTGATTTCATGTAGAAACATGTTAAAATTGGTAGAATCCTTCCAAGTGGTTGAGCGTTGTACAGCTTTCACCAAAGCTGCCAGAATTGAAGCTTGTGTCGTAAGTGTTGTTGTTAAGGGGTCTCTGAGCCGGTGTTGGTGACCCCACTAATCCCACTGGCCTCTGGTCCCTGTCACACCCTGCAGTGCCTGTGGCATTTCACTGCTCGGTAAGAGTATATGTGTGTGTCTGCCTGCTGCTGGCACATCCATGTGGAATGCCGCTGTGTGCACGAGTGACAGATGAGAGGCCTAATTTGGGTGCGCTCCTTCTGGCCCTGCCAGCACTCACTGGGGCTTCCCAGGGGAAAGTGAATGGCAGGGTAATCCTACCTGTCTGACATGTTGACACCGCCATCAGGGAACACTGTCTGCTGAGCAACTCTCTCAACCTGGGGGAATTTGTTGACTGTCATGTCAATCCCAAAGAGGTGTTTTTCAGGGCTTCGTAAGAAGGGCAGAGACATGGTGCTTCTGTAAAATACTTGAATCCCTCCCCAGTGGTTTACTAACAGTAACTAGGCATAGTTGTGTGTGAGAGATCACTCTCACACATAATAATAATAA
Organism: Anguilla anguilla; assembly: GCF_013347855.1. Taxonomy (NCBI): domain Eukaryota; kingdom Metazoa; phylum Chordata; class Actinopteri; order Anguilliformes; family Anguillidae; genus Anguilla; species Anguilla anguilla. The sequence goes on along the minus strand of NC_049201.1, from coordinate 57,075,152 downwards.
TAATAATACTGCTACTACTACTACTACTACTACTACTACTAATAATAATAATAATATGATGATGAATTATGATTATTATGATTATTATTATGATGATTATTATTATTATTATTGTTATATTTTTAAGCAGATTTATTCAATTAATTCATTAATTCTGATTAATTAAATGAGACTTCTCATTGCTTAAGAAAATCTGTGTCAAATGTCGGATGGCACTAATGTGTTCACAATATGCCACAGAAAAGCTTAAGAAATCCATCATCATCACTGAAAGGACCCTTTTAGTGTGAAAGGAGTTCTGAGAGACTGCCCAGTTTTAGTACTGGGGCCACAGTTTCCCTTTTTCCCTCCTGCTACTGGAGGAAGTGATGACGCCATCAAGTGTTTCAAAAGAAGAGCGCAGCAAGACTCAAAGAGACTGGGCCGTGGAGCAAGCGATGGCTGCAGCACCTAACCTGCCTCTGTCTCTGCATCTCCACCTCTCCAAACCAAAAGTTTCTAGGCCCAATCTCTCTCTGTGTCAGTCAGCAATCAAGATGATGGCTGCTTTATTTGTCCGAAATCAGCATATTTTGATTTAGGCCGAACGTATGTATCCATAGTACGCACAGGCTGCTTTTTTGGCGTGGCCGAGGAGGGCCGCTCAGCTTTATATCCTCTCTGTGCCTGCCCAGCATGTAAAGGCACTGGCACCATGACAGCCAAATGCTTTTATGTCCAGGCTGCTCCAGTCTTGCAGATCACTTAAAAACAGAAACCCAGACAGGACTGAATCAATACCCATTGGCTGCAAATTTCTCTTTCAGTTCCAGTTTAATTAACTCTAGCGCTCGATTTGCTGTGCAGAGACAAAGACCAGGATTCCTAGTGCAGATTTTTTATTTATTTACAGCTGTGTTACTATTCATGGGGGTGACATAGCTCAGGAGGTAAGAGCGGTTCTCTGGCAGTCGGAGGGCTGCCGGTTCGATCCCCCCCCGGGCGTGTCGAAGTGTCCCTGAGCAAGACACCTAACCCCTAATTGCTCTCAATAAGCTGATTGGTACCTTGCATGACAGGCTTTCACCATTGGTGTGTGTGTGTGTGTGTGTGAATGGGTGAGTGAGAGATATCAATTGTAAAGCGCTTTGGATAAAAGCGCTATATAAATGCAGTCCATTCATGGTGGCACGTTTATCACAGTGCAGTCATAATTGCTGCCTGCCATGCTGTTAAATACAAAGCAATGTCTTGCTTTAAAAATAATATGTGGAAAATGAAAGAGAAATGGATTTGAATTGATCCCCAGTGCACTTGTAAATGAATGTGGGAAATAATTTACCCATGTTGCCCAATCAGATGCTGTTTGTATTGGAACCAGGATCCCGTGTGTGTTGTAACAATCTGACCCAGAGAGATACTGATAGCTTTAAAGGGCCTGGTTACAGTGCAGAACTAGAACCTGTGGCCCATGTACTTTGGAATATGGAAGATTAAATGCCGTCTGGCTCTTGTTCTAATCAAGATCATATTTCTGATTGGTAATACTGACCCCAGCCCAGATATTATAGGGCCTTGTTTTGCCATACCACATAATCATGTTCTCAGACTGAACTCAATGACGTTTATAAAAGCTACATTCCATTTGCTGTTGCAGGATGAGGTGCCAACAATCCTAAGAGGAGGCCTGTTGATTCTGGTGACCCAGAATTGTACATTAACTGATGTGAACTGGATACAGACATGGGGGTAGCAAACAATACTTTTATCACTAAAAATGCTTCCCTTAACCAAGCAGAAGCAAGCTAGAATCTTTGCAACAAAAGCCATTAACAATCATTTAATAGCAGTATCTATACGTTCCCAGTCCTTACAGTTTTATGTGACAGGTGATATAATTAATAATCAACCATCACAGTAAGAGATGTAAGGAAGATGAGCATATAGTATGGCATACAGGCATCTTTGGCAGATGTGGAATATCCCGGTTCAGAAAGTAAAAGTCCTCCCAAGTATTTTGCTCCAATCACCTGGATGTGCTCATTTGCACAGTTCTTCAGCCAGGAGGTAGAACTATTAGTAAAATCAGTTGGCTGGGTCCATGGGTAGAAGAAACACATAATAGGACTTACTTTCTGACCCCTGGACTTTTCACTTTTCACCTGATCATTGGGCATTTTATTTCTAAGTGTTGTTTAGGCTTAATAGATTTCATTTTCATGGATTTAAGGAGGACTATGAATACACATATTTTAAATGATTGGGTCTGATTCTGAATATCGAAAAGATTAATGTCTTTTCCATTTTAGAGTGGCAGGTTGTGTGTGGCTGTCAGAGGTGGTGATGTCTTTTCAACAACCCCTCCTTTCTCACTTTCTCACTGGCTTGTGTATGTCTTCAGCAGTTCTGTATCTATGGTGCATTGCTGCTGCTCGATTGTCAAACCTGTTATTGTAGACGCTATAATGCTGTTATTAGGAGCTTGGTTGAAATCCCCCCCCTCCCCCCCAACCTCCAGCAACCCATCCAACCCAGACTGACCTGGAATAAGATGTACAGCACCATGGTAACGAAAGTTGATTATGAAGAGGGCCTCCAAATAGCTTGGGCATTTTCTGCGGTGACAGGTCACCTGAGGTGACGTCTGATGAAATTGCTTTTTGGGAAAGCTGAGAGTGAGTCAGAATATAAAGGCATTCCTTCTTCCCCATGTCCTTCCGAGGTACAGTCACTATGGTTACCGGGCCACCTGCTGCATTAACCAAACCTTTCATCCATGAGTTTTGTGGGATAATAATCATGCCTTTGTCCCTCTGCTCTTGTATCCAAATCGGCCCCACAATGATACTGCACCTCTCTGACCCAATCCCCTTTCACTGCAGCCACCATCTGCACTGAGCCTAGTGACTTTCATAAGGGTGGCAATGTATCCCAAACTATACGCAGAACATTTCATTATAGTAAGAGTATGGTAGGTGTGACATTTTTCAGCACAGGAATATTGTGATGTTTATCATACTAAATTTTACAGAATGGCAGTCATGATGGTGGATGTTTCTCAGTTTCTGAGATGATAATAGTGGTTGTTATACTCAAAAGACCCCCCTGAAAGGTTAAGGTATTTAATCACTGAGCACCATGTGCCACTCATGGCCATCTTGATTGTAAATATCCACTCACATGCACTTCCAAGACCAGAGACAGGCCAAGAATATAGCTTCTCATTGAGCACTGCTTGCCAGTACTAAATGTGTAAAATATGAAAATATACGATATATTATTGACATATTTCTGTGATTTTATGTTTGACAATGTTTTCATTTGTGTATGTATACATTTCTTTGCGCCCATACATAAATGTCTGTGTGTAATGTGTGCGCATTTATGTGCATGTATTCATCTGCACGTGTGTTTTTACCTATGTGCACTGAGTTCCTCGCCTGCTTGCTTGCCCTGTATGGCAAGCCATTTTAGCTTTAATTCATTTCTAGAGGATATCACAAATACAATTCTAACTAGTTAGAATGCAAATTCTTGATATCAGAAATTTAATTGTAACTAGTTGTAAGTCTAGCATTTTCCCCATTCATTTCAATGGGACCTTTCATTTTTGATATCAAGAATTGAATTTTAACTAGTTCACATTGGACATTCTAATTAAAACTAGTTAAAATTCTATTATTGATATCAAAAATTTCAATTTTAACTAGCTAAAATGGAATTCCTGATATCAAGAATTCCAATTTTAACTAGTTAAAATTATATTGTTGATATCAATAATTGATTTTCTGATATCAGAAATTGGCATTTTAACTAGGTCAAATTCCAACTCCCATTGAAATGAATGAGAAAAACGTTTTAAATCTGACTAGTTAAAATAGAATTTCCGATATCAAGAATTGGCATTTTAACTAGTTAAAATTTAATTTCCGATATCAATAATATGCATTTTAACTAGTTAAAATCGAATTTCTGATATCAGAAATACACATTATAACTAGTTGCAATTGAATTTGTGGTATCAACAATTTGCATTCTAACTAGTTAGAATTTGAATTTTCGATATCCTGTAGAAATGAATTAAAGCAAAAACGGCTTGCCATAGCCCTGCTCACCGTCCTCCACTCCTGTCATCTCAGCAAGGTCTCACACAGGATGTGATAAATCCTTGCTATAACCACTATGACCACTGGGGGCACTACATTCAGGCCAGGTATTCCCGGGGCTTCTCTATTAGGCTCCATTCCTGCTGCTGCTGTCACTGTTTGCTACTCTTTCCTCACTCTTGAGTCAACAGGGCCTGGTGCCTTATGGGTAAGCACCTTCTGTGTGGATGAACTGCAGTTCAAAGGCAGTTTCACAACAGTTACAAGAAGCAAACTCTCCTTATTGTGATGTAGCAGGTTGTGAAACGCTAATGCGTATGCAATGCTGACAGACATTTTTTTCACACAAAATTTTTCACTTATTTCCATGTAGAAAGAGAACACCGGATCATCTAGTTTAGACCATTAATAGGCCCATTTCTTGGAGGCAGATTATGTGTAATTCATGTGCTTTGCATGTTTTTTTTGTTTTTGTTTGTTTTTTTCCTGAGTAGCCACATAGGTCTTTTATCTGAGACTGAAATCTGTGCTTTTCAGCCCAACAGATTACAGACCGCTTCTGAAGCGGGCAGTGAATGGTTGTCAGGGAAATCTCCAGGCTGGTAAAAAAAAAAAAACTGTTTCCACAGTTCTCCTTCTTTTTGCTGGACATTTTTAATGGTGTTGAATTGGGAGCTGTAGATTAACAGAACCTACCACCGCAGGCAAGAAGAGCGTGTCAGTCCACAGGGCCAGAACACTTCCACAGAGCAGGCTGTTATTTCCCCTGTGATCTGCCATACCTGATAACTATGCAGGGGGAATTCTGGCAAAATCTGCTGAGGTTTTCACCGCCACGCTTTGCTGCTCACTCTTATTATCTTGCTCACACATTCCTTTAGCTCTCTCCTCCCCCCTCCTCTCACTCACATCTTGCTTTCTCTCATTTTATTCTCTCTCCTCTCAGTTCAATTCAGTTTATTGGTAATTAATTGGAATGACATTACACAGTGTTGGCTAATTATTTATTTATGGTAATAAATGACAACAGAGAACAACAGATGTTAAAAGGGTCTATTAGCCTGCAGTTTATTTGGGAAGTGAAAAGAAGGTGGGTTTTTATTTCTGCTCCAGCACAATTTAATTTTCATTGTTACACAACTACAATTTCACATGAACACATTGAATTAGCAGACTGAATGTGACTGTGCTAACAGAAACCACCTGACAGTACTCTGGCCACTGCTTCAGATGGCTGTCAAAGTGGCCATCTCTGTAGTGACTGTGTGATACACCATACTCACTCATTGTTATGGTTTGTGTCTTTCATTCATGTGGCACATTGAGATTCTGGTCCCAAACAGAAACAATAATTTACATAGTAATCATAGTCGTAATAGGTAATATTGCTGATTAATATACACAAGCCTGGATGTTTCTTTCCACCAATTTTGTGACTGTGTTCTTCACGTAATAAAATAACAGATTTTTTTCTCCATGTCACCCCTAGATCCTGAACATGGGTGCAATTGATCATTTTGGCTGAGGACCTTGTTTGATGGTCTTGTCAATGCACGTGGTGTGAAATCCCCAGCAGACCTCTGTCCATTTAAAAGACATTAATCCTGTTCCATTCCATTTTATTTTGTGCAATATATCCAGTCTTTGGTTGGCAGGATGAGACTAAGTATACCTGTAAAACCTAGGAGTCTGAAGAAGTTGGACTCCTTGTGTTTGGATAAGTGTTTTAATCTTGGTCTGACAGATTGATTAGTGTTCACAAGCCAGAGGGTTGGGATAATCAGCTTTTCCCACTCAACCTGCATTCCATTAGAATCCAAGGGAGATTTTTTACTCCCCAATGAAGCAGGTATTTGTGACAGTTATGGTCAGCTTTGTGGTGTGGTGATTTAGGAAATATGATGGAATGTTTTATACATTTTATACATGAATGGTCTGGTGCTTGATTTAGCCTACGTCTGAGAGCAGGATACAAATTGGTGATCTATCAGTACCATGTCAAGAAGCAGTGTAAGTCCACTTAAATAGAAATATGAATAATACTTCATATAGCAGTGTAGAGAGAGAGACAAGGTTTCTGCTCTCATCCCTATTCCAAGCAGAAGAGATCATAACAGAGCAAGGCAGAGAGACGGAAAGAGCAGGGCAGAGAGGTCACAGGGAGATAACGCATGAGACAGATAGATAAAGAAGAATGATATTCAAACAATGCATTTCTCCTTTCTATGCCTATGCTAGATATCTGTGTTGAGGTAATGAGGTTGTAAACACCATAACCCAACATTCATGAATAAAACTACATTTTGAAAAGCTCTTCTGTAAATGATCAGCTATTGTGCTGTTCATCACAAATTAACTCTGATTGAATCCACTGAGAAAGGACTGTTTAAAGACCTCGCATCACTATGACATGCTGCTGCATGTTAACACTTGGCCTGTGTGGAAGGCATGGTGTTAACAATGGTATTGGTATTTCATTGGCAGAGCATTGCAGGATGCGTTCTCAGTCAACCTACCCTGTATAAATAGAGGTTAATAAATAAATTATATTGAACATATTTAACCAACTATTAATTGGTACTATAATATTGTCTGTCATCCAATAAACTGGGCAACTGACAAGCCATTCTGGCATGACAGCAGTTAAGTGTGGACAAATAGGAGAACAAGCTTGCAAATGCGAGGAGTAAAAATGGATTTGCATTTCATAGTCGTACATACATTATACATATGACTAACAATGGCATGAGGTTACATGAAAGCTCAAAATAAATAAATATTGCTGTGATTTTGCTGGAAATCACATTTTTCTTAAATACGTGGGAATTTGGTGGTCAGATTGGCATTGGTTTTTAATTTCATGACCATTGAAAAATGAACGTTTCTTAGATGTGATTTAACATTGATGTTGTGCCACATGAAGGCTGAAAATTTAAGTTTGTTTGACATTGTGATTTATGGTCATCAATGGTTACATTTTTTGACATGAAGGGTGAAAATGAAAGTTTTTAATCATAGAAATGAAAATGTTATGGCAATGTCGAGGATTCAACATTTTGACTGCCAATGCTTTTGCAAGACTCACATTTTGTAAAATGATAGCAAGAAAAAAATGTTTTTCACACTGTGCAATCTAGTTCTTCACACTGTACAACTTGATATTGTCTATCACGTTACAGATTGTATGTCCTGAATTATGGATGTTTCTGGTTGTCTTCAGCGATAATTTATTTTTATTGTCTATTTATTATGTTGACAATTATTTAAGTACAAATGAAAAACAACTTAAACTGCTTAAATTAGGACTACATTAATTGCTATAAAATTGCACAGATGATACAATTAAGCACAGAAAAGATTAAGCTGATTCCAAACCTGTGCAAACAGTTTTAGAGAGTGTGAGTTACAATATAATTTCAGTGCATTTAATCTTTAAGACTTTTAAATATGACATTGGATATTGGTTAAGCTGCATTTTTGTGAACACTCCTACATGTGTGCATGAGAATTTCCTGTATATGAGCAGTAGCACTGCTAGGTCAAATGATAACATGTTAATATCGCTGATTGTTTTTTCATGATTAAAAAAAATCTGGAGATACTCCTAACCAGATGTGGAAAAATCTGAACGGGGTTTCATAGATAAAAGAAATACATGGCAGGACTTTTACTTGCTGATCCCTGTACTTTCCACCTCTCTGAATCCTAACAAATAAATGTGTTAAGTGTTACCACTCGGTTTTGAAGCAGGCCTACTCAACTACTGGTCCTGTGGGCCGCAGTGACTGCATGTATTTGCTTCAACCATGCTCTACACCAGATGATTTCACTAATTACGTACTTTGCCTCCTATAGTTAATACAGAAATTAGGTGGTGTTATTGCCTTTAAATTCAGGCCTATTTTAATAGTCAGTGTTATAAGTAATATCACTGTGACACTCCAAACAGTTGCTTTAAATTTCAGCCCATTCAAAACAACAAATACTTCCTCTGTTCAGCTTAATGTTGCTTTGTTCCGCTGTGCAGTCACTTAGATGTGATGTTGAAATATTGTATGACATGGTGTAACCCACGTTGGTTACTTTAATGCTATTTATTCATTTATTTTTCCCCACAATTGAAATACAAAAAACTGTGGTCCACCGTCAATTGCCCATGAGATTCTGCTGGAAATTGAACATTTCACTTCCTTTTACAAAATATTGTAATATGGATCCAGTATGCCCTCTTCAGGCAAAATAATGTAATCAAGGGAAAAATATTGTATATAATGTCCTCTGGGCACCCAATGGCTTGCCTTCCAGTTGGTGGAATAGAAGATAATGTTGTGATTGTGCCTTAGTGTACATCTCATCTTTCAGTTAAAAATGTAGACTAACTAAAAAGTTGTAGATGGTTTTTAGGTAAACCGTGGGAAATTATTGCAGCAGATTTGCATTCCCTGCCATCTGGGCGAATGGTTCTCGCTCGTCCCTACCACGGAGCTTCTCCAAACCACTCAGTCATTGCCCATCTTGCGCCATGGTCTGAAGATGCATCTCTTCAGATTGTACCTGGACTATCTCTACTCTGCAGTCCACTCCTAATATAGGATTGCTCATTTGAATCCTTCTGATTTGCTCCTGTAGCACTTTCATGTTAGACTTGTACCTCCATCAAGCACTTATATTGCACTTATATCGTTATCATATAGCTATCACTAGCTTTACTGAAATTCTGGTCAAATATTTTACAGTAGTCATTAATATCACTTTTAGACTTACAGTTTTAGTTTTAGGATTTGTTTTTCTTATATTCTGTAAAAACTGTAGAGTTTTTAAGCCCAAAAATTATGTTCAAAGGATAACAAAATGTGTCCCTGATGTGAAATTAATAAAAACTTAAAAACTTTTGATCTTTTCAAGCTAAGTAAAATGAAAAGGAGGATATGACTGAGGTTATTCATTTCATAAAGAGGATTAGCGATTTGAATTACAATAGATTTTTTAGGTTAAGTTCTGTCTGTAGAGTGGGGCACTGGTGGAAATTTGCAAATGGTAAATTCCGCTTAACTATAAGAAAGTATTTTTTTTACAAAGAGTTGTCAATGTGTGGAGTAGCTTGCCAGGTTATGTAGTAGATCCAGGGATCCTGGTGGGTATTCAGGTCCAGGCTTGATGTAGTGCTTCATACTCTCTAGTTTGTGGGTAAATGGTGAAAACAGATGGGCCATGTGGCCTGTTGTCATATGTTTTTTTAATATTCTTATGTTCAAACTGAAGTTCCAAGGTTAGTAATGTAGGCACCGGATACATACTTTTGAATGGTTCTCATAGCCTTTAACAAAATGGAGCACTCTTAGCCTGTTGAGTGGTTGGGTGTGGGGGTGGGATCCATAAACTGTGTAATCACATAATGAACCAAAACATGTCAATTTAACTGAGCTAACACATGCTCCACTTTCGACACAAACATGTCCCCCTGTCTGATGCCCTGCACTGTATCCACAGAGGATGTCCTGTCAAAGGATGCTGGGGAATGTGCAATATGCCTGGAGGACCTGGTGCAGGGAGACACCATTGCACGTCTGCCCTGCCTTTGCATCTACCACAAGGGGTAAGACTACAAATACATTTATGTCTTCATCTTTCTCAAAAGGTAAAACATTCAAATAGTGGAAGACATTTAGCACATTTATAATTATATATGTATTCACGCAGTGTTGAAGCAATTAATTAAACTAAAGCTCTCTTGAACCATTCACTGTGTTTGACCTCCCACACATCCCACTGCACCACAAGACCTGATACATGTTCAGTTTTTACGTTTAACTGGACTAAAAGTGCATATCTCTTGCAGTTGTATAGACGAGTGGTTTGAGGTGAACAGATCATGTCCAGAACATCCCTCGGACTGAGGAGCTTCTTTCATTTTTGCACAGGCAAGTTTGCAGCTGGATTTCTGTGAGGGGTGGCAGGTGCCTTATGTATGTCGTGTGTGCCTGGGTGGGAGTGCATGATATTAGAGTGTATTGGAGGTATGGGTCAAAATTAGGAACCAATGGCCAATTGCAGAACAATTGTGGACTGTGGGACATTTTCTGGTAATTAGTTTCCATGTACCTTTGTATTTTGGAGGGGAAGGGGGGGTCCAGTTCCTTGTAATTAAATTCTGCATATTTGTTGCACATCCCCCCCAGTTTGAATAAGAAATGCTGTTGATGTAATCTCTCTTTTAAAAAAGAAGAAGAAAACAAGACAGGCTTCAAGAATATATAGCGAGTAAAAATGCAAACTAAAGTATTACTACGTTCAATTTAAACTATTTAGGATCATTTTCCATAAGCATAAAAGTTTAGATATCTAATATAGATATTTACCTTATGCAGAAATACTGTAAATTAATTAATGCATCCCCACTGCACGTTAGAATATCTTATATTAGTGGAGAAAATACATTGATAATAGCTGTGCAATATATGTTGCCATTGACACACAAGTATTACAAATATATAGATCGGACATATTTTTCTTGGGTGAAGATATACTCTCTCTGGCACCCCCAAGTGCCAGTTCTTTTACCAGGTGGGGTGCTGCCACACCTGCAGCACCCCTAGTTCCCTCAACTGCGTGTAGGATAGACCAGACTACTGTCACTGAATGTTCTTTCTTATTTTGTCTGGTGCCTCCCTGACATTATAGGTCTGAAGAGCTTTCTGTGGTCCAGAAGTGTCATTGATGAGATAAACTCTAAACTCTATTTAGTCAAATGGCAGTTTATTGGTAGTTATTCCTCATTTTTCTATTTTCCATTTCAGGTGTCTATCCTTCTTGTTGTGGAAGATGGTCTGCTCCACTAACAGAAAGGAATGTGAAATCCCTCTCCAGGCCATAAGCAAAGAGATGGTTCTGGTCACTGCTTTGTTGGAAGGAATCTATATCAAACTGAAGGACATGGATCTCATTTCATCTTTGAGGGGACAACAAGCAATAAATTTTCTTCTGAATTTTTTCTGAAGGGGGGTGGGGCACAATCAGTACCACCCAATGCAACATGCTAATATTTCGGGGGACCATTTGGTGTTTTCCCATAGATGTGTGGGACCCCCATGGGATCCATGTCCATGATCAAACCCCATCCCCTATCCCCCAACCCCGACCCGTCTCCTCTCTCGCTTTCCCTTACCCCTCACCAAACCTCAGTTCTGAAAGCCTGCTGCCAAAAGCCCTTGGGTATGCCAAAACTCATTGAAGCAATCTTCAGGGAATTACCTTTGTATATTTGTGCATTCCTTTTGCATACAATCTCTCTCAAAATCAAGTGTCGGTGGTTTCCATTGCCATATTGTCCAAGTACCCTTCAATACGCTCCCCAGTCCACATGCCCTGTTGTGCAAGCTTTTGGCATGACCCCTGGCTTTCAAACATTCTTCCAGTTCTTCATGGACAAGCAGCCTTTATCACTGCTTCAGGACGAGACCCAACTCTGCTGCACAACTGTGCAATCAGGAAATGATGCTAATGGACTATCCCCACCCATGATTCGATCACATCCTGCCCCTTTCCTCTTAACACCTCCTAAAAACCCCTGACACTCCCATACAGTGTCCACACTTGCTACACTGTGCTCTGACAAAGGGATATGGACCCACTCTCTCTGTTGTCTTGCTATTGCACAACAGATCCAAACCCCAACTGTACACCGGGACTCTTGGGCAAGGAATGTGCCGCCACTTAAATCTCATTATTGCCAACTGTGTCTACCAGTGCCTTCACAGTCCAATAAAAAGGGCCTGTCCCAGCAGTCTGCTATACGACAGAGATTGGGTGACCAGCAAGCAGTCTGTGATTGTGATGTCACTGCTGAATATGCCTAAGAGCAGCATTCTAGAAAAATACACGCACCCCCCCAAACTATAGAGTGCCCATTGATCCACCAGTGTGAAAGCGAAGTGGAAACAGTGTTACTCCTTCGCGTACCCTTTTCACAACACTATTACAATTTTTCATGAAAGCATGGCAGTGCCCCAAAACAATATATCTGAGGCAAAAGCTGATGCTTTTTGTAAATGTGGACTGTGTCCTACATCCTTGGAGAGTGTAGCAGTATCAGTTTGGGATATGAACCTTGGTGGATCTTAAACAAAACCCAGGGAAAAGTACAGGGGATCTGTGTACATATTCTAGCCTTTGCAGGCCTCACCACATCATGTATCTTATTATTCTTCTCATTATCATCATTATCATTAATGATGAGGCTTGTAATTCCCTACTTTGCAAGATGACCTTCATAAATCATATCACAAAACATTAATCATGTTATGAAAGGTAGATCAGTGATATTCGATAATGATTTTCTTACAAATTTTGACCTTGGGTTTATAAAGTTCCCAGCATCTACTAGCTTCCCACAGTCCCTTCAACAGCAACCAAATCCATAAGTCCATAAATGTGAAATTTGCCATGGCCTGTTGAAAATGAGATTTCTGTGAAATGCTAATTAGGTTTGTATTTGAGGGGGAAAATTTGTTCATTTTATGATGGAAATATTATAGCTCTGTGGGACCAAGAGCTTTCTTTTTTGCTTGCTCTAATTTTGGTTCTTGTAACACGTTTCACCACATTTCAAGTGCCCTCCCTGTACCCAAATAATGAAGAGGCCTTCAAAAAATGCCTTTAAATGTCATTAAAGGGTTTGACAGCTTTTGAAAACATGCTGCTAAATATTGTACTGAAGCACATGATATGTTATGATGAGGGCTTTTTCAATCAGTTTCTTCTAATCAGTTGCGAGAAGAAAGAAAAGAAAAAAACAAGAGGGTGGTTTTTGAAAAGGTGGTTTCCAGTATTGATACTGCACTACACAGAAGGGACTTGTGACCAGTCACAGGACATACAGACAAGCCCTGATAAACTGTGGTATTTTAACAAGTGCCAGTGTGGCTTTGCAATATGCTGCTATTGTCAACTTCCGAAAGCCATTTCAGATACAATATTATAAAAACAAATTAATGGAATGTTGTTTTGCCCTTACTCAGCATCCACTCCCATTTTTGACATTGTTGGTTTAGGTAAAGAAAAAAACCAACAGCTTTTCTCCTTGTCTAAATTACTTTGGCCCCTCTATACCTTGAGGTCAGGAAATATCTTAAGTTCCCTATGATACAACAGCATCTGCTTCATTAGAGGATCCAGCAGCTACTGCTCCCACAGCTGTGACTGAATGGGGTTGGATTCTATCTGCACTGGACTAATAGTGGATCAGTGGAGGGCTATGGATACAAATTTGAGCCTTGCTTACCAGCTGCGTGCCAAGCCTGTTTCTTCTAGCCAGTCATACATGCGCCTGGCAACCTGCCTGGCAACAACCACGATAACAACTTGAGATAAGTGTCCATGCACTGTGGGCTGGCACATTGCCACATTGTTGTTATGTAATTATAAACTCAACTGAGTGGTGAATCAACCAGAATTTTTGATCAGCCTGGTATAAAATGGTATTTTTCCCAATTTATAAAACCTGCCATACTGTCAGGCTGCCAAGCAAATCTATATCACCTCCTGACTGGTCTGTCCAGTCAGCTAGAGCCTTCTGAGCTACAGCTGAGCTAATCAGCTAAGCACATTTACTGGGTTTAATGAAGTGTTAAAATATATATTTATGCCAGCAAGAATGTACCTTTTCTCTTTCATGGTTTGCAATTTTGGTGTAAATGCATGTAAATATATTTGCTGCACCTGAGCCTGTATCAGTCTAATTTGAAAACTTTGAAAAACCTACTTTGACAACACACAACTAGATTTGCTTAGCAGTCATTAAGTCAGCGTGTTTTTTTTTTTTGTTTTTTTTGATACTGGGAGCCCATGCTAATCAGGAATTCACAGGCGGGGCTATGTTTGACATGGCTTAGTACTTATTACAATGGAAGTGAGTTAAAAGAGCTGTGTACTTTGGAGAAGGACTTGCTACTTCAAAGTAACTGAGCGTGTGAAGCTATAGAGACAAGAGCAAGTGCATCTGTTTGAATGCTGCCCGGGGTACTTCTGTGACAAGCTGAGAGCACATACCTTGATCATGAACTTTTTAATAATTTTGCTGTGTGTTGTTACATTCCATTTATGTGCAAAACAAGTATGTACAGAAATGTGAAATTAACAGAGTAAAATCTTTTAAAGCACTGGTGAGTGTCTGTGCCTGAGTATCTTGTGAATTTGTGATAACAGGAAAATATTATTTTTGTTCCTCATCTCAAATAGAGGATCAACAATGTGTATAAGAATGTTTTTGAATGTATATTTCAAGACGTGTTCACACTGTAGACCAACTCTTCATGAATACAGTGCCATGTTTCTTCATTGTTCAAAATGGACATTCATGTTCTTAATCTCATATGTATCCATTTCATGCAGTTTCTCCTGTTTTTCTTGTTCCCTTCATTCACCATCAGGCTCAGGCTCAGTGTCATCTCCACGATAGTCACGACCCAGGTATTTCAGTCTAATGACACTGTAAACATGTTGCAGTAATGGTGCAATCAGATGGTTCAGCTTTACAAAAGAAGAACACAGCTGGTAACTGCATCTTTAAAGTGTAATTTAATCATCCTGCAAAAACACATTTTTACAGGTCAAGAATATGCATTTGATCACCTTAATGATCTTATTTGGAAAACAACTAAAAAGCCATAGTTTATTGCACACAAACCAGCCACCTTTCTTTTCCCATGTATAATACCAACATTAGAGATTTACATCAAATGTGGAGAGCAGTATCAGAAAGCCAGATAATATCAGAATGGAGTTCATTCATCTATTATGTTCATTCCAAACTTCATATTTATCAATAGAGAAATAGTGATTTGAGGGAACATATTTAAATCACAAACAGAGCATTTTATCTAATTTAGCTAATTCTATCGTTGTTTCTTTATTGTGTATCCCACTGTAGAGACATCAGTATCCTGTTTCAGGCATGACTGTTTATGAAAATTCCCACTATTGAATGGTGTCCAAGACAAGTTCTCTTTTTAAGGTTAAAATCCAATTAGATATCTAAGGATCAGGGCTGCCGAACCCTGTTCCTGAAGACCTACCTGTAGGTTCACACTCTAACAAAGCACACCACAATCATCAGCTAGAGATCTCGTAGAACTGCTAATTAGTAGAATCGGACAGAATCAGGTGTGCCAAATTAGAGTTGCAATGGAAACCTACAGGATGGTAGATCTCCAGGAACAGGGTTGGGCAGCCCTGATTTAATATTTAATTTTGATCAAATCTGGAGCCAGTGCATTATACCTGTTGTGGGCAAATTTTGGTGTAGGGTGTCACATTTGTATTTTCTTTTTTGTCTATTCCATCTTCATCTCTCATAGGGAATAATGGCCTTCCGATAAAGGTACTTCATACTTACGTACGTACTTCATGCAGGGAGAGATGTGCAGCCAGCCTGTATGAAACGCTGTAACCCATGCTCTACTTGTGGCTGCCTGCTCAAGGGTGAACATTAGTCCCTCCCTGTGTTCCTTTAGCTTAAGTACAATACATTCTTGCGACCAACAGTAGTTTAAGACAGACAATATTAAACGTATACTCTGTATGCAGCATTAAGCCAAATCCAAGTGTATCCATGCCCATCTTCAAAGAATACAATACAATATCTTACACATCAATGTAATACATATTTGAAAACAAAACCACAATTAATTGTGTATGTAACATAACAAAAAAATGGACATCCACATTTAAATTACTGAAGAACATTCATTTCACACAATGCATACAATGAACTAATACCAGCATTTTTGTAATGCAAAAGATAAAAAGATGGGCCAGAATAAGTGTTTGTACCACTTGGCCATGTATAGGCACACGTGCACAACCTCTGGGGTAAGAGACTTTCCAGGAGCCTCGTATTCATTGGTCAAGAGAAACGCAGCCGAGTCTCCATTTCAAATAGTTTCTGTTCCTCCTCGGAGAGCTGGTTTCCCTTCATACTACAGAGGAAGTAAAACATTCAAACTAAACCAAACCAAATTCAGGGAAAGGATAGCATGCAAAACTTAATTTTAATTTCTTTGTTATAAATGAGGTTCAAATGTGCAAATCCATGGGCTCTGCAGTCACACCACCATGCCTTTGCTCCACAAAAGCTATTCCTTGAACAGTCCCAAAGTTAGTGTAATGTAGGGATTTGATCTACCTTTGAAATTAACATACATAAACTTGCTTTTCATAAAAAGAACAAAAAAGCAAGCTCCCTTCACTATTCTTATATGAACATATTCCTCTACCTGCAGTGATACTTACCAGATCTCTTTGAGGGAAGTGTTGTAAGGCAGCGCTTCAGCCAGCACTCTGGCTCCCTGCACTGTAAACCTGTTGTCAATTAGCCTGTGGAGAAGAGTCAACACTCGTTACCTGGACACTAATCACTCATACAAGCTGGCAAAGGGGAAAAGGGTCATCAGTGACACCTCTGAAATTGAAAAGGCAAATACAGTAATGCTCCTGAAGTCACAGGTTCATGTCTGAGAAATGACATCATTAGAAAAAGGTATTTTCTTGCAGTTTATCCAGTGATAAATCACTGGTGCTCCCAACTTCAAAGCATTAGATGCCCAGACAAAACTTTTGGTAGCACAACCAATTATTTTTTTAAACAAAGAAATTAATTTTACACAAATACAACATGTACAAAAACATCCTAATTGCAATGCAATGCAATGTGATAAGTGCCAGGATTTAGTCTCCTGGGTCCTTCCCTCCTGCATCTAATTTAGTCAAGTTAACTAGATTAACATTAATTTTATTTTGTGAAGTTCTAAGATTTCCTCAGTTTAAATTACAATGTGACAATGAAATGACAATGTACGTTTTGTAAGCCAGCGATGTAGCTACTTCTCTTTTGGACTGGGACATCATAGTCGAGCTATTTCATGATGGCTAAATAAAAATGAAAAAGTTTTTTTTATGATTTATGGGTATCTGCTACATGTGTAACCTGCTACATGTGTAACCAACACTCAGAAGTGAAAACGGCTCCCACTGGATGCGTGTCCGACCAAGACGAAGCTAACTTGTTGTATGATGGACAGTTCTAGGATATAATGGGTTTGTAGTTCGAGTAGCCCTAAAGATACCATGAAACAGCCCGTCATGACAGCAGGCGTGAAGCCTTGTGCAATAGTGTAAGTGCGTCAGTCCTACCAGAGACATCTAAGTCCAGAGTTGATCTTGAGTGCTTCTGCAAGATCTGTGGCAGCATCATCTGTAAGCTCATTCTGAACCAACCTGACACAATACAGGAACACATGCACACACACACAGATTCTTGTTATTTCTTATTTTTCTCATCAGACAAGAACAGACATGAGAGTTTAATAGAAGGAAAAGGTACATGTGGAGTGAATTTGATGCTATGCTTACCAGAAGATGTGAAGAGACACATTCTCTTTTAGCGCTGCTGCCAGCCTCCTCCCTCCCACTGAGGTGATGCCATTTGCAGAAAGGCTGTGAATGAGGGTTTATAGTTTATGCTTACTAAACAATTTGTCAAAAAATAAATATAAATATGTTTTGATTAATCACTAGTAACCTCAGAGAAACAGACCAAAACCAACACATTCCTTAGGACAGAAGGACCATAGTTACAGGTTAAACGTACTTTGTTATCAACTGTATTGCCGTTTCCTCCCAATGTAAGTCTTATGAAATTGCTGAGAAGTTTAACCCATCTCAGTATGCAATGATGTAACGAGACTGCTGTGTTCAGAAGCTGCTCATATAAAAATACTTCACTCACCTGAGATTGGTAAGTTTGGGGTGATTCTTCAAGGCTTCTGCAAATGCTCCTGCTCCTTCATCCCCAATGGTGTTTCCCCACATTCTGGCCACAAGAAAAAAAAAGCACTGCGTAAACATCTTACAAATGCATACTCGTGCAATGTTAAACAAGCTCCGTCAGATAATGTCCAAATGGCAAAAATAATAAATGAAACTTTAATACAAATACAATCCCACTACCTCATTCACAACGGTACTACCTACTACAGTCAAGCAAGTTAAATAATAAAACAGATGGTATTTTCTATACAAAAAAACACAGAAATAATTTTGTGTAAGGTTTGTGTGCTTCAACCTCACCCCACATCAAAGATGGATTTGCTCTTTTTAATTGCACTGGCCAGGTATTTCCCTCCCACGCTTGTGATCTTGTTGCAGCCAAGTCTAGACCAACAAACAGATTAAGTGTCCATAATCAATCAAATCATTTTCCAGTTCCTTCCAATCACAGCTTATAATGCAAACTCAACAGTGAATGCAAAAATGCGTTTTTACATGATGTCTGCAAGTAATCAAATATCATTGTATTTTCTAAAAAGCCATCACTGGAATGCATAATTATTCATACAAATTTGCATATTATCAAGACATTTCTAGTTTACCTTTGACTCATTTGAAATGATAAATTCTGCATAGGCACTCCAGCATGTACAGACACTTTCAAGGAATAGTTCAAAACGTTCCTCAAAAAAGGGTTCTACTGCACACTGTTTATGACTTGTGCATTTAGAGGGTAGTTGTTAAATTGATACATACTTAAGAGTCATTAGATGAGGACATTCCTCAATAATCTGTGCAATCAGTTTGGCTCCAACATCAGTGATGCAATTCTTATAAAGCCTGGAAAAATAGGATGAGAATGAGGATTCTGAATGCACTGGCATAGAGTTACCTCAACTGGAGGCGACAAGAGAGCAGCTTGCCCTGAAGATTACTGAATATACTGTAATATGTAAATATGTGGCTTTTAGAAAATGGATTTAAACATTGTGTATATGTATGTATATATATATATATATATATATATATATATGGTTTTGAAAGCAGCAATACATTTAATGTTTGCCCATATATTGGGATGTCTTAATTATATATTTTTATTTAAATACATTTCCAGTATATTCCATTTCTGTAAGGGTTGCCAATAACACAGCTAAAAGCCATTCTGGGTACCACTAAAGTTATTTAATGCCATGTCACCACATTTTGTTAATGTTAAAATTTCACACTGTACACAGAAAACCTTTTGAGCCCTTGGTATTGTGGCTGGGGTTTGAACCCTACACAATTTTGGTGAGATACCTTTGCCCGATTGTTAGTCAGGAAAAAATCTGTATGAAGTTATTTTTTTGTGATATAGACCACTACAAATTACAGACATCTCACAGGTTACCCCAGTCAGAAGGATATTAAGAAGAGTGATGTACACTCACCCTAGAACCTTGACCACCTTGTGTTTTATAAGTTCTTCAGCCAATACCTCTATGCTGCAGTCTGTGATCTGATTGACACACAACCTAAGGAGACAAAGACTTATTTTGCCTGTTGATTGAGGAAACATCTCAGTGCTGTGCTCAACTTAAAATGCATTGGGGTAAAACTCCTTCCATATAAATAGGAGCCTTCCTCCAAATGCCAATGTAAACAAGCTTATTTGTTACAGTACTAACATGTAAAAAACAACACACGCACAAAGGACACTGACCATGTTTCCTCACCTGACTACAGTCATCTTACTAAAGGAGAGCCGAAGCTGCTTCACACCATAGTCACTGATATTGTTGTTGTCCATGTCTACACCCAGAAGTTTGTGGTGGTGGTGCAAGACAAAGTTGAGTGCACTGCAGTCAGCAGAGGACATGTTGCAGTATGTCAACTTGATGTTGTCTGCGGAGATCCCTCTGGCTGTCACCCGGGCCACATCATCACTGCGAGTCTCAAAGATGCACCTCAGCATCCACAGGAAGTTGGGCATTACTTGGACCTTGCAGCCCTCCGTGTCTGTGGGGTGCCGGGGCAGGCCCTTCAGGTGAGACTTCACACATTTTGCCAAATACGACTTCAGGACCATCCTCTTCTTCTTCAGTGAGGACAGGGGCACAAGGTGCTCCAACAGGCCGGCATTGGATTTTGAGAGTAGGCCGCAAAGAAATAGGTTTGCGAACTGTAGGTGCTCATTAGTCTGGAATGGGTCCTTGCCCTGGGGTTTGGAGCTTGCCAGGCAAGAGCCACACAATTGGAAATGGGGAGCTTTTTGGTATTCACACTCAGTGAAGAATTTCAGGATTTCGCCTGGGGCAATGCTCTCATCCAGAACCAGAGAGAATGCAGAAAGGAAAGACTGAAGAGTTATGTGCAAGAACTCAAAAGTGGCAGGGTTCCCACAGCTATCATAATGGCTGACTGGTCTCAGGAAGCCCAACTGCAAGTCATCTGCAGTGATGCCGCAAGAGGAAACTTCATCCTGGCTGAACACAAAGCCACCCTTCTCCATCCCGAGTTGGGCCAGCTTTGCAAAGCCTGCTAGGGTGAGAGCCCCACCTCTGAAGGTGTCAGCAGGGCACCTGGTGCTCCTCTTCAGCAGGCCGGGACCAGAGCAGTGGCCAAGGAAAACCTCACACAACAGGAGAAACACACTGGTGAGGGTCACAAAAGTGACTGGAAGCTCAAAGTCATCATACATTGAGCGGAGATGCTTAAAGCTCTTGAAGATGATCCAACAGAACAGGGGGATGGAGCAGAGGCTGCAGAGGTGGGGGTTAGCATCCAACTGCACCATCACAAGTTCCTGGTAATCTCTCTCATGGAAGTGCAAGGCAGTGTACCGCCGCAGGTTTTCTGGTGAGAAGCCTTTTAGGAACACTTTCTTCCGAATAACTCTACTCTGGAGCTCAGTGCCAGTCCGAGCAGTCAGGATTTTCCTGGACCCCTTGAGCAGCTTCCCACTAAGCAGGTTAGTAAGCAGCATCAGAGGGTGAGCCTTCTCCTCAGGTGAGACAACCTCAGGCAGGTTCTCCAATTCAAAGTCAGCATGAATCTCATCATAGCCATCAAAGGTGAAGAGCACCGTCTCAGGGTGGCGCAGTATATAACCAAAAACCTCATCATCCAAATCACCATCTGGGTAGCAGTTGTGCTTGAAAAGGAGGTCTCTCAGGGAGATTTCATACATCTCCTTGAAGGCACTGAACATCCGGCAACGGAATTTGAAGAAGAACTTAGCTTCAGCACTAGGAAGCTCCCTCCTGGACCACATATTCTGCAGCTGCTGGAGCAGAATGGACTTGCCCACGCCAGCATCACCTACTATGAAGATGGTCTCTGCGTGCTCATTGAAGACCCCCTGCAGACCGAGAAGTTCGTCCAAACTGTCCAGGAAGCCCAGGCTCTCGTTCTTCTCACTGAGCAGCTCCATTAGGGTGTCTGTGTAGAACTCCTCTAGGAGAGTCTCCTCTTTCTGGGCATATGAGGTGATAAAGCGAGTGTCTTGTGCCAGTTCATGACGTAATTTTTTGCAATACTTACTAACTGTCAAAGAAACACACATTTAAATTATATTACAAAAAATATTAAATGCATCCCCGCTCCTTAAAAAAGGACTACATGAAGTGTGACTGGAACTGTGGTCAGGACCTTTCAGATTTGAATCATAGATATAATACCCTTGACCAAGATTTTTTTAGCTGGATCATAAAAATGTCAAGCTGTGTAATCTGAAATGCAATAGACTATGTGTAAGCAAATATAGCCTAACAAAACCCCAAAATGTTACATGAAACATGCTCCTACTATTTTTCCTTACGTTTTTGATAGTATTTCTAAGCTAAAAAGTTTGAATACATGTTGGAAAACTATTTGAATATAAACTTTTACTTGAATTTAAAGTTTGCATTTGAATTAAAAAGTGTGAACCGTAAACTGGATTTATTTCAATCAAAATTTTATATCAGAAATAAGTTTCATTAAAGATCATAAACATAAAATTATGAAATACAGATTGACATTTTGCATTCAAAAATATACTTTCGGAAATGATCTCACCAAAAATAAAACTATAAAAAATAAACAGTGAAAGCCTGTGACAGATTTTTATTATGATTATAAAGATTTACTATGAGAAAATGCTTTTTTTCAGTTTTAACAGAAAGAAACTGTGGTTTCTTTTTAACACACTTACTTGGGTCAGTATTCTTCACTGGTATTTCCTTGACAGAATCAGAAGGCTCATACTGGATCTCTTTAAACCAGGGACGCAGGTCAATGTATGCATCATAGGCCTCATGCAGAATATATACAAAATATTCAGAAGCCTCCTCCCCTTTGCTCTGGACCAGCTCCAGGATCTTACGAACCTGCAGGAAAGCATTCAAAATGTATTTCGTTTTTACTATGCAACAACATTCCTTTTGTACCCAAATGTTTTTGTCACTTTTCTACCATAAATGTGTAATCATAATTTGCCTTCTGCCAGGAGGAAATATTTTAGTGGAGAGCCACTTATAGCAAATCAGACTGTAAATGTTATTAGCATCAAATTAAAAAATGACCTTGTAATACTACTGCTTCCAGTGTGATAATATTCTGCAGTATTACCAATACAATGTACGAAAATACTGAAGCAGGTACATTTCAGGTTCCCATCTGAGTAGGGAGGTGGGGTCTACCTGGCACACTGGGGAATGGGGGTGGTGTGTCAGCAGAGTGAGCAGGTAGTTTATGCACAGAACCTTTTTTGAGAAAATGTGGGTGTGGTAAATGGTATAGGCAGCAGTCAGATACCTGCTCAGTCTTGGTGGCTGAGCGCAGAACGATCTCTGTGTCCTCGGCACAGAAGAAGCCACTGAGCTGCAAGTTGTCCAGTATGCACTGCGTGTTCTTCACCTGTTCCACCAGCAGCTCCCTATGCACAGTCAGCAGCCTACAGGTTGACAGGGGGGGCCTTGGATGCCCCCCTGCAAAGCCGTCTTTCATCATGCCCTTCAGCTCGCTGACCTGCCACTACTGGACAAGCTAGACTCAGCTCCAGCTAGAGCATTACATGTGATTCACGCAATAATCAGAGAATATGCATGGCAGTAGAACAGAACAGTGATTTGTAAAAATAATGATAATAAACAATGATAATAATTTAAAAATGAATAAACATTAATCCAGCAGCTGCTGGACCTTCTTCCAGAAAATGACCCCATGCATCTTTCACAGTATAGGCCTACATTAAAAAAGCCACTTCTCTACAGCATCTTAACAGGCCCAATTTGTAACAGGACAAAACCCTTAACACACATTCAGTTTCAATAGCTAAAAATAACCTTTCAAATAAAAAAGTACAAATGGGTTATTGGGCAAACAAAATCATTAAGAATCAGTTCCAAGACACTTTAGAAACTGTAATAAACTACATAGAATGACAACAATCAGCGACCAGTCATGGAGTTTAGACAGTGATAGGCTATATCCAGTCCAGGTGTAGGCTATTGTATAGGACTACCCTCTTTCCCAAGCAGCTGTAGGGACGAAACACAGTTTAATATAAAACAGCATTGAATTACATGATATTCGTTTAGCCTACACAAAATCAGAAATTACCAACTAAATGTTTCCTTATATTTGAGCCTTTAATGGTAGCCTTGGTCCCGTTCTTTAGCTTGCATTTCCTCTTTTACCCCTGTTCTGGGGCGCTTTTTATACAGCCACTGAGAGGGGAAAGTATTCGTTTTCCGCGAAAATGTTTCCGGAGTCCAGGTTCAAAACAGAAAATCCAAAGGCGACCCACATGGCAGTCGCAGAGTTAAAACTTCGTAGGTAACGGTTGCATGGTGGTTACCATTAGGCTACCAGTTACCAGTTCGTGCGAGTTCAGTTGGCCCATACCGTCCAGTGAGAGATTCTCCAAATTTACGCTGTAGACATCCCCACGCGTTTCCGCGAATCACCAATAATCCAAGCAATTGAAATATATAAAAATCAATAGGCTACGCTATAGGTTTGGCTATATCAAGAGACAGTATTTTCTTTACAAGGAGCTATATTGACAGCTTGTTACTCTGATCACTTACCATCAATCAAACTGTCGCTAGCTTTTCTAGAGGAACTGAAACTTAATGTCGATCTGAGTTTGTACAACTCGACCTTGGTTTGTGCAACAGACCCAGCCGCTCCTTCAAAGCACATGTTCAGGACAATATTAGTCCTAGTTGGGTTCCAGGCGTTTATCCTATCATCCCAGCATCGCATTTTTGCGAATAGTAAAAATGTTGTTAGTCAAACAAGCGTACGTTCCTATTTCACGCATCTCCCATTGTCCAAGAACGAATTTCTACGGTAATGGGATGGCAGTGCTCGTGACAGTCAGATTTCAGGAAGTAGCCTGTGCGCGACGTGTAGATTCTTCAGTAAAACGCAAAATAGAACCTTCTCGTAAAACTGGCAAATGAAGTGTAGTCCAACGAACTGTGGTCTAGTTTTGACGTTTGGTCATACTCGGAATCATAGAGTGTATATGTCATAGTCAAAAAGAAAAACAGAAAAAGAAAAAACATGCAACAATACGAACATGGTTGAAAATGGTACTGAGTGGAGGCAGGGGCCGTCCCGAATGATCTTGTTCTTGTGTTATCCGAACTCCGCTTGTAATGCAGACAGTGTCCCGGTTTCCGCTAGGGCCGTGGAACATAACGATTTTATCGGCGTGTTCGTGTTGTCCGAGTATCGCCTGCAATACACTGCCTCGGGGCCAGGATACCGCCCACTGAAGGCGACTCAGAACGACTTTGCATTCTATGGAGCTAGCGTTATAAAGTTGTCAGGAGCAGCGACCCCACATTGAGAAGAGCGACATCTGAAAGCGAATCGTAGCTATTTCTGAATAGCGGCCAAAACTAATACACGTATGAAGTAGTTCACATTAGGGCCGGGTCGCCTACGTAATCTTTTTGACAGAAATTACAGGCATCAAAATCGTAACGGTTTGGGAGATAAAGTGAATTAAAACTGCATGAACATGCCTATTTTATGTATTAAAACATTGCTTCATATATGCCAGGTTATGTTTCACATTTCGTATAATTTTTCATGGTTGTTATATAATTTAATAGTGCATATTTTTTTTAAAAACAAGCGCGAATCCGCAATAGCTGCGACCGCACACGCGCACGCATCCATGTGTGCATGCATCCACGCCAAGCGGCCAAAACCAGACTTCGTTTTTGAAGCTCATTTCCTGGTGTTGTAGTTCCTGGTTGCTCACTAGCGCCACTACGGATGGCTCCAATATAGGTGTTTTCATATCCGGTTTCCATGTAAGTCTACGGTACAAATGCGATCAAAATACAAAGTCAATAATTTTTTCTCACAAGAACAAATAGTCATAATAGGTGTATTTTATTCGTCTTATGACTGTCCATGGGTCGATTTCATGATTTATTGCGTCATTTGGGCACAGTGCCAATATTTGTTCTGGACCAATGAGGTACAGCTTGCGTCACTTCCGTATTACTGCGAAGGACTGAGCTACAGTAGGGGCAACAGTCTATGGTCACTGGGGTGGGCGGTGGCGCTTCTTGGCCTTGACATTGCGGCTCCGGCCACGGTCCACCTGTGCGAAGTCAGAAAATGCAGGCATCCCATTTCGTGGTGATTTCATTATGGCGTGTGCTATTTACAGCTGCACTAGACGACCATAAAATAATCCTCCTCTTAAGTTTTTCGGTAGCCGAGTCATTTTTACTATTTCCTTTAGTCTACTTAACCAAATAATTAGTTGGCAGAAAGCGTAATCAGCTAACGCTTATTTGCTATATGTGGTAGTCCAGTAGCCTATGCTAAAACAGTTCGCAACTTCGGCTACCAAGCCATTTGACTAGCTAGCTAACCCTAACCGGCAAATATTCCATCTGTCAAACGTGTTTGACGGCTTGTCAGGCGTGTACATTCCGTAAATGTCTACCTGGGCTATGCTGCACGAATGTGACAAAGCTAGAAGCTAGCAAGAAAATAATAATTAGAAATTCAATGTACATTATTTTTGTCTTTATGCAACAGGTGGAAAACTTGCTCTTCAAAGTGCGTTGTCATATTTACACGCCTGTAAATCAGTTATTAAAATACTTGGTAGATTTGTTAATCAGAGCTGACAGTGTTAATTTTTATTCGGTAAAAAGTGACTTGCGAACGATCGGTCAGCTAGCGTCACCCAGCAAGTAAACACCACAAACGGCGATGGAGTAGTAGCAGTTAATGGCTCATTAACTGACTGTGGCGAAAACCTACGACGATAACTTGCTTGGTTAACAGCAGGTCTACCAGACAGTTATATAAAAATTAGCCTAGTCAAATCACCAGTAGTCTACACATCTCTGATTGATTGACCATCAGTGCAGTCGATGTTCCCCTGTAGTTCATATTGCTAATGCGTGAGCTAACCACGGATAGCTTACCTAGCTTTTTACCTAGCGTTTCTCAGCAAAACGAATATGCTTAGCTAGCATATCAGCTTGCCAGTGAGCTAGGTAGGCTATCCGTGGTTAGCTCACACATTAGCAATATGAACCACAGGGGACGAACATTGACTACACTGATGGTCAATCAATCAGAGATGTGTAGGCTACTGGTGATTTGACTAGGCTAATTTTCGTATAACTGTCTGGTAGATCTGCTGTTAACCGAGCAAGTTATCGTCGTAGGTTTTCGCCACAGTCAGTTAAAGAGCCAGTAACTGCTACTAGCTACTCCATCGCCGTTTGTGGTGTTCACTTGCTGGGTGACGCTAGCTGACCGATCGTTCGCAAATCACTTTCTACCGAATAAAAATTAACACTGTCAGCGGTGATTAACAAATCTACCAAGTATTTTAATAACTGATCTGCAGGCGTGTAAATATGACAACGCACTTTGTACAGCAAGTTTTCCACCTGGTGCATGAAGACAAAAATGATGTAGCCTACATTGAATTTCGAATTATTATTAGCCTATATTAGGCTATTATTTTTTTCTTGTAAATCATCAAAACCAATGGAGAAAAGCCAATATACGCAAGGAGCCCCCAGAACCGATTCTGAGAACCACTGTCTTAAATGCCTAGCTTGTCGGCCTCTTAAATGCTAAAAACATGTTCCTTTCTAAATGCCAAGATGGTTAATTTCGTTAAATTCTGTGTGTGTGATTTCATCGTATGTTGTATATTCAGCAAATGAACCTTGAGACTCTTAATTCGCTTCGTGAAACTGAAAAAGTGTTTATCCCAAAATCGGGATTATAGTAGCTTTGTCACATGCGTGAAGCATGGCCCAGGTAGACATTTACGGAATGTACACGACTGACAAGCCGTCAAACACGTCTGACAGATTGAATGTTTGCCGGTTAAGGTTAGCTAGCTAGTCAAATGGCTTGGTAGCCGAAGTTGCGAACTGTTTTAGCATAGGCTACTACTGGACTACGAAATATAGCAAGCTGATTACGTTTTCTGCCAACTAATTATTTGGTTAAGTAAACTAAAATAGAAATAGTAAAAATGACTCGGCTACCGAGAAACTTAAGAGGAGGATTATTTTATGGTCGTCTAGTGCAGCTGTAAATAGCACACGCCATAATGAAATCACCACGAAATGGGATGCCTGCATTTTCAGACTAAGCACAGGCGGACCGTGGCCGGAGCCGCAATGTCAAGGCCAAGAGGCGCCACCGCCCACCCAGTGACCATAGACTGTTGCCCCTACTGTAGCTCAGTCCTTCGCTGTAATCCGGAAGTGACGCAAGCTGTACCTCATTGGTCCAGAACAAATATTGGCACTGTGCCCAAATGACGCAATAAATCATGAAATCGACCCATGGACAGTCATAAGACGAATAAAATACACCTATTATGACTATTTGTTCTTGTGAGAAAAAATTATTGGCTTTGTATTTTGATCGCATTTGTACCGTAGACTTACATGGAAACCGGATATGAAAACACCTATACTGGAGCCATCCGTAGTGGCGCTAGTGAGCAACCAGGAACTACAACACCAGGAAATGAGCTTCAAAAACGAAGTCTGGTTTTGGCCGCTTGGTCATGACCAACGTCCATGCCAAATTTCAGCCTCCTGGGGCGAAAACTGTGGCCGACTGGGCGCTACGGGGTGGGACACTTTTTGTGGACCAACCGACCAACCGACAGACAGAGCTATAGAGCTAAAAAGGCTCCCTTTGTAACACGTAAATTATCTGATGAAAAAAATCCGCGTTACTCACACATACAAAGAACCGTCTATAAGTAATTTATTCGAGGCCTGCCATTAAAAGTATTGATATCAAAATTGCTCCTATTTAGGCCTACACGAAACAGTAGGCTATTGGCTATCTTAACTCGCACAAATTAAACAAGCTGTATTCCAAAGCATCACCCAAAAATAGTTTCAAGTAACTTGGCTCTGTGTGTACAAGCATACAGTACCTTAACAGGGCTGGATAGTTTTCGATATTTATTCAATAGGCCTCAATTTGTGTAATTTTTTATCTGCATTGATGTACCCCCATCCCCCTCTAGTGTGGATGATGTTTCTTGGTATTGTCTTTATAAATGTGAATGTATGCTCATAGGAAAATGTAGCGTTGCATATACGTATGTATATAGCCTACAGCATTTACTTTACAGTATTGCAGTATTTTTTAAAGTTGCAAATATACAAGAACTTGTACATTTTGTAAAATAACTTGACAACCAAGTATAAACAAATACTTTCTGGAGGAATATCCTTTCTGCTTGTAGTCACCAGCAGTTTCATATATTAGGCTATTTTAAATGTCTTGCATGGGCGTAGGACGCATTATACTTTTCAAAAATGCTTGTTTTGTCTGTTGTTTACGTGCGTAGGAAAGGCCACGATAGGTCCGAGAGACCTATAAGTACCGCCCTGTAGAGTTTATTCAGTAAAGAATATAGACCTTGAGCAAATGAATGATTAATTAACACTGCAGTCCACCGATCCCTGCTTAGAGACGGTTGCTGTACTACTTCCTCCTCCGACGTCTAGCTCCGACATTATTTGCAACAGAATAACTGATAGCGAAAAAAAACTCGTTAGCTAGATAGCTTGCTACAAGTTACGAAGCTTCTGTAGGTGGTTAAAAGCTGCTGTTGGGTAACTTGCAAAACTGACACGCGTTGCTCTGAACCAGGGGTGTCCAACCCTGGTCCTGGGGAGCCGCAGGGTGTGCTGAT
The DNA here is from genome assembly GCF_013347855.1 of Anguilla anguilla. Classification (NCBI taxonomy): domain Eukaryota; kingdom Metazoa; phylum Chordata; class Actinopteri; order Anguilliformes; family Anguillidae; genus Anguilla; species Anguilla anguilla. Next base: position 57,046,043 of record NC_049201.1, on the reverse strand, counting down.
TTTTGTTTTCACCTTAGATACAACAACCACTTAGACAAAAGAAACCAGGCGAGGTGAGTTAACTGTATAATCAACTGCTTTAATCGATCAATTAAGTGCCGAGTAAAAACAAAAGCCAGCAGACCCTGCGGCTCTCCAGGACCTGGGTTGGCCACCCCTGCTCTAAACGTTTGGAGCGGAAGGGGTTAATTTTATTACATTCCCCAAGCCGAAAACAAACTTGGAAAAGTGTCTGTTGTGGGCAAAACATCGTCATACATATAGGCTGTCCTGGCCCCAATGTGCCATGCACTGGCAATACATTACAGTTAGTTTCTTGTCATATTTAAGGGTAAATGCTTCTCCCTAGTGGCTCTTTGGTGGCAGTTCACTTTAACTCTGTTAGTGGTAGGATTTAAGCCATTGTGCTTCCTGTCTCATTGCCTAGGCTAGTCTTTGTCCTTGCCTTCTCTCTGGCTAGTCTCTCATGTTCCCTTGCCCTGCTTTGTGCCTGTTTTTGCCCTGCTAAGTCTTGGTTTTTGCTTTAAATATTTCCTAATAGTTCAGTAAAGAACTTTTACAATTTATCCTGCTCTACCTTTTCTTTTTTGGCTTTTTTCCTGCGTTTAAGGTCCACTGCCTTGTCACCTGAATGACACATTAAAAATGAAATAATAAAAACCACAGAAAGTGAACTAATTTGAGTAACCTTCAAATAACTGATCATAGCCTACTAAATTAACAGTTAGATTATTTTTTTCCCCATCTTTGTCAACAGTGACCACATAACTACTCATAGATGAATTTATCTTCTGCCTCTTGCTCAATGTGCATTTTCCTAATTTGCATTTTATTTATCAAAATAAATATTTCATCCTCAATGCATGTCATGTCCAGCTAAGGTAAGTTGTGATTGACTGACAAATAAGAATAATTTATGCACTGTTCTCATAAACAAGTGGAAGCACAGTCCCACTAAAATGAGAAAAGAGAATTAAATGCTATCAGGAAAATGTTATTTTACAAAATAAAAGCTGATGGGTCTGAATGAGTCCTCTTTGGTATACCAGCTGTGGCTACACATAAAGTACCTCAAACCTGTGATACTTGCAAAAGTCCCAAACAGTACCCAAAAGCCAGTGAATTTTATACTAGGACCCACTCTGGGCTGGTTCTGGTTTTATTTACTGTTTTGGTAAAAAAAAAAAAGACCAGTCTAAGCAATTGTATGATTAAGTATATATACAGTACATGGTTTTGGTCTTTAGGGCACTTTACAGTGGGAAAGGTTTTTCTGGGTATTGTTAGACTTATCATGGTGGAGAAAAGAAATACTTGTGTTCTGTTATTTTTGTAGCTTGTTTTATTACATTGAAAAGGTTTTGTTAAGGTTATATTTACAATATGCACAAAGAAATGTTGGATAATCTTATTATCGAGGCAGTTGTCAGGGAAGTGAGGATTAAGTTAAATATGTTTAATTTCCAAATCCAGCTAGCTAACACCCTCTTTCAATGTTCAGCACTCTGAATACCGAACACAAATACACCAAGTTAAAACTCCTCACTTATTCAACATTTTACATTGATTTATTTGATTTAATATGTTTATTGTCAGAGTTATCAATTTTCAACTAAATTGCCAAATTTGTTGAATAGCAGAGCAACCTGTTGGTTCAGCCTTTATCAAAAGCTCACAACAGGATTAAAATTAAGATATTTATGAAGTTACAACAAGTATTCAGCGTCTAATCTAAAGACAAAGGTTCAACTAACAAACAATGAATTTTACAGACACTGACTAGTTACAGCCACAAATGAAATGAATCAAAGAATATGCCAAATCACAGCTTGTTTCTTTAAAGAAACGTCAAACTTGGGATCACTCTTAATGGCCAGTACCATGTCTTTTAGTGCATATGTATTTGTGCTGAAATGTGAACTATGATCGGAAATATAAGCATGATTGCCTTTTCTTTCACTTTACACTGCTGCACTGTATTTTTTAGTTCATACATGATGACAAACTTAGTTTGCATTTCACCATGCTACATTTATACAAGCGAACATTGCACAAGACAAAAACAGCAGTCTTCCACCTGCAACTGATCGTGCAATCTCTGTGAAGCAGATATATTTCCATCCCAAACGCCAGGCTCAGTCCATGTTTTGGGTGTGGTGGAAAGCTCTCAGGTTGAGCCCCCACGGAGATCCCTGTACTCCTTCAGGTGCTGTAGGGTGGTGGGGTCTGCATCCACTAGGCCAGCTGACAGGATGGTGGCCAAAACCTGCAGGTCCTTTTCCCCCATGTCCCTCTGAAATATCAACAGAAATTTTTAAGTCAAATGCATGAGTTTTTAATTGTTGGGTAAGGGTTACATTTTTTCAGTGTGTATTTGAGTAGATTTACATCTGTGTAAGTTCAATGAGGTGCTTAGTTGCTCTTCTGTAATGAATGTAAAATGTAGCAATCAGAACTGCAATATGAATTGACATGACCCATGATACATTGACTCTTGACCTGGCAAAAGTGAACCCAAAGGCAGAAAGGAACACTGGCCAGACAAATAACCTGGTTCTGGTTAGATGCTACAGTCATGTGTAGCACATTGTTTTACTTTAAATAAATGGTACTACATCCGGGGCCTCATTTAAGAAACGTATTTTAGATCAACTGTGTGGCGCGTACGTAGAAAATCACGTCAAAGTAGTGATTTATAAAATTTCAATATGACTCGATTTGACCGTGGAAACGGTTGTGGCTCTAGGTCAAGTCTTCACTTAACGCACGCAAGTTCAGGTTATAAATGAGCACCCTGCAGTTTCTATAGCGCAGTTCCTAATGCGCAAATGAATACAGCACTTTCTCGTGGATGTAATTTGCCACAACTCGGCATTTATTAATCACAATAATAGAGAAATGATTGTTTATAGGAAATCCCTGTTTATTTCTTGACATATAAACTATTCAAACGGCTAATACCTGTAGCCCGTTGCTCGTGGTATTTGAATACACCAGACTTGCTCTGCAAAGCTTGCACGTAACTCTTTTCTTGTCCTTGACCTCGCCATTTATAGCCAAGAAGCCGAAAGATTCCCAAACAGGGCTTGCCAGCTAGTGGGACCAGCTCCTCCGATGCTGCTGCCATTTTTACCGTTAGTTTTCAATATTTTTGACGTGACAGAGGAAGTAACGTTAGCACAGGAAATTAACTTTGCGTGCATCAACATGATTAGCCGCATGAAATTAAAGCCTGTATATGTTAATTACAAAACGCAGAATCAAAAACGCGGGATTCAAAACTAATATTCGAATGCTCAAATTTAGATTCTAAAAAAAGATTTTCGAATAGTTTTCGAACTTCGAATATTTTTCGACAACCCTACTGTGCTTTCTGCTGATCAGAAAATAGTGATTAAAATAACTCAGTGTTTTCTTTATATACATTTTTGAAGTTATATAAATTCAACGTATTATATTTACCTGATTTGGATTGTTATAATATTATTGTCTAAAATAGACGATTTGGGTCAGGTTTAGTTATTTTAAGTATTTAATAGTATGTTCTGTATTGCTTTTCACATTTTCACAAGCTTGCAACTTAGAGGCATGCAAATACACACACTTGTTGTCCCTCTCGTAAGTTGTTTTGGCATCTGATTATAAAATCAACCTGCTTTTAGGGCATCATTTTAGTATTAATGCCTGCTGTCTCATCCTGCCACAAATAACCTGAGTGTTTGTCTGATAAGGCGGTATGTCAGTGAAGTATTCAAATTGTCCAGTAAAAGAAAAGGAAAACTCACCAGTGTTTTTGCTGCATGCTAGTTAATAGATTAATTTAAGTGACCAAAGCTATTTTGAGGGATGGTTATAATAACCAGCCCTAATGGAACATGGCTTCTTTTGTAATGCAAGTTTGATTTTAAACCAACAATTGGTTGAAAGTTGGGTTTTTCATTTGAGATTTCTGCTTAATGATCACATACACAAATGCATGCACACCCATACAAAAAGAAATTGCTCACCTTCTTCCCCTTGTAGCAGTGCTGCTTAGATGCGTTGGCATTTTTCTCACATCGTCCAAACTCTGCTTTCCTCTGTAATTTAATTCAAACATATTTATTACAAACAGGGGGTTAGTCAATTATAAACAACATAGTACAAGCACTGAATTCTCTCAAATGTACAGCATTACAGTACAAATCATTTGTAACCAATTTTTTATTTTTAAGTTTATTGCTTCAGCACATGAATTCTAATGATCTGTATAAACACATTTTCAAGCAGAGTTTGATGATGAGTTATCTACTGTATCTATACTTGTTTTGTATCAAGCCTCACAGATCTTTTGTAAATATGGCCCTTATCATTGTAGTACCTGTTTTTCTTGAAGATCACACCAGTCAAAACACAATGGAAACATTCACACTGGAGTTGATTCATTCTGGCTTTTGAAACCACAGGCATTCTTTCATGTCTTGTGTTAATGGCTAAAAATAAACATTTTCTGCCCTTATTTCTATATAGCTTTAAACTAAAGGAAGTCTACTTCAAATGTCATCATTATAATGTTAAATATAATTTAATATTGATATCTATACTGCAATGATAGGACACTCCCAAGAAGCACTTTTAAGGAAAGAAAAATAAATCTAAACGTATAAATTCATCTTCATTAAAAACGGTTGCAGGCATATCTGCACCGAACCCTGGAAATGGGTACATTGAAATAATTGCATATGTGAAGTATGTGCATATTTTCATTATAGCATCACCCCCACCTTTCTCAATTGTGTTGTGCCAGCACCGCCATTGTTTAAGCTTGGTTCAAGCTGCTGTTGACAACATGTGCACCATATGTATAACAACTGCTAAAATGTTGAATGTTATGCTATATTTGTATAATCATATATATACATGATTTAACAAATCAACACTGTAATGCATGAGTTATGATGAGACTATATGCACATTAAGTGGTTTCTTAAGTAATTTTACGGATATACAATTAATTCTCTATCCCATTCAAGGTGTCCTAAGAGCTCTGTGGAACAGGGAATCTCTCTAATTGACAGATGAGATACACACTGTAAATAAGCCACTTATAGGTGGCATGACACAACTATGTTCTTAAGTAGCCATGCTGAATTCTGGCAAAAGTTTAAATTCAAATGGTCTCTTGGTAGAAGATGATGAATATCTAACTCACCTCAGTCAGACTGTTTGAAATGCATGCAATGATGATGAAGAGGACAACAATTATCTGTTGAAAGGGCAGAAAATAGATAAAAATGATTGTACCTGTTCGCTGGCTCTTTGAAATCCATGGTTATTTTTGAAAGGTTGCAAGTCAAACAGGTGTACAGAACTACACAATAAGATGGAACACTTCACTGTATGTTAAACCAACACCATGAAACAACATCACAAAACCAAACACTTACCCCTAACATGAACAACATTGAATTGTCTGCTCTGGTCGTCTTATTTGGCAAGTCTCTTCCTTTAGTGAGTGCTTAAATCTACAACAGAAGCTACATGCTCATGTGACATGCCCTGAGAGAACCTGGTGGACTGGTTCTACAGCCTCACCTATTTCTAGACGACAATCTTGAAATCATATGATGACGACTAAAAGACACATACACCCACAAATGGAAATTCCCCGACCGTGTCAACATAACACCATCAATGTCCCTGGACCTAAATACAGCAGAACCTTCACAATACAAAACCTCTGCATTACGTAGGCTTCTGATCAGTCAACTGAATGACGTATGCAACCACCTGCAAGTAGCATATGTAAGACACCACATAAAACACCCCAGTGGTTTCAAGCATTGAACAAGTCATACTTTCCATTGATACAAAACTAAGATTACCATCAAAATAAAACAAACGGGCAAGTCTTTTCTCTGTGGTTATAGAACAGACTGTGGAAAAAAGTTTTATATACACTATTTCATATTCCAGATCTCAATATTTCTGATCTCAGAAGGGTCAAGCTTGTCAACTGTCAAGATTAAAACTGTGGTGTATGGTTTAGAAAGACAGTGTGTGTGCATGTATATATATATATATATATATATATATATCAGTTGAAAAGCCAACTGCGAATCAGGCCTAATCACCCAATCGGTTCTCTGAATCTGATCTTTATTTCCTTATTGTTGAGAATTCCTTATTTCCTGGTGAAAGGTCTCCTGTCGTCTCACAGGGGAAAAAACAGAAAATGGATTATCTGTTTACAAGCAAAGAGCTTAGAAATTACTTTTAGTTCTTTTTAAAAGTTGAATTTAAAAAAGTTGAATTGATTTACATGGTGGATTCTGTGGTTGGATATATATTAAATTGTATTTCCAACTAATAGATTATTAATATACTGAGACTTCTGGTTCAGACTGATTGAGGCTAGCTACATAACCAGTTCCTTGCAGTTGGGATAATGCCACTAAACAAGTAATAAGGTATTCTAAGGGTGCAAAATAGTAATATTAATATTGTCTACACATTATTTTTAATGTGATAGAACACTGGGCTAAGGGGACTTTATAGAATTATTTGAATTAACATGTTGATATATGTGAGTGATAGGACAACATGGTTTTATTATTATTCATAAAATGCTGTATTAATAACATTACAAATATGAATACTGCAACCAAATGTATAATAACTACCAAGCTATTTTTATATACATGGCAGTAATATTTTACATTATTATTTATTTACCAAGTTAATACCACATTCTTAAAAATATGACAAATATGAATACCACATTTATCAAACTAGCCTGATAGTTAATACACTTGGGTTTCATGAAGCAGGATTACCTGTAAACCTTTACAATAAGGTCACATGAACTGGCATTAACTCATGTTGTTGTTAACTCAAATTAATGATACAGAAATGAAGCATGAAATGAATTGCTCATCAGCTAGTTTGACAAATACATTAACAAATGTATTTGTTACATGACTATCTATACATTATCAAAATATAGGCCAAACTTATAACTAGTTATCCTTAATGACTGGATTGGTTATAATGAAATCATTTTAAAAATGTGTTTTGTGTTTATTCAGGTTCCCTCTGTCTTATGTTGAATTCTGTGTAAAGATCTAAAACCATGCAGTGTGACAAATATGCTATAATAGACGGGGGTAAATACTTTTGCATGGCACTGTATCTAGCCTGCTTCTAAATTCCAAAATGGATTAATGTCTGGGCAAAAAAGGAAAGAAGGAGTTACATTACAGGCATTTAGCAGACGCTCTTATCTAGAGCGACTTACACAACTTTTACATAGCAGTTTTACATTGTATCCATTTATACAGCTAGATACATACTGAAGCAATTTCGGTTAAGTACCTTGCTCAAAGGTACAACGGCAGTGTCCTACCCAGGAATCAAACCTGTGACCTTTCGGTTACAAGCCCAGTTCCTTACCCACTGTGCTACACTCCATCACTGGGTGAGTTACTGGGTCAACAAGTGAGACCCCAGTATTAAGAAATTCAGCGGAAAGAGAACAATAATATAATTGTAACAAACTAAATTTATAAGTGGTCTGTGGGTGGTGGTATGCAAAATATTTTGAATTCTTCACATGGGCAGTGGATGGAAAAGGTTTGGAGCAGCTCACATTATAATTGTGTAAGGTAAAAGGTTTATTATCTCTTATCGAATAATCTGTCTGTGTTTTGCATATTGTTTTTTTTTTTTAAAGTATTTTCAGATTATGTCATTATTATTTGGATACGTTATCTCCAAGAATGAAAACTGACATGCAATACAGATATTGGTAGTTTCCTGGTGACCCATGTTTCGAGGAAACACTTGAATTAGATAACTAGATAACTCCAAAGGATAGAATCATATTTAACAGTAAATGCCACTCCATACTACCATCGCTAGCTGTGGTAAAATATTCTGCAATGCTTCAAGTCCTGGCTAATTTATAGGGTCCTTAGTACAGTTTGGGTGGCTCCAATTTTGGTATTATTTGTAATTCCCCATTAGGGGATGGGGCATAGGCAAATAATTTTCCTATCAGAAATACAGTGCCCTCTAAATGTATGGTGAAGGCAGAGTAAAATATAATAATATTTTTGCTATGTACTAAAGCTATGGTTGGGTATCGATTGTGAAGCTATGGTATCAAATTAAACTTATTGGTTTTGGTATCTGTATCAAAAAATTTCAAATAATACCTGACCCTACTTAAGGAATTTGGATTTGAGATCAAAGGATGAACATGAGACAAAAATACAGACAATCTGCTTTTATTTCACGGTATTTACATGCATATGTTTAGCAATTTTACAGAGGTTTGTGTTGAGCCCCCCATTTGAAAAAATTTAATTAACAAATAACTGACAGTGGTTAACTGTTTCTCAGATGCTTTCTTTTGCGTGGATTGTTTGCACGTAAAAGAGCAGCAGAACTGTCCCTAGACTTTTGGAGGGTCTATGCAAAAAATAATTTGGAGGCCCCTCCAAAATAATGTCACCTTCTAATTCTTTTGATCTGTCAAATGAAGACGAGAAGGTGAGGCCCTGGGCGAGAAGGCGGGGCTCTAGGTGCAGTGCCTGATCTGTCTAGTGGGAGGGACAGCTGTGGAGAGCAGTGAGTGTGTAATCTTGGTTTTAGACTTTGTTTTCACCTTTGGAAATTGTATTCAGAGTTGGAAGGCATACACCATTCTGAAAATTTACCAAGAAGAATTAACCAAGGCTGAAAGACAATGCATGTCATGTAGATCTTGAATAAATTTGTGCTGACAGTAAACCTACTGTACTGAGAAGAAATAATCTGTGGCATGTAAGAGGTGGTGGCCAAACCCACTAACATTTGCCTTTATGAATTTTATTGGATTCCTGTCGATTCTACTTAATCTGATAAAACCTACAAACCTTGCCAAAAGGTTGAAATAGTCACTCCCTGCATGAAACATATCCCAGCAGTCAGTACAAGTTATGTTATTATGAAGCTTTATTACAAAGGCATATAGCAGATAATGCAATAACTATTTATAACATCATATCTTTTGTAAATACAATGTGCTGTAATAACACCAGATGATATCATAACTTGCTGGATAATGTAATGAACTTGCTGAACAGCTAATGTTCTCATTTTGTAGCTACCGTTAGTGCCCAAAAAAGTAAAAACAACAATATGAAGACATATAATAGGGCATTTGAGCACCACATACCACTAGAACCACTTGTATCCACCATTACATGGTCTACCAGCATTCTACAGATTCTAGAAGTAGCAGGAGGAATATGACATCATTAGAGAACCAAGAGAACCTGTGGAATATTATTGTGTTTCCATTTGTTTTTCTACTACCTGTTGCTTATAGTTAATATTATTAATAATTAACTGTACTGAAAATAAGTGCAGTACCAGGACCCATTTTGTAGCATTTCAACTCTCAATTGCAAGAATCCAGCCATTGTATTCACTACAAATGAAAATAATGACTACAAACTAAATGACTGTCATGCTAGTGAGTCTACTAACTTAGGATGTAAGCCTACAGTGGAAGACAGTGTATAATACAGCCTTGATCCACTTGACACAGAAATTATTTGAAAAGTTTAAACTTGTTATTTGTAACCTTTTTATTATTTAGGAATTATTAATCCTGAAAAGATAGTTATTACATTCAATGCAGCAACAAACCATTTTATAGAAAAATGATCTGGATTACACATGGAGAAAATATTAACAAAACATTTACAGTAAAAAAGTTTTTTTTGTTTGTTTTCACCAGGTCGGTCAACTGAGAACATAATTCTCATTTGCATACTCTGGGGTTTACAAGAAGATAGCCAAATGAGATGATTTGGGGTTCAGATGTTGAGTCCATTTTGTCAAAATGCAACCAGTTATAATCCCCTACCATTTCAAAAAGGACTGTGGGATCTTAGTGACTCAGGACCTCATTTCACCTGAAGAACAACTAAGTGCAGGCCTAGGGGCCGTAGACATACCTTTGGTACTTATTGCATTTATTGTATGTCGCTTTGGATAAAAGTGTCTGCCAAATTAGTGTGATGTAATATAATGTAGACATTCTTCTATTTGGGTCAGAGAGAAGAATGCATCCCTTCCTTCTGCAAATTATTTTCAGTTCTCCAGTTCAAGTATTACCTGAGCCCCCACATGTTTAAATGCAGAGCTTTGACATGAGAAGAGCACAGGGTGTTATGGCTGATAGCAAAAAGTATCTTATATTGGAAGTATTCATCAACATGCTATCAATATTGTTGGCTTATAAAGAGATAGTGAAAACAGTTACTGGTTTGCCCCATATGTAAATATACATTTTTGACACTGCTACTAACAATCCTTGGTTCAATGATATGCATCCAAGTTAACATATACATTAACAATGTCATTCATAAACCTTGCATTTACCAAAGTCAGCAGATAGTTTACCAGTACATGAAGGTATAATTATTATTACTTAGTCCTTATTGCATATCACTTAATTGTAGATACAACACAAGAAGGGTAGCTTTCAAATTTCATACATGTAAATAAAATACATGAGTACAGCTTATATTGTTACATTACATTACTTGTATATTACATGACAATGTTCCACTACTAGGAAATATTCAGAATTTTCACCAGAAAAAAATAATTCCGGCATTGGAATTGACTGTGCAGTGTGGCATGATACTTATGTGCTTGTAAAATATGAACTTGAGTCTACTTCATTTTTTCCACTTAGAACTGGTCCCAGTTTCTATGTCACAATTGGGCTCCTGTGCCAATCATTTTTATCAGTACAATAACACCTGCCTTTTCGTGATTCAGCATCTATGACCACAGAGTGTATTTACAAACAAATGAGTTTTCAAACATGACTAGCAAAATTGGCCATGTTTAATGTACCGTGCCAGAGCATTTTTTATTTTTCCACCTACAAATGTAAACAGCTACAGTGCTGTGAAAATGTATCTGTAATTGTATCTCCTTCATTATTGAATATTTGTCAGAGAATGGTTTCAGATCTTTTGACAAAATGTAATATTAAATATAGGGAGTAAACACAACACTCGTATTTTAAATGATAGTTTCATTTACTGAACATTTTTCATTAAATAAATGAAGCACCTATATCCCCCATGTAAAAAGGTAATGGTCACTTAGTTATCTCAATCAACCAGTTCACCTAATTTAATTGATAATTCAATTTAGCTGATTGAACACAGGCAGGCTTTATTGCAGCCAGCCCTGTTGAATCTAAACCTCACTGATATTAAACCTTACCATCAGAGTAGTCACCACAAAGTTTCTACAAGCACACTATACCATGATCATAAGAAATTCCACAACAAATGAGGAAAAGAGTTGATGAAATATTTCAGTTTGGAAAGGCTTAAAAAGCCACTTATAAGGCTCATGGACCTTTGCTTGACAGAAGGGGATTGGCTCTAAATTTGTTTAGGTCACATTTGACTCGGTGAAATTTTTTATGTTGCCCTGGGCAACCACACATCTAACAAATGCAAAATAATATGTGGGGTCCCCCAGGGGTCCATTGTTGAGCCACTATTGTTTAATTTGAACATGTTTCTGCTAGGGGATGTAATTAAGAAGCATAACATTAATTTTCACCAGTATGCTGATGATACCCAACTTTATATTTCCTAATCCCCTGATGATCTGGGTCCTCAGGGTTCTTTGATCCCTTTCAGATATAATTTTATGGATGTCCCACAATTTTTTACAAATTAACAGGGATAAAACTGACATCTAGTCATTGGTGCAAAGGCTCAGAGAGAAAAAAATCTGTGCCCATGTCTGCTCTTTGTCCCCTAATAGCAAAGTTAGCAATCCTAGACTCTGATCTTAACTTTGAGGCTCATGTTAGAAATGTGACTATGATTGGTATCTAACATGCAATGCATATAAACTTGTACAGACTAGATGTAATGCCCTATTCTCAGGTCTTTCAAAGAAAATGGTTGGTCATCTGCAGCTAATACAGAATACGGCAGCACAGAAAGAATGAATGCATTAAACCAGTCTTGAAGTCATTACACTGGCTACCCGTTATTTCCAGAATTAACTTTTTAATACTTTTATTGCTTTACAAATCTCTTAATGGTCTAGCATCAAAGTGCATATGTGATATGCTCTTGATTATGAACCTTCTAGATCCCTTAGATTATCCTGGTCATTTAATTATTCCAAGAGTAGGAACTACAACTCCAGGACAAGAAGCATTCAATTTCTATGCACGTTGCCTCTGGAATAACCAGCCAGCTAACCTTAGAAATACTGAAAAATGAAAGGGTGTCAAGAAAAAGCTGGAAACATATCTTTTCAGTGCAGCTTTTTGATTAAGGAATTTAACTGGTTTTATTTAGATTTTTGATGGGTTTTCTTACTTTACTCTGAACTGCTTGCATAAAACACATACGCTATATATATATACAGTACCAGTTAAAAGTTTGGACGTACCTGCTTAAACCAGTTTTTCATGATTAAAAATTATTTAAACTGTATAAACCTCTCTGTAAACACTTAATATTGCATTATATGATATCTGTACATATAAGCAGATAATCATAAGTGAATTGCATTCAAAAGTTTAATTTTTAAATGAAAATGGAAATCTTGTAAGCTCATTGGGGGGGGGGGGGGGGGGTTGCATTGTTTTATTTAAATATCTTGGTACGTACTGGTGTTCATGATGACGTCTAGCTTAACAGGTGCTCCAGGACCTGTAGAATTTTTCATATTTAAAAAAAAATAAAGACCACCTGCCATATTTCAGAATGCATGGGATTTATTCCTACATCAATTTCACCCTTCTACCCTCCATTGGAAATATATGGTACTGCATGGGGTGAAAATGATGTAGGAATATACCCTTTTCTGACAGCATACCCTGTAGAAATTAGTTTGTTTGTGTGTGAGTCAATGATCACACTGACTTGGAACAAACCGCCGGTTTATTAAGAATATAAAACCTGTATGAGCAAGGCCGACATTGAGTGAGTATACTTGAATGACCGAACTAGACTGAAGTAAAGCACATTGATTGGCCTAGCCATAAACACACGCACAGGTATGGTGGCTCATAATGAACAAACAGGACAAATGATCTACATCCCTTTCCTTTAGCTCACACCTCCTATATAAAATAAAATAGCACTGGGTAAATATCAACATTACATCTTTCTTACCATGTTGTTTTACAATTTTCAGTAAACAACCCAATAATGATATTCTTGGTTAAACTTGAGACTATCCAACAGCAAATCAAGGTGGAGGAACATATCACTTTAACAGGTAAGCCTATTCATAAGGCATACCCGGTATAGAATTAATCATGATCAATTTCCACAGACGCACTTTTGCCTTTCATCTACAATCATTTTTGCACTGCAGAGAAAAGTCAGGGGGAATCAGTGGATATGCTGCTACAGTTGCCTATATATTGTGTGACAAAAACAAATTAACATTAGACCTTTGTTTCAATAAGAACAAAATAATTCACCCGTATGTAGCCTATATCCTTTTTCCTGGGCTTCCAAGAAGTCCCAGACTATGGCTTATATGTCCCGATTGATGCTCTTCATTTTACCTTTTGTAGCCTACTGTATATGTATTTATTGAAACTATCACAAGGTCTTGTCTTGACTCTTAAAGAGATTACCGGATGATCTTTAGTAGGCATAGCTTCCTCTCCTGTAATATTAGATTGATGTAAAATGATTATGACACTTGTTATATTAAAACTTCATTCATAAGCCTTTACAAGTGAGACAATCGATTTGCGTGGCATCGATTGATACACTTTTCAGCAGCACAGTGAAGGCCAGCTCCAACTTACAACGTACCTTTGAAACTGTCCCATAAGGCAACTGCTAAGGTATAGTCTGAGAAACACTCGCAAAATAGCAAGCTCCCTTTGAAAGGTATACCTTAAAAACCTTCGTAGAACGTTAAGGTACATCGAAAGTGGGAAACGCAGCAATAGTTTGAACCATAATTAATGTTAAAATACCATGATGAACTAATGTAAATACTATAATAGGATTGAAGCTACTATCACCAAAGAACCAATGGCCGTGAAGTGTGCCAGAGGGGCAAAAAGCCTGTATACTTGAGTATGTGCAACTTAGAAGGAGAAGTAATGCTCTGAATGTATACTCTGTACCACATTTAAACCAGGGTGGCACACAGTGAGGAACTTTTTGCCCTTTGACATTTTTCTGTGGACTGAAGTGCAGTCCCGACCCCCACACAGAGTCTCAGAACTTCTCTCCAACTTTAAGCGGACAAAGTGTTGTCAACAACCTCAACCCCCAGTCTCTTCTTTTGCCAGAATCTGTAGAGAGCCACCAGGGGGATACACCCCATGGAGGATATCAGGAGAAAGCCGATGAAGACCTGTGCAAATGCAGGGAATGGCACAGTCACCGACTGGCCCTATTTGAGAGGGAAAAGAATAGAAAATCAGGGTTAAAAAGGACTTAAAAGTTTAGTTAAATATATTTACAAAGATCCAGTCTAAGTTGAACAAATCCAATCAACTGGTTAATTAATAGTCTACTGAAAACAGGCTAACAACCCTGTTTGGTTTAACCCCGCATATACCTAAAAAGTCTGTGTTACATTTTACCCCATGTTAGATTTTGCCTCGCTCTCACCTACTTGTGCAGGGATTAAATAATATTTTAGTTTGTGACGTGCCTCAGCGTCTTTTCTGAAGATGCGGTTATAAATGTGTTTTATTACTACCTTTTAATGTATTGCCCTGACAGACAGAGATTTCTAACAAGCAAATAGCAAAGTTACAATGTAGAGGGGGCATTACCAGGTCTTTGTCCCAAGCTTGGTAAGTGGGTGTGCCTCCCATTATGTAGTTGACAATGTAGAATAAGAAGAGTCCAATCAGCAGCACAGGACTAACAGCCACCCACATGATCTTCCAGTACCAATTAGGTCTATGACCCAGCATGTCTTCAATATCCTTTTCAAACCTAAAGACACAGGTATGAGTGAAATACTCATGAATGACACTGAAGGCCAAAAAGCTGTGCAGCTAGCTGTGTGAGTATGACCACACAGCAAATAGAAGAAACTATTGAAGGACCTATTTAATTTCTGACTGTCCAGAGTTCACTGCCTAAACCAGGGGACTCGGGGAAATTCCATTCCATGCCCACCCCAGGTCTAAAATAATTATTTGGGAATCCTTTGTCCATTTAGCTGCATGGATGCTGACCTGGTGATGACTTTGTATACAACACTGACCTTGTCTCTCAGCCATATTGGGCTTCTCTATTTCTTTATTTTTTCGGTGGCGTTGTTGTTTTTAGAGTGATTTTGTTTCTGAACCTTGCAGTGCACAATTGAAATTCTGACTGATTGTTTATTAGTCACTTTAATTTTGTCAAATCTTAATGTATTGGGCTCATTGTTCATTGTTTATTGTGAACAGTTCCAAATGGCTAAATTCAATTTAAGAAGATGGATTGACTGATGTAAATTCTTTCTGTTGGACTGCCTTTTAGATTCTTTTAGATATTTCTAGAAAAATATCTAAAATTTTTTACTTTATCAGGCTTAACCCAGTGTCTGTCTGGATTTGATCTGGACCAAAGAACAACCTTTGAGCACTGTGACACTCAATTGATTGACATTCAAGACCACATACCTCTTTATTCCATATACGTAGGAAACACTGATGACCTCAACAAGAACGATGAAGAGCAGGGAAAGGCTTGCACCGTAGTCATTGAAGATGGTGAACCAGTAGTTGCCTGACGGGGTTGTGAAGCCCAGGCCAAGGAGAAAACAGGTAATGCACACCAAACCTTTCAAAAAGGCAGAGAAAAGCAGTGGTGAGGAATAGTTTTATTTGGATTGCTGGTCATCTGTAATCTTGAGTTTCCTGGCTTTTTTAAAAAAAAAACATGACAATACACATACAAACAAAAATACCAAAACAACAAAAATTTTGGCAGTCTTCCAATATTTTAACAGTATATCTTCACATCCTGGCCATTATCTTACCACTCAACTTCTCATTGGAGTACTTGGACAGAAGTTTCCAGTCACGTAGTGGAGTGAGGATGGCTGTGATATTTCCCAGCATGCTCCCCATCCCAAGCATCAGCAGCATAAAGAAGTACAGTACAGACCACAGCTGGGGCAATGGCATGTTCTTTATGGCCTCACTGTAGACAATAAACGCCAAACCTGTACCTTCCACAGCCTGGAAAACACACAAGCAACATGTTACCCTTTGTGCAGATATTATAATGCCTATTCAATACAGGAAATATTCAGCATAATAGGCTTTTAAGACATCATTGCAATTATTATATTTTTTACAACATGCAGCAGTAAAATGAATGTAATGTCTTGTAAATCTACAGAATGGTTGTGCATGTAATTACATTACACGTAATTAATTTACGCGTTCATAATACACATCTGATCTGTGCCACGTGTGAGCATAAAATCGTAACTGGGTCACTTTTTCCCGTCAGCGTAAATGTAGCCCAAGAAAGACAAAATCACTTTGATTTTAGGCTCTTTAGAAACCACCTGCCATGCTTCCTGTTCACCGCCAGAGGGCAGCTTTGGACTGAATTTGTGTTTTTCTTGTGTCATTATTTAATCATTGTTTTAATCATTGTTTGCGCCTGTTATGGTTGCTATCGCCATTGGAACCTTTTGAAGATTGTTGAGGTGGGGGATAGAGCTATTGGAATAGCTTGCAGACTGGAGGGTTGTTTCGACGATTCACTATAAACTATTGTCTTTTTTTCCCAATCATGTAGACACAAGTACACACACTAATCTACTACAAACAGACAGACCCTCAAAATAATGAAATTTTAGCCTCAACCATGCCCCCAATAAATTTTGTTAGCTGAAACATCCATGGATTAGGCTCTCAGAACAAGAAAACTTAAAAGTATTAAAACATTTAATCAAGCTAAATTCTGACATATGCCTTCAAGAAACCAAATTTATCACACAGAACATCCACACTTCTACCATGTCTTCTTCTGCAACATAGAACTCCAGACATGTCCATATTAATCACCAAATGGATATTGTTAATGCATAACAAATCAGTAACTGCACACATATGTATATCCCTAGATTTAAACCACAATCAATTCCTCAAACCACCCACTAGATGGAGTTTTCACAGACCCTGCTTTTGACAGTTGTCTGAAGAGAGTGAGCATTCTTTATGGAAATGAATGACTCTGGGGATACCTCACTAATGCTACAAATGGAAATGGGAAAAGCCGTATTACATGGGAAAATAATGTCATACTCATCAAGAAATGGAAAAGGAAAATAACCTTGAACAAAACTTAAAGAATTAGAAATCATATGTGCAAGAAATCCAACACACAATAAGCTTAAAATATTAATTTAGCGTAATGACAATAAATAAAAAACACAGTTCTTTCAAATTCAGAGACTAGACACACAAACGTTGAATGCAGCAAGAAATCAGTAAAATACCTTATTTTCATACCTCAAAACAATCATTCATGTCATGGAGAATTCAGCAAGGGAGATGGTACATTCACCACAAGAGATAAATAACATTATTCCAGGGTTTTTACTAGAAACTATACTCATGGACAATGACCTGACTCAAAGAACATACACTCTTAGTGTGGGTATTCCAAAACTAACAAAAGATCAAGCTTATTTAATAGATACACCATTATCACCAGGGGAATTTCATGAATCAATCAATCAATTTTTATTTGTATACCACTTTTAACAAAGGAGCTTTGTTACAAAGCAGCTTTACAGAGAACCGGCCCCCAAAGAGTAAGCATAGGGCAACAGTGGCAAGGAAAAACTCCCTGACTGATAACAGAAGCAGAACTGGACTCAGAGGGGGAACCCATCTGTCGTGGACAGGCACCGGTTTATTATGGAAAATCAACCGTGGCAGGAGGCGAGGGTGCCAAACTGGTTTAGCTGGTCTAGGGCTGGAGCTCTGGGCGCGAGGGGGGTGCTCAGCAAACTTGGGCTAGACCTCCGGGCAGGTGCCCAGAGCCGAGGAAGATGAGGAAGATGAAAAACTTAATCAAATGCCTAATAATAAAGCTCCAGGCCCAGATGGCTTCCCTGCTGAATCCTTCAAACATTTTTGGCAAATCATTTCACCTTTGAACACCACTATCATCTCAGTATTATTACAACCCAACAAAGACCCCACTATTTGGTATCTTGGTATTATTATTTGTACCAAGCCATCAGACCAGGCCCATATAAATTTCAATCCACTACTCAAAACCATAAAAGCTGACCTACATAGATGGGTGGTATTATCTCTGATAGGCAGAGTTGCAACTGTCAAAATGACAGTCTTACATAAAATAAATTCTGTTTTCAATGTTCCTGACTCACCCACCCCCACTTGGTTTAACTGGACTCAATAATAACAAAATTTCACAGGAAAAAAAAAAATTAAGCTAACCACTCTGTAGAAACATAAATATCAAAGAGGTAGAACCAGTTACAAGTTGTATCTACCATACCAAATAATGTAACTCATTGGTCACAATTAAACACTCACAATGCAATAACCATCAAAAGCCATAATTGTTTCAAAAGCATTACCATAGCGATGGCTTTGACAACTTGGTGGTATATGAAGTGTGCCCGAAAGAAAAACACTGTTTGTTATGCAGACCAGGAGTCAGCAGGATCTGATAAAGAGACAGTGCTCAGTTGCAAAATATCCTGCTGGATCAGCATTATGTAAACTTTATGTTCTCCATAATACAGTGTAATCACGTTTTGTATTGTCAGAAGTTGGTGTCTCGACTACAAAGGTTAAGTGTGATATGCATATGGGTATAGGTAAAGCGCGATCATTGATCCGTACTGCTTTGTTAAGATTGTGTCCTTATTTGATGATTTTGTTAATAGGACCTTCTACGTGCCATTCATGTATAGCCATCTCACTGCACACACTCTTTTGTATCTGTATATTACCATCATTGCACACACTGTAAAATAAACTTTATTCACTTAAACCTGGAATTCCTTTTTGACTGTTATTGCAGTGCACCTAGCAGTTTCAGGGTCTTAACATAAGCATAGAACTCAGGATATCTGCACCCTGTAGTCACTTGTGTATACACTTCTGCCATGGCAAGATACACAATTGTATCTATGCAGGCTACACATGCCAGAAGCATGTCCGCTTCTACCACGATAGATACCATATAGAGCAACACTACAGGTGGATCACTTGCAGTCTCCTTCTATGCACAACTGTTAGCACATAGGGAAGGTTAAAACGCTATTTTGGAACAGGATAACTAAGATAACATTAAATCAATCCCGTTCCAGTAGCTCCAAGTAAGACTACACATGTTCCTTCACCACTCAGATACTTATGCTGTTTGGTGTATCTGAGGGTTTTCTTCTAGTGGAAAGCCCACAAAGCCACTAACTTGACAATGGGACCATGCAAATACACCCGATTATGGAATAACCCTCACTTTGTACTGAACAAAAAACCAAACTTCACCGATTGGAAACAAAAAAGCAAAAAGGCATACTTATCAAAAATAGCACTTGCATGACATTTGAGTGCCTGGTCCAGAAGTACAATATTGGCAACAAATCTTTTGTTCAGTATCACCAACTTAAATCTGTTATCACTGATAAGGGTAACAACAGGCAGATAACAGTGTAGACAGCAACATTCTGAAATGTAACGTTGGCAGAATTCAGCCATCACATAAAGTTAAACGCAAAAACATGCATTATCATTAGTACTAACCAATGATACAATGTAGTTGAACTTAAATACAATCAATAAAATAATGTTAGTACTAACCAATGATACAATGTAGTTGAACTTAAATACAATCGATAAAATAATGTTCTCTATTTGTTACTAATTAGAAACTTGAGTTCAAAACTGGGAGTAGGTTGCATTGAGCCTGGTGAAGGCACGCATGCACACACTTTACCGTGTTCAGCTCAGCTTGCAGATCACAGTGGTCTAGTTTTGAGGATATACTTGCAAACTGTTCTGGATCTGTGCGGTTCAGCTCTGCTACCCAGTAATTGATGTTGTCCATGTTGATGGTGTCTTCTGCCATGTCAAAGGTGTTTAAAAGCAGCACTCTCACCCTGCAGAGGTCAAAGGTCCGTCACATACGCTGCTTTATAACGAATCTCAACAGTCCTCAAGGCCTCAATTTTTTTCTTAATTAGAGATGTCCACATAAGAATTATTCTCCTGGGAAAAAATGCTGTGCATGCAGTCCATGTCACACTGTAACATGGGACATGTAACACACACATGTAACACACTATAGCGACAGTGGGAAAAGTCCTTACAGTAAATTCAGGCTCATTTATTTCATTTTAATTTATGTTATTTCATAGTATTTATTATTATTATTATTATTATTATTATTATTATTAATAATAATAAAAATAACAATAATAACAACAATAATAATAATAATAATAATCACTCTAGGAGCTTTGGTATATCAACAAAGTGGCAAATGATTTCATGAGCAAATTCCATTTCTTCACTGCAGTGAGATTGGGCAGCTGTCGCAGTACTGATTCAATTACTGCAAAAACCTAGGACTCAAATGATAGTAATGATATGACGGTAACAACAGTAATTAATAAGAAGTCTTCAACTGATACTGTATTAGTCTTATTTCTGTGAGACACTGTAAAGTTCAGACTTGGGATATTGAGCATATTAATCCATGGGGGTGAGGGTTGCAGAGGATTTTGGGGCATCACTGTAGGACACCAGCAAATGTTTACAGCTAATTAAGGCAGCACAGGACAATTATTTTGTAAGACTTTCATGCTCTCCAAGAGACACTTCTGTGTTTCTGCTGTTATAACACCATGACATCAGCCTTGTTCTCCTTCAGTGCCAGGGTATCAGGACTGTTCCCTGTACTACCAACATAATGTTTTTTCCCCATTATTTTTGCAATTGTGAAATGAAAGGCAAAACATTGCCCACAGTGTCCCTGCCAAGTTCTGCACAGTGTGTGGAGGCTCTATCTCCTGTGACAAGAAGCCAGATGACCCAGAGCTGACAAAGTGCGGTGGGGATCTCTCAGCCGAGTGGGAAAGCGTCATATTCTCTGTTGTATTCCTGTTTGGCTCCTGTGGCCGGGGTCCACTCAGGCTGGACTGCGGACAGCAGTCATTCATTTGGCTTTTTATAAGGTACACTTTTATCCTTTCTACCACCAAACGCTCAGTTCCATCATCGTTTGTGGATACCAAATAATCCAAATGCACAGTCCGTAGGTTGTGGATTGCCTCCTCATCCAGCTTGTCCATGGCATTAAGGCTCCCAGCAAGTTCCAGCCTCTGTGTCATCAAGTGATATTGCTCTGAGACCATGTCCTGCAATTGCTGATCCAGCTCTGACTGGCCCAGGTATGCTGGCAGGTCAAAAGAGGTGAGGGACAGAGGCAAGAAGAAAAACCGAGACATCTCTTTCTTTATCTGGTAATCCAATTTATGTAAAATGTATCTATAGAAAACGTACCTATAGAAAATGTTCTGAACTTTTCTTAGGGTTTACCACAGTTTACTCAATAGCATAAATTACTATGCTACAGGACAACCTCAATTGGAACTTCTAAATGTCAGACAAGGATTTGTAAAAAATATGTTTATTATTAACCGAATACAGCGGTTCAAACAGTCAAAGCCCTTGACTGTTCAGCTCTCTGAATACTGAACACAAGAGGTATTGTGTGCTAGAACCCCTCACTTAACTGACATATCAAATATATTTTACATGATTTATTTGATTGTTGGAAATTAGAATGATAAATTAATCGCCAAATTCATTAATAGGTCAGTCTACAGTAAACTGGTGGGATGAACTAACAAGTCAAAACAAACTCTATCAGCAATTAAGATTAAATAATAGAATTCAATAAGAAGCAGTCAATTAGAATAATGAATTTAAATCATACATTCCTAATTGAATGCAGGCTCACTACTCCTGGATTACAAAACAGAAGACATTAAACAAAACATTAAACAATTAATTAGGAAATACCAGAAAAGAGAGAGAGACTGTTAAGCCAGACCTTGCCAAAGTGTTACCCTCTTCCAGTTCCTGTGGCACAGGATAAAGGAAACAAACTAAAAATGTACAACCGAGGAACCACCACCAAAATGAAGAGAGAAACTTCTATTCTCCAAGGATCGGAAACCAACTGCAACATGACGCAACTTTTTCCTGTGGCCATCTTAAATACCATACTCAACATGGCTTGAGGATGTTTGCCCTGATTGGGTGATGAGTTAAGGGATGGGAAGGGAGGGAGGGGGGGTCAGGCTCAGTTATGACAAGGACCGGCCTATCTAAAAGCTGACCAAGTACTTATTAATTTAAGTGAGTTTACGCTGTTGGAAGCAACAGAGTCTGCTGGAGACAGGACCCATAGATCATCTGCCTAGATAAGGGTATGAGCAGAGTTTAAATTGCCCCAATTACTTTTGCTTTAATGTTTGTGGAGGTCAGGTCAAGTAGCATTCTTAGAAACAATGTAATATTGTACCTAATTCACTGTTTTTCTCTTTAAGGCCATAATCTAAACACTACCTATCTAAGAGGCAATTGAATTTCACTCTTTATCACAGGGTAATAAACATGGCACAATTTAAAAAGGCTAAATGTCGCTGCTTGTGCAGTCTATTGTAATTTATTATAGGTTATATTAAGATCATTTAAGTAAAGCTGGTAAGTCCAGCTCTTCATGGTCACTGGATGACAAAAATACACATAGTACTAATGGGTCTGTTTTTTATGTTATTATAACAACATGTTTTATTCATAAAATTTAAGTTTATAATTAAAAGATAAAGGCAAAGTGAAACAAATTAAGCAGACTTTCCTCATGAAATCATTGCAGTCATCCAGAATCAAATATTTCCCATTGGATGCTTAAGAAAGTGTGTCACCATTCTGAAAATGGTGAGAGTGGTGAACCTCCCCATCCCCTGAACCAAAAGCTTACCTTTCCAGGCAATTCTCATAGTTTAATGTAGCTTTGAAACCATAGATGGAGAAAGTAACAATGCTAGCAAAGATGGATGTGCCACTGTTAATCAAGGAGACTATGATGGCCTGCTGCTCAATGTTGTTGTTGTATTGGTTGTAGCTAGCAAAGGCAATAAGGGAGCCAAAGCCTGGGCCGAGGGAGAATAATATCTGAGTGGCAGCATTGATCCATGTTGTGGGATTGGCCAACTGCTCCATCTATGAAGGAATGTATGTACAGGGTAGACAGTAAGGTACATCACATTGCTAGAACATGACACAGTAATTATATCTATCTCACCCACCCCCACACACAAAATAAACATGCTGTGCATATACACACACAAAATATTAGGTCACCATTGCAATCCTAGAACGATCACAAACTCTCACACAGAAACACATACACTCAGTGATGATGTGAAGTGATCTGAGACAATGATGCGGCTATCAGTGTATAACAGACAATATGTGAGCTTTGCCCTGCTTCCCAGAAATACGGCAGAGTAGTAAACCTTTGACCTCCAGCAATAAGCTGGAAAATAATATAGCTTTACCTTAGGAGTAAACATGTAGGACAAGCCATTCAGTGCCCCATGAAGTGTGAGTCCTTGGATCAAATAGATGATCAGGACCAGGTAGGGGAAGGTAGCTGTAAAATACACCACCTGCAAAAGAGAAGAAATGCTTCATTCAACATGACTCATTGCAAACATTCAGATACCATAAAAAGATATATTTGTCTCCGTGGCGTAAGTGCCTGCACTGGCAAAGGTTAAAGCATGGGGGGCGGTGCTGAAACATTGCCATAGTTCTGTATGTGTTGGCTTCTTTCTTTCTTTGTAAGCTTTTGCCATTTGGCATCCTTTATAACCAGTCCAGTTCTCACTTTCATTACTGATAATTTCCTATAAATTTGTGCTTTGGTCTGGTTGGGTTACATTGATGATTTACAATGCTGTAGAATTACAATTGATGTCACATGCCATATTCCCCATTTACACTTCCTCCTGGCATATCTCCACCTCCCTTGGCTTGCTTACTTTAGCTGCTATTTTTATAGCTACACTGATGATATTCAGCTGTACATTTCCGTATTCCCTCATGATGAAAGCGCAATCAGTTCCTGTGAAAAATGTCAGTGATATCAAACTAGGGATGTCTCAGACTTTTCTTCAGTTGAATCTGGAGGTCCTTATCAATGAGCCCAGAAAGACCCAGAAAAAAGAATATCAAAGATCTAAGGACCTCTAGTGTCAAAAAAATAAAACTTAAGTTAAGAATCTAGGTGTAGTCTTGCAAGCTGACTTAAGCTTTCAGCCTCAAATAAGGAATATAAAAACGCATTTTGTGGCATTTTTCCATTACCAAAATAAGATCTCTTCTCTCACAAGCTGATGTTGTAAGGTTAATACATGCCTTTGTTACAAGTAGATTAAACAGTAATGCTCCATACTCTGGTCTTCCAAAAAATATAGAGCAACTCCAACTTGTGCCAATTGCAGCAACAAGAATCTTTACACAAACCAAGGCAGCACACATCACACACATACTTGCATCTCTGTATTGGCCCATGAAATTCAGAATTGATTATTAAATAATTATTTTATTTTAATTACTAACGGCATAGCACCAGATTACATATCTGACATTTTGAATGGATATCAGCCCAAATACACCCCCAGATCTTATGCTGATCTTCTGTTTTGTATTCCCAAAGTAAATTACAAAAGAAGTGAAGAAGCTTCCTTTTATTTCTATGCCACATGCCTGATAGCTTTCCCAGACAGATGAGAGATATGGCAAATGAAGCACTTTTTAAAAGCCTTATGGAAATAGAAACATTCCTGTTATAAGTTCTATTTTTATTTTCCCATTATTTCATGCAATTATTGCATGCACAATAATAATCCAATGAAAATAGTCACATGTGCACTGAGGATAATGAAAACTCAAATGTACACAAATTTACTGGCTGTTTTCCAAGAAATTCCCAAGATTCAGCCTTCTGGAAAAGTATTAGTTCAGGTCGTTGCTAACCCTCAGATAAGTGCTTTAATCACGTCCACTCCTAAAGAACCATAGAAACAGATTATTTGTCTTGGTGTGTATTTGTTTTCAGGGTTTGGGATTTTCTTTAAACCATAGCTATTTATTCATACTCTTGTATGAAATGTGGATGCAAAGAGAACATGCCTGTGTACATCTTATTTGCATCATCCTCATTCAGGCTTCAAACACCTGGTCTTGAGCATAGCTTCCTCAAAATAGTGCTACCTTGCCAGTGGACTGAACCCCTCGTATAATGAAGAGATAGACTATCATCCAGGCCAGCAGGAGGCACAGTGCCTGGCCCATGTGAATGCTCCCATTCTCTTTGATGGAGGAAGTGATATTAAGGGTCTCCCTGTAGAAGAAGTACTGCGTGGGTGTGGCGACCTCACACTCATGCAGGTATCCTGTCTGATTTTCATTTAATGGACAATCTGCCCAGGGTAGCACTGCCTGGAATAAGGGATGGGGGACAAAACACAAAAACATGCTGAACAGGGTGAACACATTTCCAAAGTGACACAGTAATGCTATATACATTATGCCTCCAAAATAGTTTCCTAGTAAAAACTTGAAAAATTGAAAGACAATCACATTATAATTCTGTTTATCTTCTTATTCTGAACAGTTAAGACAAATTAACTGTATTGTAAAATTGCATTAATTAAATGCTAGACATGGGTAGTCAAGGACATTGAATGGAATGTCAAATCCTCAAATCTAAGTATTTCTCCCCTCAAACCATTTAAAAACAAAATATGACCAAATGTTCTTTGTAAAAGCCACTAAGCTTTTGAACTAATAACCAGAGGACACTAGGGCAGCACAAACAGTGTTTGCTTATATACTATATATGGAGAGCACAAGTAGAGCAAGGGGATATAGGTGGAAACTATCAAAAAGTAAATTGTGCACAAACAACAGGAAGTATTTCTTTATTCAGAGTTGTAATTGTTTGGAACAGTTTGCCAGGTCAGATACCCTAGGAGTGTTCAAGTTCAGCCTTGATGCAGTGCTACACACTCTCTTGTTTGTAGGTGTTTCAAATAGTTTTGCCAAAGAAGTGATCCAGCTTACCTGGAATGAATGAAAGAGGTACCAGAAGGCCCATCCATTGATTATATTGTAGTACAAACACAGGAACATGGATGTCATAACACTTGCTATACCTGAAAGCAACGAGAAGGAATTCAACTTTTTGCACATTTCCTTGCCTTCACTGCACCCTCACTGTGCTTTTTCATCCTTATCACCTAAGGCATTTTAGTCCATGCAGCTGGCTTAAGTCAATTTATTGGTACGAGATGAAGATACATAATACTAAATGGTTTACTTTCCAACAAGCATCAACCAAAATGGTTAATAATTATCAGATGATGGTCAGTACATTTTAGCTAAATTCCCAGTCAGCACGTCATGCTAAATTAACCTTCAACATGGAAATGCAGCTTATGAGACTATGTACCTTATTGTCTTTGGTGGAATGTATGTTTGGTACATACTGTATCTATATAGTGTGTAGGCTATATTTGTATAGGTATGTGCATGTAAATGCATAACCATTGTGGGTGTATGTAACAACACAGAATAATTACAAGTACAGGCCATTCAGCCCATCTAGATTTGTCATTTACCCAGAGATATAAAGTGATTGCAAAAAAAAGAAAAGGGCAGGAGATTGTGGGATAAACAACCTCAGAGACAATATACAAAAAAAAGGATTGTCATTCCTACTGAACACCTAAGTGCAGTTGTATTATTTATCATAATGTGTAGCTGTTACAATTTCCATAACACATCATGACAGCCCAGGGAACTGATCGTAACCAAGAGTGAATTGTTAGACAAGTGAAATATTGGTCAGTTTTAGTAATCTGATTAAAGATCCATCCATCCATCCATGATCTACACCCGCTTAACATGAGCAGGGTTGCGAGGGGTGCTGGAGCCTATCCCAGCGTGCATTGGGCAAGAGGCAAGAGTACACGCTGGACAGGCCGCCAATCTATCGCAACGCACACACACCATTCACTCACACACTCATACCTATGGGCAATTTAGAGTCTCCAATTAGCCTACCTGCATGTCTTTGGACTGTGGGAGTAAACCGGAGTACCCAGAGGAAACCCACGCGGACACGGGGAGAACATGCAAACTCCACACAGAAAGGCCCCAAGTGGAGATTCAAACCCATGACCTTCTTGCTGTGAGGTGACAGTGCTACCCAACTAAATGCACAGAACTATAAATGTGATAGAAACTTGCAACAAATCAAATAATGTATATGTGGGACTATGTTTGGAGGTGGGGATTCCAAACAAAGCATTATCTGGTGGTGCTTCCATAAATAACGTAGGCTACCAGAGAGGATAAAATTTTTTCAGATTGAACGCATTAAAATTTTGGTCCTACCATAAAATTCTTCTGTCCTGAATTTCGCACATGCAAAATTTTACAATTAGCTCCACTGACTGTCATTTGCCAGGTTTCCACTAACTTGCGGTTTTGATTTATCAGAAACAAAAGTATACGTACAACGTTTAGATGTGTGTTTACTGTATGTATGTATGTATGGAGGCATGTGTGTACATTCACTCCTCCCATGCTTACCCACTCCTCCAAGGTAGGGGCTGATGGCATTCCATGCCCCGATGCTGCCCAGTCGCGTCTTTTGTCCAATTGCCAGCTCCATGTAGAACAGTGGAATGCCCTCCAGGACCAACATGATTAGATATGGGATCAGAAATCCACCTGTGGGGACAGAGCCACTTCATTTCTTTTTCTTTTCTTTTGACTAATCACTTACAGTAGTAAATAATTATCAGGATATAGATGTAAATCAGGTTATTTTTACTTTGCCTTGATTTTTGACATTGACCAACATTATTTTTGACGTTATTCACTCCATAATGACAGAAAATAATCCTTGCATATTTGTGATTCAATTACATTTATCCTGAAGATTTCTAAGAAACATACAGCTACATACACAATGTGGATAAACAGATATTCAACTGTTGTTCCAAAGATGTTGAAACACTATCTATGCACTGTGAATGACTCTGAAAAATGACATCTGTCAAGCAAATATGCAATATTGATACCTTTAAATTAAGATCATAAAAATATATGTATTTTCTTACAATTTTTGATTATTTGCCTATATTCTAACAATCTAATACAATATACAAAATGTTATTAGAGTAATAGAGTAAATTATAATATTGCAATTATACTAGCAATTAGACAAGAGACACAGATCCTAAATACACGAAATGGTGGGGATTGAGGAACATATTTTAAAAATACTGCACTGTGTACAGAAACTTACATGGTTTTATAAATCATTCATAACAAAGCTAGACTAGGCACCATTCTGTGGGTCACTCATTCGTATAGCCTAATTTGAGCTTCGTTTTGTGTACCTCCTCTTGGTACTGGCAAAACCCAGTGGTCTCATGATAAGTCTTCTGGACTACAGCAGAAAGCAGTGCACAGTTGAAGAGACCAGAACTATTAATTCATTTCAGTTTTTAAGATGGGGGAAGGAGGGAAAACTAGAATAGAGATCTTTAGTCATAGTTAATCAGCTGGAGATGAGTGTAAAGTGCAATTTTGACTGCAATTTCTAACTACCGCATTGAATCTCTTTCTCCACTCGGGACTTTTATAATTCCACTGCTGCACGCTGGAGTCATAAATACCACAGGCTGTAAACTGCTGCTGAATTGCCAATTAAAATGACTGCAGCCATCAGGGCATGGGGCATCAATGTTGTCTGGTGCATGCTGCCTAAAATAAGGGCCTACCTCACTACGCCATGGACAGTGGCAGAAGCTAGTTATCACGGGCCTGTGCAATATTTTTTTACAGGGCACTAGACGCACAGAAACATGTGCACATGCTGCACCACGAGGCCTAGATATTTTACTGTAGCCAATATGTTTGGTTGTACAAGTTGGGAAAGTAGGTCAAAGTAGACATCAGAAACATGAACAGCGCTCAGCCCACACAGTGCTGGGCTACAAGCTGGGGGAAACGTTATCAAACGGTCACCGAGACAAACATTGCAACAAGCTAGGCCGATAGCTTTCTTAGTCCTACACAACACAACACATCAGATCAAAAAGCACAAAAAAGAGGTTTTGTTGGGCCCAGCAGCTCACATTGTAGTATTTACAGATTTCCCAACTCATCCAGGAGTTTGCCTGCCGGCTAGCTAGGTAGCAAGTATTGCTACAGCCATAACCTGCATAAAGTTTAACCATTCTAGCTAGCTCAAAATCACCTTGAAATGAAATCCACCTGTTACCACCTTGAAACTTCTGCTCTCTTATAAATTTCAAAAACTACAGGGGGCAATGCATGATGCATGCAATATCCCCAAAACCAGTGCTCGCGCTAGCCAATGGAATGCTGCATCATTGGAATGCAGGACATTTCAAATTCTGCGTTTTCCACTAATTCACTTGCGTTCTAAGAAACATAACTGTTTTTGCCATAATATTCCAACTCACAATAATGACACAATACATGTATGTCATCCATAATTTTATTATGACACTTGTAACAGAAGCGGGATGAAATAGTGAGATTA
Source organism: Anguilla anguilla (assembly GCF_013347855.1). Taxonomy (NCBI): domain Eukaryota; kingdom Metazoa; phylum Chordata; class Actinopteri; order Anguilliformes; family Anguillidae; genus Anguilla; species Anguilla anguilla. The sequence goes on along the minus strand of NC_049201.1, from coordinate 57,016,320 downwards.
GCAGGATGAAATACGCTACAAATAATGTTTCTGATCAAACACATTTTTGCCACACAGGCCAGTAATATTAAAAAATCATAGAAACGATTCAGTTTTATTTTACTTATGTTAAGCAAGCTAGCTATAATATCTTGTTTTTGACTTTTGATCCAAATTAAGACATTAAGCACTTTCTCCTTGTATCTTCCTTGCTAACAGCTGTGTAAATAAATTGGCTATGATCAATAAACAACACAAATGTCAGACACCGAAAGACAATTGGCTCAAAGAGAGTTGGCTCAAAGAGTGATTGTTTTGTTGTGGTCCTCAGTCAACAGCAGCAGCCCACACACCCCACTGAAGTTTACCAGATGGTGTTCCACAATAAGCATTTTTTGCAAGTTAGAAGACTGAGGTGTGTGTTGAGCGATCTCAGTTTTTAAACATTTTGATTTGAAGGTTATTGATATATCACTGCTGTAGCGGTCAGACTACAGATGTTTTCAGATTTGACAATTGCTTAAGCCATCCAAATCTGGCAACTAGGCTACCTTTCCATCCTGGTCCATTTTCATTTTTCTCTTCTGAGATCCACTTTTTGTGCTTATAAGTAATTTTTATATGCTTAGTTGTTGCTAGGACTCCTCATTGCTCTCTTCCTCAACTAGCTAGCTGACCATACAATTTCACTGTCAAAAACTGGTTAAGTTATTCTGTATTATTATATGATGAAAAACAGACACTTGATATTGGACAACAAAATCCAAATCCTTACAGTAGTCTGTCTCCTGTTGAACATCAAGTACAATGAAAACAAGTCTACTATTATTACTGTATTAAATTGGATGAAGATGAACTATTATTGCTGTATTATTGTTTCTGTAGCAGTAAAAAGGCCAACAGGATGCTTGGATATATAGCCAGAAGTGTTGAGTATAAATTCAAGGAAGTTATACTTATCTTACACAATACTTTTGTCTGACCACTTTAGAGTACTGTGTGCAGTTCTGGGGACCGCACTACAAGAAATACATGGATATATTTATGATTCCACTGACCATAACAGGAGCCTCTGGACCAGTAAATGAAACAACAAAGACATAATATCTAAGGTCAACCACTGCTGGTGTGCATTGCCAATTTTCATCTCATCAAATCAAAGTTTGAATGTGTATGAATTCTCTGAACATCTCTGTCTCTGTTCTGTCATATCACACTTTTTTACCTTGTCAGGTAGGGATCACTTTAACAGGCAGAAGACGGTCCACACTGTTTGAACGTGTTATACGGATTTACCTTTCATGTTGCCTTTTTCCATTTGTGAATTGTTTACACAAATGTGAAAACAAAACATACTTTTTGGTAGAGTAAAACATGTTTTCAATGCTGGTGACATTTTTTAAAAGTAAATTTACACTTAAAGAGGAAGTTTATTTCCTAGGATATTTATAAATATTCGTGTTTAATTATATACTCAATAACACTTTAGGGATGGTGCCGAATACAAATACCATATTTGGCAACACTCGAATAATGCTCTCCAAATGTATTCTCCTACCGAATTTGGCCAATATTATTTGGATTCTGATCTTTTTTCCTACCTCTTTCATGCGATTTGCTCAGACATCAGTACCAAGTTTGTCAATTAGACACACACATACACACCTGCAAAGAGACAGTGAGTGAGACTTTCCCTGAACAGTAGATAGGCCACAGCGACACCAGTTTCCCAATTAAGTGCTATCAAAACTAATTTTGCACATATAATCATACAAAATTCATTCACTGCAATCTTGATAAAGTTTATAAAGCATTCAGGGTGGGGATGAATAATTGTGGACACTGTAGTTATTAAATTATAGGTTTATAACTCTGCGGAGATGACGCCATCCACATATTTTGCGGATTTCACTGAAACTGAGACTTTGAATAAACTGAATAGAGCAACAGCTGCATGGCACAAACTGATTTGTGTGCGTGCGGTCCTAACAAACCACCAAAGTTGCACATTCTCTGTGGAATTAATAAGAGGAGAGCGATAGTGCGTAGTCTCTGTAAAAGCACACTCCAAGGAGGGGGGGGGGGGGGGGGGGGGGGGGGGGGGGATGTGCTGAATTTGAATATCGCACTTCGTATTTCTTTAACTACCTTTTCCATTTTGAGTTTTGTCATGCACATTTTAGCGCTTTTCTCAGTGTTCCTGTAATATACCTTGATACATTTGCCCTTAGCCTATATAACAAAACCACCATAATTTAGTAATACTAACACTGAAATTGATACAGTTGCACTTTATTTCAAAAAAGTAGTTTTGCAATATCTGGTTTCTGTAACCCAAGTGTTTCCTCCATGCAACTTTTCAGTATAGCATGGGATGTTATATCTCCCCATCGCTCTAGATTGCTCCCAGCCCATGTGCAGGAGCTTGTCTCCACAAAATACAACTTGGGGAAGTTTGAGTAAGAGCATAATACCTGAAGATGTTATCCACCCAGGGGAAAAAATTTTTCTTTAATTTATCCAATCTTATGAAAATCAAATATACTGGTAAATTAGAGCATCAACAAAGAGGGGAGAAAAAGTATTAACAAACTAAAAACAAAAAAATATGTAAGCTTTACGATCTGTAGTTTTTCATTTCATTAGGAGTTCATAGTATACAGTTCATTATGAAAATGAGGAACTATATTTTGAATTATAAAAGCATTTTTTTCAGATTATAATTGACTTCAGTGTCCCTCAGGTACGGGTGGTGGTAAATAAAAGAATAACTGTAAAAAATGTGTTTTCTCGGGTTCCGTTTGTCTAATATTACATTTTGTCTAAAGATCTGAAACCATTCAGTACAACAAATATTCAATAACAGAGGAAATCAGGTAAATACTTTTTTTCTTGGCATTGTAGGATAGGTTAATTGGATGGTGTAAGAATTGTGTTCTTTGTTTTTTTGTTTTTTGTTTCAAACTGCAAAATAAATTAATTGACTCTGTTGGTGTGCAGTGTACCAGGAGGGTACTATTGCACCCAGCCACTCAGACCTTTCTTGTGTTTGACAGCCTGTCCATGTTACATTCCAGGGAAAACATTGGATCTTTGTGTGTTAAAGGGGAATCACAAAATGTCTGACATCACTAAGTCAGTGGACGATGGTGCTCTACAGCCTGAAAAAAGAGGCACAAAGTATACTGCCAATGGTCTGGCTTTATATGTAGGAAAGTGTCAGGCAGCAAGAAAATCAAAATGCAAGCAAGCTACCCAGTGTATGGAAAAACTCAAAGTGCTTATGGACTCTATTGAAAATGTCACTGAAGTGAGCTGGCCAATTTTATCAAGTGCTTTGATGAAGCCAGTGATAAGCATGATTTCTTGTTGAGCTTACCCCTGCCTGAGGACAAAATTGCAAAACAAAGGTAATGGCTTGAAATGAAAAAGACCCTGTACTGTGGTTTTGCAGAAGATGTGAAAAGCTGCCTCTCTGATGCTGGGCAACCATATGCACAACCCAATACCAAAGAACATCCTGATAACCTGAGTGTGGCAGACTCGGAGGAAATCAGACCTGGCGACAGTATTTCTAATGTCACATGATCTAGATCAAGTCATCTAAAGTCCCCCTCCCAATCATCACGTGTCTCTAAAACATCCTCTGCATGCATTAAAGCTAAAGCTGAGAAGGCAGCTCTTATGCATGCTACTGAAGTGAAGATGTCAAGGGATTACAGGCATTTTCTCTCTTTCTTTGTGGATGTTATAATGCAACAGAGAAAATCATGTATATGAGAGAGTTGGACATGCCATCCAACATGAGAAACATTGTCCTAAAGTTGCCCTATAAACTTCGGGAGAGCACTGCCTGTGACCTGCGATGGGGTCAGAGGGAAATGCTCAATGATTTGGTTGGATTTATTAAAAGGCCAGTCAGAATTGCTTCAGATTCACTATTTGGCAACATTCAGGACACCCAACTCACTTCCTCAAATAAACGCTTGACTCCAAGTCAGATAAAGGATCTAAAAAAGCGCAAAGGAAGCATTTTTGCCACAAATGTTATTGCAGTAGAAGGAAAAGCCAAATCAGAATGGATGGAGAAGAAAGCACACTCCTCCCCTCCTCCTACTTACCAAGGCTGTTTGTTCTGTAAAAAGAGTGGTCACGTACTGGACAAGTGCACACAGTTCAAAGGAAAATTGCACAGGGAAAAGATTAACTTCATTAAGGAGAAGGGAATCTGTTTCGGCTGCCTAAAGGTGGGCCACATTAGCAAAGACTGAGGTTCGGTTGGGTTGTGATGTGTGTAGTCAAAAGCACACAGATATTCTCCACATTGAACATCAGGATAAAGGAACATCCTCAGAACAAACAGAATAGCCCAAGGAACCAGCAGTCAGCAATGCAACTGCTGCACCACAGACATGTGGTCATGTTGGGGCCGGTTGTCTGGACTATTGCATCTTTTATATTGTACCAGTCCAAGTTAAGAGCAAAAAGGGTGATAAAATACTGACAAGTTCAAGTTTAGGACCACCATGAAAGAACGACCACAGACAAGGAGAGGCATCCTATCAGTGGTCAGTTCATTTTATGATCCCTTGGGATTTATTGCATCCTTCACTCTGTCAGCTAAGTTGATTCTGCAGGAGTTGTGTAAGAGACATTATGCGTGGGATGAAGACATTCCTCAATTCTTCTCTCAGCAGTGGTCAGAATGGCTAAACTGAACAAACTGGATCCAGTACTGGAAGACGGAGTCCTGAAAGTTGGTGGCCGTTTGAGTACATCATCAATGCCAGAGGAAACTAAACACCCTGTTATCTTGTCCAAGGATCTTCTTGTTTCCATACTCATTCTTCACCACATTCATCAACAACTGAGGCATGGAGGGAGAAATCACATGATATGCCACCTTCAGAGAAAATATTGGATTACCAATGCCAATTCTGCAATAAGGAATATGCAAACGTTAAAGAGGAAAGATTGGCGAGCCTGCCATCATGGTGGTTTGTGGAAACACCTTATACGCATGGTGAGGAAGGTGCTCAATTCTGTTCTACATCAACAGACACTTGATGATAAAGGATTGCAAACCGTCCTCTGAGGTAGAAGCAATCTTGAAAAGCAGACCCATCACAATAGTTTCAGATGAGCTAAATGATCTGGAGGCCCTCACACCTAACCACATCCTTCTGTTAAAAGGAAAGCCAGTTTTACCTCCTCGACTGTTTGAGCAAGGAGATCTGTACACCAGAAGGAGGTGGAAACAGGTTCAGTAAATGGCTGACCTCTTTTGGAAACGGTGGATTTCTGAATACCTGCTTTTGATGCAAGCGAGACAAAAATGGTCAAAAGCAAAAATAAGCCTCACTCCTGGAGACATTGTCATAATTGCAGATACTACCGTCCCCAGAGGCTCATGGATGCTGGGAAGGGTTTTTGAAGCTAAATCCGACGCCAAAGGCCTAGTGCGCACCGTACGGCTTCAAACAAAAACCAGTATACTGGTGAGGCTTGTCACTGGAAACCAGTATACTGGAAAGGCCTATCACTGGAAACCAGTATACTGGAAAGGCCTGTCACAAAGCTCTGTTTGCAATTGGAGGTAACAGACTGTCATGCACAGAACTTTAACTTTTCTGTTTTTACAGGGACTGGTGGTAATGCCACCAACAAAGAAGATTCGGTCAAGCGTACATACATGGCACATACCATATACCATTGAGAATGTTTGTATATATATTATTATTTTCTTGTGTTAATAGCTTCTTCAGAAATGTATTTTTGTAATTGTGTTTACATTTTGCACAATTAGGGGCCGGAGTGTAGAAGCCATTTCACTATTCGATTATTATTATCAATAGTTATTTTGTTTATTGTATTTGTTTTGTTTTATTGTTTTTGGGAACTGGGGGCATACCTCACTCAGGCAGTATATGTGAGGCTGGTAATTGGGGTAAGGAAATGCACCTGGCTGGGAGGACACATGGTTTTTTACCAGAGCAAGAGAGAGCCACAGGGAGAGAGGCACGAATGGAACTCTGTTTGTTTGTTTGATTGATGGATTAAACCTACCAAAAGCTGAATCCGTTTCAAAAATGAACTTTTTTTTGCCTGCGTCCAACATGTCTTTGAGGGTGTATCAGTGGCTTTTGATGAAGTTGAAATTTGTTTTAAGTCAACAAAATACCACTACTGTGAGAAAGGGGAATTCAAGGCGTTTTTATCTTCGCCAGGCGAGAGCCTGGAGTGGATTATGCATTTGGTTGCATGTGTGTGTTTGTTTGTGTATCTGTCCGCAGCTAATTTTGCATTCTACTGGGCCGATCAGCCTAATACTTGTGTGCATGCTGACAGCAGCCCAAGGACCTGAATTCTCGAATATTTTGCAAATCGGTCAACGACAAGTATTTTATTTGAATTAATTTTCTATTGAAATACATTGAGTGATAACTCCTCACTCCTCCTAACCGGCCGGTAGAGGCCACAAGTGATCAACAACTGCTTCCATTTGGAATGAAAGACCAGCGATGTAAAATGCCAACAAAATAATCCACCAACTAACAGGGTACGTTAATGTTTGAATCTGTGGCAATTATTTTGTTGGCATTTTCACATTGAAATTGATATTTTACATCGCTGCTCTTTTGGAATTGTTCCTGTCCAGATTGTTCCTGTCCAGATTTGAAACGAAAGTGCCAGACTATAACGTCAACGTTAGCTCTGTCTAACACATTGTGGCTGATATGAATGAAATAATCTGTCACCACTTTTAGCGTTACTTCACTGAATCAAGGTTTTTGGGATTTTCAGTGGCACATGGTAAAAACTTGTCATATTTTATTTGTCTGGTTGCATTGATTGTGTAGCCTCTATTGTTGCATCAGCAAAGCTAACATGCCTGGCGGAGATCTGCACTCTTCTAGTTTGTGTATGTGTTATGTTTTTGGAATGTTATCATATGCCTGCACATAACTGAAAAAAATTTCCTCTTGAAGACAAACAATCTATCTTATCTTTATGTCTTTCTCTGTCATATCTCAGATAATGTGAATAAATATGTTTTGATTTGATAGATTCCATGTGTGTCAATAGAGGGTTTGGAAGGGTAGAAAGGTGGATTGAAGTTAAACAGAGAGATATTGTTAAATAATTTATATCCACAACTTGGAACATTTACAGTGAGCACCATAATTCATTGGACAGTGACACATTTTTTGTTATTTTGGTTCTGTACTCTAGCACTTTGAGTTTTAAAGGATACAATGACAAGGTTGAAGTGCAGACTGTCAGCTTTAATTTGAGGGTATTTTCATCCATATCGGATGAACCATTTAGAAATGACAGCACGTTTTGTACATGGCCCCCCCATTTTAAGGTAGTACAAGTATTTGTTGAATTGGCTTCAAAGATGTGTTTTGTTAGGCAGGTGTATTAATTTGTGTCATTAGTGAATGCAGAAGAGAGCTGTTGATGTCTAGTCTTGATTCTAGACTTTGCAATTGCCTTTGGAGATTGTTGTTGGGGTGTGACAACATGAGGAAGACAGCAGTGTTGATGTGCAAATTAATCTGGCCGTCATAAGTCTCAGAAATGGAAATCAATCAATCAGGAACATTGCAAAAACCCTGGGCATGCCCAAGTCAACAGTTTGGTTCATCATTAACAAGAAAAAAACAACTGGTGAACTGAATTATGTCAAAAGACCCGGTAGACTGAGGAAGACCACTGTCGTGGATGACCGGAGAATACTCTCTATGGTGAAGAAAACCCCCCTGACAACAGCTCAACAGATCAAAAACACTCTCCTGGATGCAGGTGTAGATGTGTCAAAGTCTACCATATGTAGAAGACTACACCAGCAGGACTACAGAGGGTACACTACAAGATTCAAACCACTGATAAGCCTGAAGAACAGAAAGGTGGTATTACAGTTTGCTAAAAAGCACATAAAAGAGCCCCAAGAGTTCTGGAACACAAGTCTTGTGGACAGATGAGACAAAGATTAACATGTACCAGAGTGATGGAAAGAGGAAAGTGTGGAGAAAAAAATGAAATGCCCATGATCCAAAGCATACCACCTCATCCGTGAAACATGGTGGAGGGGGTGTTATGCCTTGGGCCTGTATGGCTGCCAGTGGAATGGGCTCACTTGTCTTCATCGATGATGTGACTGCAGACAGAAGTAGAACAATGAATTCTGAAGTCTACAGAAATATTTTATCTGATCAGATAAAACTAAATGCCTCCAAACTCATTGGATGGCACTTCATCATGCAACAAGACCTGAACCTGAAACATCCAACTGAACATGCATTTTACATGCTGAAGAGGAGACTGAAGGCAGAAAGTCCCTAAAACAAGCGGGAACTGAAGATAGCTGCAGTACAGGCCTGGCAGAGCATCACCAGGGAAGATACCTAGTGTCAGGTGATGTCTATGCGTCGCAGACTTCAAGCAGTCATTGCATGCAAAGGATATGCAAACAAATATAAAAAATGATTATTTTATTCTACATTATGTTAAAATGGGAGGGACTATGTACAAAATGTTCTATAATTTCTAAACGGTTCATCCGATATGTATGAAAATACCCTAAAATTAAAGCTGACAGTCTGCACTTCAACCTCATTGTCATTATATCCTTTAAAACTCAAAGTGCTAGACTACAGAACCAAAATAACAAAAAATGTGTCACTGTCCAATGAATATGCTCTAAGCAGTACATCTGAAATCTCACTTGACCTCAGTTGCTGAGAAGTATGTTTGTTATCCCTTGTGAAGGATTAGAGTGACTTGTGAACTTTGATCAAGTTTTTTCTGAGAAGGACTTCATGTTTTATGCAATAATTTGGCATTGTTTTGTTTTTATTCTGAGAAGCAGCTTTGCTGGCTGGAGTTACAGAGGGACTCTAGACATGTATTGATAGACTTCACACTAACAATTTCCATAGGTTTCCTTAATGCCACATTTCCTCAATTTCCTAAATGCCCCTTTCATTGAATACTTATTCTCCATGTTCCTGCTTTATTTATATTTATTCTGAATTTTTACAGGTTGTCTCATTTAGATTAAAACTTCTTACAAGAGTAATATGCAGCAGTCTCACACACATTTGCATTACAAATGTAAGTTACAAAAAGAAAAGTGTTTCAGTTTAAAGACAATGGAACAAGTAAACAGACAAATATTAAAAATATTTACTCTCCTCAGTTGCAATATTGCCGATCTTAGCATTGAATTTATTCACAGAAACGAGAGTCAAGATTTAATTTCAGCAGTAACGTGTTCCATGAAGTAAACTCTACACAAATGTTCCACATTCAAGTTTTTCTAATTTCAGTATGGGGGTGGGGAACTTAAAAGGCATGTTCTGCTGAGAACAAGAACCAGAATTACAGGAATTCCAAGGAGACACCCAAGGCAAGAACGGAGTGTCTATCTGTGTGCGTTATATTAATATGTTCCAGGGCAAAGCCTACACTGTAAACCGTAATTCACATATGACACACAAACTTATTATACATAAAAATGTGTATGTATACTCTAAACAAATGTTCCACACTGTCAAATTAACATAAAGACTTTATGTTCAATTGACACAAATACTCACACCTTGTGAGGTTAACATATTTTAAATGTTAAATATTTTTGATATTTCAGTTCATACAACTTAATTCAATGAACAAAGCCCATATCATGCACAAAAACGTAACTTTTTTTCAACAACTTGAGGATAAGCACAATTTACTGGTTAGTATGAAGAAAAAAATAGTTGGCACGATGCAACTTTTTCAGGTTAACTGTACTAAATATTTTTAGTGCAAAGTGTTTCCAGGCATTTTTTGAGTTCTTGAAACAAGTAAGAATGAATTTATCTTAACATATGTTCTTTGGGCCTCATTTCTAAATATTTTTGTAAAACTGTAAATTTACATGTAATCTGAAATGATCTAACAGATTCCACCGGATTTATTGATCACTCGAAGACAGCTTTTTGCGTATCCACGGGCGTATGTAGATAAAATACCAATCAATTGTAAATGAAAAGTACATTCACAGACCTTTTGATTAGCATAAATGAACACCCCTAATACACGATATAAGGAGCTTGGAATTCCATTTCAGGCAAGTTAAAGAGATGGCTGAGAAAAGACTAAAGAAAAAAAAAAGGTGGTTTCAACCAAAGGTGCTCATGCTCTGCGCACACAGGTCTACTCTGACGCTGTGATACTCTGAGATCTTTCTGATAAGCTGTTTCTAAACCATTCACACGCTCCATTCCCAATCTCAACATGAGAAAGACTTTTAATCAGGAAGGAGCGACCTACTGCATCAAAAACCTCTGATAGATAAATAAAGTTGCTCAATGATGTTTCTGAGGCATTTGTACAGGGTTGGGTAGTAACGGATTACATGTAATCGGGATTACGTAATCAGATTACAAAAAATAAGTAACTATAATCAGCCCAGATTACATTTGAAAAATGTGTAATTAGATTATAGGCTAGTTATATTGTCAAGGATTATTTGATTACATTTTTGATTATGTCTTTAAAATATGGCCATTTAAAAATTATAAAACTTTTTTTCGTGATAACCAATGCTATTAAATCATGAAAAGCGCATCTGACATACAGGTCAGTGTTGCCAATTTAGCAACTTTGACCTTCCTAGCGACTAAAAATCTTATCTAGCGACTAGTGAGAAATTCGGTGACTTCTTCCAACTTTGGCAACCTGTATTCTCGTTGTCGAGCAACAGCAAAAATTTGTGAATGACGTTGTATTTGTCACCGTGTTACCCAAGGGGGGTGCCCTCCCAGTAACACGGTAGCACCCACCCACCCCACCCTCTCTGTAACACGGTAACACATTAAAAAACATCAGTAACAAAAACTTCAACAAAAGAAACAGTACAGTACACCTGAAGACATTTATGCCAGCATGTTTTTGCATGAGTAATTTGAGGGTAATATGTACTGTTACTCCTCTCAGGTTGCCAGGTTGCCAGTTTTGTTAATGGTTACTTAACTAATATTTGTTTTTGTATTTTAATGATGATTTATGAATAATGGAGTTTTTATTCCTTTTTATTTACATTGAAAATGGAAGATGAACATTTTGAGTGAGTGCTCCCCTTGCATTATAAGAGCACAGTCCTCCATGTGGCCTATGATTAAAAAACAGCAGCAACAAAAGATTACACAAAAGAAACAGCATCCCACGTGTTGTAGAATATACACAGTACACCTGTAGTTAGTGCCAGTACTGTTTTTGTAAGGGCAATTTGATTTGACCAACTGTAGATGCTGAATATGCTAAATGCATTTTATTTTCAATGAAAATGTTTTGACATGTTTAAAGAGAAAAAATAATATTTGTGGAACTCACATTTTTGTGGCTGCATCCATTTTTTTAGTATAAATTGCAATATTTTCAATGTTTGATTTTGAAGTAATTCAAAAGTAATCAAAAAGTATTCAGATTAGATTACATTTATTTTGTAATCCAAAATAAATGGAAAAGTCATAAAATGAAATATTGTAGCAAATAATTGTGTAGGATATTAGAAGCTTATTCTTCTACAGTCTCCCTCCACGTTTCATACACACACAGATATGCTGAGAAACATACAGTCACAACGAATTATGGATATAAATTATTATTATTTTAAAGAGATTGTACGTATATTGTCGAGGATATGATTAGCCCAACTTTCCAGATGACCTAATGTGAAGAATAACTCCTAAAAGGGTAATTATATATTTTTTTGTTGAACGTTGTTGCCAATTGAACATGTGTTTCATAATTATAAATGTTATAAATAAACAAAGAGATTGTATGATCTTCGGCAATTTATTTAGCAGGCCTAGCCTACTAATGCAAAGAGTTTTCCCCTTTTATGTAGGCTAGTTCATAACACAAGAATGTTTTTTTCAGTATCGGTATTGGTATTGGGATAGCCTTGGTAGGCTACTTGGTACCTGAATCGATGAGAAAATCCGTGGTAGCGCCCATCCCCAGTCCCTTCTATCGGCTAACATCCCTGCCAAAAATACAAAATGATGGCGGACTCTCTGCTGTCCTCACTCATCATGAAGTGAAAAAATGATAGGAAGTCATGAGAAGACTGATTGCCGGCTTCTGAAATTGGAACTGCAGTTACTAACATTAGCTGAAATCAGGGCCGGTTCTAGACATTGGCGGCAAGGGCAGTCGCCCAGGTCACCATTCGTATGCTGGCCAAACGAAGAAAAAGAACATTAAAAATTCATACGTCGCGCCAATGTCGAGAGCATGTGAGTCGGCGGTCAGCACTCCAGGGCCGCAATCTCGCCTACAGCGGTAGAAAGGCTCTGCTTCATTGAAATAGCCTACATCTTCACCAACTTAAGGATCTCCATCTGTTTATTTTGATAAATCTTTTTTGCAGAAAGTTTACGCTAGCAGATCACTCTCATTTTTAACTGATGTAATGACACATAGCCTAACATAATTAAGTATTCTTCCCCTACATTTGTCAGCATGTTTCACGTTTACAGTAGATGATGTGCTGATTAATCGTGGCGCATCTCCAATACGTGCATGGCAGTTTAGAAAGAGCAGGTGTCGGTCGCCTACATTGTTTTAAGAAGAATAAAATCATTTTAGGAAGTTCACATTTACATTCTGTTTGCTAATATTCTAGTGAGTCCTCATCGTATATCCTACTGAAAATATGACATGGTAATGCAAAGTCTGGTTCTGCATAACGCTTAGATTCAAGAAATAACTTGAATTTAGTGGGGGGTTTTTTGTATAAACAATACAGAAATTAAATATTAACACTAAACGTACATGAAGGTAAATGTCTTTGTAATTTTACAGAGTTTCTAAAACCATACATTTGGGGGATTGTTGATCAACATCCATTTTGACAGTGTCAATATTAGATTGGTTTATTACTTGTTTACATTACAAGAAGTTGAGCATCCACTTGTGTAGAAAGCATAATCATGGTTAGTAGTAGGCTAGTGTTAAAAAATAATTTGGGGAAAGCCAGTCCTACCTCCACCGTGCATTTGACACAGATATGGGAATCGCCAAACATTGCCAAGTCCGACAGCATAAGAGACACATGCTAGAACAAACTGCACAGGATTTTCCCACAAAGGTCTTGCCTCCTTGCCCATTGCTGAATCCTCTAGATTTGATTAACACACTGCAAAGGCAAAAAAAAAAATCCTTAGAATGTCTTGCTCAAAAATCCTGCTCAATCTTATCCTTGTAAACGTACTGCAAACAAGACGGATGTTCTGCTAGTTGCGCGCAGTTTTAAAGTAAGCGTCCATTCAAATGAATCCCCTCCCTCTCCCTTGGATGAGCGATACTTTAAATTGGTCGGCGTTACATAACTCAGGTGAATGTTTAATTCGGGACGGCGTACTTAATGTTATCACAATTCTTATGTCCGCCAAACACCCCTTGTGTGTGCGTGCGAGTTACACGCGCAAGAATTTACATATAGTTCATATCTTTTGAGAATTCCTTCATCAACATACGTAAGAACAAATAATATAATGGCAAAATCATACACGGGTAATGGAACATTCTGAAAATATGGAAAATGACTAAATCTTTTATGGCCAAAATTCAAAAGACAATTCAAAGATTTATGAAGAAAGTGAAATGTAAACCATGGCAAAGCGATCATCTCCCTTGGCTGAATAAAAACATATGATCTCATGAAACAAATGGACCGTGCTCTTAATGTTCTGAAACAAAACATGACAGACGTCTATTTACATCATTGAGAAATAAGGTTATAAAAGAGTTTAGAAAGCAAAGGTAACGTTTTATCAGTACTATAGTTGAAGGAGGGGAAATGCTAAAGTTATCTGGCAAAACTTAAAGACAGGGAAAACAGGGGAAATCAGGGAAATCCAATATAATTAATGAACCTTTGGAACTCAATGTAAACGTTGTAACCAACGATCAAGGTAAGGTCGCTACAGCTTTCAAAATATATTTTGTTGACTCTATGGGGGGCGACATAGCTCAGGAGGTAAAACCGATTGTCTGGCAGTCGGAGGGTTGCCGGTTCAAACCTCGCCCTGGGCATGTCGAAGTGTCCTTGAGCAAGACACCTAACCCCTAACTGCTCTGGCGAATGAGAGGCATCAATTGTTAAGTGCTTTGGATAAAAGCGCTATATAAATGCAGTCCATTTACCATCTATGATGACTGTGACTTCTCCAGTTTCTAATCAATTTGTTGCTTCTTAAAATATTAGAGCTCCTTTAACTTTTCAAGAAGTCAGCCAGTCCAAGGTGCACAAGATCATTCCTCTCTCAATGGTTCAAGGGCAGAGGATGTATATGGGATGAATACAATATTTATGAATATTCACTTGAAGGCACTCATTCATCATATTCCAAAAATTCATCAATGAAGGAATGTTTCCAAATATTTGGAAAAGAACACCTGTAGGGTTTTGGATAGGGTGGTTAGAGGAATGCTCCTACTGACACCCAACCACTGGCTCAGAAAGTTCCCTGCTGCCCCTGAGTCAATGAATGCTTCTGTAGTAACACTAAAGGAGGACCAGTGAAGTGGTGGGAGAAGTAATCTGGCTCACCAGGAGTCTCTCACTCAGTGACAAGCCTGTCCTATTCCTGACAACTCTGGGCAGGTGTTGATGAAGCGATCAAGGTTTCCTCTGGAGGAGCAGACAGGCTAGGAGTAGAAATGGTGATGGGCTCAACTGGAGCAGGTGGATCAGGAGCCATGGAGTTCCTTGCCACAGGTGAGTGATTTGCAGGTGCTTTGCAATGGAATTCCATAATGGACCGAAACTGCAGTGTTTGTTATCTAAGACGAGAGTGAGAGTGTAGGGCTAGGGCAGATAGCCATACATTTGTCTACTAGCCTTAGCTTGCTAGCTCTTGGAGGATGCTCTAGGAAAGTTAGCTTTCTTAGCTAGCTATCTGACATTTGCAAGTTCGCCCAAGTAATTGGGAAGATACAACAAAATGTTTACTGGATTTTTGGCAAGATTCACTTTAACAACAAATCTGTTTTTCACTGGATGACACTGAATGAACAGCATCTGGGAGAAATGCAAGCTTTTTTGTGAATCTCATTTTCTTGGCACTGAAGTTACTGAAATCAGTCTGTTGAAAATGGGCACTGCAAATGTATATCTCATCAAAAACACGTATTCAATGTACAAAAATGGCAAGTTACTCACACGTACAAGACATACACCGTCTATAACTCATTCATTCAGACTGTCAGAATCCAGGCCTGCCATTAAATGTATTGATATCAAAATGACACCAAGTTACGGTACTACAAACAATATAGGCTATCTTGCCTCACCGAAATTAAATAAGATGTATTCCCAAGCAATGCTACCCAATATTTCCTCAGTACTTTCAAGTTATAATTAAAAGTTATAGTTATCATTATGAGTGAATCATGATTTTAAATGTAATGTTTTAATGGGGAGTTGCAGAACATACATACGTAGTAATTGTTTGTATGTGGCTAGATAGAGAACAGGGTGAGGTAACATGAATGTAGAAATGTGGCGTTTGCATATAAGAAGGTTTTGTACGGTAGCCAAGTGAAGAAATATAGTTAGTAGAAATGCCTCACCGAAATTAAATAAGATGTATTCCAAAGCAATGCTACCCAATATTTCCTCAATTCTTTCAAGTTATAATTAAAAGTTATAGTTATAATTATGAGTGAATCATGATTTTAAATGTAATGTTTTAATGGGGAGTTGCAGAACGTACATACGTAGTAATTGTTTGTATGTGGCTAGATAGAGAACAGGGCGAGGTAACATGAATGTAGAAACGTGGCGTTTGCATATAAGAAGGTTTTGTACGGTAGCCAAGTGAAGAAATATAGTTAGCAGAAATGGCACTGGTGTAACTGTTTAATAAAACAAATACATTTACCATCATGAAATGCATATGGGTGGCCGTGAGTGAGTTTTGGTAAAGCAAATATAAGCGTAAGAAAACGTTAGTGTAAAAGAGGAAATTATCTGCCTGAGGGCGAGGCGGGATTCAATCCTTCAACTGGAGATTTACCAGTCTGTGATTTTGTTAGGGCAGCACCATGACATAGCTATGCAATGCGTGAAATATCATTAGCAAACCTGTCCGTGGTTTTAATGAAGAACACAGGCCAGTAAGCACAGAAGAGCTCCCGTTGAATCCTTATGGCTTTGCAGTAGCCGGTTAATAATTGAACGTGCAGATGGTACGTCATAATGCAGTGTATCCGTTCGGTGAACGACGGGTAGATATGGTGCAACAGCAAAAATTGAGAAGTAGTAGACAATTATTAGTGAGAGTACAAGCAGGTTAAAGAGACACATACCTAGCCAGGCTTGAACCTAGGACCCTGTGTTCCCAAGACTGTAACCTTGCCCACTAGGCCACAGGCAGACTAGCTGGTGGTACTGAAAATGTTTCAGAGTAAAAAGGTATGGGTATTTTGCGTGTGTATGCGAGTTTTTGATTGGGTCTTGCAGGTGAAGATTTGGCTGTTGTCGGTAAAGTGTCCAATGGGGAGACATGTTATTAGTGGGATAGGTGGCAGGAAAAATAAGAATGAGAAGAAGAAGAAAGAGAAGAAGAAGAAGAAGAAGGAGAAAACGCAAAATCCCCTTAGTTTGGGGCTTTATTGTGTGGACATGTGAAGTTGTTTATGAAATCTGTCTGTTGAAATGGGGTCAGAATGTACAGAATTTAATGTTTTTAAGAGCTGAGTGTCTGTGGCTGTTGTGGTTATTTCTGTGGGGAACCCTGAAAAGTGCCAAACTCTTGGTGCTGTATAGGTATGGGGCATGCCCCCACCAAGGAGTAACTTGGCGGGATGGCATACCTGCCATCCCAATAGGTTCCTTTGTGGCAGATGGCCTGGAATATGTGGTATTCAAAAAACCCACTGTTGTGAAATGTTTACATTCGTGCAAAGATTGTATAAGGATGCTTCTCTTTCAGTAAAAGATCTCAACCACAAAATAAGGTTGCACATTTGAAATAATTAATTTTACTAACTAACCCTTTCTAATGATGTACAAAATTCAGGTAGTCTGAAACTGCCTGCTAGATGGCTGCAAAAAAGGCAAAAAAAAAAAAAACTATTTGGAAAGGATTTTAATCAGGACAGGATTTTAATCACACAGTTAATATTGCTTTGGAGTAAGGCCAGTGATGTCAAATTCATGGTTTTTGTTTAACTGTGGCTTTAATGAGAGAAACAATAATTTGAGCTATTATTATTTTGCAGTGAAGTAGGGGAAAAGGCCTAGGATTCTCTATGTTATATTTCTGGACCTTTTGCCCTTCATTTCATGGACTATTCTAATATAATCCATAATTCTTACTGAAGTTGGATTTAACATTAGACCAGTATCTTTTTGAAAATGTAGATTAGACTGTTCATGTATGAAGCAGACAAACAATTCTAAGCAGACTGTTTGGCTGCCCTACACACCAAATGGGGTTCTAAATAACACATTTTTAACAAACCATGGGGGGTCCAATCAAAGCATTTTCCAGCTCTGCCTTGAATGTAACAAATAGAATGAGTAAACTATCCAAATTTAGTTTTCATATAACTGTAAATGAATAAGTAAAATGTGGGCACAGATTTTAAGATGATATTGTGGGCACAGATTTTCTGTGTCTTAGCTGACACTGTGCACAAACAAAAACTGCTCATGAACATTTCCTGTACCGTAAGTGTTATAAGAGTGAAGATAATATTAGGCCATAGAGTTTTATAAGATTTATATTGCTTCTGATTTTGTTTATCTGCTGAAGAGTGAGTGAGACTGGCCTTGGGGGAATGAAGGAACAAACAGTAAAATCTATTTTTGTGTGACATTATCACCTCTTAAGATCATAGTACATTGATA
This sequence comes from Anguilla anguilla, assembly GCF_013347855.1. Taxonomy (NCBI): domain Eukaryota; kingdom Metazoa; phylum Chordata; class Actinopteri; order Anguilliformes; family Anguillidae; genus Anguilla; species Anguilla anguilla. The sequence continues at coordinate 56,998,424 of NC_049201.1, read as the reverse complement.
AGACATGATAAGGTCAAAATGCATTCATGTGCCAAACATTATTATTTTGACTGCTTTCTATGTAAACTCACATATGAATTTTGTATAGTGAATGCACAAATAATTTTCTGACGTTAAAACATGAAACAACTAAAGAAACATGCCAGAAGAAAACAGGCTTACATAGATTAACATATCTTTGGCAACACAATGGGAAATGCTTTGAAAGATCCACACTTCTTCAGAGATGACAAAAACACCATTGTATTGGATTCAAGTTCAGTTTTGCTGACTTAGTGTGACATTAAAGAAGACCTAAGAATATGGTATCCAGCTGTATTTGAATGAAGAATTAACCTCTGCAGAGATTTGCCCACCAAAATGAAGAAAGGGAGTTGTGTTCAGATGCAACAAAAAAACTCCTGGACTGCTGTTTCAATTAACTTATTTCAGATGAACTTTTTGTATTTTTAAGGATTCAAATCAACAGAGAGGTATACAGTTTTTATTTGTCTTTTTTTAATGGTATAAACATGGCACAGTTCATGGTGCACAAAATTTTAAATGTAGTAAACAACATGGGAATATTGATTGTGGAGAATATTCATTCAATCGGATGCAGAAGCAATACTATCACTAATATATTAATAATAACGTATGAATGCATGGCAGGTGGAAACACACCACAAATAGCATATAAAATTACAACAACTACCCAAAAGTGAGAGTTTGTGACTGAATTTGTCAGTAACAGGACATGAATGAATGAATGAATCGTTACATGTATATAGCACTTTTCTGAACACTCAAAGTGCTTTACAGTGATGAGTGGGAACTCACCTCACCCACCACCAAGGTGTAGCACCCACCTGGGTGATGCACGGCAGCCATTTTGCGCCAGAATGCTCACCACACATTAGCTAAGGTGACGAGGGAGAGAACATTTGTAAATGGTAAATGGACTGCATTTATATAGCGCTTTTATCCAAAGCGTTTTACAATTGATGCCTCTCAATCGCCAGAGCAGTTAGGGGTTAGGAGTCTTGCTCATGGACACTTCGACACGCCCAGGGCGGGGTTTGAACCGGGTTTCTTACCTCCTGAGCCATGTTGCCCCATTTGTTTTTAGCCAATTAAATCAGGGGATGATTAGGTGGCAAGTTCTTGAGAGAGCCGGGTCAGTAATTTAGCCAGGACACTGGGGAACCCCTTACTCTTTGCAAGAAGTGTCATGGGATCTTTAATGGCCACAGTGAGTCAGGACCTCAGTTCAACATCTCATCCGAAAGATGAAAATTAATATTCCCGGCAAAATGTTATTATTAACTGCATTACCTGCAACTTGGCAGGTAGAAATAATGCAGATAATGTAATAGAAAAACAATATAGAGATAAACTTTCCTCCTGCTTTGTCATTGCTATCACGTGGAGTTCCTTCCATGTCTCATAGAGGCCTGCAACAGTTGAAATCTGAAGATGAGTTTGAAAGTAGAAGAAATAACAAAGTGAAAATCCACCTTGAAAGACAACCCACAGAATTACATTGGGGATTCATGGCAGATTATTCTTTAATGCCGTTCTCTGTGCAGGGAATCACAATTCTTAGAATACACCATTCTGGAAGACATTTATATGGTTGGATTGATCTGAGACACAGTGCAGGTGAATCATTGTGTACAAAAGAGTTGAATTAGTTTTTTGCCAATGATCCTGCTTACGCCTGACAATGTGACTGATTTAAGCTATGGGAACATGCTACATTACATTATCCATCCGTCCTTCCATTATCTAATCTGCTTGTTCCTGGTCAGGGTCACGATCCTAGCATGCACTGGGCAACAGGCAGGAATACGCCCTTCACTGTGGGAGGAATGTACCTGGAGGAAACCCACACAGACACAGGGAGAACATGCACACTCCACACAGAAAGGCCCTGGCTGGGATTCGAACCCGGGACCTTCTTGCTATGAGGTGACAGTGGCATATAAAGAATATGAAAATGTACATTTTTTTAATTCAGTAAATTTGTGGAAATAAGTTGAGTGTGACCTACAATACATATTGAAACTACATAAATTGCTTGCAACCACTTAGAAAAGGGGTAGTACTTTTTTGGTATTCTTTTTACACTATTGAAATTGTTTATTTCCTTATCATGGGAAAATGACACAACTTACGTAAATTCAGATTACATAATAGTTTGACTGGTGGTAACAACGGCAGGGTTCTACTTGGGAATTGGCCTTGAAATACTGCAGACCATAAACTCTCCAGAGCAGGTCAGTCAAAATTAAGATCCAAGTTGTGCAACTGGGCTCAACAACAAATCGCCCACTGTGCCATCTGATTTTTCTACGCTACAGGAATTGAGAACTGCTGCGCCGGCAGAAGGCACAGTGGGGGGCATTCATATTTTGGAGAGAGGACATTTGGTGACAGGTGTGGAATGCAAACTGAAATAAAACAACAGTGGTGAAAATATTCTATTCAATGGCAATCTCTGGCAGATGTTCTCGCAATCCTTGGGGTGTAGTGGACAAGTCAATAATAAACACTGGAGGGGGGCGGGGGCCCCAGAGAGGACACAGCTGTATAACCTATGCAGGCCTTTTTTTAGCTATATCCCACTAACAACGTACACAGCTGCAGTCATTTGTCCCAGGTTTTCTCTGGACATCAATAGCTTTTGTTTATTTGAGGAGTTAATCCTAATGTAAGTGGTCTGACTGTGCATTATGCATCCTGCCGTGATGTTTTGAACAACAGCCAAATTCACTGCCCGAGAGAGTCAGGGCCAAGGGATGCAATGTGGCCAAAACTCTGGGTGCAAGTGATGAGTTGGATAGTTTGTTGACAGATGAGTTCTGGCCTGAACATCAGTCCAGCTGGCTTTGTGGGGGAGTCTTGACACTCTGGGCTGATAAAACTGGTTAATATCTTGACAAAAATATCTTTACACCTAGGCTAAAGATATTCAAACTCAGTTTTTCACAACTCCATACATTTCACGTTACCATACATTTCTTTTGTCAAGTCAATTAGGGCATTTACTTTGTTCACATCAGAGGTCATTTTAAAACAATCGATTAGACAGATTTATTTTACCTTTAATTCACTATATCAGAATTCCAGTGGGTCAAAAGTTTACATACACCAAGTCTCTTTAAACAGTCTGGAAGATTCCAGAAATTGATGTAATTACTTTTTAGAAGCTTCTGATTGGCTAATTGTCATAATTAGGAGTTAATTTTGAGTTAAATGGCACCTGTGGCTGTATTTATGGGCCTACCTTTAGAGCCACTGCCTTTTTGCCCTTGGAACCATGGGAAAATCCAAGCAACTCAGCCAAGACTTCATAAAAAAAATTGTGGACCTCCACAAGTCTGGGTCCTCCTTAGGAGCAATTTCCAAACAACTGAAGGTACCATGAGCATCAGTACAAACAATTGTATGCAAATATAAAAATCTTGGGACCACACAGACACTGCATTGTTCAGGAAGGAGGCACAATTCAACTCCCAAGGCTGAGCGAACTTTGGTCCGAAAGGTTCAACTGAACGCCAAGACAACAACAAAGAAACTGGTGAAGGCATCAGGTTAGAGGCGTTAGAGGCATCAGGTACCAAAGTATCTACATCTACCATCAAGAGAATCCTACATCACCATGGCCTGAAAGACTGTCACGCAAGGAAGAAGCCCCTACTCCAAGACCGGCATAAAAAAGCCAGAATGGAGTTTGCAGGTGATCACCAGGACGAAGACCTATCCTTTTAGTGGAGTGTTCTCTGGTCACATGAAACAAAAATTGAACTGTTTGGCCATAATGATCATCATGTATGAAAAAGGGTGAGGCTTTTAATCCAAAGAACAACATCTCAACTGTGAAGCATGGGGGTGGCAGCATCATGTTGTGGGGGTGTTTTGCTGGAAAAAGGACTGGTGCGCTTTAGAAAATAGATGGCATCACGAGGAAGGAGGATTATCTAGAAATACTGAAGCAATACCTCAAGACATCAGCTAGAAAGTTAAAACTTGGTCGCAACTGGGTCTTCCAGCAGGACAATGATCTGAAGCATACCTCCAAAGTTGTAACAAAATGGCTTAAAGACAACAAAGTGAAAGTATTGGAGTGGCCATCACAAAGCCCTGACCTGAATCCCATAGACAATTTGTGGACTGAACTGAGAAACCATGTCCGAGTAAGTACGCCCACAAACCTGACTGAGTAACGCTAGTTCTGTCAGGAGGAATAGGCAAAAATTCTGGCAAAGTATTGTGAGAGCTGGAAAGCTCTGTGGAAAGCTGCCACAAGTGTTTGATTCAATTTAAGCAATTAAAAGGCAATGCCACCAAGTACTAAAAAAGTGTATGTAAACTTGACCCACTGAAAATCGGGTATAGTACATAAATGCTAAAATAAATATGTTTTTTAGCTATTATTTTGAAATGACCTCTTATGGTAATAAAGTAGATACCCTAATTGACTTACAGTTTTTCTCAAATGTTTACACACTAAAACTGGAACTATGCACACGATGGTGAAAACTTGAAGCTCATATGTCAACAACAAAGACTATTTCTGCAAAACTCTAAGCACAATTCCTTTGTTTTCACTCAAATAGCAGTTCTAAATCACATTTTTGCACAACTCTACACAAAATCTCATCATTTAGCACAATTTTCATATTCAAGCCTTGTTTGTTCACATGGAAAACACTGGCCTTCAAATGCCAAACTCTAAGTACCGATTGGTCTCACTCACGCGACACCTGCTCAAACTCAATTGGCTAAACTTTTCAATTATCTGTCAGAGCATAAAAGAGACCTCCGGGGACCTCTATTGTTTTGGAAAACAATGGGGCAACACGCAGCACAGACAGGTAGAGGTAGAGGAGGAGGTGTACATGTACGAGGTGGACGAAGAAGAGGGAGACAAGCTAATATTTCAAATGAAATACGTGCAACTTTGGTTGATCACGTATTTGTTTTTTGTTATTTTTACAGCCGGCCTACAAACTACGATTTTTATTTTTTCAGTCTGCTGAACAAAGATTTATTTTACAGTAACAAATAAAGATTTGCTTTGTTACCTTTTTGAATTTGTTCATTGATTTCATATATGACAACAGATCATTACATCCATTGTCCAGACTGACACAGTCTAAGCATGTTCTCGTTTTGAGAAGACACAAATGTTATATATTTTGGCAAAACTCATAATTCACTGATAAGGAAAAAGGAAAAACACTTCTAACAATGTTCAATATGACTCATGATGGAACCTGGGTTGTGAGTGCAGCCCAACTGGACCTCATTGGCAGGACAATGCAGTAAAATGTGCATTGTATCATACACAATAACAACAACACTCAAAGTGATAACGGTTCACACACGTTGCTGTACTGTACTGAATTAGAATTAGGTTTACCTAGCAAATGCACTATTTATATGATGATATATTTACTGTATTGTATCATGGCAACAGTCTTTATATTTACTATAAAATTGCAGCCTGTTTTGGGACCCCTTGAAAAGAAAACTAAAACTTCAAAAAAGGATTAAAAATAAGCCATTTTTTACACGATTTTATACACTTGAATATGTAACATGACCTCATGATGCCAGAACATATATACTGTATTTTGACGGTTGTGTTTTTAAATTTATCGCACCAGTGTGAAATCAATGCTCAATAAGACCTATTCATATGAGGCCTGCGTGAATCATTTTGATGGAAAAAGTCAGTTTTGAGAAGAGAGAACATGGTTTTGAATGCATGAATGCATTTTGCAAGAGATTTGTTTAGTTTTGGCAAAAGGTTAACTGTTGCTGTGCTTTGTGTGTAGAGTTTTGAGAAACTGAGCTATAGTTTCAGAAAACGTGTTTAAACAATTGAGAAAAACTGTAATATAAAATTAAATATGATCACATTATTGTGAAAAGGACAATCATGAGGTGTAAATTATTTCATTATTTTGAAATAAAACTAGTTTAATTATTGACACATTTATTCATATAATTTATGTAGTTCCCTATTTATTTATTTATTTTGGAACGTTTAGTCCTCCATTGAAATGATTTGCAATCTGAAATGTGCAAGGTGTTGTTAATCAGTCTACTGAATAATAAATAAAAGTTGTTTAGAAATGGTAAATTGAATTAATTTATGAATGATGTCTAAAACAGTAAGCTATGCAAATGACTGAGTAGGCCTGTACTATTTTACAGTGCTGAGAATCTCACTGATGAGATGAAAATATGGAGACCATAGTGATTCTGAGTTTAGGGACAGACAGTCAGAGTGCAGGGCATGGACACACTCTCAAAAAGGATGTTTTAATATCCAACACACTTTTTGTGTGACTAATTTTGTGTTACTCTCAGCAAGTTTTGTCACAGTTACTACTTTTTACAATTTATGTTACAAAAGGAGACTTTTTTAGACAGACTGCACTGAAAGTAAAACATTGTTGTCCTTAACTAGACATGGAGGTGTGTTAAAAATGACATGTTATGAATTGTTTTAAATATGTGCTTTCACAGTGTATGCAAAGAAGGGGAAATTAAGCCTAGGTTACTGTATCTCTAACCTGACCTGTTACCCCTTTGCATAATTCCCATAGGAGTACAACATAAATCATGAATAACATAACCTCATGAATAATTCATAAAATACATAAAATAATGTAATTATTTAACAATACAGTTGGTTCACCATACATCCTTGTAGACTATTCATACTTAAAATGAATGATTACAGTAATATGAATGAATTACTCTGTGTTACATGATAGAACACCTGCTGGTTTCCACTAGGAGCAACACAGGGAGGAGGCAGCCAGCTGTGTTCTGGTGGCTCACAGCATTATAGGGCAAGCTTTGCAGTGCATGGCTAAATCAGAGACAATGGATTAGCATGAGAATGGTGTGCGGGGGAGGTTTGGTATAAAAGCCAAAGGGTTCTTTTTCTCACCGACACTCATGTTCATCGGCCACCGAGGACACACCATCGCCTCCACGTGTTGCTGACTGTGGTGTTGTCACCTTCTCCCTCCTCTTCCTCCTCCTCACCCTCCTCTCCTCATCATCTTCATCCTACTCATCATCCTCCTCACAGAGGCAGCCGCTGGCATGGACAAACACACTTTCCTGTACTTCGCCTATGGGAGCAATCTGCTGAAGGAGAGACTGCAGCTTAAGAACCCCTCTGCCACAGTGCACTGTGTGGCCAGGCTCAAGGTATGGGCTTTGGAAGCTGGGGAGACCCATAATGAGAATTCTTTTTTGTTTTCTGCATGAGGGATGCATATTCCACATTGTTGTGACCTTGATGTATTGAGACTATATCTTAAGATACCATTACTATTATTACCCCTGCTTTTCCAATGAGCTGCCTCAGAGCACTATATAAGAATCATACTGGATATCAACAATCCTTTACCCACCATCCCTAAGGAAATCGGCCTATCTAAACATCACAATTTTTATTAGTCGTTGAAAGGAAACACATTTGAATCCTGTTAATCAGGGTTCTTTCAAATTTATTAATCTTTTAGATTTCTGTTACCATGGTTCCAAATTTCTGAGCACGTGACCATATTGGTGTCAGCATCCACATCACAAATTCATTCTGGAGGATCTATTACAGTGGAGACTGAGGGCAGAGAGCTTTCTGTATTGGGTGTCTATTGAGGGGCAATACTCATTCTCTTATCCACTTCTTTGTAGGACTACAAACTTGTGTTTGGGAACCACCAAGGCTTGCCTAGTGCTCGTTGGCACGGGGGTGTGGCCACAATTGAGCACAGCCCTGGGGACGAGGTGTGGGGAGTGGTGTGGAAGATGAACATGGCTGACCTTGAATCCCTGGACAGGCAAGAGAGCTTTTCTAAGTAAAAATAATGTCTATGTGCATGTTCCTCCAAACTCACCACAATATCTAAGATTAGAAGGGAAGGGTTGGGACTGGTGAAGCTATGTCCTATATTGCTATGGTAAATAATGATGTTACTGACATTTCCCTCCTCATTTTGTTCAAAATGAGAAAGACATTTTCTTCAGCTTTCATTGCACAAGGGACACAGTGTGGCTTTTATGACTCTGGGAATGCTGATGGTGTCTTGCCCTCACCCATCAGACAGGAAAATGTGAAACTGGGAGCCTACAGCCCTGTGGAGGTATCTGTTTCCACCAGGGGCCAGGAACTTAACTGTCGAACTTACATCATGAACAGCTGTGTCTACGCACTTCCATCTCCACAGTATCTAAAGGTATAGCAACCTTTCTTTCACTTCTCTCCATCACTTCTCTCTCATACATTTGTCTTCGCCACCCAAATATGGTCAAGACAAGGACATGAGTAATATTGGGTTCAGTGGATACCATGGGTTTTGAAGGATCAGAGCTTCAGAAATTACCCTGAGCAAAAATTCACCTAAAGGGTTGATTCTTACCTGAGTGCCCATGTATTGTTATTGTTAAAATGCAAGTAAATTAACAATTGAAATTTACTTTTTTCTTAACTGAGACCTTTAACCATCTGAAAATGATTTGTTTAGGTCTCCACCATCATTACATCCAGAAGATGGTTTGGAGTACAAAATGTTTATCAGCTGTTTCTGGCATGTTTTTTTACACCAGGATGAGACAGAAAAGATCAATATAATTGCAAATTATTATAAAAAGTGAAACGCGGCACCCTAACCGCTGAGCTGTAATGCAATCATTTTCCTGAATTGCTTTGGTTTCACACACTTACATTAAAGGGCAAAGAACAATGTTTGGTTGGTGTTCTGGGGTTTGCCCCTGTTCTGGGCTCCCATTGTGTTGAGAAGACAATGGAGGCCCACTGTAGCTCGGTCAGGGGCTTTGGGGACTATTGAAAACAAACTCCCCTCTAGCCCCCACCCCCTGCCCTGAAAGATTCTGGAATATGCATTTCATTTTCATATTCTAGGTATAATGGGAAGCCACTACTTTTGTTGGAAGGACTGATTAATCAATTTATTGGCCAACAAATCACAAGCAGAATCGTATTTGCCTCTTTTTACATGTGCCATTGATGATTGCCATACATTTGTTTAGTTAATCTAAAAGCTGAGAGACAATATATTAACATTTCTGAAAAAAAATTGTTTCACATTTGGGTTTTGTCCCCCAACCTTTTTGTTTTATTATGTATAAGCCAGTGTTGAGTCATGCATTTAAAAAACATACATTGTTTCACTGGTGTGCACAGTGTAATAATAGTACAAGAGTGTAGTACAACTGGCAAATGCCACCTCCTTTCCAAGAGATCCCTTGGTTCTGTGAATTTTTAGGCAAAATTAGTTAGTTTCACTTGTCCTTCCACACACTCACAGTGTAATTTTTAGAACTGAAATGCAAAAAGAAAAATAAGTCAGAGACATTATGGTGTACCATGATATGAAAGTTATACTTGATTTTTGGATTTCTACCGAGGATTTATATTATTTTAAATGCAATCCTATAGTTGTGGTATAACTTTACCACAATTTTGCATTTTTTTGATTTATCCAACATTTAATGTAATTCTCTCCCCTCCTGAGATTTGTTTTCACTGCTAACATGGTTTATTGCCATATAATCTTTTATAGACATGGAACATTAGATAAAGCAAACAAGTCTGTGAATAAGTAACCAAATGTGTCTGCATTAGACCCAGAAAAAGAAATACAGGAAGAGTACGGGAATATATATTACTCATACACAGCACACGACTGATAAATGCATCTCGTACAACCAAGCTCCTTCCTCAGGAGGAGGTGTTATTCATTTCACTTAGCAAAGGTCGTTAGTGATTGCCCCTGCTTTCCAGGTGATAGTGATGGGGGCAGAACAGAATGGGTTACCAAGGGATTACCAGGAAAAGTTGAAGGATATCGAGACCAACAAGTATGAAGGACCCCTGCCTGTGATGGAGGAGCTGGAGCGTGCCCTGAGGAAGTCAAAGAACATCAGTCTTACACAAACTCTGCCAAGTTTGGCTAAATCACAATAATCACCGTCTACCAGCCCCTACATATTTGCATACACTAGAAGGATATTGCATAAACAGTTTTGGTATAATGTTGTTATTCTTACTCCTGGTGAGATCCATTAAGGCTGAGTTGGGGCTGAAGGCAGTAACCCTAATCAGCCATTCAATAAAACTACCAATACAACAAAGCCTACAGTCAAAAAAGAAACCTTTCGTCATGACCCCCCAAGAAAAGGCAGTTGAGAGGAACAGAAAAGTGGAATGGAAACCAAACATTAAATAAGACCACTTACAGTAAATAAGGATGTTTGTGTACACTGCAATAGTAAAATAAAAAACAACTTTAAGAATCAGTTATGTCCGTTTGTACAGAGTGTGTTTTGTGGAAGGCCAGTTTAATTCAGAATAATTCATGCATACAAACCCCATGTTTATTGAAACAATCAAACAAGTCTCTTCTGGCTACACTGAGATATGGAATACAGAGTACAACTTCCGCCTGGTCTTTTTTCATTATCAGTGTCTGCTGGCCTCTTCACACCTGCTACATACCGCCACATTCCTCCATTTTACAGTCACTGTTGGTGTCTAGATATCCTCATGGAAAATGTGCCAAAGAGGAGGGGTGGAGGCTCATAGCGGATGGCTACTTCCTGGTCAGGCAAAAGGGCGGGCAGAACCGGCCAATGAGGAGCCAAGTTTGACAAGTCTTGTGGCCGTGACGCGAGATGGGTTGCCAGGTTACTGCCATGTAAACAACGCGATAACACAGTACAGACAACGTTTGGGCATCTGCCACTGTGGCGTGTGAGCCTCACAAATTTACCAGCCACTCTGCAAAATCACCTGCATTTGGCGAGTGTTCATTTTACACCCTGCACATGTCCACTTGGACTCAAGGATAAACTGATTAGATTTTGGTGGTCAAAGGTCAAGGTCATTGTGACCTCACAAAACATGTTTTTGCCCATAACTCAAGAATTCATACGCTAATTATGACAAAGTTTCACACAAATGTCTAATAGAATAAAATGATGAAGTGATGACATTTTATATCCAAACGGTCAGACAGAGCACTGGCTACTGGTCGGCGGAGGAATACAACAGCGAGGCGGTATTTCTAGTTTTTTTTTGTATTTTTATTGTCCGGGATATTATATATGTACAGACTTTGCTTTACCTCAGGTGTGTCAAACTGAATCCCAAGGGGGCTGCAGTGTCTGCATGCTTTTGTGTTCTCCTTTCAATCAGCTGCCATTTAAGGCCTTGAGGAAAAATGTGTGTGGATTCCATAGGCAATCAGTGACTTAAATGAAATACTTCAGTCCTCCAAGACTGAAGTTAGACAACTGTGTTTTAGGTCATGTTGGAAACCAAATTAGGTATTTGAACACGTGTTTTAGTTTTTTCATATTTTTTCACTTAACCTTATTAACACAATGCAGGTTAGGCTTGTTATCATTTGCTTTGTCTTTGAGTTCTTCATTATCTAATCAATAGTTGGTTTTACTGGCCATTGCGTCCACACTTTCACCAGTTACGAGCCTACTGATTCACCTCAGTCTTCAATTTGATCAGTTAAATAATTTTGTTACCACAATGATAATGTTTGCAATAGAGCACAGTAAGCACAATGTGAACATGGGATGGTTATTCTACATAACATGCAAAACTATTTCTGACATAATATGGCTAAAGAGGGTAAATAATCCCACTAAACATGAAAACACCTAATTAAGAAAAATGTACAGCTTGTTAAAATTCTGGAATTGTGATTGTGGTTGGAACGCAAATCAGTAAACACAGGGGTCCCAGAACTGAGACTGGGAACAACTGTATTAGACTGACCACAGATTTTGTTAGTTTTGATCTATTCCTTTTATTGACACATAGCAGTGGCCTGCACAGTTTTTTTTTTTTTTTGCTGTTGTTTACTTAATGCAGGTTAATGCTTATTAGAGTGGTTCTTGTTTATATAACTTATGTTTAATATTCAACAATGTAGCTGAGATGTTGGCAATGGATTCTGAACTTCTTGAACTTGCCGCCTCTTTGAGGACTATACTTTCTCCCACAAGGGAATTATTGCACTTCGATCCCTTATCTTTGCACTCAAGTTTTTATTGTCTGAGTGGTGACCCTCTAATAAAGTCAGCTACACAGATAATTGGAATATTTTTTGGTGGATGCCTGGGCCCTCATTTATTGTTACATAATTTATGTTACATACTTAACATAAACAATGCATGCGATAATTTCTAAGCAAAGTGTGAGCGTGTAATTTGCCTGCTGAAAGGTCAATGGCTGTGTCAGTGGTGCACGAGGGCACACTGAGGTACTGACCTGAAAAACTGCTGCATTTTCATGGCTTGCAGTGTGCTCCATAACTTGGCAACTCCATCAAACATGGCATACTACTGCAGGAACTCCATTTTGGAGCATAGTGACAATGACCCAAGTCAAGCACAAGCTTTGGGTTTACGCAGGCAGCAATTTTTTTCATTGATTCATTTATTTGGGAAAAAAAGCCCTTTTATTTTAAAGCATTCACAATCTTTACATTTCTCTACTTCTCGATCTACTACAGGAAGTTTTTCCTTTCCACTGTTGCTTTAGGCTTGCTCCTGTGGGGATTCAGGCCAGGGTTGTCTGTGAAGCGTATTGTGACAATTGTTTGTCAAATGTGCTATATAAAAATATTTTTATTGATTGAAAAGAGGAAAAATGGCAGGTATCTGTTCAAAACTGTTGCCAAACTGGTGAGTCATACATTAGTTGATCCCTGTATTCTAGTAACATTTCACAGCAATGATTCCATGAATTTCACTGAGGGCAAAATTATACAGAAGCCTGACTGCTTACAAGGCTCCTTTGTTCCAACTGATCCCATGCAGCTTAATAAAACTGAACAGTCCTTTAATTCCACTGAGACCTCTACACCCATTCCTACAAAGATACTGAAGGATTAGTTGCCAATGTCTGGCACACCACTATTACATGTGACAAAACAACTTTGTGCATACCTGCACGCCAGCAATATCCTTGAATTTCAGAAGCCTGAAATTGCCCTTCATCTGAGCAGGAACTCAACATTGTTGTTTATTGTTGAGACAAATGTGGCTGTTTGATAACACATAATAGAACCTCAGATAAGATTATTTATTTTCTTTCATTGATTAACTCCTCTCAGTCTATAGTAAACTATTTTCTTTAGTGGTGAGAAAGGGCAAATGTTTTTTATCACAGGGAAGTAAACAATATAAATATTTCTCTTGATAAGGAAACCTTTGATCATTAGCCATTCAGTCTTCATACATTTTCTTCAGCTCTAATAGATTTCTGTTTAAAAAAAAAAAAAAAAAAAAAAATTTCAATCTTGCAATTAGGTCAAAACCTGATCATTTTAAATATTTCTTGCATCATGGGTTTGGTGGGTGACAAACTGTAGAGATGTTATTAGGGAGTATCAGACATCCTCTCCTGATTTTACATATAATGTATTTTCAATGCCTTCATGACTTCAAGAGCAATCATTTTCACTTCTCTGAAACGCTAACATAAAATGTGTTGAACTGATTTAACAAATTGTTAACTGCGCATCCTCAATCTCTTAAATAATTGCAGCAAACATCCAAGGGCTACAACTTTATTTTGATTATAATGCATTTAGAAGTTTAAAATTGCTACATTGCCATTCATAAAAATTTTATAAGCGAATGGACTCCAATAATACTAAATCAATTCCCTGTCATAAGGCAAAATGTTATGTTTGTTTGTATGCATTCAAATACAAATACTAAAAATAAGACCATTTTGATCAGTTATAAGGTTTATTACAAAACAAAACAAAAAAAGAGGCTTCTATTTCCAAACTTTTCCAGAAATAAGTGTAAACCAAATAGGGAAGGCTTGCAGCAGGATTACACAGATGGACCATTTATCTTCTGGGCCCCCCTCTGCCTCGACCTCGGCCACGACCTCGGCCACGACCACGGCCTCTACCACGGCCTGCCACTGTGAAAGGAATAAGTCAGGTATAAAGGCAAGCACACTCAATTTTCACATATTGGCAATGTTACAACATGGAGGACAGACTGAAATTCACTTATTACAATGATGGCATTTACTCAAATATAATTCAAATGATCATTTCTAAACACACAAACAGTGCAGTCCAGAATTCATATTTTTGGTTCTTAGTCATGTCAGTTAAGGCAACTGTACTGAATGAGGCTCTGCATACATTTGCCACAATAATATACCCAATTATTCCATGTGCAGGTTTTTATCGAATTGCAAAATCTAGGACGGGTGGGCTAAATAATTTGTCACTATTTTGTGCCACCTTAGGAAGAATTACACAAATCTGCACAAAAAAACAGCATTTAAACAAAGGCCTATTTCAGATAGCCGCAAGGGTGGATGACCTCTTGATTCCTTAATTCCATTTATCGATTTCTTAATTATTGTACATTACCTTTATAGCACCCCAGACCTCACTAGCGCCAGTGTGGTTGGCTCCAGTATAGAGACAGTTTGCGTCACTGCTGAATCACTGTACTGTATCTCACGCGCTTAGTGGACAACATATTCTAAGCACATCCTTTTTAAATTAAATTTTTATACTTTTTGGGTAAAGCAAATAAGTAACTAAAAATAGGGAGGTGGCGATTCTGGCACCTATGACCACACACCCCTGCTCCCTTTCATAATTTTAAAATACTGAAACTGGCATATCAGATGTTACATATGTTAGCAGAACACTTCTGCAGGGCTTACCAGCTTCCCTCTTCTTAGACTTGACTTTGGGTTCGATGTCAACCAGCAGTGTGTCCAGAGGCAGGCTGTCAGGTAGAATGAAGTAGCGGATGTTGTTGCCACGAATACTCAGGGACTCCAACTGAACTGGCTCTCTGTTCTTCAGCGTCATTTTCACAGCTTTGAGGTGGGTATTCATACAGACATCAACTCCTGAGGGACAGACAAACAGTTCATGTACACAGCCTTGAGAGAGGTGCCAATTCATTCTGAAGGGTAACAGTCCCTTCGTGATTTTGCTTCAGCAACCCAGTTAGCCTATTTCACACTACTGTGCACATCTGAACATTGATGGAGCCAATTCACTTACTGTTTTATTCAAATAATGGCAGAAAGTGTGATACACAAGTTTTATTATCCTGTTATTCTAGCTTGTGATAACATTTCATATTATCAAGCATTCGTCACATCTGTAGCATTGAAAAATAGTGACAATGAGCAATAAAGACACCAGTTATAGATCCCATATCACCTCAGTGAAAGTTAGCTTTGCATAGAAAGTTTTTAAATAATCACCTTCCAACTTCTCAACTTTGGCAGGGAAAAAAACAATGGGGGTCACCAGTAAGAGGAAAACAAGTTTGCTGGGCAATTTCTAAAAAACCATTAACTGTGGAAGACAGATAGAGGTCAAACAGGGATGGTGAAAATCTGTGCTGTCTGGGTTGTTGAAATTGTACAAAGAGGGACTATTTTCAGTCACGTCAATTTATTAATGCTTTGAGGCACTTTTCCTTACTTTCACTTGTAGTCCGTACGTGTATAACTAGTCTGTGGATACCGGAATTGGTGTCACTTCTTACAATGAGTGTAGTGGTTTCAGGGTTCATGCACCTTTAAAAATGGCTCCAACCGAAGATGGGATTAAATGCACTTCATTTAAAAGGCAATGTGTTATCTCGTATAATCTCTGCTGGAATAGCGTCGCAGTAAAAACTGCTCTGGAGTAACCTGAATTGCATGTTCTTACTTAAAACACAAAGCCATTGATGCCACCATACAAGCCACTGAAAAGCCGACAGGTCGTAAGAAACCTCTGAAAGTACCTAAAATATCCTTCGTCGCGCACAAAAAATCGATCGAAAACATGCAGCAAACCTAGAAATATATCACGGTCGTCAGGCTGTGAGCTACCGGTTTAATCCAAATTCGTGGCTACGGAGTGGCCTGGTCACATACAGTTCAGTGGGCCTAGTAGACTATCCGTAGAATGCATCTCGAGAAACAAAACACTCAAAGCCCTACTGATAATAAGAAAATCCTTACTGTGGCGAAAGGAAATTATGTCAGACACCCTCGTCTATTGTTACAATACACACGCCGAGGGTTTGAATGGGCTATAATGTTCTTTAACTTTACAGCTAAGAATTTCACATGCAAACTTAAAACCATGATGCCTTAAAACCCTTTTAACCTGATCTGGACCCTGCATCGCTAGCTACACGGCACAGACTCGTGGGATATTAAATAAAGCTTAAATACAGACGCATAGCTACCTGTGATTGTTCCGTGGACCTGAGTGCCATTCTTCAGTTCAATGGTGACGGTCTCGTGGCTCAATTTCATCAAAAAACTGTGGAAGTGAAATTACACGATAAAACTGTCTGAAAGGTAGCGTGGTTACTTTAAGTTAATTCATGTTGTGATGCTACAAACAAGCCAATGTAGCTGCTACATGTGCTGACCCCTCCAACCGGCTAGCCATCTCATCTTATTGGCCGTTTCCTCTCATCATATAATGTTTGAGTCCAGGCTAATGCTGTATGCTTCCAAACCATCTTACCGTACGAGTTTCATGGTGGCAGTAGATTCCGCAATGAAATCCTCCGCCTATATATTAAAAAAATTATACTGGAGTCGAAACAGACCGTCTGTTCGTTCCAGCATTTGTATTCGAAACAGGAAGTGAATTCATTTCCACGGAAGCAATAACAAAACAGAAAACCAACGACAAAGTTTTACAACCGCCGTGTTAATTCAACAGCGCCATCTTACACGTGGAGGTAAAGTAGGGTGCACGCTAAACGGGTCACGTTTTCTTATGCTAAAACCCCTGTGTGTACAGACCAGTGCAATGATTCTTTTGAAGCATAAGTCTATCTCGGACCTCACAACATCCTCTGTCAGGCTAATGGCCACAGCTAGGGAATTACTGGGGAAGGGGATTTTTTTTTCTTTTGTATTTTTTACTTTCCCCTCGTAACTCAGTATACCTAGTCTAAATGCCCGAAATGTTTTGTTTTAGTTCTACTGTAGTTCTTTTTTTATTATTATTTTCTTCCAGTTTTTCTGGGTCTAAACCACAAGAAAACACTGATCAGAGACCAGTGTACTTTAGTAGCTGAAGACCAACTCAGAGGTCTGCCGATTCAAATGACAGATGAAGTAAACATGTTGAACAACACACTTTATAAAAATTGCTTATGTATCCAGCTGGATGGATAGTATGTCATAAAGAAATCCAACATGACAGATCTGGCACACATACCATGCAAAAACTTGCAGTATGTTCTACAGAATGTGTGCAGTTCCAGGTCTACTGATTTTTCAGCCCCGCATTCATGCTGCAAACCCTCATTCTAGTACATCCAAAAGGTGCTCTATTGGATCGAGATCTGGAGACTGTGCAGGCCATTGGAGTAAACTGAAGTCACTGTCCGTTTTGGTGATCATGTACCCATTGTAGCCTCATCTTCCTGTTCTTAACTGACAGGAGTGAAAGCTGGGTGTGCTCTTCTGCTGCTGTAGCCCATCTGCTTCAAGATTTGACACACTGTGCTTCTCGAGGGGTCCGATTTAGCATTTTATGGCCCTTTCTCAAAAGTGGCAAAAGCATAACGAAAATAAAAAAGTAAAAATAACAGCAGTGGCCTTGCACATGTGGTGGGTGGGCCCAGTGATGCATGCTTTAGTAAGCAGTACATTCCTGAGAACTTGAAATATCTCAGGTTAGATTTAGAATAAAATTTGAATATCCCAAAATTCATGTCCACATTTTGCTTATTGAGCAGTTACATGCATACATTCCTTCTCTTGTTCAACTCATCAAGGCAGAGCCGGATAATATGTTTATTTGGTCTCCCCTTTAGGCAGCCATAGTCCTCTTACAGTCATTTGTCTGCTTCTTACACTAATAGAATAATGTACATAGCCATATTAAGCCTGTGCATACCTTGGTCTAATGCTACACTAAAATTCAAGAACAAGAATTGTGAAATGTCATAATTACCATGCAGAAAATACAGCAGTCCAAACATCTACATGGGAATGTCCCTTCTCTTTCCCTTTAAGTTCATTATATTCAGGAACAAGTATAATAACGACATAAATTCATGAAAATGAAAATAAAAACTCAACTTGCAAGGCAAATTAATCTATAATGTACTCATGAAACCTCATCTTCCCAAGTGCCCACAATTTCTCTGTGGACCTTTTAACAGTTCTTCTGCCTAGTTGGCTTTGCAGATGTTAGACCAGGATAGTGTTCATTGTTCTCGGCTAGGAATAGCTGTACAAAATAAGTAATTGTACCTTACTGAACCCGTGTTCAGCAGTTGTCTACGATCATGAAAATGCACTTTTGTACGTCGCTTTGGATAAAAGCGTCTGCCAAATGAATGTAATGTAATGTAATGTAACAGTGAGTAAAGAACTGAAGAATAGTAAAAAATATAAATACAATAAACTCTGAAAATGAAGCAGTCTGCGGATGTACAACAAATCTATAAATACACTTTTTTCCTTGTTTCCTTCCATGTGTATGGTTCAAGGGTTGTGCAGAATCTGTCCACTAAAACATATCCAAACAAAGGTCATCTGAAAATATAACTCCATAAATCTGTCGAAAGTGCAGTAACCAGACAAGAAATGATTCTCCATAGAACAGCCTCCCCCCTCGCTTGGTAAGACATTAAGATATTGGAGGAAGACATAGGAGCTTTTAACACCACCTGCCCCACCCTCTCCATCACAACCTGCCAAAAGCACAGGTGCAATTTGGCAGTAAAAGGCACTTAACAGATAAACCCTTTCCAGACACCAATGGCACTCTGCTGAGGTCTCCAGTGTTTGAGGGAGAGGGAATAAAGAGAACAGCAAACAGTGTTAGATTAAAAACAGAACTATGGGGGTTGGGGACAACACACCCGACCCCCCACTTTCCGACAACAGTGTGGACAGCAGCAGGCCAGCACAGACTCCAGATGCTTGCTGGACACGAAAGATGAACTCTGGAATAGAAAACTCCACCCTTCCCACTGAGGAGTACAGTAACAGGTCAGTACAGACTCCATGTGTGCTGATGGGAATGGGAGTCGGTATTACTGAGCTGCTGTCCACACACACACATTCAGTCCATCTGCTCCTTCTGCACCAGCTTGGGTGCATCCACAAATTCCTGCCCATTGAAGAGGATAACAGCAGCTGTTCCTACACTCGCTGTTCCCCAAAAAAGCACATAGGCTAAGGTCTCCGTCCATGTGTCACCTGCAGGCAGAGGGGTACACAGAGACACCTGATTCAAGGTAAATGATGTATTGGTTTGTATGGGCTTACACGGAGTAGCATGTTTATACACAGTATATACTGTAACTTGTCCACATGGTCCACTTGCTGCTTCAACTAGTTTCCTTACCTGCCATGAGGAAGCAAACAACACACATAGAGAAGGCAACCAGCATGATGATGGGGAGCTGGAAGCACAAGCGAGCATCATGTTACAGACTAATATAGAGAGAAATTATAGCATGTGAGTACATGTATGCAAGTGGTCAGTGTGTGCTTCTGGCATGTTCAAGATACAGGTGGCTTTGAATTCCTCCCTCTCTCTACCCTCTTCACCCCCTCTGCACCCCAGGGGTATGCATGAAAACTCACTGTGAGGAACTTCCAGTCTCTTGCCTCATCAAGCGGAGTGGCCAAGTCCATCTCATCCACGGCATAATTTCCCAGGAAGAGGTCAATGGAATCCTGCAAAGACGAAGCCACAGAGCACACATCAGGTAAGTATCGCCTCATCAGTGACACCCTGTCACCTCTCTCAATTAAATTTGATGTACTTTTTTAATATACGAGTCACTGTCATAATTGCAGATGACCAGTTTTTGCAGGCTGCAATGCAGTCAAAATACACTGCTTGGGACGATAGCCATTCTAGCAGAACACAAAATTTGGCATATATGCTTTAAAAGTAATTCCTGAAGTGAATGAACTGTTACTTGCTTTTAACTTTAACATGTAATGAGAGACAATTTGCTCTCTCTTTTAAAAAAATAATTTTGTTATCAAACATGTTACTCATCATGTCCAATTCCCACCCTAGTTTGAAATGCCCAACTGTTCAACCACAGCCGCATTCACACATATCCCAAGGCATCCCACAGGCAATTCGAGAAAGTACAGACCATTATGGTTCTCCTCCAGGTGGTTTGCTCTCTTAATGCCACATTACATCACAAACAGATAAATAATTAATATACCGCATTAATTAATGGACTTTTAATCAGTAACATCATAAAATTAAAACACACTTTATTGACCACTCAGGTCTCAGCTCAAGGGACGTTTGACCCTTCCGTTATTACGGAGGGTGTACCTGTCTGAACCCATCAGAGAAATTATTTTTGATGTATCTGATCAAGGAGTTCCAGCCATCCATCACCAGACCCCACTGGGTCCTCTTCCCTGTCCTGGGAGCAGAAAGAGGATATGGTTCCCATCACATACAGCACATCATTGTTGTTTAAACTGCCACTTTAATATTTGTGAACTTCTTTACCATGCTTTGGAAGCAGTTTCATTTTCCTGCCAATAAACTCCATTTGAATCTAAATGTGAATTTGAACATGCACCTCTGAGCACCAGCACTAACATCACCATCACCAGTATTAACACAATTTTTGCACTCATTGTCATCACCTTCATCAGCACAGATCATGCTACCGATTGGGACAATGAAGCAATTTATGTTGTATTGACTCTACTCCAGCACATTGGGTTTTAAATAAAACAAGGAATGTGAGGTTGAAGTGCACTGCCAGCTTTAATTTGAGGGTATTTACATCCATATTGGTGATCCTTGTAGGAATTACAGCCTTTTTTGATACATTTTAATCCTCCCATTTTTGGGGACCAAAATTAATCGGAAAATTGGCTGCGCAGCTGTTTCTTGGCCATGTGTGTCTTTTGCAAGATTAGTACTTTAATACTAGAAAGCTAACGAAAAGTCTATGGTGGATTTTGCATTTGGTATCTGGTGTCATTGTCTCACACCATGAGGGCCAAATGAGTGTAAATGCCAGTAAATAAGGCCATCATGAAGCTGAAAAAATCTGAATCAGAGATATAGCCAAAACATTGGAGGTGTCACTGGTGAGCTCAGCAATACTGAACGACCTGGTAGACTACGGAAGACCACTGTGGATGGCCAAAGAATACTTTAAATTGTGAAGAGAAACCCCCTTTCAACTGATCAAAATCACTCTGCAGGAAGCAAGCATAGATGTGTCAAAGACTACCATGAAGAGAAGACCACACCAGCCTCACAGAGCCTCAAAGAGTTCACAGCAATATTTAACATGTGGTTCAGTGTGGTAAAATTTTCCAATTGACATTACTACATAAAACTCAGATGCATGTAAACACATGAGACATGATTACTATGTACATAGGCATGCTTTACTCCTTCAGTATTTTTCTCTTCAAAGAAATGGTCTCTTTCTTCCTGTAATACTGCTATGCTATTAGTCGGAACAAGCCAAATGCAATGCAGAGGATTTTTTCCGGGCTACCTTGTGAAGTCTGTTTTCAAGGCCCCAGTGCCAGCGTACTGTTTGGCACATGCATTGGCATTATCTGCCCAGGCTGCAGGTAGAAGACAGAATCAATCAGAGCTGTGTGTGTGTGTGTCTGTATACGAGCCTGTATGTGCATTTATGGACAGGGATATCTTTACCAGGGATGTTTGTAGGAACGTTAAAGGTTAAAGCTGGGCTTACCATTCTTATACATCTTCTCAAAATCTGTCTGCTCTTCAATCCTCTGCCCTGCATGGAGAACTCCCAGGCTCTGTCAAATCAGTAGCAGGGATAAGATATCCGTGTGAAGGGAAGCCTCACACAAAGCTGTTTAGTAAACCCTGGAAACACACTTGCAAAAAACAACATGTGATTACCCATAGATCTGTACAGAAAAATGGCCACATCTTTCCACACCAACTGTATCTTTGTCTTCAGACAATATCTTCAAGCATTATTTGGCACCTTATACATTCACCCTCCAACAAAAAAAGAAGAGCATTAACTTAGCTCTCTCTGTTAGTATGTTATCAATTTCTGGTGTAACTCTAGTTTTGAACCTTTGAATCTATTCTGTATCTTGCAGTTTTATTATACTACCTTTGTTTTATTATTTCTGTAAAGCACGCTGTGCAACTTTACTGTATGAAAAGTGCCTTACAATAATTTTCTTCTTATTATTATTATTGTCATCCCTGACTACAGCGGAGTCAAAGCAGAGCACAAGGATATACTCTGACCCACTTCGACTCAGTAGCAGTCTATGGTGCTAGAGCAGGGGCATCCAGTCTTATCCAAAAATGGCCGATGTAGGTGCAGTGTTTTTTGTTTTAGCCCAGCACTAGGACACTTGATTCAAGTAATTAACGAATCAAGTTCTTCAATCAAGACCTTGGTACGTAGACTCAGGTGTCCTAGTCCTGGGCTAAAACAAAAACCTGCACCCACACCGGCCCTTTTTGGATTGGACAACCTTGTGTGGAGAGATGATGCAAAGCAACCAACTCCTTTGCACTCATAATTAATGTGCTGCATGTAGTAAATCAACAGTATAAAATGGACATAATAGTACAATAGAGCTGACATCTTTTTATTGGCTTCCCTCTATTCACAATGCCTCCAATTGGCTCAGATGGGTACATACATATCTGCAGTGGTGGGAGGGGCAGTGCAGAGTGTGTGTGGGGCAGTGCGGAGCTCTCACCTGCAGCTGGAACTGCAGGGACCGACGGGCCAGCAGGCTCTGGATAACGTTGGTCCGGTCCAGGCAGTCCATGCAGTTGCTACGGAATGTTCCGTCCTGCTGCATCAGCACCTTACCCTCAGGGTCCACCATGAAGTAGCTGCACAATAAGCAACAGGGCAATGTAACCAAACAGATTTTAACTGCATTTTAATTAGCTGACATTTCTTTTTTTAAACATAACAATTATTATATTTTCATCTCATTCTTTCTATTCTCCCTATATTTCATACTGTAAGAAGAGAATTTTCATGTGCATCACTGAATCCACTGGACCAAATGAGCCCCCCACCAAAAATGTTTATTCGTAAATTTCTTTGTGGAAATGTCACACTTACATTGAAGTATAACCGACTTTATTACAATGTAATATTCATCAAATTCTACCTCTGGAAATTCCTAATGTACACTGTGGAGAACAAATCCTAAAACCATACCCAAATTCATCCTGCATTGCAGAAACAGCGTCCACCAAAATCTGCAGCCGGTCCCACCTCATTCGGCTGCACTCCTTGTGGAAGTCAAAGGCAATGTACCTGGAATAGGCAAAAGAAAAAGCTAAAAATTAGCAGGAAAGTAAGAAAGCAACATGTACCATTCCATTTAACTGAAAGTTAAAGTAAAAGTAATTAGTGTGTGGAGGTGAGGAAAGGAAGGCATATTATGGAAGTAGATCCCTCACCTGACCATACCATTAGCAAGGTTAGACACCATTTCGGAGAATGCCTGTTCCAATGGTTTTTCACAGCCTTTCTGGTTCACCTGAAAAATCAGCAGCAAAAGAAACATACTAAATATTTAATATTCTGCTAATAATTCATATCAGCCTATGAGAAATCAATGCCAATGAGGAGTTAAATTAAAGACAGCCTACCAGGTTTAAAATAACTTGTTTCCCATACAGGGCTATTTGGGAGTCAAAATGCCTTTGGAACCCATCCAGCTGGGAAAGAAAGTCAGCCAGAGAGGTGAGTCAGACAATTCCATTACCTGGGGCCAGAGAAACAAAGCTGCTGAGAAATTATATGAAGGCTTCCACTCCAGCACGATTTCCACACATGAAGCACATGAACATTTTAAGTGTTCTTGCGATCATACTGCTGCAACTCAATACAACCACAGGAAATTCACATATCACACCTACAGGACATATGTGGGCAGATGAAAAAGAAAAGCAGGGAAAGACCTGGGCTGTATTTCAGACCTAGCAAAGAGGAAATGATACAGCGGTAGCCACGTACATGATTGATGGTTCTGCTGATTTGCGGTGTCGGCTTATACATGAGGTTTGGCCTCTGAGACCAGTAGAATGGAATGGAGCCTCGAGTCTAAAAAAGGAAGGGGGGTAGATGATTTGCATATAGCCTTACTCAAAAGGGGAGAAGATTAACAATAATATAAAAATGTCAAATCAGGAATAATGTACATTTCTTTGTGAAATGTAATTCAGTTCTACATCATAATTATCCAGCAGAAATCTAGAAAAATATTACTTTAAATAATTTTTCAAAGATCAAAGCTGGAATAAGTTCGAATCAGCAGCAAAATCTGTATTTTAATTCTTATGCAAGTCACTCTGCATAAGAGCATCTGCTTAATGCCTAAATGTAGAAGTTAAAAGTCTGTATAAAAATCGTAGTTAATGACCCAACAATGACTCCTATAGTGGACAAGCTCACAGGTTCCAAATGCATGTTTCTATCATATATTCCAAGAGGTGAGAAACAAGACTGGATATAATGTTCTGACCATTGTAGGATTAGTCCATTAAGTGTTGCCTTTGTATTTCAAAATTTCATTTTATTTTTATGGATGCAAACTGTTCATAACAAGTGTAAGTAGCTTAAACATAATAAGATAATATTCCAGTTGATGTGCTATCGTGCTACAAGTAATTAATGTTCTCACCTGTACAAATGAAGCCTTGAAGCCACTGTATTGAATGATCTGTTCTGTTTCAACAAAGTTGGCAGCATAGCCTTCAGAGTCAATGCCTAAAGGGAAAACACACCCCAGAGGTAGGCAGAAGAAGTGAGGCACAATGAGAGGTGGGGCAAGTAAACTAAATTGTCAATTATCTGATCTCCTTATCAAGTTTATTTATGTTCTTTTCACATGCCAACCTGATTGATAATGTCCCTAACCTCTCACACAGTAGCGCACCCCTGCCCGATAGCAGCTCCTCCTGGAGATGAGAGTCCACTCAAAGATCTTTCCATTAATACAGCAGGTGGTCATAGTCATAACTGGAGCACAGGGTCAAAGGTCAACTCTTTTAAAAAGTCACAAAACCTAGCAAACACTGATGTCAACTAAAAAAAGCTGCCATGTCTTCCTCACTATGTAACAGCTCTTTCAAGCTGGTAGACACCACCATGTCAGCATGATGCTAGTCAACAAACTAAACAACACCAAGAACAGTGTGGCGTTGGGCTGGGCATGCAGATTCTTCCTCTACAACATCCGGAGAATCCGTCTGTTCCTCATCACCAACTCAATCCAGGCTCTGGTTCAGACTCTGGTCTTCTCTCGACTGGACTGCTCCCTCCCTCTTCACAGGCCTCCATGCTTCTGCCATCAGAATTCCAGAATACTGCTGCTTACCTGATTTAAAATACTCCCATGTCACCCCCCTCATCACTACCATCCACTGGCTATTCAATAAGTGCTTCCAACAAATTTAAAACCATGGTTTACTGTCTACTGAGCTGCTAAGGGGATTACCCCTCTATGCTTGCAAAACAACATCAGACACTGTACACCATCCAAATCCCTCTGTTCCGCACCCGTGGGACGTCTAGCAGCTTTCCACCTGCCAAACACCCCCGTCCTGAGCCTGAACTTCCTGGTATACATGAAGCTGTGTACCTTTGGTTAATGTTCAATTGGATACTTGCCCAGTTGTAATCAAGTCTGCACTTCTTGCACTTGCTTATTCTCTTGAAACTATACTGCCTCCCTAAAAGGAATTACTGCACTTTGATCCCTGTTCTTTGCGCTTGTGCTTCAGTTGAAAGACACTGAAATCAGCATTTCCATGCACTTCACTATATTTAATTATTTTTAGAAAAGACTCAACCATTCCCAAAGCTATCATCATGGGAGCTTTTAGAATAAAATAGAAATCAACTACATTCAATTGTAGAGAACATGGGACACCCAGTTTTTAAAATTTTACAAACAATTCCTCTTTTCAAGGAGGTGAAATGCCTGAGTGCTCAGCTCTGTTACAGAGTCCACTTCAACATTCTGAAGCTCGAATAAGATACTCCGATTTGAAAGAGGACAGTAAAAGGATACATCCATGGAGTATGGGATATACAAACCTATGGAGCTGTGGGGGAAAAATTAAATTCTATACTTAAAAACCCTTTTCAGAGAAAATAAACCACCATACCCATGCTTAAAACAATTTTTTAAAATTTGTTCATTTCTGTTCTTTTGTTTCTCCTGCAACATAACGTTCCGGAACTTGATTTGAATGAAATAAAAAGCTGGTTAATTTTGTTCCTTTTATCCCACCTCCAAAACATTAAAACCAGCCAAGTAGCCGCTCTCAAAACATATTATCTTCGCAGCCATGTTTCCAAAAATAATAATGGGTAAAGTGAAGAGCTATTTTCTAGTTGCGCAGCCATTCTATGATATGCACATGGCTTTTAACGGTTATATTAATCATGACTGCCTAAATTGAAGGCCTCTTCCCCTTCAGCACCTGCCCCGGTTTAGAAAAACAAATGCATTCTATGGATGATGAAAAACAAAGCAGGCAGACAATATCAGACTGCATTAGCACTGATCAATTTTGCAGGGCGAATACAGCACCGTGACAAAATAACCACGTTAGAATTGCTTTGATGTAGGGAAATGACGGGGGAAATCATCTAGGAAGAGACATAACTATAAAATCGCTCACAGCAGGACAAGCAAATAATCTGATAAAATCCAGGCATTTACAAGATGTAGGGTAGCAGCAACTACAGAGGCCATTGAAATACAGGCTTTATAAACGGCATAAGTCACATTCAACAACCGACTTGAACATAAATGGGCGGCAACATCAACATTGCCCAAAAAAGCTTCATGTTTTCATAACATTTCTGGAACTTCAATGTGAAATGTATACATCTTAAACCAATCTAAGCAAGGTGATATCAAGAATAATTAGTAGTGATAAGAGTGTAAAATGTAGGTGAGGCCAGCAGAACTGCACATCAAACAATAAGATACACAATTATGCTCACATAATTACATTACATTAATTATCTAGTCTAGTTGTTAAAGGTGACAATATAGTAATTATTTTTAAAAACATTGTGATCATAACCTCTGGTTGTGCAATGAATTCTCTCAGGAGATGTCGGTTCCAAACGAATCTCTGATCTGCCTGTTAACAGAAGAGACAACCAATCAAATACAACAAATCAGAACCCTGAAACAGTCTGTTATCTGACAAAAATGGAATTATGTAAATTATCAAAAATAAATTGTTAGCTAGTTGTTCCAGTAGATTAAGCAGCTAACCTATAGGCTAAACCATATTCAATGTACTAAAAAAATAACATGTTTTTATACACAACTGTAGACCTACAAATTCCTATCAGAGGATAAGTGCCAGCTTTGCCTAGCACAATGAAAATGGTAACAATACGGACAGCACATAGCTTCTGGTATAAAAGGTTACCACAAAGGAAAAGCTGCTGTTTCCAAACATGTGATGGGGTGTTGTTAATGGTTGAAATGGTGTTAAAATGATGTTAAAATGGTGTCTCCTGGACCTTGTTCCCTCACCCTCTCTAACAGGCTCATCCCCTGAAACTCTGGGCTGGTGTAGGCCAGGCGCTGCAGTGAATGAGTCAGATCATAGTCTGTGGAGAAGTAGAAGCCATCTGTGGTCAGCACACCATGGAGCATGGACAGGAAGGTCTTGTTGTTCTGCATCTGTGCGTGGGAGGGAAGTGGAGAGAAGGGGTCAGAAGATCAACGATAGCTGGGCTGTGAAGACTTCAGTGAAAGAGGAAGATATTCTGTTTACGAAGGTCCAATTACACCCTCTCTTAATTTCAAATATTAACAAACTCAAATGTCAAATGTGGCTTTGACATGCAGTCCACTGGTGTCCGATCAACCAGTGGAAGTTGCTAAAGAGCAATGAGAGGCAGATATCCCAGGTGATACAATCTCCAGTCGCCCTATGGCTACCAGCCACAGCCAGCAACAGCACAGACTGGATTTGATCCAAATCCGTGGGCTCATCCTTGCACCACAGTGTGGTGCCTTAACCAAACAATCCACCCAGTAGCATCCTTCTTTTAATTGTGTGAATTACTTCAGTCACAATTACTGGTTCAAGATATTCATAATGTGTGCACTGGAACACTCAACATAAACCCTTCCAAATAATGTGCCGCCTCAGAGAATGTGAAGTAGTACAAATACATAAATTAAAAACATATGAGTATTTATAATACAATATAAACAGGAATCCCCCTATTTCAAAATGCACACTGCTAAGAATACCTCACTTGTGAGAGACGGCCGTTTCCACTAGTGCAGCCTCTAAAATTAGACACCCTGCCCGACACATTTGTAAGTGACATGACAGGACACTCACTCACCTGAAAGGCCATGCAGAGCTGACATGCAAATGACTGGACAGATGAAAATGAAAACCGAGTCTCAATATCATGTTGTCAGTCACTCCCAACCTCACCACTTGCTTACCAAGCAAAAGCAGGCTAGGGACACATGAAACCCTCATAGGAACACTGTCACATCTCTAAAAAGCCACTAGTTGCTACTGGTGCTGTTCACCCAAATCTCTGTTATACAGTGTGAGCAGATAAGAATAGCAGATGAAGGTTAGATGGCTGATGTAAATAAGAGCATTAGGCTTGTTCCTCTCTTTCAGACAGAAATTCTTTAAGAAGGGTTACTCCTGTTTTACTCCAATGTGCCCACAGGAGAACTAATATACAGTAGAGACAGGATTTATGCACCATTACCTGGCTTTCTGTTAAGTGCAAGATGGTCTTCTTGTATGAGATCACTTGAAAGTCAGTGGCCTTCCACACAGTATGACCCAAGAGATCTCCCACCTTGCTCTTCTTGGTGACGATGATGAGGTACATACCTTGGGGGAGAGAATGTAAGAACATAGCAGCCTCTTAAATAGGGTACCAAACCATCTGATATATCAGTAAATAGCGTTTCATATTTTATATTCATAAAGGTATATTTGGCCCATGTCACAAAGCCAAATCACTGTCATTAAATTACACCAAAGTTATGTCCACTGTCATTAAATTACACCAACGTTGTAGGGGCGATATAGCTCAGGAGGTAAGACCGATTGTCTGGCAGTCGGAGGGTTGCCGGTTCAAACCCCGCCCTGGGCATGTCGAAGTGTCCTTGAGCAAGACACCTAACCCCTAACCTCTAACTGCTCTGGCGAATGAGAGGCATCAATTGTAAAGCGCTTTGGATAAAAGCGCTATATAAATGCAGTCCATTTGAATAAATGATAACCAGGAGAATGTCAAAAGAAACAAATGTTAATAAAATAAATAGAAGCCCTGAAAGTCAATGAATGCAACAAATCCTCCTTGCGTGGACATACCTGCCATAAGGCGTATGGTCCCCAAGATCCCACAGATAGGTTGGGAGAGAGCTGATGGAGGAACATCCTTCCTCACTGGGGAGAGACCGGCACAAAGACATCACCGACACAATCATCATTACTGGGAGAGACATGCACAAAGACAATAACTACATAATCTCTATCACTGGGAGAGACCAGCACAAAGACATGACATACAATCACCATCACTGGATGAGATAAGTGCAAAGATAACAGCTACATAATCACCAACATCTTTAATACATAAAAGAGCAGAAATCTCTTATGAGTCTTCATGCAGGGTAACAGCACATAAGCCAAAGACCAACTAAGACCAACTACTACTGGCCCAGATTAATGAATCTGGTCATCAAAACCAGTAATTGTATAGTAACTTTGCTCTTGTTCATACATTATGTTTTGAATGTGCATTTTATGCCCATAAAATAGCTTTCATGTTTGCTGCAAATCATAAAATGTATTACAGTATAGTACATCCAAGGAAAGTGAAGTTCACTCAATAATCGTTAAAGAGATAGACCTAGTTTACCCTAAAATAAATTGGATTCGAGAACTATTCCTTTAAGGCACTGCCTGTGTATAACTTACATTGAGTTTTACCTCTGGTGGACCATGAATATTGTACTTTTGTACAGTGTATATACCGAATACTGTGTATTTGAATGGTCATATTTTCTTTGGCATTTGAGGGGACAGCCCTAATACAGATATGTATAAAGCATATCAGGCTAGCTTGATATGGAGACACAATAAGCTACAGTAGGAGTAAAATGGGAATAGAACCTGAATGCCATGGCACATAGTACAATCCTGCAAGAGATTTATCACTAAATGATGGGCCTCTTGCAGGAAAGGCCCTCTTTCCTTATTTGTATGCAAGGCACAATTATGTCTAATTCAGGGTAGATGGTCCTGGTATTATGTGAATCTGCTAATGAAAAACTATTTTGTTTCACAAAAGTAATCCAAGCAAATGGACAGGAAAAAGCAGAGGTGGTAAATTTGGGTCTGGAAATTGAAATCACATTTCCTTGACAGATAGGTGTCTCCTGTTTACCTGAACCCGCAATGCACAGCCCTGCCCAGTTTGTTGTACAGCACCTGTGAGTGTCATGTCATTGGAGACCCTATCGATAACCAAAACATCGCTGGCACCCTCATCACAGGCCTCTATGTAAAACTTCTCAGGGGTTGTCTGCCTGCGAAGAAAAAATATGGTCAGATAGAACACCTCACCTGGAAGAAGGGAAGAAGAGGCGAGAGAGAATTGGAAAAAGCACATAAATGGGACATTAGATAAAATGTGCTTTACTGAGTTGCGACTACAAAACTCTGTAATTTCACATCTTAGGCCTTCTGCACTCAGTACTGGATTTTGTCCAAAGAAAATGAGGTGAAATGGTGTCAGGGTGGGGCGCGGGAATGGACCCAAATGCAGAGTGCAGGGAAAAACACAAAACTCCAAAATAGGCAAAACAAAGACTTTACTTGCAAATGGGGGAACAAAGGGAACAGAAAGCCTCGCAGGGCGGATATAACAAAGAAAAAACTTAAAAAAGCGGGGAACAAGAAAATACAAAAGACCGAAAACACGTAAAGAACAGAACAGGGGCAGGAACACTCAGGAACGAAAAACGCTCAAAGGCACAATCAAACAAACCAACAAACTCCAAAAGCAGGCAACAAGCAGGCAAGCAGGCAAGCACGCAGGCAACAGGCAACAGGCAACGGGCAGGCAAGGATCCAGCACCTGAGTCAGGGAGAAGGGAGACTTAAATAGACACGACGCAGACGAGACACAGGAGGGCACAATGAACAATCAGGCCACAGAGAGGGAAGGAAACACGAGACAATAAGCAACCAATAATTAGAAGACTGAAAACAATAAAACAATTAAACAGGACACAAAGCAGAGATGCCGCCCTCTGGCGGCCCAACCAGGAATAACAGGGGGAAGACACAGAACCCTGACATAAAGCAGCTTTACACAGAGATATACAGTACTGTCGCATCCACAGACTCTGAACCACTCTCCCCTCACTGATAGGCCTTATTATTTCCACTTGAACTTTTGTCCAGTCAGCCCACTTATTCCCAAGTGTTTTTATCTAGTTAACAGATGATACAAATGATCAAATTCTGAGGAAAATGAAGAGGTGACAGACACGATTGGAGAGAGGCCAGTCAGAAACAGGGCCATTCACTGCATCAGCCAGCTCCTCCACAGCAACACAAATCTTCCTGACTACAGAATCAGGGAAAGTGGCAACTACTGATGAGTGGAAGTAACAAAAAATCCTCAATAAAAATGGAGTTGATGAAATGGCAAGGGAATTGATAAATTTGATTTTGATAAAAATTTCAAAAAATGCATTGATTTCATAAAACCTTAATGATTTCATTCAAGCAGATTTGTTCTGAAATTAAAATGCTCCTGTTTATCATCCACCAACTCTGCTTTGTTAGTTCATCATTTTAAAATTCATACTACCTTACCATTTATTATGCGTGTGTGTTAGACCTCCTGGCTAAAAGGTCACACCCACTGAATTTGATCAAGGTTGTCTGCCCCGATTGCTGTTCTCCCACTGCGGAGTCATTTCTAAAGACTTTTACAGCCATGATGCACAGACAATATTTTTAAGTAATGTGGATGGGCAATACATTGCCTGCAAGAAGGATGGAGATAAGCAAATGAATTACACAAGCCAGTGGCAGGGGAGATGGCAGGAATTCAGAGCCCCCTGAAAGAATA
Organism: Anguilla anguilla; assembly: GCF_013347855.1. NCBI lineage: Eukaryota > Metazoa > Chordata > Actinopteri > Anguilliformes > Anguillidae > Anguilla > Anguilla anguilla. Next base: position 56,966,195 of record NC_049201.1, on the reverse strand, counting down.
TTGCACTGCGTTCCTTTGAGGATGTGAAGCACACTGTAATTCATTTGCGGGACCCCCAGGTTCCTGACTCATTAGAGACTGTTGGTTAAGGCCTTGTGGGATACAAATTCCTTCATGCTCTTTATGAGCTCAAGGAACACATTCCTTGATGACACAGGTTTTGTTCGATATGCAGATGACGACAGTCTATGAAGAAGCCTTGTCATCAAGTCTCTTCCTTCAGATCAGGACTGGAGGCCCCTCGATCTGAATGAAAGGGCCCTGCAAAATGACATGACTGTGAAAGAAAAGTTATAAAGTGCAAATCACAAGTGACAGAAATGTGCCAGGGACTGTCACCATTACAGGTGGGTGGAAAGGAAGTACCTAGACTCGTCTATCTCTTATTGTCAAATTTCTCATCAGAACAGTGCTGAAAAATGTTCTATTGGCTGGATGCAACAACCCATGAGAGTTTCAGGGTTTCCGCCAGTGTATTGCAAATGTTCTGAATGGAATGTTCTGAGCTAAGCATCAGGGATTTTTTTAAAAATGTATTTTTAAGATGTTTTTTAAACTACAGCTACAGTGGGGCGGCTCGGTTGGAAAGCTCACCGGCGACATCTGTTGGTTAAAACGTGAACGCACTATAGGAAAACAGCAGGTATGTTCTTTAACCTCATTGGGCATAGAGTGACATTCAACACTTGATGCTTCCAACTATCACAAGCTAACGGTACCTAGCAAGGCACCATTTCTTTAGTAGGCTAACTAACCTCGTTACAAACTGTGTTATCACTTCATCTCGTCGGTAAGTACATTCTTTTTATATTAAGTTAAGCAGTGTGTAGGTAACGTTAAACTAGTAGCATGAAGGTAACGTTCGATACATTGTAACATTAAATGATTTATTAATCGCCATCGAAATAACGACTTCACTTGTTTAATAATAATGTTAGCTTCATGACACTAATGTGCACGACAAACTGGTCATTTAGCTAACTTGGCTAGCTAGCCAAACAGTCAGTAACACAGATACATAGATGTTTTGTTGTTGTTGAAATGTGCCCAGCATTCCAAGGCTGTAAATTGTTGTAAAATTCAGTAGCCAATCTGTAGACAGCGTTGAGCATATCCCGCTCTTACAGCTCGTTTCCAGCCCAAACCACTGCAAAGAGAGCAAACCTTTTTTTTTTTTTATCAGTGACATTTCCTTCTGGCATCTACGACGACGTCAATCACAAACACGACATTTATTTTGCCTTTTTGTATAGATATTTCCATGGATAAAATCGCATTTATTATTATTATTATTGTTATTTATTGGTAAAAACATTTACTTCATATCCAGGGAGATAGCCAACTGCTTGCACGTTACATGACATGTGTAGCCATTTAGTAAAACGATCGCATTTCAGGCTAGAAAATAACCTGTTAATCCCGAGAAATTGCTGAGTTGTCTAGAATCTTTATCGCAACAGAATGTATCAAGGCTGGCAGCCCGGATCAAATTTGTTGTAACAGCTGCCGTCCAAAACAAACACCTGAGAGAGGTGCGTGCGTGCCTCGCCCAAGGCGTTACGTCGTTGTTTTGCAACGCGCATCTGTCGTAAAAAGATGCTGGCTTCTAAGCGGAATCGATAAGCTCGGAGCCATACGATTCCAATGAATAGGACAACTTGGAACCGGTTCGCGATTCCCATCCCTATTTAAATGTGCCCAGCATTCCAAGGCTTGTTGTAAGATTCAGTAGCCAATCAAGACTTGAATAAGTTTGAAAAAAAGTTTTTTGTAGAGTGCAAAAACTTTGATATTATTTATTTTAATTTAATTTAATTTCTTTTGTTGTTGTTGAAAACACAGCATTCCAAGTCTGTACATTGTTGTCAGATTCTTTGTAAGACTATGCTGTGCTGTAAATAGTGGTTGATTTTTTAAAATGTGGGTTGAATAAATGACTTATTTATAACAACATTCACATTACGTAGGCCTAGTTATATTTTCAAATCTCCAGTCAGCTTTTAGCACTGACTTAACGTAGGGCCCAATGGAATCTGTGTTATAGCTTTTTTAAATTCTCAATTTCGCGATTCCGTCCGTGATTCTGTTATCACAGAAACTATAAGGCCCTACCTTAATGCTGCCATCAGTCTGTCGCTGGCCCGCGCCGGGCCCCCATCAAAAAAGACACTCCCCCGTCAAAAGATACTTGCCACCGGGCCTAACAACTTTTCTGGGGGAAACCCTGGAGTTTGTTTTCCAAGAGTCAGAAATATTCTAAATTAAGGATGTCACAATACCAACATTTTGGTAGTTGATGCCGATACCAATTAAACTCCACGAATCTTGATACCTACAGTAATTAAATACCACTGTAATAATAATAATAATAATACTCATTTCCATGTACTTTAGCAAACACTCCCTTAATCCTAAGGCGTAACACCACAAATACATGATTGGAATGTTCTGAACTGAACATTGTAATGTTAATGTAAAAATCACTACTGGTAATTAAAAAAATAATTAAGTTATTGAACACAGATTTAAAATTTTGAACGCTCCAAAAAACCTACTCTTCAAAGGGTTTTAAAAAGCTAAGACATTAGAAAAAAACAGGCGTTAATTAGAAACTACCGGTAAATTTCCCCCATCAGTTACCGGTTGGGACCTATAACCAGACGTATAAAAAAAAAACGAAAACCAGACATCCTGTACAATCCAACCAGGCGGTGCAAGACAAGGCAGCAACACAACCATAATGGCGAAATTTACATAACTTCAGCTCGTTCGAAACTCCACGAGCACTCATAATTTATGTAGGCTAGTTTACGTTCGATAATGCTTGCTAGTCATGTAGTTCATGAAGTATCATGGTCTACACGGCAGTAGTATGATTTACGTTTTGGGTAGGTAGGCCTAGTTAACGTTATCCTTACCCAGTAAGGTAACCAATCATGTTCCTGTAGATCTACCAGGAAACCTGGAGGTTTTCATTTCAACCCTAATTTGGCACATCTAGCTCTAGTAAATAACTGTTGAATGACGTGTGCTTTATTACTGCTGGAATGAAAACCTGCAGGACGGTAGATCTCCAGGAACAGGGTCGGTTACCCCTGTTCTAACCTAACTAAACTAATTCTGCCCAGGAGGCTTTCTTGCCTATAGCCGGCAAAACTAAGTTTGCAAACTGTGGTCTAATTTTATAACTCCCCAGCAATACCAACAGTGCTTGGGTTAGAATACTAGCAACTTCACTCATCTAACTTTTCCTACTTAGTGCTACCACCAACATGACAGTGACACTGCAAATAACGCCCTTGTCCTAGTGTTTACGGTATTGTAACATGCAAACACTAATCATGTCAAGCAAAACATAATGGTGAATCACAGCCACTCACAGGTTGAAGCTGCAGTAGGTGGTCGCCATCTTTGGTCTCCCTGACCTCAGTGACGTGAGACAGAGCTCATTGTGGACTACAACCAGAACTTTACCGATGAGAGAGCCTAGCTCTTTACTTGTTTGCTGGAATTGACCCTTTGTCAAGCCCCGCGAAGTTCCACTCTCCTTAGTCACTGTATCTAATTTCACTTCGGAAAGCAAGTAGCTATCCGAAAACCCATGAGGACCCGTCCGTTATATTATTCACTCCCCTTGTTAACCAAGCGACACTCGTGTAAGTTATAGTGCACTGCATTGCCTGCATTTCACGGTAATGTTGAAAAAAAAACAAACAAAAAAAAAACAGATTTTTCCTGACGGAGGATAGAATAGGCTACACATCGTATTCGACCAATGCTTAAGGTATGATAACTTACGGGGTTCGACCTGTTGACTGTGTGCACGTGTAACTAAATAAATGCTTCCAGGTAATCAAATACAAATACATTTCTTTCTTTCTTTTTGTGTTCCCACCTCGTGGAGGTTAGAGTTCTGTAAGGTACTTTTCGCCCTATACTGTCATAAGCACGTTATGTGGGATTGCCTAACGCTAATTGTGCTGCGAGGTCCAGGCCCCCAGTTGCCGTTTATTTTCTTATCATTGAGTAGGGTGGATTCAGCAAATGTGGGACATCAGCAGAAATGGAACACATAAGCTTTGTATTACTCTGCTATATACCAATCAACAGCCAATCCAAAAAAAAAAATTCTTGAATTGTTGCTACAATAGTGACTGTCATTCAACAATTGTTTTTATTGGACTGACGCCTTTACAGTGGGCGTGGTCAGTAAAAAAGTTTTTGATAGTCTCCTACTGAATCTACCAAAAATTGTCCCACATTTGCTGAATCCACCCTTTGAAGCTGTTATCAGGCTATCATATCCGCGGTATCAAACAGAATTGCCAACTCAGTAGGTTATTCCAGTTCCCACCAGTCGGAGTCACTAGATTGGACTGTACCCTTGGGAGAACAAGTTAAAATTATCTGTGCTGGTGCTTCTGAGAACATGGTTATATATATATTTTTTTTTTTGGGGGGGGGGGGGGGGGGGCTGTTTATGCACTTACCTTGTTAAATGATATAGGTAATCCACGTTACCACTCATATTGGTACTCATTAATGCACTTCAATGATCCAGTCAAATTTTGTTTGTATTTACACCATTTATTGTACATAATTTAAATAATGTTATCCAAGAAATGGTGAAGTAACTGAATGGAATAGAAACACAGCTTGATGACAGATTTAATTTAAAATCATTGTTTCACATGTTCATTTCTTTTCACCTGTCATATTTCAAAATAAGTGGACACTAAATGCAACATAAGAACAGACTTTAAATACATGAAGCAAAACAGTGCAACAGCATAGAATATCATTGGCTATAATCAGTCATACAGAGGACAGAACCTGCCATCATTTTTTTTTTTTTGTTGCAATTATAATACTAGTGATGTGTTACACCACAGAACTGGAAAAGAATGTGGACACAGATCTTAAATACAATTTCAGATTACCTTTAATATGATTACAAAAATTAACTATATAACAAATGCAATTTTGAAATAAGTTATTGACAGCACTGTAGAGATGTTAAGATCATGCCTAAAAGATCACTGCTAATTTTAAATTGAAATATTTTGATGGGATTTACAGAAATACTATAAATATAAAAGATGGTCCAAGTAGGACAAAATCAGACTCGGCATCACCATGTTTCAGCACCAAAAGGACTGAATGTTGGTTCTGGCAGTGACCTAACCTGGAATATTCTTCATGCCTTTCCCGCTCATACACATTGTGTAATAAGCAGGATATATCACATTTAAAATAACAACCACAAAATAGGAACATGAAATTTTCTCTCTTGAAACATTCTTTCTCTCTCACACACATACATGCACGCACTATTTATATATAATAAGGTTGTATAACTGCATTTTGAAACATTACCTTTAGTGATGGTTTTCTTCTATAACAAAAGTACGCTGACTTGGTAAATCACCACTAAATTTGGCGAACACCAAACCATGTTGTCTTCCAATATCAATGATACAAAACTTAAAAAGGTGAAATCAATGTGTTAGTTTGGATTCAACCTGCCAGCATTGCGCAAAAAAAAAAAAAAAAAAAAATACACAATAAAAATACATGGGAGCAAGAGACACCAGGCCTAATGTAATAGGATGGAAAAAAGCTAAAGTGTTCATTCCCTTGCTGTTAAATATAAGAATATATGGGATGTTGACAATAATTCAAGCTCAAACTGAGAATAATTAATCCATGTTTGAGAATTTTTTTTAGCAAACTCCATTTACAAGGTGCTAATACATATGAGACCATGTCACTGGCCAGTATGGGGTGGTTTTTCTGAATTATATCCAGGCATTTTGATGCAGCTCTCCTCTTAGTTCATAAACATGCAGCAAAACAGAAAACCCACCCTGCTATGTCTAGTCTTCCCTAACTTTAAAAAACCATGTGAAACACATATAAGCACAGGGCACAAGCTTTTGGGTTTGATAACTTTTACAAAGTAAAATATTGTTTCAGTATACCAGCACACGACAATATTTTCTACTTTAAAAACAAAGAGTTTTGAAATGTAATAATAGTCATAACCTTTAAAAAAACCATTTCTTCCTTCCTTCAATATTTTTTCTTTGTTTATTTTGGTTTTGAGTTTACTTAAAGTCCATAAACAACACAGGGTTATAATCAGTCACTTTGCTCTGAAATGTTCTACACAGTGAATTCCATAGTGGTTGATGTTGGCTTTGGCAGGGTCTGAACGGGAAGGCCAGTTTCTCCTAAGAGCCAGCAGATGGTGCCAAGCCTCTAGAACTGGTGCTGGTAGACAGCGGAAGCAGGTGACGAGCAGTTAGGCTCAATGTGCTTAAGATGGCAAGCATGGCACAACAGATGCCCATCCAGTGGGTAGCAGCGACGTCCCTCCTCATCATTCAGCTCCATATGACAATCCTGCAGGGGGTCGGAGATGGTATAGTACAAAGGAGAAAAGCCAACTCAGCAACTTCATATATAATAACATATGCAGGGTTAGAGGAATGAAAAGGAATGACCACTATTGCATGAATACTGCATCTGAGTTATCATCCACAGATATGCAGCAAACATATTATCAGCAGAGGGCACTGGTGAGTAATTAATTATTCCTTGACCTTAGGCCATTTTTTTCTGTCATGGTCTTGTAATCTGTGGAGACAGAAAAGTCTGGGTACTCACCTCACAGTGGTAACACTCCACATGGTAATCCTTATCCATAGACACGACTCGGACTGTTTCATCAGAGCCCTACAAACACAGATAGACAGATGGACAAAGAATAATTGAGACCATAGGTTAAACAAACGGGTTGGTCTTTTGCCTTTGTCCTGTCCAATTGCCCTTATTTAAAAACCATGGTAAACCAGGTGTTCTTTTAGCTTTAGAGAACCAGCACTTTAGTGGTTTCCTCATGGGGGTCACACATTTTTTTATCCAAGTGAGAACCTGAAAAAGCCAGATCGCTGGCCTAACAAATGTTGAGTTTTATTTTTTCCCACAACACCACCCACTATAGACAACAAACCCACTTCACACAAACTTCACCACCCGCTTGCAGAATAGATTAGTTAAATTGGCACTGTCAAATCCGTACACTGGAAACAACCCATTTTACAGTTTACTCAAATGTGTAATTTATTCTGTTGACATGTTATATACTTGTATTTTATTCAGGGTTTACATTTCAAAATGTTTTTTAAATAGTTTTAATGAATATAAACATGTTCCAGTAAAGGTGTGGCAATGGGCAGAACAGTCATAGCATCTTTATCTACTCTAACAACATCAAAGAAAGTATGACGAGGTCTGTGGGTACAGGACAGAAACAAGCTATGTACACCAATAACTGCAATCTGACACCATATTTGTCATGTGAGTAGAACAGTGATATGCTATACTTGCCACTTCTACACAAGACTCAGTAGGTTCTTTTACCAAGGACCATGTAAATGTAAGACTGACAAGCCTGCCATGAATTCTAGCCTTCTGCCTTAAAAGAGGGAGGGGGAGAGGCTGCATTCCTGACAGGTCAATTCTAATTTTGGAGGGTTGAGGGGACTGGGTCAGCACAGCACAGAGCAACAGGCACACACGTGACCAGGGACAGTGTGAAAAATCCCCTCCTCCCTTTATTCCACATGCTACAGTCCCTTCATTTCAGATATTGGGCTGTCAACAACCCCCCCCCCCCCCCCCCCCCAAGTTCACAGCTGCCCTCCCAGGATGTTTCAAAGGGCTTTGTATGCTGTGGACTGCTTTGATAGATCCGTTATCTGTGGGATCCCTGACTTGGTGGTATGTTCTTCTAGCCAGTTTACTGACACACAAGGAACAAAATGACATCAAATATGTGCACAAGAGGAAATAGTGTTCAATGGAACTGATATTGCTCATTTTCTTTGTCAGCAAAGGAGCATGAAACAATGATAACTGAAGGCACAGCAAATATTCACAACACATGCTAAATATCTTGTCTCCAATCTTGCATTTGGTTTAAGATTTCACACAGGAAATGCCATGGGTTGGACATTTTTCCTTTTCATAAAGGAACATGTTCAGAAGACACCAGAAATCAATGGTTTGAAGTTTTCAGAAAAAGGTCAGCATGAGTTTAAGTCTTTTTCATGGTGCTAGGAATGAAATCTCCCTAACATCTCATAAAATATCTTCCTAAACGCATTTGTTATGATTTCTGCTTTTATTAAATCAATAATTGTGACCAAAGACCATCATAAAGACATTACACAAACACACCCAATTGGATTTAGGTGATTCCACTCGCTGTTGAAGAGACATCTATATTGTTTGTGTAATGTCTTGACAGAGGACTTTGGTCTGAAACATTGACTTAATAAAAGCAGAGGTTACAAAATAAGCGTGCAAGAATATGTTGTTAATTATGAAAATATGAAATCTCGTGGAGACTTACAGAATTTAGCTCAGGTGTACCACAAATATTTAAGGAGCCAGGGACTGTTTCACACACTACAGTACTGTACACAGTCCTGCAGGAGGGTGCCAGTGCTGATCAGAAAGGAGGCATATCTCTCTGAAGATAAACGCTTGCCTGTGAGCACCAGGTACATCTCTGGGAGTCATGGGGAAGAGCTAATTTAATTTTAACCCCTAGGAGTCCTACCCCACCCCGTGGGTGGGTTTGGACATGCCCCACAGCAGCAGACTTAATGCTGAAGCTGTTGGGTCCGCACTTGTGGTAAACACTGGCTGGTGCACTTGGGAGCTCTGGATGAGAGAACAGTGCCTCATCCCACCCCAGCACATACCGCACCCACAGAGTGACATCACCACTGGTTCCTTAGTCGGTTCGTCTGTACTTAAATGTTCTATTGCTCCTGTGCAGGAACATCTGAATTTCTTATTACTTTAAAGGCAAAGAACATTAGGTGCACTTTGACAGCTACTAGTAACACAGTCACACTTCTTTTGATGCAGCTCATTTTGAAAATAAATGTGAAAAGAAACTAAAGCACTCGTGTTGTCATTGTTTTCATGGATTCACACAGCAATTAAAGCGGGTGTGGGCCTGGGAGATTTATAAACAGCCTCTATGTTAGGGGCTTAGTCACTGCAATTTTGTCTGTGCTCATGTAATAGATATTACTTATGGTTTCAATATGTGACTTGCATCACTTGGGACAAATTCATATTTTCCAGTTGTTTTTTCCTGGCACATCTGGACATGCGTCACAACACAGGGGCTGAAAGTGATGTTGAGCCAAGAAAAAGTGCATCAAGGGAGCTGACCTCAGAGGGCAGGATTGGTTGGCCACATGCTGCACACTTGGGCGCCAGGACCCTAAGGGAGAGGATGAGACAGGGAAAAATGAAATTAAGAGTGAGATCCCATGGGAGCGCAAGGCATGCTAGAAGGAGAGCCAGACATCCAAGCAAACTGGGCTAGTCTGAGCCTCTGAGCCCCGTCACCTGCTCTTCATTCCCCTATAAATCCCCATTTCAGTCCTGGAAAGTTACACACCAGACCAGACACACAGTCTAAGGGAGCGTGGGACTGATGAGATCAGCCATTGCTGGAGTCAGGAAGCAGGCAAGTTTGCAGATGTGCTGGCGCCCCCCCCTCCCCCCGAATGATTCAACCCAAAAGGGAAGAAAGGAGAGAGGAAAGAATTCAGTTTTATTTCTGAGGCTGAAAGAAATTTCTCACAGATGGCCAAAACCTGACTGTTTGAATTCTCGAGTAACGGTGATTACTTCGCATAGCATCGATAGATGAAAAGTTTGCCACTTCCTGATTTCCTCTATTATTGCACATTAGCCGCACTGAATGGTTTCAGTAAAAATTCTTAAACTGAACTACTTGCACCAGTTTTAGCAGCAATAACTGCAACCAAATGCTTTCTATAATTTGAGATTAGTCTTTCACAATGCTGTGGAGGAATTTTAGGCAACTCTTTTTTGCAGAACTGCTTTAATTCAGAAAAAGTGATTGAAGCTTGAACTGCTTGTTTCAGGTCCTGCAACAGCATCTATTTTGGGTTCAAGTCAGGACTTTGACTAGGCCACTCCAAAACTTACATTTTATTTATTTTCAGCCATTCTGATGTGGACTTACTTTTGTGTTTTGGATCAGTGTCTTGCTGCATAACCCAATTACACTTCAGCTTCAGCCCACGGGCAGATGACCAGACATCCTCCGTAAGGATTTACTGGTACAGAGCAGACTTCATGGTTTTTTCGATAACGGCAAGTCATCCAGATCCCAAGACAGCAAAGCATCCCCATACCACCACACTATAACCACCATGTTTGACTGTTGCTATGATGTTCTTACTGTGAAATGCTGTATTGTCTTTACACTCGACATAACAGAACGTGTGTCATCTAAAAAGTTCAATTTTTGACTAATCTGTCCATAGATCACTATCCCAAAAGCTTGGGGATCATCCAGGTGCTTTTTTTTTTTTTTTTTTTTTTTTTGCAAATGTGAGATGAGCATTGATGTTTATCTTGGTTAGCAGTGTTTTCTGCCTTGCTACTCTCCCATGAATCCCATTTTTGCCCAGTCTCATATATACAGGCCTGCAGTACTTTGGATGTTCTTCTGGCATCTTTTGTTACGTCTTGGATTGAGTCACTGAACCCTTGGAAAAATTTTGGCAGGCCAGCCACTCCTGGGAAAATTCACCACTGTTTCAAGTGTTCTCCATTTGGAGATAATGGCTCTCACTGTGGTTCACTGGAGCCCCAAAGCCTTAGAAATGGCTTTGTAACCCTTTTCAGGCTGATACATTTCAACAACTTTTTTTTCCTCATCTCTTCTTAAATTTCCTTTTGCCATGGCAGTGTGCTTGTAGAAACTTTGTGGTGATTACTTCACTCTGATGGAAAGGTTCAACGACTGCAATCAGCTGAATCTAATTATCAATTAAATTTGGTTAATTGCTTGATTGAGTAACTAAGGGTGCAATTCCTTTTTTACCCGGATGATATGGTGGTTGATAACCAAGTAAATAAATTTCATAAACAAAAATTGTTTTGTGTTTACTCAGTTTCCCTTTGTCTAATATAACATTTTGTCTAAAAACCTGAAACCATTCTGTGTATATGCAGTAATAGAGGAAATCAGGAAGGGGGCAAATACTTGCACTAAGTAGTTTTGATTGTATTCAGTGGTAACAGAAAAAAATGTGTGCGTGGGCACACACACACACGCTCACACACATACATGCACACACCCACTTGCACCTTCTATAAACAGATTTAGACACACTCTCACACACAGCCTCCCTCTCTATTTCTTCACATACACGCAAATATGTAGACACAATGATGGACTATGTCAAATAAAACCTACAACTGTGCATAAGAGAGGCGCTACAGACAGGATGAATGGTATTCATTGAAAATGGCCTCCTGTGGATTCTGGCTAAGAGGGCTTTTGTGTGTGTGTGTGTGTGTGTGTGTGTGTGTGTACGCACGTGCATATCAGTCTTACCAAGAAAGAATTCAAAGTCAGTTTTTTTTTTTTTTTAAATCAGGAAAACATTATTGTTCTATACAATAAATTAGATTCCATAATTAACTAATTCTAATAGAAAAACAAAAACCAAGAATAAAATTGGCTACACTACAGTGTGTGTGTGTTTATAATTATTATAATTATTATCAGTGATGCATGATTATTATCAGTGATGCATGATTATAGTGAATTCAAGGGTTGAATGGATTCTGGATCAGCGGTGATTTGATTAAGATACAATTACTTCATCTTAGTGGTATAATTTTGTGGATTACTATTCTGCACCAGCTCTATGATTAGTGGGGTGACTGTACTCTGTCTCTAGAGTGGATATGGGGTGACTATTGTGTCTCAGTGGGGTGGTTGACTGCATTGCATATTGGCTGTATGAAAACTATTGAGTCTCAATGGAGCGATTATGGGGTTGAGGTCTACAGCACTATGAGGGAGATGGTAGGTTGGCTTGATTTTGCCATTTACCTTGCTCTGAGGCCACCAAGTACACATGGAAGGAGAAAGACAAAAAGCAAACAGCATCATCAGCATAGGGAGTAGCAATCCACAAGAGCGGCACACACACTGGGAAGAATACTCACTTGCATACTCGCATACGCAAATGCTCATTCACACTTAAGATGACCATAACCCTCATTGTGTTTTCTGGTCAGAATTGCATAAATATATCAATGCTGTTCACTACATATTCACTTCACTTTCTGAAGACATTTTGTTAATTCACATTTTTGGATCCTCACAAATGCATCTGTGGTGTGCTGGTGTACATACAGTATATATAGGGCAGGCCCACTAGAAGTAACATTTTGCTGGTGTGCATGCAAGTGACATGTGCACTAGCAGGGGTACTGAGCTGGTTTACATTGTAAATTCCAATCACTTATAGTGGGCATTTCCAAGTAGGAGAGGGGTTGTGCTGCCGTACATATAAGTGGCTTACAGTAGACACTCACTTGTGGTAATCCTTGACGCAGTAAATCTTGTTCTCCGTATCCACAGTGAATGGCACACCATCTAGGCTCTCATTGCAGATGACACAGCGAAAGCAGCCTGGGTGATAGGATTTGCCCAGTGCCTGCAGGATCTGGAGTGAGGGGTGGGAGAGTTGAAGAGAGATCAGGGGGTCAATCTGCGAGCTAAACTGGCATTTTCAGATCAGATTCTGACCGCTGAAGGCTATGTGGGTAAAAGTGTTTCTCCAGGCTGCCTCAATATCATTCTAATCCATCCCAGCAAGGAGCTCCTGTTAAGATATAGAGATGCCCTTTCGTAGGACATGGGCAGTTAAGAGAAAAATAATAAAATGCAATTGGATACATTAGATCCTTTCATTGGCTCTCTGATCTTAAGGGTCACTGCTGAGCCTTGAGGAGAGAGAAAATCCTCCATGCTCAAAAGCACAGTTAATAAATGGAGACCTGCTTTCTCACATTGTGAACGCGCGTGTTTATGTCCCGATTTTCCCTCTACATATCAGAGAGAGAGAGAGAATCACCACTTCCTCTCAGCTTCTCTCCACATGTGCCCACAGGAAACCCATTAAAGGAAACATCTGCCCCCAAGTGAATCTGCTCCCAGTGAGGTGGTCTGGAGTTTAGACCATTAAGAGACATTTGTGCTGTAAACATGCAGGCTCCTGTCTTTATTTGTGATGCTATGCTGCAAAGTATTTTCTAAACAGCTGACAATGATTAATAAACATCTTATATGAAGGAAAGAGGCACTGAGTCTGTTTTTCAAATGAAAGCTGATGTGGTCTGCTGGCAACAAAAAGAGTATCAAACATAGAAATAGACTTATTTCATGGATGCATCTTGGCCAGTGTTATATGTATTACAGTTACATTCAGGTCAGATAACCACAAGTGTGGTTATGCTTACGAGTCTCTTTCTCTCAATCTCGCTCACACTCTCTCATACACACACTCTTGCTCTCTCACTCTCTCTTTCTCTCTCTGACACACACATGGTTCAGAGAGGAATAAGACATTAGAACAGAAATAAAGGAGCCTTACCATGTCCATTATTAGATGCCCACATACATTGCACTTGTCTGCCGACTGCTGGAACCCAGAGTACTGCCAAAGAAAGGACAGATTAAGAAGAGGGGCTGGGGGCTGCCAAAGAAAGGCTGTTGGACCATTGCATGGGCCCTCTAAGCTTAAGCGACACTGCTGAGCATGAAAATCCTCCATGTTCTAAAAAATAAATGAAGACCTGTAACCCCACATTGTGTTTGTATACTAAAAACAACAAAGCAAAGTAATGATTATAAATGTACTTGTGGAGTGATATTTTGTCTGTTTCAATGAGCAGCTGAAATCATATTCTGGAGAACATAAACCCAGAAAAAAACCATTGCTTTGTGACCTGCATTGCATGACTGGCACAGGGCTTATGCTGAGATCCAACAGGCATCCCTTTTTAAAAATAATAAAAGACCAAAAAAAAAAAAGAATTTTCATGTTTCCTTTCAAATAAATGTCTTCCACTTACCAGGAAATCCTCTTCACAAAACACTTTTCCACAGACATAGTAAAATGCTTTCCCCCGCAGCTTTCGACCTGAATGACAGAGAGGGGGAGGGAGGGAGAAAAAGACAAAGGGAAAGGTAGTGAGGAATAGATGCCATTCTAAAACATTAGATCATTTTAACAGCACCATATTCCAGGAATTTATAAGGCATTCATTCAGGAATTCATTTGGATTTACAAATCAAGATTTTTTGGATACCTTGTCAGTCTGAAAAAGCATAAAGGTTGTGCAAAATATTCAAAAAGAGAAGTGTATCCTGGTCAATTTGCCAATGAATATAAATGAAATGAACTTAATGGCATATGAATTTAAAACATTGGGCCCCATTCACAAAACCTTTCATAAATTATTCTTACTTTTGTAGTTTAAAATGTTCTTGAGAAAAACCAATATGGGATTCATGACACATCTGCAGACCTTTGTTTCTGTGCATATCCCAGTTGTATGAGATGATGAATACTAACTATTTGTAAATTTTATGCACAATCCTGTTCATGTGATTAGCATAAGGAAACAGCCATGAACAAATACAGATAAAAAATGATGAATGTTGAAATGTTCGTGGAAATGCTATTACACACAGTTTACAATTAAATGTGATCGTAAGCACGTTTTGTGAATGAGACCCACTGTCCTTAAAAATCCTTACTTCATCATGTGAGGACAATTAAAAAGGCAGAGTATATTGAAGTATTTCTACAATTCCAGACACGTGGAGTAAATTTCATCCAAGTTATATCCAAACACTAAATCCAATAACAGTGTCACCCCCTGATTTAATCTGAAACATATCCTGTATGATGACAACCAATGGCAATAACTAATTGCACATGAAAGTAATTAAGTCTGATGGAAATCAGTAATGAAAAACATTAAGCTGACTAAATGTCTTCCAGCCTTGTGGGCTAGGGTAAAGGCTTTATTCTCACAGATAAGGTAAAGGTGCCACTGTTGTACACTGTTTAACTCCCCTGAAGAGGAGAAGGTCATACTCTCGCAGACTGATGCAAAGGAGAAGGCTGCCTGGACACTAGAGGTTTTGTCCCTCCTCTTCCATATGGTAATGTAGATGGAGGCTCCTGTAAGAATCCAGGCCTTGTATGATGTGGACATTTGCCAATTCCCCCTCCTCCACCCTACACAGATTCATGTGGACTGTGCCCCACAGGAAGAAAGGACATTCCTCACATTTTCAGAAGAGAGGGAGGCTGAGCAATTAACCCTTAAACTGCCTATCAGAGAGCTTCAGGAATGCCACCACCCTGGATAAAAATCGTTGACAGTCTCCCTACCAAAATAAGAGCCTTTAACCCTCCCAGTTAATTTTCCAAATAAGGGAGTAAATAATCACAGAAACTTTTGCCAAGTGATTTTTTTGACTTAAGCGGTGGGGCTTCACAAAGTTGTGTTGGCCTTTGTGTGAAAGACTGCATGTCTCTCTTCTGGTGACTGATACTGCAGAGGATTGCTGGAGAATGCACAGTTGAGCACTCACATAGTGATGACCTAATGAGTGTATTTACCAGGTAACGGGTCCAAATGAGCAAGGACACTGTAGGCAACTCCCAACCAGTGGCTGCTTTTCTACTGGTTTGCTGATCCTATGCATATCCAAGTCATGGCGGAGATGCAATGATGGGTCACCTTTGAGTTCTACAGTACTTCAACAAGAACCCAGCTGTGCACACACAACTGTGATAACAAAAATAAACATCCCTGTAGCATGTGACAATGGCCACAGAGTGTCACAATATAATAGACACAACCTAAAAGATCAGTGCATCTTCAAATGTTTTGTTTGTAGTTGGGATATTCCAAAGCGCAAAGCACATGTGTGCATGCTGGGAGTGTGGACATTCACAGGTCAATGTCTGTGGTCTCCATGGCTAAGAGGACTCTATTATGGCAGATCTGCCCGTGTGCTTAACACAGTCCTGGTGCCCAGCAACCTGTTGCCAGGTTACAGTGAACAATCACAGCAGCTAGGGCTTTTGAAGATTCAACAGCACACTAGCTTCACTCTCTCCAGAGACAAAAGCTGAAGCACAAACCTTCCAACAATTTCTGACCAGAAATGAAAAGTTACATATGCATTAACGCCTCACTAGGCCCCTACCCAACAGTAATAGCCATCTATGACAGTAAACCAACAGAATCCACAAAGCCCCCCTGAGGATCAAAATCCAAAATGTAATTCATTACAGTTGAAACCCTTTAAATATCAAATCTTTTATTCACAAAATCAGTGAACACTTTCTTTAAAGACATTGGACGCAATCTTTTGCAGCTGATTATGAGAAAAAGCCTTAAATTCTCCTGGCACCTACTGCCACTGGTGAGTGTTCATCCTCTCATATAATTATTTTGGCCATGTCACATCCTGCTTTTAGCTGTGTTCCTTTTCCCAAAGATTTATCTTTGGTTTGACAAAAAAATAGGTTAAACTTTCCTAGAAGGAGGATTTATTTCTCTCATGGCAAATTGGATGGGACTCTACTTTCTGAAATCTCCCGCATCCCACCTAGACATGACCTGCTACCACGGGACAGTACAGTGATAAAATGAACAGGAAAATAAAGTTGAACTCTGCCCCCAGCCAGTCAACCATGACACAACCAGCCATGTGACATTTGGATGGACCAATTGCAGACAGGGGGAGGTCTGCAAACTGGAGGGCTGTTTACAAACTCACTTGTGAACAATACATGCTGAGAGCATGCACAAACCGTACAAACTCAAAGCACCGCGTCTTCTGTTCAAAACTGCATCGTTTTAAAGGTAGTTTTCATTTTGAGTACACTGGTGCCTTTAGAGTGAGATTAGAGTGGGCATACCAGCAGGCTGAGGTGTAAGATTAGAGTGGGCTTTATAGCACGTGAAGCCCATTTTATTCTGCCCCCTTTTCATCACAACGCAGCTCCACAAAGGCTGACAGACACAAATGTTTTTGGATTACAGCCCAGAACAAAAATCAAGAATGTCACCATCTGGCCTGTCAACCTGAATTTCACCCATTGTGCTCCAAGTGTACCTGTAGGCACTCCAAGTTCAGCAATGTTTGGCCATCAGTACAGATGCACAACTAATTATGCAATTATGGACTAATCACTCATTAAGGTTTTCATGAGTGAAAAACAATATAAAGGTGGCGTTACAGATAAGCGTGGATTCAGAAGTAACGTCAAGACCAATGACAATGAAACAATATCCTAATGGTAAATCGGAAATGACGCATTTAATCCATTGGGCACAATGTGCGATTCATCTATAGATCACATGACAAAGATTATAATAGGCCGGTACTCAAAAGACCAATCCAAAAAAATGTTAGTCAGGTTGAAGTGAGGAGAAAACAGCAGTCGAATCCCATAGAGGGAATGCATTTGGTCAAAAATATCCTGATTTATAAGACCGTGGGTATGCTGAAATGGATTTTCTCTTTAGGAGTCACAATCAACTTTAAATTTAGCATATGAGCATGAACCTAGCATCCTGCCCCATAAACTCCCAAAATCAACCATAAATGGTTAATGGAACACTCACTGTGAATATGATATGCATATAAATCAGCTTGTCATTCCAATAAATTGTCAGGGAGAATGGAGAAGTCAGACCACAAAGCAAAAAAGAGAAACTTTTTGCTTTGTAAAATCATATGCTTGTTACGGAGCATCTGTTATTGTTATTGTTATTGTTTGGTGGAAACTGGCATAACCAATAAAAGAAAATTTGTGGAGCAGCAGCATGTCACAGTAGCCAAACCATTTCAGAAATGTAAAATAATTGTTTGGACGTCAGATATTAAAGTGGATGGCAGAAGCATTGCGTGCGCAGCCAAGCACAAGTGACTGCAGTAAATTTCATAAGATTAGACTACCATGGGCAGGAATTAATAATAATTGTTGTGATTAACTGAGTCACGGCACCTATCAGCCTGGGATGAGACTTTATGATATGATAATACTTTATTGTCTGACTACACAGAAATTTATCTTGCATTTTAAAGCAGCACTTTCTCATAGATGCACAGATGAAAGACATACATCCACAAAAAACATACAGGTATTACTTCCATGTAAATATCTCCTCAGTGTGGATGCTTAAATATCTTTCATATATATTTTTTCTTACATCCATTTATAAATGAGGCCCCCCAGGTGTGCAAGTAAAAAATGAAAATAACAGCTACAACATCAACCTGCGGTTCCGTGAGAACATGCACATGCTTTCTTCTGTTCCATGGATAATGACTCACCAAGGATATCCATCACATGGAGCAAATGTCAGTGGAGTGTGATGCCCTTCACAAAACTTAATTAATTCTCTGACTAATTACTGAAGTAATGTGTTTTTTTTTTCCTTTTCAAAATGGAAAAAAATGGCCCTCCCTTAACTCTGTTCATCAGGTAGCGTTGTTGGGTTTGACTGTGAAGAAAATTACTTTAAACAGCTTCAGCCTACAACTTTTCAGAATTACCTTGTAGATATTTGTTGCAACCCAGCTACACTGTGCCTTCTGATATTAAATTATCCTCCCTCATATTTTTATGTTTCTCTTTTAAAGCATACAAGGATTCCTCCAGAAATAAAGTATCTTAATTCTGCCAGGAGAAAACAATGAAAGAACAGAGTGCCTACACCCAGTATCTGAAAAGCAAAACCATGAATCACATTAGATTTAATCATGCCTTCCACCGGGTTGTGATAGTACCAATTTTTTAGGATTAAATGACTGGGCCCGAAAATAGTGTGATTCTCAATCTTTTGATCATTTATAATTCATTTTTTGATCATTTATAATTAATAATCCATAACCATTCTACCACTGCTTTCTCAGTATAATATTGCGAACATACACTTCTGGTTGAAATATGAATGGCAGGTGTACAGATCACAAAGAACAGAATAGAGCCCAAAGCCTGTCCTTCTCACACTGTACATTTCTCTCACCACGCCCTTCTATTTCGCTAGAAACATTCTTTGAATATTTCAAGGCTGTTTGATTCTGATTAAAGAATAATACAAATCTCTCTTTTTAATGAAATCCAAAAAAACTGCTAAAAGGCTTTGAAATAAAAATACTGTGTAACAGTGTAAAAACTACTGCCTTTTATTTTGAGGAAAAAACAGCCTTATTTGAAAATGACAGCCAATAAATGTTGTCCAATTACAAAAATCTTCCATAGCATTTCAGCTACATCCAAAGTAACGGCTGCCACTTCTGTGCAGCAGGGAAAAGAGTAGCAAAAAAGTAAACCTAATAACATAGGCTGTACCTGAAAAGACTATAGCTGTTAACCTTTCTATTTTGAAAATTACATTTAACAGCAGTGAAACACTGCAGGAAAACATGCAATTCACTCCAGAAGAGTTAATGCCACCAGTACTGAAGAATATTCCTCTCTGGAATGTTTAGTAGCACCAAAGACTGACATAGCTCTACCCCTGATCAAATGATTCACATTTAGATTTATTTTGAGAGGGGTTATTTTAAGTCAGGTCACTAAAATGGTCTATTATTAAATATCGCAGATTCTGAAATTACAGCCCACCATACAGCCATTTATAGAGGGCACATCTTCACAGAATACTCTGTTTAATCCATTAGCAGGCTAATCAGAACCTGCCCTTGTTCGAGCAGAAGCCAGCTGACTGGCCAAATTAAGGGGCTAATAATTTCATGTCCATCAAAATGTGTGACACTCAACTACGAGCACTGCCTCTGGGTAAAAAACAAGTCACTTCGCCTGAACTGTGGGTAGGTAACAGCACCTCCATTAAGGTGATCAAATCAGTCCAAATTGAATTGCATCCTCCTATGACATGAGCTTATTACATAAGGTTGGAATTTTTGAAATTCTAATTGCAACACTTAGCCTACTCAAACCCCTGCAGCACTTTAATCCCTCACCCCCCAATGCCCAGTGTAATCCTACACCCCCAACTATTGGACCCTTTATAATCTCATAACTCCATCTGTGACATGCCCACTTCAATCTCACTCTTTTTTTTTTTCCTTTTGGGACCCATGGCCTTATATGGAATTCTGCATTGCCCCTCTGGCTATTTAAAGTTTTTACCTTTCTGACCGGCCTCTCCATCACACAAGGTTAAATTCCACTCTCAGTTAAACAGTAGCTGCACTGTTCTTCGTTATGTTTTCCAAAGGAAGGAGACAGACACAAAGACAGTCTGTATGTACACTCACATTAATATGGTTCTTTGACATCCTGGTTTATACTACCCAGCTTCAACACTGTTTGCAGTTTCATACTTCTCGCCAAAAAAGGAACGTTCCATCAACATACACATTGACCTCTGGAAGATGTGTGCATTGCACAAACAGTATTTGTAAGGATGTCTGGTGGCAGAGGAGCAGTTTCATGGATGGGTGTGCAAGGCCTCTCTGTGTGTGGGGCCAGGCCTCGTGTGACTGTTCATCCTGTCCTACTTGTCACGGCAATGTCCCTGCCCGGAGTCAACAAGCCCTCCCTCCCTGTCACCATCCCCTTCACTTTCTCTGCCCCTCTCCCAGTTTTCCTACACTCTCCACCTTTCCTTTTGACATTCTCCATTTCCCTTTCCATCCCTGACCCTCCCTCTCACCCCACCCTGGGGTTATAGGTCAGACAGGTGGACAAACACAGAGCCTGCTTATTCAGAGTATCAATTCAAAGCAGATACGACTCATCCACGCATTGTCTAGAAGTTAAATGTGGGTACAGTTAATAGTGGGTGCATACTGGACTGACACATCCATACAAGATATAAAGATTACTGAGACCTGTGCAGTGTTTCTCTAATTGCTTATCCAGGAAGATGCATAAGTCATTTCACCTCCAGACTGATTCCAACCATTTATGGCTTCTGAGCAGGCAACCATAGTTGCTCATTTTGTCAATGGAGGACAGCAAACAAACAAAAGCACTATCAATTTCAGAGACAGCTACCTCTGTAGACCCAGGCCCATCCATTAAACACTCATGGCAGTGCAGTACACAGTGCTGAGTATGAGAACAAATCAGCTGTTTAATCAGATGCCATGCTGATGACATGGAGGTCAAAGGCCACATATAGCATTGCAGTCTAATGGGGAGAACCAGATGCCGTTGTGCAAACTAGTTTTTTCAGGAAATAATTGGCCGACAGACTTTAATTGGCTTTTACAGACATACCAGGGCAACAGCCATCCACAGGGATTTGTGGCTTTCCTATTTGACTGAGCAAGCCATGGAACAGCGGTTGCGATACTGAGGTTGAAGGGAGGGGTGCCCCAAACCCTACTCAGTTTGGGCATTGCACTGCCCAAATGAATCATCCATTGCTAACCACCAGAGCTGCACAGCAGTGAAACAAATCTGAAACAGGAAACAGACCAGAGGGAAGGAATCCCCAACACCACAGACAGCCAAGTAACCTTTGATCTCCACCCTTCCTGTTTCTCTCTCTTTCTCTTAAAATCACATGTATTCCGTTAATCCACCGTTTCATTCTCAGCAGTCAGATGCCCATGACTGGACCCCCCTCCCCCCAATTGCATCATTTACACTCAGCATTTGAGGTGGAATTAAAATTGAAAACATACCAGCCAATAAAGTCAGTAAGTTATTCTAGTTACAGTAATGACAGAGTAACAGACTGTTTCTTTTATACTGTACTCCAACACAATTTCACACTTACTCTGATGTGGCTTTGTGACTTTTGATGAGCTCATAGAAACAGTGCCTAGTCCCCTTATGGGCATGTGAGAGGAGGAGAAAATAAAAGTACATGCTAGATGCCCAATGAGAATGGCTCCACAAAGAACAACAGAAAAATTGACAAACGGAGTAAAAGAGCACACTGACTTGTTAAAGCTATTGCACGTCTAGCGTCAGGCATGTTTGTTGATAAGTGTCCTAGTTTATGCATTTTATTTTATTTTATTTCTTAAGTGCTTACTACAGGAATGTCAGGATCTGAAAGAATTATACATTGTGTGTTTTTACACTGAATGTGTTTTTACCTTGGTGGAGAAAAATGTAATAATCCCAGATAATAAAAGGGCTTCTACCATAAGGAATGGGGTTCTGTATTCCAACTGCTGATTGTGTGCAGGTGCTGCCGCAGAGAGGCTAAGAGCTATAATTATGAAGGCATGGCATTTTTTGTTGGTTTTTCCATTTTCATTTCTCTTTTTCCCCCTTTTTGAATGCATCTGAATTAGACACAGTAAATAATTGCACTTTTTGTTTTGGGTGCGAAACAGAGAGAGAGTGAGTGTTTGTGTGTGTGTGTGTGTGTGTGTGTGTGTGCAGGTACGTAGCTGTGCGTGGTCTGATGGTACTCACTGCAGGCGCTGCAGGTGAAGCAGGCGTCGTGGTAGAGGCTCCCCATAGCCTGGCAGGCTTGACTGGCTCCATACACTGCCTTGTTACACTTCACACAGCTCCCTGTGAACCATACAACAACCAGGTCAGATGCAAAGCTCCCTGAGAACCACAGAACAACCAGGTAATACACACAGCTCTCTGAGAACCACACAACAACCAGGTAATACACACAGCTCTCTGAGAACCACACAACAACCAGGCAATACACACAGCTGAATTCTGTTCATATGGCTGAGATCATTACAGGAGAAACTAGTGTTTCTGCCAGGATTTTAACACACATCCGTCCCCTGGCTGAGCAGAGAGTCTCACGGGCTTACCTACACCAGTGCAATCTCCTGCAGTTACTATATAAAGGGCAGAGTCCAGGAAAGGAGGCCCATAATCCCTGAGAAAGCAGCTGCATATGTGCTGCTATCATTACCCATAATGCCCTGAGAACCAGCACTGTTTGCCACTTCACTGCTGTCTCCTGCTTCTGTTCTGCAACCAGTTATCACCATTATATACACACTGCAGGGCAGGAAGTAGAGAAAGAATGGCCAAGGAGACAGTGTGTGTGAGAGAATACAGGCGGCTATAAAGCCATATCATTAAAGGGGGGGAAATATAATCTAATTTGTTTGTTTGGCTTGGCAGGCCTGCTACGAATTTTGTCTCATGAGCACTGCAATCAGACGGCAGAGCTTTCCCACTGAATGCAGCCCCACAGCCCACTGCCAAAGACTCCTCCTTTTACAGAGGAAAAGCTGAGAACAGTTCTCTTTCTCAGCAGTGAGGGGCAATGGGAGCAGCGGTGCCAACCGCATTATTATTATTATTATATTATAATAATAATAATAATAATAATAATAATATTATTATTATTATTATTATCATTATTAATAATAATAATAATAATAATTGCACTCATAGTGGGCTCAAAGAACACAGACAATCTTTCTTCCCTATGTGCTGGTATAATGTCAATTTCCTCAAGAATATCCATTTAATAAAAATTCCCCTGAAGCGCAAGGTCTCATCACACTGAACAGCACTCAAGGGCTCTGAACAGAACAAACACAAATCTGCTCATTAAGCTGCCCTGCCAGTTCAGTAAGAGCTGCAGCTTTTTGGCTGTTTTGTGCGACGCCACTTTCTGCTTTAAGTGTGACTCATAAAACACCCACTTCTTTATCACTGCTATTGAACAGATGCCATTTATTGCATTTTCATTTTGTTGATTTCTATTAGCCAGGAAGAGGATAAAAAACCAGCCACCTTATAAACAAAGGGAGAAACAAGATTGTGACTATAAAGCAAACTAGTAACATGCAGGGAACCTTTAATAACTAAAAATATAGAAAAGTGAAGAATGGTCATTCAGAGGCAAGAACCTCAGGATACATTTCAATACCGTCCACCAGCGGTTAGCGCAGCGGGCAGTGTTGCTGAGAGAACCAGAGGACAAAAAAACAGGATAAAGACCCTCCTTTGATACATGGCGTTCTGTTCTGGGCAGCAACGTTCAGAGAAAATAACATAATAATAAGAGGCATACATGGGATATTCTCCAGAGGAGCAGGCCTCACCAACACACTCCCAATGGACACACAAAGCTTCCTCTGTTTGCTGGAATCCAGCAGACATCACGCGTCAAAACTCGACTACCCTACTTGGCCTGTTCCATACATGCAGCACGGCTGAAACAAGCCAAACACTGAACCAAACCCAGTCAGTACCAGCTCTTTATCCCACAAGCATGAGCACAGAACTTCCAGGCAGCTGATCTGACAAGAGGGCACAACTAGAGCGTGTTCATGTTATCACTGCCAACATGGCACATACCCCCAAACTCTTACTGTAAAAACCATGAAAATACGAACGGTGTTTACACAGAAGAGGGCTTTTTAGGTGGCCTAACCTTTCATGAAGTCAATTCTATATTTAAAAATCTTGCTCACTAATACTACCACTTCCTGAATTACTACCATGACCAAAATCAAACACCCATCACTATAAACACATATTCATCACCAAACTGCAACACCAAACTCTACACAAACCCATTCACCACCAAATGTCTACCACCAAGCTCCAACACCCAAATGTACACACACACACACTCATTCATCACTCCAACTCCATAGCGCTAACGGTCTTTGTTTGGGAACATACTGCAATACCACAGAGGCTTGGCCCCTCCTGGACATTACTCTGAGGCTGTAGTGTAAAACATTCCCACCCTCTGGAATCCAGTCCTTGGAACCCATAAAGATGAGACTTAAGTCAGAATCACAGCAGTATATTCTGTGAATATGTCTCATCCTATTGTTCATATATGCATCTGATATTTTCATCCCTGTGGAATCTGATGTTAATGTCTCAGCTGGGGCTGATAAATCACATCAGGGTTTTCAGAAACCCACTGGAGACCGGACCATGTTTTTCCCAAATCCACTGTGGTTGTGGGAATGCACTACAACCAAAAATAAGATTGTTTCCAAGAAAATACAGTCTATACAAGACCCCATATTGAATCAACATTCCAAGGTATAAAAAAAAATACCCAAAGGTCAGACAAAAGCAATCCTTTTTGGCACGAATCCACTTTTCAAATAGCATAGCCTTTATGAGCACAGGGCAGCATGTTCCTTCTGCGAAGAGGGAAGAGAACTCCAAGATGCAAACCACCCTCACCCCCCACCCCCATCCCCATACCCAGCTGTCAAAACTTTCCACCTTTGCTCCAACCGTTTCCTCTGCTTGAAGGATTCCAGAAAATTTCTAATCATATCTCCATAAGAGTCATTTTCATGAAGGAGCTGGGGATTTAGGAACATGCTGTGATTTCTGGTAGCCTATTCTGTATCCATTTCAAAACAGAATGCGGATGCTTTGATGGGAAATAAATCAAGGCAGCTGGAAGTCTGCCCTCAAAATGAAGATTCTGAGCTGTAAGTCCCTTTAAAAACATGGGAGGAGGGAATACTACTGCAACCGAAATCTAAATCCTTTAAGCCATTGTCTTTCTTTTAATTTAACCTTTAGCTGATCTCTGAACATTAAGATCCAATTGAAGAACAATATTAATTTACAGTACACCCTCCTTGAAGTCAATTCAGTTTAACACAATCAAAATTCAATGGGAGGATTATTCACTGCCTGGAGAGGGACCAGGTGGTCAGGATCCAAACAAGAACACTTTAGATTTAAGCACCCTTCAAGAAACAAAACAAGATGAAAACAAATCTGGGTTGTTTCCATCAAATAAAAATCTTTATTTATTCCTGGAACTTTGAAAAAATTCCAAGTTGTATTTATTTATTTTTATTTATTTGTTTATTCTCAGTTGTCTTTATCACTTTTGTAAATGACACATTTTTTCAGGTCTGGCCAGGGTCTGTGAAAACAAAGTACACAGTGTGAATGGACATGTGGGTTATGTAATCCATAACTAAAGATATGGAATGCCAAGCCTTTTGGCAGGGAACACAAGGGTCAGATCCTCAGTGAGAATGTGGTTCTTGTTCATGGTACACATAAAAAAACCACTCAGCTCCAGTCATTTACTCGCACTTCCCTGCACACAGGAGCTGAGGAAGCAGCACGCTAAATGAATGCAGGGGCCACAGGAGGACATACACCATCTGCACCCCAGCCAGACGCAACACAGTGGGGTAATTCTTCATTAAGCTGGTTATAAACAATACATGAAAACTAGGATAAGCCCCCCCTTCCAGACATTCCCCCCATGCTTTTTTTCTCACCCAACCCCCATGCCCCATCCTAAACCTACCACATAAAAAGGTCCTGCCCAAATGACTACAGATGGATGGAAAATGTCTGCATCCTGCCAGTGCTTGGTAAAATGGACAAACATACAGTTACCTTTAAAGTGACATCATGTAACACTGCACTACACCACCCCACCCTACCACACTACACTACATGTCAGACTTTCCCTGATCTGTAAATCCACTCTCCCTTCCCTAAAGCTCAGCTCCTGTTTTTCAAACATTCCTTTGGGTCCCCTGGCACAGTTATTTAGTGCTTTCACTTTCCTGTGCAATCCTGTGGCTGTACATATAGTCGCAAAACAAATGCTCAGTCACAACTGAGGACGGCAGACTTGACTTTACCCATCAACTGCTTTGTGCACATAGCAAAGACCATCTTTATCAATCAGCCTTGTAAGTGATATCAACCTGGTCTGTGTCCTTGATATATTCAAATTCTCTCCCCGTGTCAGAATGGCAAAATCGTGAGTCTCCCATAGATTTTAAAACAGTGTCAATACAAAAACAAGACTTCCAGAAATGGCACTTTGCACCAAATCTATGGCTTATCATAGACTAGACTGCAGCTTGGCTCTGCAAAACAAAGAGAGATGGATCCTAGAAGAGCAGAGAGGTAAAAAACCGCTCATCACAACCAAGCACCACCGTCAGTGCCTCCACATGACGCCACTGCTAGGCCAAACTGATAAAAAGAACACTTACTCCTTTTCAAAAACCCAGCAGCTATCTTACAAATCATATAAACATGTAGCCTAAACCTTAAAGGCCGTACAAAATGCCCCTATTCAAAAATTCAATGCGTCACACAATATTTTTCTCAGTCCAAGGACATAAAACTTTGTGATTATTTGCCTGTGCCTGTAGTAACCAATGTAATAAGTACATAAGTGCCACATTATGGAAAGAATACGTTTGTGCAGTATATTTTTGAATAAATCATTAATCATTATTTAAGAAACCCCCCAGATACACCAAACAGCACAAGTATCTGAGTGGTGAAGGAACGCCTATAGTCTTACCTGGTGTTACAAAAACAGGACTGATTTAATGATATCTCGGTTATCTGACTCCAAAATAATGTTTTCAACTTTTCGCTGTGCTAAGTTTTATACAGGGGACTGCAAATGACCCACCAGTAGTGTGGCTCAATGAAGATCACTATCCATCTTGGTAGACACAAACGTGCCTCTGGCAACTGTAGCCTGCATAGATACAATTGTGCATCTTGCTACGGCACAAGTGTATAGGCGAGTGACTATGGGGTGCAAATATCCCGAGTTCTATGATTATGGACCCTAAACTGCAAGGTGAGCCAGGTTAAAGTGAATGCAGTTTGTACAGCATGTTCAATAATGCCACTATACAATGGTGCAAAAGTGTGTGTGTGTGTAGTGAGATGGCCATACGCGAATAGTGGAGGAGATTGTATTGACGAGCCTCCCTGAACCATTGTACATTTTTCCTTATATACACAAGGATCAAAGGAAAACCCCAAAGTCAACAAAGACACAATCAAAACAAAACAATACATCAGTGATCCTGCGCTCTCTCTGTAAGCCTACCACTACAGGTTAACCTTTGTAGCTGTGACACCAACTTGTTCCCAATGACATCGGCCTTCCAACAATACCAAACATGATTACACTGTATTATGAACAACCTAAAGTTTACATAATGCTGATCTAGTAGGATACTTTGCAACTCAGTGCTGTCTCTCTATCAAACCCTGCTGACTCCCTGTCAGCACAGTAAACAGTCTGTTTCCCTTTGGGGGTCTAATAAGGGGTGAACTTCTGTAATCCTGTCTATAGTTTGTTTGCTATTAAAATATTATCTAAAATTATCTTTTTTATTATCATCGATGTGTTATTACATTAATAAGTGGCATAGCACCCTCCTAAAAGGAGACGATATTGATCAAACACATTTCTGTTAAACTTAAAGATGCACATATATTAATACAGCAGCTACCCTGAACGACATGGTTCAGATTTTTCCCATTGAGTTTTTTTTTTTTTTCAATAATGGCTGGGCAGAATGAGTGCCATACGAACTAAGCTAAAGACTACTCAGAGACTATTCACAAAACTATGAATGACTTTAAATCTATTTTGCCTCTAGCTGGACATCCCATTTAAATGATATGGATGACAGAGGTTTTAGCACATCTGGCCAGTGAATGAGGAACTTTTCCGCAAATTAGTTTTTTCAGTTGAGATAGCCTACATGCCACCAGTTTTTATTTAAGTGCTTGTGGTAAAATCACACAGTTTCATTTCTTTAAAAAAGTTATCCAATTCAACATAGCTGTCAACAAGTATTTCAGTTTGTTTTGTTCAGAGTATTTAGAAACAGCACTGGAAACTGATACATAATCGTGTAGTAACACTTACTTCTTGTACCAACACCTATTTTGTAAAGTGACACAGCATCTAATGTGCAGTTCTAGCTCCTCTCCAATATCAGAACTGTACACTGCCCTAAATCAAAAACATTAATATCGAACATATACAACAAGACTACACTAATCTGAAATGGTTATCATGAGCAGATAAACTCCACCACTGCTTTCAATGGCCGTGTGCAATCTAGGAATTGTATCACTGAAATGAGGCTCATATCGTCTGTTTGATTTTCCTGTGAATAAACACATACACACTTTCTGAGGAGTGTCAAGCTCAACTGCCACAGGCCCAAATAATAAAGGGAACAGAAAGGGCTGCAGTAGGGCACATTATGAGCATCTGCTTTGCTGACAAATCACATTCCTCCGCCCCCCTCGTTGGGTTTTGTTATCAGCTGGTCAGACAATCACACACACACACACACACACACACACACGTGCACGCACGCACGCACACACCACCTCATTGCCAAACTGATACACTCAGTTTCGCACAGACACACTCTGCCTCAGTGTCGCACAGATACACTCCGCCTAAGTGTCACACAGATACACTCCGCCTCAGTGCGGCACAGATACACTCTGCCTCAGTGTGGCAGAGATACACTCCGCCTCAGTGTCGCACAGATACACTCCACCTCAGTGTCGCACAGATACACTCCACCTCAGTGTCGCACAGATACACTCCGCCTTAGTGTGGCACAGATACACTCCACCTCAGTGTCGCACAGATACACTCTACCTCAGTGTCGCACAGATACACTCTGCCTCAGTGTGGCACAGATACACTCCGCCTCAGTGTCGCACAGATACACTCCGCCTCAGTGTCGCACAGATACACTCCGCCTCAGTGTGGCACAGATACACTCTGCCTCAGTGCGGGACAGATACACTCTACCTCAGTGCAGCACAGATACACTCTGCCTCAGTGCGGCACAGATGTATTATACCTCAGTATTGCCCTTTTCACAACTAAAAATGTATAATTTACCAACTTCAGCCAACAGCACGAAATGCTGAGTATGAAGAAGGCCCCACTGACGTCACATGCGTTGGAGGACACCATATGCTGGTCTGTGCTCTCCTGAATTCATAGTGGAAGGGTTATGGCAGTGAGCTTTAAAATGTACTACTGGGCATTCCAAATTTGGTATAAAAAAGGGGGGAAAGCATTAAAAACAAACATAAAGTTCAATGATATAGGCCTACATGGTGAAAAAACCATACGTTTCCATACGTATTCTGCTAGAAATCGAATACCAAAATGTCTCCTTGTTATATGAATCACAATGGATAAATCATCTCAAACTGCCCGTCAGTCTGTGCACGTTGTGTGTGAAACTAAAAAATACTATTCACTGGAATCATTATTGACACAACACTACTGCGGTTCAGTTTACCAGTGGAGGAGGAAACAGAGGTCAGCCCACAGTAAATTTTTAAAAGGCAAATATATCAAAACCTGCCTTAGAATGATTGAATACAGACAGGTCTTGAAGCTGGGGAATAAATATGCTCCTCGTAGCTTTGTTGTTAATACAATTTCCATATAACTGACAAGTTCTATTACTCCTGAAAGTAAATGAATCAGTAATTCACCAATCACAGCCTTCAACCACATCTTAGAATTATAATTCCCATACCATACAGATGTCCTTGGGTAGAAAGAATGCAAGAGTTTATGTTGGTAACAAAATAATAATACTTAAGTCTGACAATCTTACACAGACCTGATCAGTAAAATGAACAGGGACCACAGGCCGCAGACACGTATACACTCAAACGCACATGGCAGTGTGTGTCACTTGATCCAGAGAGGACATTCTGGCAGGGTTGAACAAACAGCCCTGGACGCAATCAGCAAAGGCCAGGCTAAAGTTCGACTGGTTCTAATTTCAGGAACCATTTTTAAAGATGACAGCGGAGCATACAAAAGCACAGACTCAGACAGACCAAAGACCCATAGGGTGAAACAGGTCCTTACCAAAGTAGTCGGCCTTTGGCTGGGCATCCATCTCCTTTTCCAGACGCTTTGTGAGCGCTTCTAATTTTATTTCAGCTGCTGTTGGCCCTGACTCGGGCTGTATAAGGAGTGTCTGGCAGGGCAGTTTGAGCGCTCTGGGGGGGCTTTGGGCTTCCTGTAAGGGAAGTTCACTGGCACACGCCTGTGGAGAGGAGGGTGGTTGGCTGCCTGGATCCTGAGGGGCAGGCAGGACTGTGGCCACCAGGCTGCTAGGATCTTGAGCCTGAGCACAGCTCATGGAGGGTGTGCTAAAGCCAGAGGCAGAGGCATGGCCCTCTGTCCCAACAGTGGCAGGCTGGGGTGGAGGAGAGGATACTGGGGGCTGCCCAGGTAATGGCTGGGCAGTCGCAAAGGGAATGAGGGACACCCCATTCTCTTTGCTAGCCCCTTCTCCGAGGGGATGAGGGTGTGGAGCAGCGTAAGGGATTGCGGAGGCCTGCTGGTGGTACAGGTCAGCAGTGGGGTCCCCACCCTTGCCTCTAACCCGGTCTGAGGGCGCAGCACCCGCAGCAGGTTGAGAGGGAACATTCAGCATGGGCTCCAGGGACAACGAGGGTGGCGGCTGGCGGGCTGGAGGTGTTGCCACCGGGGTCTGGGGGGCCCCGGAGGCACCTGGGGACAGCAGTGTAGGGGCCGTTGAAGTACTGGAGAGAAAGGCAGGCTTCTGGCACACAGGCGAAGCCTGCTGCTGCTGATGATGGTGGTGCTGCTGCTGAGCTGGTGGAAGCTCGAATGCCATGGCCCCACCAGAGTTTGGAGCTCCCTGAACGGGGTGGCCACTCCGAGAGAGACTCCATCCTGCTGCTGGGCTGGATGGGAGGCTGCCGTGCGTCGGCAGTGACAGTGCACTGTAATGAGAAGCGCCTGGGCTTATGGGCGATGAGGCTTGGTAAGAGTGCAGCTCCAATCCCTCCTTGTTATCGTAACTGTTGCCGTAGCTGTATCCTCTGCTACCAGGAACTTCGTGCGGGGCTGCTCGATGCTGTTTTTGTCCATCGTAAGCGATGTACTGATTCGCGCTGACAGGGCTTGATGTGGGGCCAGACAGTATTGGAGGTTTGGCCGCTGCTTCACTCATTTGTCTGTAGTTGTTGATCGGCGGCCTGTCTTTGGTGTAACACGTGCCGTCTGGAGCTCTGCCGTGACCACCGTAACCTCCGTTCACCCTTGCTGCCAAACTGTTTCTTGCCATTTCCTCTTGTTGTTTTTGCATATGGATTTTCGTCATTTTAGATGCAAACACTCTCCTGGTTTCTTCAAAATCCGGATTATTGCTGGCGTCTCTTTTCATTCTGAACAACCCGTCCTTGGATGCCTCGTACATATTGAGATCTTCAATAAATTTACTCGCCTCCAGTCCCAAATCGTCGTATTTATCCATTTTTAAAATATTAAAAATCTGATCTTGACTGACTAATCTTAATTGTTTAGTTTGCAATTAATAGGGTAGAGCCTACTTAGTATCACAAAAGAACAAATGCTAAACTTTAAAACACTAATTAATAGTCTATTTAAATAGGCAGTAATTACTAGTCTATTCAAATATCAGATTTTTAAGTAGCCTAATGAAGTCTGGAAAAGTTCTGTAACTGACAAAATTAAAGGCAAGGCATTTAAATAGGCATTTCACTCTAAAAGAAACGCTCGCCTAGAAAGTCATCACGATACAATAAATAACACATACAATAAAGTTACGATTTTAAATATATCAACAAAGGCAGAAAACCGCTGCTATTTAAACGCAATAATATAAACGAACCTACAGGAAAGTCGGATTCAGGAAATCTCGCGCTCTTGAAGATCTCTTTAAAATCAGTCGAGTGTTTTGATTTTACCCGCGGTAAATCTTAAGGGAGTAATCCTTTCGGAGTCATTGATGATTTGGATGCAGATCCAATACACGGCGTCCAGTTCTCCACAATCTAAAATTTATTAGATTTAGTCTTCTGTGTCCTACTCCAACTCCGCTCTGAACAAGATGCTGTCTCGTTATGAAGGGAGATTCGGGCTTGCCCCCTTTCCCAGACCTCAGCTATGGCGCTGAATGCGGAAGCCCCAAACTCGCAACTTTTTTTTTTTTTTTTTTTACTTAGTAGCAATCCAATGACATTCTCCATATAGAATCGCAGAAAATGTGAACCCAAGCCCATTATTCCAACGCATGGTGCGTAATTTGATTAAACCAAAAATAATTATGCCCAGTAGACCGTGGAAACACACACGGTAGGGAAATACTTCAGAAACAATTCAGAAAGATCGAAAACCGTTGAGCAGACTGAGCACACCCAGGCGCTGGATTTCTACATAAAGGAACAGAAGGGCGTCTTTGCGAATGTTAAGGAACGATTCAGTGTCGTGTAGGCTCATCTGAACTAGCTACTTGTTTAACGAGACTGGACAACAAGAAGGACGCTTCTGTTTTGTAAAAAGAAAAAAAATAATCATGGTGTCACCGACCTGCATATCTCTACATATCCCGTTATTCCTTAAAGTTCGTTTAGAGTTGGTCGTGCTGTTTTATTTACTTTAGTTAGGTTCCACTACTACTATTACTATTACTACTACTTATTAGCTACAGCGACTGCAAGACAAGTACTGCATGACCCTCTGTCCAAACGGAAAAATAATTTAGTACATTGTTCATTAAGTCACTCGTGTAGTCCTGTATACAGCAGCAACAAAAAACAAAGCATTAGCATTGCACCTACTAAGGGTGCTTAGCAGCCTGTGCTTGCCCCCCATAGTTCTACTGTCATTGATTTGGTT
The DNA here is from genome assembly GCF_013347855.1 of Anguilla anguilla. Taxonomy (NCBI): domain Eukaryota; kingdom Metazoa; phylum Chordata; class Actinopteri; order Anguilliformes; family Anguillidae; genus Anguilla; species Anguilla anguilla. The sequence goes on along the minus strand of NC_049201.1, from coordinate 56,932,814 downwards.
GACTGAAGACTCTTTTTAAAAAAAATAAAATCTGACAGTTTTTGATTTTAAGATCAGGATGTACAAACTTTTGTTGTACGTGGTGTATTAGAGTGAAACACTTTCAAATTAAAATAGACTGACTTTGCAGTACAATAAATTAAGGCTTTTCTCAGAATGACATGGAGCATCTGACAAGCGAACATCATTATTGACGTCAGTTCAAAGAAAGAAATTTTATTTCATAAATTCAACTCACTGATACTTATTCTGTTTTACTATTTTCAAAATACTGTCTAACCAATAACATGAAAAACCAGCTAGCAGTAGATGTATTGTTAAAATGGCAAGTATTGCTTGTATGAAAATTGCTGCCAAGATATCTGCTTTGACCCTAAGATCATCCAGTTCACCCCTCTGGATAATATTCTGGTCAAATTAAAAAAGATGGAGGTATGCAAAGGTCAGGGCAAGCCATCCTCTCAGTCTTTGAAGCTAGTGTGTACTATGTCACAGGCTGTATGCTCATATCAAGACATATGCATAGGAACTTTGGGAAACTGTCTCCAAAGGAATGATAAAATTCAGCAAACTAAGGAGCATAATAGGAACTGAGTAGCAAGCCAGATGCCAGAATGCCCTGCTGTGATAACACCCTGAAGCTCTGTAATATTAAACACATTGCAGGGCCTACAGTCAGCACCCCAATCCAGGACAGACACATGCTTCTGAAGACTTATCGACCTCTTCCATAAATACCTGCTATTGTTCTCAAGAAAGCTGCCAGTCTTCCTGACTTCAAAATGCAGTGTATGGATTTACCAATAACAGCACCAGAATCAGCCACTCCTCTTGGGGTTAAACAAGCTCTCCTAAAGCAGTGATAAGATCCTTATGGGTCAAAGCCCCCCCAACCCACACAAGGTGATGTCATGGTTTCCTGAATGCTGTAGACAATAAATAGGTTCTGACACATCTCCTGTTTGGAGGCCAAGCCTCTGGCTTTATTGTGTCCTAGTAGATTGGGGAGTGGGGTCCTGATACACACCAGGGCATATTTATTGGCATTGCCATTCACAACATTATGACCAGATCTTATGTGAAGTAAAACATCAACATGAAAACATTGGTGTTTGTTTACTATTCAAACTAGCAAACCATCTCATACACACTGAATTGATACAGTACAACCACAGAGAAATGTTATGAGAATGTTGTGTGCTGTAACTGGGTTCTACAAAGGAGGTATTTTGGTCAAGGTGACTTTCTTTAAGTGTACGCTAGTTACTGAGGAACAATACAACCCAAATGTGTAATCCAGTCGACGAGGAAACCTGTGACAATCAAATTGCGCAACTCTGTCCTGTGTAATGACAGCTGTTTCAGTAACAGAGCAATTGTGAAATGGAGAGTGACAGTACAACGTACCCAGGGATCCTGTTTACCGACCATGCTCCTTTTCTATCAGGAAGCAGTGGACCTTTGAACATGCTCCATAAAATACCATGTCAATATGAGATACCACAGGCATTAGGTTAGTGTGCCAAAACAGCACAGACTTGCAGGGAATTACCATAATTCTGATTGTCATGGAAACAGTTGGCGATCAAAAACACAAGTGACTGGCAGCTGATGATGTCTTTCCTACACAGTATTGACTTGTCAGAAGCTAGAACTGTTAAACAGTGAGGGGGAGGGGGTAATATTTGTCAAAAATATATATATAAAAACTGAAGTTATCCACTTTAGCTCAGATACTGTAAAACACACGAGACAAGGCATTTGTTTTCTGTCCTGTTGCATATTCTCAGTGCCCTTATTCAATCTGTAATTCATTATTATTCTCTGGTGGACTGTTCTGTCATTTAGCCGGGCTTGGTAAATGGCACAGCTGTTCTGTAGAGCTTACAGAACCAAGACAGGAATATTAGATGCTTTGGCTTCATACCTCACTGCTTCCCTTAATTTGACCTCCATGAAATTGGAACCTGAGTGCTTACCCTTCCCTAATGGTCACCATATGTATTCAGATTCAACAGCATATGCAGAACTAGTCCTCTCCAGTGACAGTCCAGGTCCTCTTTGGACTGATGGTCAGCCAGGAGGGTAGATGTGCTCTCAGCCAAGAGGAATGGTTTTCACTGAGGGATCAGATGCAGAAGCATCAACAGTGTGCAGCAAAACTACAAATCACAAGGTCTAAGTGCATCAGCAAGTGCGTAATGGAGACTAGCTGAACTATTTCATGTGGGTACATACACCATTCACTCACTAGCTGAGTGAATGGTGTATGTACCAACATGAAGAAGATCACCACAAATACTACCCACATTAAGTACACCACCACAAACTCTACCCACATGAAGTTCACCACCACAATCTACTCACATGAAGAACGCCATCACAAACTACCCACAAAAAGTACACTACAACAAATTACCCAGATGAAGTTCACCACCACAAACTACCCACATAAACTACAGCGCCACAAACTACCCACATACTGTAAACTACAGTGCCATAAACTACCCACATAAAGTACACCACCACAAACTACCCTCATACTGTAAACTACAGTGCCATAAACTACCCACATAAAGTACACCACCATAAACTACCCAGATGAAGTGTTACCCACTGCAAACAATTTGTATGAACCATAAAATCTATTACCATAAAATCCCACAAGAAGTACACCACCACAAAAAAGTATGCCCACACAAACTATTTTCATAAACCATAGCATAATAAAATCTATTGGCATAAAGTACACCACCACAAATTCGACCCATCACAAGCCCAACACAATAGAGGAGGTGGGAGAGAAATTGCACCATTGCAACCAGGAACAGAGCTAGTGATTACTGCTATGTTATCAGATGAGAGAGTACAGGAGGAAAGTTTCAAAATTCTGTCTCCATGAGTTCAGTTCAGTTCAGTTCAGTTTTATTAGTCATATGTAGGTTAACACAGGGTCAACGGTACAATGAAATGTGTTGGACAAGAAAACAGGTCAGCTCAGCAATAAGAGTAAATCCATGCAAGTTTGCTGAGTTGACTCGGAGCTCTTGTCAGTGCAGCCATTTTACGGCGCACCGGAAGTAACATGTCAGAACTGTCAGACCAGTGACTTAGGCCAGTATCAGAATACTGTACGCAAAAGGAATGGGTAACGGTAATCAGTGATACTCTAAAATTTACTCTGCCAACATTTTCATGTTGTTGACCAAAGCACAGAGCACAACGCCCGCATTGTATCATTTGTTATTTTACACAGTATATAAACAAAAAATATAGTTGTACCTAAATCAGTCACGCGTAACAAAGATTTTCCTGTGCGGGTTATTCTGTGATGTGATGTGACATGTGTCAAGGGTGTGGAACAAATTATGCCAATTGCTGACAAGCAGAGAGAAACAGAACAAGTAAATTGTCAACAAATTCCAGACTAATGAGATTATTGATTTTCGGTGAGGCGTGAAGGCCCGTCAAGCAAACCTGCAACAGCAAACGCTCATCTACGCGAGAAGCACATCCTCGAGGCAACTCCCTGGCGGCGCCATTGGCAGGACTCACACTCTATCAATGCAAACCTTGGTTTATGGGAGCATCTCAGCCATTTTGTTTTCTCATAGCTCCTGTGCAAAATACAACAGGATGACCTAATACAACTGTTCACTGAAAATGAACCCCCCCACCCACAAGGGTATATACTAAACAGAGAAGTCCTACTCGTAGTGCTTGCAACTGCATCTCATTTCAGCACTAGATGCCAAACACATTCCCAATGGTTAATATAACTCCGTTATCAAACCTCTCAAGCCTCACCTGCCCAGTACTCTCAGAGCGAGGTACTGGAGATTAGAGTTGTCACATTGTCAGAGAGGGCCCAATGCCCTCTGCTGCCACCCATTAGCCATTCAATTAAAAACACATTCAGAGTCATGACTGTGACCAACTAGTGCAAAGCAAGCTGGGATGCTATCTACAGTGAGATGGGAACCCTTGTTGCCTTGGCTCTGTTCTCCAAATTCCTGGCTTCTATATGTCTTTGTGCAAAATGATCCTACCCTGTGCTTGTACTCTCACATATTATTGTTCACTTGATTAAATACTGTCAGTCAAAGGTTCAGCTGAAAAAATCTTGGGAATGAAACACATCATGTTTCTGTTTTTCTTTCCTGGAAAGATATTATTATTATTATTATTATTACTTTGTTATACATAATTTTAGAGTTAGAAAACAATAGAGATAGGCAATACAGTTGCGAATGAACTGAACAGTCTAAGTACAGTTAAGACTCATTTTAAAAGAGCAAATCCTAAACCATGTATTGTTTGGTATTTCAGTTTTGTCCCTAGGAAAGGTTAAAAAAAAAAGATCATACTTTCATGAACAGGCCTTTTCAGGCCTTTTACACAAGTACAAACAGTTTATGTAAAATAAACTGTTTGTACTTGAGTGCATTCTCATACTCATTGTAGGTGGTGTAACATCTGTCCTGCACTCCTTGTGTTTTCAATGATGGTGGTAAAATTTCCACATCAAACAAACAGTTCCCCTTCTGAGTATGAGCCAACTGCAAGCCACATAGGTGCTGAAACATTACAGATATTTTCTATTATCCTTCGTCTATTAAAATCACCCAGAAAGTTAACTCCATGACTCATAGAGCCCAGCAGTCTGAAGCCACAATAAGCACTGTGTGGGGATACATTTCACAGACCAGATATGTGAGTCACAGCATGTGAGATAGTCATTAAGATTGTATATCCATTCCTAGGGAGCCAGCCCATCAATGCAGGTATTCATACCTCAGAAATTATTTTCAAGGTCTCCACCAGAGGCCATCACAGACAACGCATACAGACAAATGTAACAAATACACACAGGTACTTGCAACACATGCATACCTCCTCTTAAAAATCCAGGAGCAATACATGTACATTCTCATAACTGATCACACAAACACACAGAAGTGTATTTTCTGATTAGCAATTCCATATGGTACCAAAGTATATTTGGTAACAGTGTTTGAGTCAGCCACACATGTAAATCCAAAGAGCAAAACTGACCCATCAGTAGGAAAATCACTTAAACCAACAACCAAAGTCACAAAGTAGTTTAAAAGGAAGAACATTAATCAGAAACCAGGCTAAAAACACTCATGCTTGTATCTCCTGACAGGTGATTCCACCAAATACTGACTTACTGACCTGAATACTGATGTAAGTGGTACATTCTAGTTTATTTTGTCAGCTTTTCCTCTGACACTCACCCTCTTATGTAACACATAACACTATTAAGCCTGAAAAAGTCGATTCAAAGAGAATTGTTTACATACATAATGTGAACTTGTTAGTATGGGGTGAACAGTATTACACTGTATACAAAGCAGGCCCCAGGGCTCAATGTGTACTCCTGGGTGAGCATGAAAAGACACACAAAGACCAACAAAAATCACAGGCTTTTTACCAGAATTTTTTACTTGCAAAACGTTCAAATGAATGATTCTCGCACTTGACAGCTGTGTTGGTGATGGCAGACATTACAGGCAGACATGGTATTTCATTTATATTCTTGATCTTTGCAACTCAATCACTTCTGAATTATTGGCTGTGGATCTCAACAGAAGAGCAGCACACTCACTTTAACCTGCAACACTAGGACCAGGCTGGCATTAGGTGGCTGAAGAGGCAGCTGACCTGTTACAGCAGAACGGTTTTTCCACGGCCTCGCCCACAACCGCAGCTGTAGCACAACCCCACACTAAAGGAATCCATGTCTTTGGACTCATACAACTTCAGAAGTGCCTGGACTTCATTTGTTGGATTTCAAAATGTGAGGTAAATCCTTTTCCCCTCCTTCTTATAAAACTTTTTAGTAATGACACTAGTATACACAATTATGTGGTTTGAGAGTTCAATCCCAGCAAATACGTAAATGTACCAGCACCAGTGACCTTACTGAACTGACATGAGTCAACTAGCAGCAGATAAAGATGAACTAATACGAACAAAGCCAGTCTGGCTGTAGCTCTGCAGAAGAAAAGTGGCAAACTGGCCTATAGTGCAGGCCTCGACCAGGTCCCAAAAGAACTGCTGACAAGGTCTGGAATTCATGCAGAACACAAAGGCGTTCTAGAAGGCCACCAGCCACCAGGCCCCATTCGGCCCCACCCTGTTACACAACAGCTCAATGTCCAAGTGCAGCCCCACGTTCTCCGCATGACTGCTGCAAATAAGGCCGGTCTGATTCATTCAGGCAGTGGGCTGCTGCAGTCTTGGCTGTGCTGAAGCTAAAGGTGTGAAGTGAGTCTGTTTTAATCAGTTACATAAGGAAGAAAGAATTTGATTCTGCCCTAAAATCCAACAAACAGCAAAGTATTCTGCAACTCTCAGCTAGCAGGGCAAAGAGTGAAAGGGTGTGTGACTGTGGGTGGGTGGGAAGTTGTCAGGGGCCTCACTGAGGAACAAGGAACAAGGCCCTCAGAAATGCAGTTCTGCACCGCAGTGGAAAACAGAAAAGACAGAAATAGCCTGGCAGGAAGACAGCAGCAATGCAGAACAGGGTTGAGGGGAGGCCAGAAACTGTCATCCTGTTGAGCCCATCGCTGGCGTAACGTTAACCCCACTGTCTCAGCCCTGATGGATGGCAGAGCACACCATTTCTTTCAGTGCATGTATTCTCGCCCCTTCTCAAATCCGTAGATAAGAAGGTTGCTGTGCAAATCTTACCACGGTAAATTCTCCGTAGGTTCCTAGCTTGCCAGTTGCTTTTTCTTTGGAATTTTATGCTTCATTGACTAGGCCTTACAGTCACCTGTCTGAATTCATTTTTACATTTTCAAGTCTTTTCAAGTCTTTTTTTGTTTAGCCAGCCCCTTGTACCTCGATCTGACTAGCCTAGAGACCTGGGAGGCAATATTATGAGGCACAGCTGTAAAAGCATTAAAAAAAACAACAAAAAAAACATGATTTTCCATGAATCCACATGACAGCCAATGACAGGACGTGATGCAATAATCCAGGTTCCTGGGCACTGTTCCTGTAGTCAGTGTTCTTCATAATGGACAGTCGGCTCAACCAATGATCAGCAGTTGAGCCAATTCAGTCCTCCACCAAGAAGTTAATAAGGGCAGTCCTTGGTGACAGGATGGCCTTCCTGATGGTGCACTGACCAAGGAGCTGCAGGCCGAGCGGGCTCTGCAGGACCAGTTCCTTCACCCCCTCTGTGTCCTGGGCAACCTCCCGGGGAACAGTGACCGTCCCACACACCTTATTATTGATCTACAGAACAGAGAGACAACAAGACTTATTATTGATCTACAGGACAGAGACCACAAGCCTTATTATTGATCTACAGGAAAGAGAGACCATATGCCTTATTATTGATATACAAAATAAAGGAACCACACGCTTCATTATTAACCCACAAAATACGAAATCAGTGAATGAGTACAGTATGCAGTGAGTGTGTGGTGAATGTGTACAGTATGCAGTGAGTGTGTGGTGAATGTGTACAGTATGCAGTGAGTGTGTGGTGAATGTGTACAGTATGCAGTGAGTGTGTGGTGAATGTGTACAGTATGCAGTGAGTGTGTGGTGAATGAGCAGTGACTGTGTACAGTATGCAGTGAGTGTGTGGTGAATGAGCAGTGACTGTGTACAGTATGCAGTGAGTGTGTGGTGAATGTGTACAGTATGCAGTGAGTGTGTGGTGAATGTGTACAGTATGCAGTGAGTGTGTGGTGAATGTGTACAGTATGCAGTGAGTGTGTGGTGAATGAGCAGTGACTGGGTACAGTATGCAGTGAGTGTGTGGTGAATGTGTACAGTATGCAGTGAGTGTGTGGTGAATGAGCAGTGACTGGGTAAAGTATGCAGTGAGTGTGTGGTGAATGTGTACAGTATGCAGTGAGTGTGTGGTGAATGAGCAGTGACTGTGTACAGTATGCACAGTGAGTGGGTAGTGAATGAGCAGTGTGTGTAGTGAGAGGGTTTAGTGTGTACACAGTGCCTCTGAACTGTGAACTGAATATGTAGCGGGCATGCAGTAAGCCCTCACCCGCACAGTGACCTCTACAGTGTCAGGGGCCTGTAGGTACTCTGGGTCCACACTGGGCCAGGGTTGCTGCAGGACGTTCCCCTCCCGACTAGGGCAAAGACTGTTCCTCACCTGGGACACACCTAGAGGGAAAGACACACTTCTGGTACATACATTCACAGACTCAGAGATCAGTTTATAACTAAGAACATATAGGCACATTACATCTTTTCTACAACAAATCTTACATTGATAATATGATAGCCAAACATTTAGTTACCTGCTACAAGTAGTATTCACAGTGTTTAAAGGAAGATGAGTACTGATTGGGATCGGGACATAAACATACTCATTTCCTCTCCTGACCAGCACGCTAGCTGGAAACTACCGACAAAAAACAGCCACAAGTTCTTCCTCACACTGTAAAATTAGCAACAAGGCCTTCAGGAAGGATATGGACTTCCGTTCCTCCCACTTGAGTAAGAGAGAATGTGTCCCGTGCGCAATGACCATGTGTTTGCATAAATCCTGTGTGCAATAATACAATGTGTTATCTAAAAAAATGAGGTTACTTCACATGCATTTAGTCCACCACCACCAAGATTTTTATTTTAAGCAAAAGTGGAATCATCACTCAGTTAATTTCAGCAATTATCTCAGTTAATCATTCAGTTATCACTTTAACATGCACATTAGAATATTGACAGCATAATGTTTAAGCTTACTTATGCTTATCCCATGTTGTCCTCAGAGTAGTATATTAGACAAGCGTCAATAAATAGAAATGTTCCCCCAGAACATAGTGATTTAAAATGAGCAGTATGTCCTACAGTGTTAAGAAATATTGTGATTGTTACAATTTTCTTTTGTCCCTGCTGTGCCTCAGTTGAGCATTTCTGATAGTGGTAATTTGTTTTTGTACACACCAAAAGTAACAACAAATGGCGATTACAAGCGTTAACAGCATAGAGCATCTGCAATTACGGGGGGAAGTCTTCTGCAAATGCATGCCATCAACATTTAATTAAAAGCAAATCTAAAAGACCAATTATTATTTACTCAGTGAGGTCAGCAGTCAGTTTTTACACTGTTGCATCCTGGAAACACACCTTCTGCAATTCTAAACTGGACATAAGCCAAGATAACTTTACAGTATTACACGTGTCCTACTGTCTCCACTAAAGTCACTTACAGGCCATTTTCAGTGGATATTATACTATATTTACAGGTTGTCTTTATATAGCAGGGAATCATTTGAAAACACACACTTTTCGTATCCCCCAATAAAAATGTTTCTGCTAGACAGATTTATCTTCACATGTTTACGAAAGGGTTCAAAATCATTATAAAATAGGAGTTTTGGACCCATACCCCCTTGGTCCAGAGCCCTGACCTCTCCAATAAATGCAGCTGTATCTTGTTCAATAACAGGGCAAAGAGTACAGAAGCCTCTACATTGAATACACACTCCAAAAAAGCCTACAGGAGTGTTCGCCTTGTGATGAAGACAAGTGTGCAAAAGACAAGTTTAGGAGGGGGGGGCATATTCCGTGTGTTGGCTTGATATGTTCGACGGTTTCACCTCAGACCCTGGGAGATTATAATGGGCCCTATTTGGGTGGCAGCAGGAGTGCAATTGCACCTGAGCACGAGTGAAATTGCTAGTGTGGTCCTGCACTAACAAAGTATTTGCCTTCTCTGCCAGATTCATTTTGTGGTCTGCAAGAAGGGACTTTGTGCCAACATGGGGGTGTCTCAACATTTGGCGCTGTGCAAGTTTGGTGCAGAATAAACTGAATTTTAGCCTTACCAGAACGCCTCTTAACTGTTCTATTTTGATGGCTGTAAAAATGTACACTTACAAATACTGCACACATGGGCCAGACAAACAATCACACAACACTGTCTGGGGGATGCTGAGAGAGATGGACAGTCTCTACACATGTAAAATTGTGTAGGAATGTAGTCTGTCTTTCTTTTTATGAAGGTGAATGAGCAGTCTGCCCTCCTTTAATTCTTCAGCTCAGACCGGGGGAAAGCAGAGAGGGCTGCACAAAGGATCACACTGCAGAAAGTGCCAGATCGAACTCCCAACCAACCACATGGGGAGATTGAGTCACCTGGCCTATTTTTGCACTCATATATTTTTCATCCTCTGCACATATTGCTTTGAGTGCATCTTGTATTTCACTACATCTCACCTTTCAAGATATTCTTGATATTGAAGTATTATTCTAAATTGTATTATTTAGCAACAGTACTGATGAATACCCCTTTGTCCAACTTTGATAGTATTTCCAGTTCTTATGAATGGAAGGTGAATTATTTTGCTTTAACGCTAGCCTTTTTGCATCAGAGCTTTATATTGATATTGATAAAGCATAACCAGTTATGCTGGGATCAGTTGACTGCTGAGATAATAAATCTGTTGGCTGCAGAGCACCACAAGGAAATGAATGAGTGGAGAGAATAAAGTGTGTGAGAGAGGACAGTGTGTGAGAATAAAAAGTGTGTGAGAGGACAGTGTGTGAGAAAAAAATAGTGTGAGAGAGGACAGCGTGTGAGAATAAAAAGTGTGTGAGAGGACAGGTAGAGAGGGAGAGTGGCAGTAATAAGAGTCCTTCTCACCCCTGGGGAGGGCAGTAAAAGAAACACATGTAACCCTAATAGAGGGATGGAAACTGAGGACGTTCTTACTGCTGGTGCTGTGACACTGAAACAGATAGGGACAGCACTGCAGCAGCGTTACTGGAAGAGTTGCCAGACGACTCATAAATCAAGCTATTTCAGGGCACAGAAACCACTTTACCCCCGGGGTACCCCATTATGTCTCCCTTTCAGTCCCTCCCTCTCCCATTTCTCTTTCTATCCATCTTGCTTTCTCTGACACTCCATCACTCCTGCAGGAGTGACTCACCTGCCCAGAGCTCGGAGGCCAGGTGTGGAGCTAGAGGTGCAGTCATCACACACAGGACAGACAGAGCCTCCTCAAACTCCACGCTGTGCTCCACCAATCGGGAGGAGGCATTCTGGGGGAGACACGTCCCATTAACAAACCTGATAATAGGACAAACTCTTCATTCACATCATGCAGCCACACACACAGCAAACAACACAATACAACACGATAGACTGAACACAACACATATAACACAATACAACACGATACACTAGACACAACACGTACAACACAATACAATACACTGGACACAACACATACAACACAATACAATACAACACGATACACTGGACACAACACATACAAAATGATACAGAGAACACGACACAAACAACGTATCACACCACAACGCTATACATACGACATGATACATACAACGTGCAGATACCACATACAGCATAGAACACATAAACACAAGAGACTACACACACAACATAGAGTTGTGCAGATACTGCATACAACATAGAACACCACAGATGCAACATTTACACACACACACACACAACATAAAGCACCACACATGTATCATAGGGCTGCACACATACCACACATAATACACAAACCAATACATATCACAAGACTAGTGATATCTTGCATGATGTACTGTATATCTAGCTTTCCTCCCATTCCTCTCTCCCTCCTTCGTTTTCTATCCCTCCCCCTCTCTTTCTTCTTCTACCTCCCTCTCTCTCTCTCTTTCCCACTGTGTGTATAGTGTATTGTTGGAGACATACAGCGCCACCTGCAGACTCACAGAGAGGGCGTTGGTCAGGCCCATGAGCCGGGAGATGGCTGCGTTCAGCAGGAAATCCTCCGTGAAGTGCTCCGTCACCTAGACAGAAAACAACAACCTCTCAGCCCCTGCACTGCTCTTCCTGCACGCACAAGCACTCTGCAGCACGGCCTTCTGGGATACGCGCATCCTCAGACAGAGGCTGGGGCCGCGGGCCAAGAATCCCAGCACCAATACTCAGGAGACTGAACACAACTGCTGATCTACCTGCCAAAGCCAAAGGCTCAGTGCCATCAGCTGTCAGCAAGGCAGGCTAACACGTTCGCTTTTATCTGTGATCACAAGACAACTAACGAACACTGAGCTCTCGCTAGGAGACCAGCAGCAGCCTGCTATGCATCCCTGTGATCCAGTGAACCTGCACTACAGACAGACCAGGGACATGGCATGGTACCAGACTCTGGGCAAGTCTGTGACATACAAAGAGTTGGAAGACCAATTCCACATCACTGCCGCAGGTTAGTGTAATGCGATGCACAGGGGAGCAGGTTAGTGTAATGTGATGTATAGGGGAGCAGGTTAATGTAATGAGATGTATAGGGGAGGAGGTTAGTGAAATGTGATGTATAGGGGAGCAGGTTAATGTAATGTGATGTATAGGGGAGGAGGTTAGTGTAATGTGATGCACAGGGGAGCAGGTTAATGTAATGTGATGCACAGGGGAGCAGGTTAGTGTAATGTGATGTATAGGGGAGCAGGTTAATGTAATGTGATGTATAGGGGAGGAGGTTAGTGTAATGTGATGTATAGGGGAGCAGGTTAATGTAATGTGATGTATAGGGGAGGAGGTTAATGTAATGTGATGTATAGGGGAGCAGGTTAATGTAATGTGATGCACAGGGGAGCAGGTTAGTGTAATGTGATGTATAGGGGAGCGGGTTAATGTAATGTGATGTATAGGGGAGGAGGTTAGTGTAATGTGATGTATAGGGGAGGAGGTTAGTGTAATGTGATGTATAGGGGAGCAGGTTAATGTAATGTGATGTATAGGGGAGGAGGTTAGTGTAATGTGATGTATAGGGGAGGAGGTTAGTGTAATGTGATGCACAGGGGAGCAGGTTAGTGTAATGTGATGTATAGGGGAGCAGGTTAATGTAATGTGATGCACAGGGGAGCAGGTTAGTGTAATGTGATGTATAGGGGAGCAGGTTAATGTAATGTGATGTATAGGGGAGGAGGTTAGTGTCATGTGATGCACAGGGGAGCAGGTTAGTGTAATGTGATGTATAGGGGAGGAGGTTAGTGTAATGTGATGTATAGGGGAGGAGGTTAGTGTAATGTGATGCATAGGGGAGCAGGTTAATGTAATGTGATGTATAGGGGAGCAGGTTAGTGTAATGTGATGTATAGGGGAGCAGGTTAATGTAATGTGATGTATAGGGGAGGAGGTTAGTGTAATGTGATGCACAGGGGAGCAGGTTAATGTAATGTGATGCACAGGGGAGCAGGTTAGTGTAATGTGATGTATAGGGGAGCAGGTTAATGTAATGTGATGTATAGGGGAGGAGGTTAGTGTAATGTGATGTATAGGGGAGCAGGTTAATGTAATGTGATGTATAGGGGAGGAGGTTAATGTAATGTGATGTATAGGGGAGCAGGTTAATGTAATGTGATGCACAGGGGAGCAGGTTAGTGTAATGTGATGTATAGGGGAGCGGGTTAATGTAATGTGATGTATAGGGGAGGAGGTTAGTGTAATGTGATGTATAGGGGAGGAGGTTAGTGTAATGTGATGTATAGGGGAGCAGGTTAATGTAATGTGATGTATAGGGGAGGAGGTTAGTGTAATGTGATGTATAGGGGAGGAGGTTAGTGTAATGTGATGCACAGGGGAGCAGGTTAGTGTAATGTGATGTATAGGGGAGCAGGTTAATGTAATGTGATGCACAGGGGAGCAGGTTAGTGTAATGTGATGTATAGGGGAGCAGGTTAATGTAATGTGATGTATAGGGGAGGAGGTTAGTGTCATGTGATGCACAGGGGAGCAGGTTAATGTAATGTGATGCACAGGGGAGCAGGTTAGTGTAATGTGATGTATAGGGGAGGAGGTTAGTGTAATGTGATGTATAGGGGAGCAGGTTAATGTAATGTGATGTATAGGGGAGGAGGTTAGTGTAATGTGATGTATAGGGGAGCAGGTTAATGTAATGTGATGTATAGGAGAACAGGTTAATGTAATGTGATGTATAGGGGAGCAGGTTAATGTAATGTGATGTATAGGGGAACAGGTTAATGTAATGTGATGCACAGGGGAGCAGGTTAATGTAATGTGATGTATAGGGGAACAGGTTAATGTAATGTGATGTATAGCGGAACAGGTTAGTGTAATGTGATGTATAGGGGAACAGGTTAGTGTAATGTGATGTATAGGGGAGCAGGTTAATGTAATGTGATGCACAGGGGAGCAGGTTAGTGTAATGTGATGTATAGGGGAGCAGGTTAATGTAATGTGATGCACAGGGGAGCAGGTTAGTGTAATGTGATGTATAGGGGAGCAGGTTAATGTAATGTGATGTATAGGGGAGGAGGTTAGTGTAATGTGATGTATAGGGGAGCAGGTTAATGTAATGTGATGCACAGGGGAGCGGGTTAGTGTAATGTAATATACAGGGGAGCGGGTTAATGCGGGGAGGCAGAGACAGGGTGTTACCTCAGCAACTGTGTAGTTCTTGTACTCCCAGATCTTCCTGGCTGCTGCCCGCTCCTTCTTGCTGAGCAGGGTGGGGTTGGGGGAGGGGCCCGTCTGCCGTGCCGTCCTAAGCTTACTCACCAGGCCCCACAAGCGAGACTGCCATCGCAGCACGCCAGGGAGTGCATCCGCTGTGGAGATGACACATTACATCACACACTAAGGAAGCGTGACATCATACACATTGGTTCTATTACATCTCACCAACATAACATAATGGGGATGGTTTAAATATCAGGCTGGGGTGGTGCTGGAGTTGAAATTCAGGGCCAGGGCTGTGATTGAGGTGGGGTTAGGGTTAGAGAACTGGAAGGGCACTCACTCTTAATGTCCCACAGGATGGACTGTTCAGGGGGTGCAGCATACAAGATGTAGAGGCGCACAGTGTCAATGCCGTACTGCTGTACCACCTCCTGCGGATCCAGCCCATTGTGTTTGGATTTGCTCATCTTTTCCCAGGTCACCTGCAGCTTCTTCCCACTGCCTGCCTGCACTGGCTCCTCCCCTAGGGGGCGTGGATGAATGAGTGATGCGAACAGGTGGGGATAAACACAGGGGTAGGACATCATACTAAACTCCACGCTCTTCAACTTCCAGTTAGTTTTTTCACTCGGCCTCAGCTCTAAGAGAGGGGGCTTTGTCAGGCCATTTCATTTTGTAATTTACCCATTTCATGCCCATCGTTACCTAGGAGTGACATACCCTCTCTCTTTCTTCCCCCTGCAATCTTTCATCCAACCTGCTTAGAAATCAAAGAGACCTTTACTCTGGCCCTAGAAACATCTCATTTCAGAGTCCAGAAAGCATGCATAGTGTGTGTGTGTGTGTGTGTGTGCACATGTGGGAAGCATCAGTAAATGTATCATTCCAGGTAAATGAACCAGGATCTGGTAAGGACTTGGGCGGGAGCCGGATATTCAGACAGACCTTCAGTAAGTGGCTGCAACCCTCTCAGAAAGCCTGGTATTTCACATAAGTCGCGTTTCCACCGCAGGAACTTTACCCCGGAACTAGGAACCTTTTGAGGAACTCAGTGCGTTTCGACCGCAGGAACTAGGGTCTAAATTAAGTTCTGGGGACTTTATTTTACCCCAAAAAAAGTCCCTGCTCGGGGGGTAGTACTTTCCAAAAGTACCGGAACATTTGCGGTGGGGCGCAAGCGCTGAAAATTTCTGATTGGTCGACTACTCGCAGTGTTTTATTTCAACCGCCATTTTTAAAAATCTGCACCTGCAAACCGATTTATTTTCTAAATAGTCAAGAATGAGTTACTGTGACTGAAAGCACTGCTGTTTCCACCTGCTGGCCCCTAACTCACACTACACAACAGCAGAACTATTTTTAACCACAACCCATTCAGTAATCACAATAAGTACCACTTCCCACCTCACAGCCGCATATAAAATAATCTCCACTTGAAATCTATACCAACATGCAATATAAAAAATAGGAATTCACTATTTAGCTCATTGTCTCCCTTTTCACTATCTACAAGCCTGTTCTCAGAAAGTTTAGTCGTATTTAATTTTAAGAAAACTGTCTCAAATGTGGAATCCAGCTATGAAAAGGGGCATTCCGAAGTCCTGTCTCTATCTGTCCCATTTGTTTACTCAAACAGGCAGAAATAATTGCAGTTCATTTGTGGGCGTTTCCTCCGATTTTCCTGTCAGGAAGCACTCTATTGGCAGGCGATTGGCTGGCTTCTGAAGCGCTCCCTCCGATTACTGCCACGCCGCCACTTCAGTGCTGCTATTTACAGAGTTGCCTAGCAACCCAAAAGCCATATCAAGTCCCAAAGCCCTAGAGAGAGAGTTGGAAAGAGGGAGGGGAGGCCAAACAAGCTCTCTTTTGTGGTTTCTACGAGGCTATATTTGACTTTATATGCACCATAACCAGTCTGCTCCACAAAGGAGAAGTGGTCAACTGTATCCTTTCTCCTCACTGTCAGCATGATGAATACATACATTACAACAGGTAAAAAGCCTCACTTTCCAAAATTATAATTTAGAAATTACACACATAAGTTTTTAATTGACTCATTTTTATTCCATAGACACCTCACTATGAACACAAAATAGATCCTACTGCCAACCCAACACGACTCCTTCCCAGTCTGCCAACTCACCTGAAAAATCAATATCCTCTCGCCTCAGATACTGACCGCTCTCAGCCACTCTAAAGGTCTGACCCTTAATCAGACCCTGGACCAACAGCTTCCGGAACGGCTCCCTGAGGAGGGACAGAAATGTTCTAACACAGAAAAACACACAACAGGCATCCACACAACTCATAGGCGTATTATAGCTAAGTACCCAGCACTGTCCAGGCCTATTATACCTGAGTACCCAGCACTGTCCAGGCCTATTATACCTGAGTACCCAGCACTGTACAGGTGTATTATACCTGAGTACCCAGCACTGTACAGGTGTATTATACCTGAGTACCCAGCACTGTACAGACCTATTATACCTGAGTACCCAGCACTGTCCAGGCCTATTATACCTGAGTACCCAGCACTGTGTAGGCGTATTATACCTGAGTACCCAGCACTGTACAGGTGTATTATACCTGAGTACCCAGCACTGTACAGGTGTATTATACCTCAGTACCCAGCACTGTACAGGCCTATTATACCTGAGTACCCAGCACTGTGTAGGCGTATTATACCTGAGTACCCAGCACTGTACAGGTGTATTATACCTGAGTACCCAGCACTGTACAGGTGTATTTTACCTGAGTACCCAGCACTGTACAGGTGTATTATAGCTGAGTACCCAGCACTGTACAGGCCTATAATACCTGAGTACCCAGCACTGTACAGGCCTATTATGCCTGAGTACCCAGCACTGTACAGGCCTATAATACCTGAGTACCCAGCACTGTACAGGTGTATTATACCTGAGTACCCAGCACTGTGTAGGCGTATTATACCTGAGTACCCAGCACTGTACAGGCCTATAATACCTGAGTACCCAGCACTGTACAGGTGTATTATACCTGAGTACCCAGCACTGTCCAGGCCTATTATACCTGAGTACCCAGCACTGTACAGGTGTATTATATCTGAGTACCAAGCACTGTACAGGTGTATTATACCTGAGTACCCAGCACTGTACAGGTGTATTATACCTGAGTACCAAGCACTGTCCAGGTGTATTATACCTGAGTACCCCGCACTGTACAGGTGTATTATATCTGAGTACCAAGCACTGTACAGGTGTATTATACTCGAGTACCCAGCACTGCACAGACCTATTATACCTGAGTACCAAGCACTGTACAGGCATATTATACCTGAGTACCAAGCACTGTACAGGTGTATTATACTCGAGTACCCAGCACTGCACAGACCTATTATACCTGAGTACCAAGCACTGTACAGGCGTATTATACCTGAGTACCCAGCACTGTACAGGTGTATTATACCTGAGTACCAAGCACTGTACAGGCGTATTATACCTGAGTACCAAGCACTGTACAGGCCTATTATACCCGAGTACCCTGCACTGTGTAGGCGTATTATACCTGAGTACCCTGCACTGTGTAGGCCTATTATACCTGAGTACCCAGCACTGTACAGGCGTATTATACCTGAGTACCCAGCACTGTACAGGCCTATTATACCTGAGTACCAAGCACTGTACAGGTGTATTATACCTGAGTACCCAGCACTGTACAGGTGTATTATACCTGAGTACCCAGCACTGTGTAGGCGTATTATACCTGAGTACCCAGCACTGTACAGGTGTATTATACCTGAGTACCCAGCACTGTGTAGGCGTATTATACTTGAGTACCCAGCACTGTACAGGTGTATTATACTCGAGTACCCTGCACTGTGCAGGCATATTATAGCTGAGTACCCAGCACTGTACAGGTGTATTATACCTGACTACCCAGCACTGTGCAGGCATATTATAGCTGAGTACCCTGCACTGTGCAGGCATATTATAGCTGAGTACCTGTATATCCATCAGAGCATAGGTCTAGTGTACCCGTATATACAGCAATGCACAGGTGTTGTGTACCTGAGCACCCAGCACTGTACATGTGTGGCGTACCTGAGCACCCAGCACTGTACAGGTGTACTGTACCTGTGTGAAACCAGGTTCTGGTCATGACAGAAGTGGCTGAGGAAGCGAGCATAGTACAGGTGCATGACTGCATGTTCCTTCCCGCCAATGTACACATCCACAGGCATCCAGAAATCAGCCTGAGCACGGTCAAAGGGCCTGGGAAAAACAAGAACCAGGGACTGATGAGAAAACCTTGCACTCCTTCCCGATTCTTAGTTCCTACCTAAAACCCTACTTATGTACACCACTAGGGGGCAGCCATGCAAAAAATAAAAATAAAAGACTACAGTATCACAACAGTACAGTATTATCGCATTACAGCACTTCCAGGATTAACAAACTACCAGAAGGCCTGTGCTGTGGAGCGAGCGGATATGGCCTGAAGCATGATAGGATTAGAAAATAATTATTTTTAAAACACGGACAACAAACACAGACTGTCATGACCAGAAGCATCCTTTGTTCCAATAACCAGTGAATCAGAATAAAGGAATTGATCCTGAATAGATACATGAAGAAATAAATGCCTCCATGGCAAAATGAATGCTGCTTAGTGCCTTCGGAGGTAAGGACAGCAGGATTGAACCCGATATGTTTACTTCTATTTTGTAATGGCCAGCCCTTACAGCAAGTTCACCAAATTGAAATTCATAGTAAAATAAAATTGAGTAAAATATTGCAAAGAAAACAAAAATACTATAAATTTATGAAGATGATAAAAATTTCCAATAGTAAGAGAAATAGATATAAGAGAAGCACATATCACTATATATGTTTCACGTATACTTTTCAGTCTGAGGACACAGCAAGCACTGTGCCTTGACTGCTGAAGACTGACTTTAATATTTGCATCTTAGCCTCTAACTGAATAAAATTTCAGCCATCTACAACTCTGTTTGCACTGGCAGATTAAGCACCCTCTACCTCTCTCACATACTGTTGGGGGGGGGATTATTAGTCCAGCTGACCTTGAGTCACTGATCCCCGGATAAACAGTGAAATAAACAACAAATTTTACTTCAAAGTTTTGCACCTGTCTTGTACTGGCTGGATAAGCTTTAAAGCAGTGGGCTTTCGTGAGGGCAGTCATATGTTCAACAGCCGCTCCCTCGTAATAAAACAGGCAACACATGCGCGAAAATACGGTCAAAAGCACTGCAAACCAGCCCTGCCACAGGCATCAGCTCTGCAGGGTAATAATGTAATAACGATAATGAATAATACTGAGCTGCTG
Organism: Anguilla anguilla; assembly: GCF_013347855.1. NCBI lineage: Eukaryota > Metazoa > Chordata > Actinopteri > Anguilliformes > Anguillidae > Anguilla > Anguilla anguilla. Next base: position 56,913,037 of record NC_049201.1, on the reverse strand, counting down.
AACCAAGCTTCTCTCTGTCCATTCTGCCCTCCTCCCCCACCATAATACAGCCAAAAATAACCTTTGTCACAGACAAGGGACAAAACCGATTGCTTTTCCTGTTCCAGGATAATCCATCTACCTTAAAAAGCATTGTCTCTTAAAGCTGCTTTTCAGTAAGGGAAGTTCACAAATGAATCTCTTTTGTCAAATGCTCTACATATCACGCCATCTATCAGGGAAAATAGTTTGTAATCTCAGCAGTCAGATTGTGTATATGTGTGTGTGTGTGTGTATGTGTTTGTGTGTGAGCGAGAGAGAGGGAGAGGGGGAGGGAGAGAGAGAGAGTGAGAGAGAGAGAGAGAGAGAGAGAGAGAGAGCGAGAGAGAGAGAGAGAGAAATGTGTTATTACATTTCTAATATCTGTGGTGCTGAAATTCCCTTAAATGTCGTTACCACCATCAAACTCTCTGTGTACCTGTCTAATGGTTTTCCATCTAATGTTCATCCAGTTGATCAGCCCTGCTTGTGAAAGCCCATCCCCCAAAAACAATTCACACCAGATAGTAAGCAGGAGAAAGAAAGAGGGAGGGAGAGACCTGGAGAGTAACAGAAAAACCCAGAAAAAAAACTGAGAAAAGGAGAGGGACAAACAGGCAAGGAGTGGGAGAGAGTGTGAGATAGGGAGGGAGAGGGAGGGTAGGGGAGAGAACACGAGAGGGGATGAGAATGAGTGCCTGAGACAGGTGGAGAGTGTGTGAAACAGAGAGAAAGCATGTGGGCAGGCAGCGCTGGAGCTCTTCACCTGAGTGTGTTGTGTGGATCCGTGTATCTGAAATAGTACCAGGCTGAGTCCACGAACGTGTCCATGGTGTCTGTTTCTCTCCGCGCCGGGCCCTTGCATCTAATGAAACGAGAAAGACAATCTCACATTAAGCATTCTACTGCATTGAATATTATTCCACACAAAAAACTAAATTTTAAAATATTTTATAAGGCTGTCTGAACCCACCCCACTGATCTTCAGGTGGTGAGCACATTTTTTATGAAATAAAGCCAATTGTGCTGTTTGTTCCCATTACAGCAGAACAGTGCTGTTGCTTCTTGAATCGCAGACTGTCACCTTAAGTTAAAACATGATAAGGACACTACTCAATAAGCAGCTAATCAAATAGCAGCTCAGTTATTCAGTAACGAGTCTCAGTAGAATAGACAAAGCCACAATAACTGTCCCCAGAGAGCCTCTGCCATCATAGACTGTGATCACAACTGCCCAATGTCTGGCCCAATATGACTGACTGTGGCAGGGAAGAGGTGTGAAACAGAGCGTTCTGAGTTCTGGTTTTAATATCACACACTCCCCCCAAACAAACAGTCCCTCCCCCATCCGCCAGTGACTCCCTATTACAGGACCTGGACAGTGAGGTATGTGCCTGAGGGTTGCTAAGCAACAGACTAGGTGTAGCAGACTGATTCCTTCAGAGGAATTTGAAAAGCGCACTTTTATAAGATCATACCAAACTGAGGGCAGGAGGGCAGAATAATCTAGCTGTTCTGAGAATTCTGCCACACTTCTTCCATTCATTTTCGGGCCTGAACCACACACGCCCGGACCCACACAGATTTAACCAAACAACCCAGTCTACACAGACCAAACATGACCTGATCTGCACCAAACAACCTGACCTACAAAAAACAAAACAAACACAACCTCAACCATGCAGACCAAACGTGACCTGATGCACGCAGACCTGTAGCCCACTGCGCAGACAACAAGGACATAGAAAGCAGCAGAGTCTCTATATCCACAAGGGTTACTTTCCAAAGGTATACATGAACAATGGTAAACTTTCAACAGGTACCGTAGATTACTACTATAACTGCTATGAGTACACGTGAACACCACTATCCCTTTAACCGGTAGACAAAGACAATACTGTACATTCTAGTAATGCTATTATGGCACTTATGCAAATAACCAGTTCAATCACAAGTAACAGAATTAAGTTTCTTATATATTAAATAAGCGATTTTTTGAAATTATGAAAAAAAAAATCATACATATCTGTAAGAAATATGCAGCACCCAAACATAAATAATAATAACTTCAACGATAACTTTAATAAAAATAACTTTAAGAGCAACCCCCTTTCTCAGATTTATTGGGACTGATTTGATAGATTGTAGGTCAAAGCTAAACTTGAAAAGCTGCATGAGACGCACAGGAATGTGATTAAGAGCTAAAGCAGAAAAGGGTGCAAGATACAGTGAAGGTGAGGTCAAAAAAAGAGTTGGGCAGGGTTGGGTAGGGCTGGGCAGGGTTGGGTTGGGCAGGGCTGGATGGGGCTGGGCAGGGTTGGGTTGGGCAGGGCTGGATGGGGCTGGGCAGAGTTGGGTTGGGCAGGGTTGGGTTGGGCAGGGCTGGGTGGGGCTGGGCAAGGTTGGGTTGGGTTGGGCTAGGCAGGGCAGGGCAAGTCAGTGCCTCATTCAGGGACACTTTTTTCACATTTGAAACCATGGCTTCCCCCAGCAGACAGCAACCAGGGCTGACCCCATTCAGGTTTCAATTAGCACGGCCGAGAGACAATATCAATCCACAGGAAATTAGTCTTTCTCTTCCTTTGTTTCCATTTAATCGAAGGACAAAACAGAAGAAAGTACAATCTCCTGCTTTCTCTCAGTCACATAGAATTTCTTACGCTCTATTGCATCTTTCATTTAACACAGTCCATGAGTTTCCCACCACAGATGGCTTGAAAATCTGAAAAGCAAGCGCCAGTGCTACAAACAGGGGGTTTTAACAGGGGCTTTCATTTTGAGGGCCAGCTTTAATCTCTGCACATTCTATCAGCAACTGTCAGCAGAATGAGGACTGCTTGTGTGCGTGTGTGTGTGTGTGTGTGTGTGTGTGCATTAGCCACACAGCCGGTGTTCGACCAGAAGGGCTAGTTTTTTTATTATTTGTCTGGGTTCATATTATTATACCCAAACTGAGTAATTGATCGAAGAAATTCAGCCACCCGTTTCAATGTAAGGCAATGGTACCAATACAGACGAAATATGAAGAACTATAGGTGCAATAGGTGTTTTTTTCTCCATTGAATAATCTAAAATTATTTGGACAATATTTTAATATTTTGCAGACGAATCAGCATCACTGTAACTCATGCGTGGATGACCCAGACCTGGCCCAGGCTTCATGCCCATATAAGGGACCCCTTTGCCCTAATGCGCAGTCTCTGCAGGCTCCAATTTGTGCAACACAGCAGGACGAAAACTGCACTTCCGTGGTTTCATAATGCTTTTCACAAGCCCAAAGAAAGTCAATGGGTGATGTCATAGTCACTGTCAATAGTTTTTCTACGTGATCGGATGTTTGACAAATTATGTGCTTTGAATATTGTCTTTGAATATTTTTCAATACCAAATTAAAGCGAAGCACTGACCCCACAATCTGCTGTATTTTTCTCCTTTCAAAGTGGCCAGAGGAGCACTTTGGAGAGAGAGCCACAGGTTAGGATCCGTGCATGTGCATGCAAGCATGCATGGACACACTACAAAATATACGCAATGACTTACTGCTGGGCCTAACAGGCAAAATTAAAGTAATGGGTGTGTTTCTGTTTCTCAGTGTTCAAGTACCTCTCTGGCAATTATTATGTAAGGCTGGCATTATTTTCAGAACAAGCCACATCTATTTAAAAGCTTGATATGTATTATCCACTGGAAGAGCCAGCTCTCCTCTCAACCCCTACAGATTCGCAGGAGGGTCTTTTACAGCGCATTTATCTCAAGTGAGTGACTCCTGGAGAGCCCTTGGCTATTTCTACAGAAAAAGGGATTAATAAACAGACAACACTCAAAAAACATCCATTATGAGAAAGAGATGGCCATTACAGCAAGAGGAGGAGTTCCTGCCCTGCACAATCCTGCTAATTACTTCACTGTGAGACAGAGTACCTACTGGACTCAAGCACATACTGTATGCGGATGGAATAGCAACTTTACCAAATTAAACCTACTACACTAACGTTACTTATCGGATAAGAATCTTTGTGAAGCATACTGAAAATATGAACATAGTGCAGACTAAATCAGTAACTATGACCTCACTTGCATTTCCCAACAGTTTTATAGAACATTTTAAAAGTGCTGGCCATAGGTGTCCACACAGAATTCACTCCCCTGGGCAAAATATCTGATTTGTCTGCAGAATGAGAAGCTCTTACCATTTGGTAGAACATAAGTGGTTTTAAGTTCAAAAACTGAATTTGATACAATAGTGTTATATATAGTGTTACTCATCACTGTCAGAAAATGAAAAAGGTTCTGATATGGTAAATTTAATATCTAGAGATCATCAGAATATGACTGAAGGGGGCATGTTGAAGAAGGACACATCATCAGACTGACTTGAGTTCCACCAACAATGTTTCTTACAGCTTGTTTCCCCTTTGTAGTGAATTTAAACATTAGGCTTTGTTTTTAAAGAACACATGCTGAGCTGACCTCTTCCTGACGATATTATATTTAAACCAATCAAACAAAAGTAATTACTTCAAGGTGCTATGTCTACCTTTTAATGTTGACACCTAATTTAAAAAATAAGACATCCACAGAGCTTGGAGAAATAAGCTTTTCCTCAAAAAAATTGCATTGACGATGCATTCCTAAGTGCAAACATATTTTATTGTCCATAAGCCAGTTTGTGTTTATGTCTGTCTGAGACAACAGATACTGGGGTTACCACCTCCAACAACGCTCCTGAGCCAGTAGTACACCTATCTTTTTCTCACAAATAAAATGCACAGCCAGGGATGGGCATTTACACTCACAGTGAAGTAATGATTGACTTTGTTGGAAAGCGCACAGCTCCATCAGAGAGCTAGCAAAGCCTGAATCAGTACTAGACCCAAGAAACCCTGCTATCCAGCTCAAATGTTGAATGATAAAGGTTGTAGGAAAATAAAAGTCAATATTGGTCTAGCTTTTGAAGAATGTTAATTTCAGTCAAGCTATTGTTATATCATAGCAAATGTTAGTCTACATACATATTGAACACCACTTCACAGAGCTAGCCCATATAAGACAAATCCCATCATTAGCCATTTGCACAGCTAATGTACTGCCATAATATATTGCAAAGTTACTATACAAAAATGTTATGCATGTCTGATGTGAGACTCATCACTTTACATTTTGGATGCTACAATAGCCAGCAGCCCGTCAGTGCAATACAAATACCGTGCAAAAAGACACAGGTTTTGAAAGAATCTGGCAACCACTTGCAGGGGTGGAGTTTTGATTGAGAGCACCTAGTGAGGTGGTGTTATGCTTTGGCTTGGGGTTGCAGTTCTCTCTTGTGGACACTAGATGGAGTTTCAAATAATCTATTGCTCCTGTAATGTTAATGTTATTACATTACCACATTGATAGAAAGTAATCTTGAAGTAGCTACAATGTCAGTAGATCAACAGAAAATCTTCATGTGCTACAGAGAATTGAATTTAGCATGCTTGAAAATAAGCAAACTAAACACAGCTTTTAGAATGAATAGGCAACTATTTTAAGAATTGGTCTGACCCGATCATTCCTAACCATCTGCATCAATCACTCCATGAAAATTAATTTCAATTGTCATGACACTCTTACTTTCCCTGGCCTTGAGTGTGAGCAAAGTTACTGAGACAAGGCGAGAGATTAATCAGAAGGGTTTGATTGCACTGCACAGGCCCATAAAAAGCCCAACATTAGATAGTCCACAAGGTGTAGTCAACCTTGGTCTGGAGCTTTAGAGAAAGATTAACAATCCAGACCCTGATCTAACCCACTAGACTGGTTATTGCCATTCCTGAGGGTGCCTGTGCTGGCTTATGTGGCTCCAATACAACTCAAGTGTACAATTTACAAATTTGGCTTTCTACAAACACTTTTACCCTTACGAAGGTGCATTATGATTACTCATATCACTCTCCTACACATATCATTCAATGCTTTTGAAATGGAACCTTAAAAAATGGCAAGAAGAGGAGGAAGAAGCCCTATCTGTGCCTTGCGCCCAGCCAAACAAAGGCTGTCTAGTGGCCACACTCGGTGTCAAGGTGAGTGGTAAAATTAAACCCTTAGCTTAGCTGTACTGAAAACCAAAACAGCTGCTCAGGGCAGCGTTTCTGACCTGGGACAGGAGCAGTGGATCCAGTCGGTCGCAGCCTCCAGAGGAGACTTTCCCTTCCCTGTGAGGGACGGCAGCTTTGGCAGAATGACGGGGAGGTCCTGTTCTGGCACGGCCACTGGGCCACAGGAGGCACAGTGCACGATGGGGATGGGTGTGCCCCAGTAGCGCTGCCTAGAAATGAGCCAGTCACGTAGCTTTGAACTGGTCAAATGACCACCTACTTTCCTCTCTCTGGCCTTCTGGGTAATGCAGTCAAAGGCTTCCTGTCTGCTTAGGCCGGAGAACTGGGGAGATACAAGGGAAGAGTGGGGAGGAAAGGGTTCATAAGATGCAATTCTAATACAGTGCTTGTGAACTTTATTTTCTTCCAGTACTGAAACCAAAATATATCTCAGTAAATGTGGATTTTCTGCCAAGCATAATATGTTAAAGACAGCATATTTCTACCAATGAATCCTGTAACTGATATTAAAAGAAAATAAACATTATTATCATCAGAAGTTCAGTGATGTGTAAATTCAGAACGGATACTAGCGTATCCGTGGGCGTGCGATGGAGGAGAGAGAGGAGCTCCACACCTCCCCAGAGTTCAGCAGTGTCTGTGTCCCATCTGGTCGGCTCTCCAGGACTGTGTCCCAGCTCAGACCCAAGGCCATCGCCACTGACGCTTCCTCCGCACTGTTGTCAGGGATACCTGCCAGAAAGAGGGGAGAGAAAGAGGGAGGGATGAAGCAAGAGCAGGAAGGAGGGAGGGAGAGTGGAAAAGGAAAGATGAAAGGGAGGGAGGGAGAAAAGGGAAGAGAGAGAAAAGGTTAGTGAGAGGAGGGAGAAACAGCAGGAAATGGAGAGAGGGAGGCAGTGGAAGAAAAAAGGGATAAAAGAAGAAGGGCAGGGAGACATAGGGAGATGGGAGAAGGGAGGGGGGAATGGAGAGGGAGATAATGGGCACAGTACAAAGTATAATACTAAGACATACTGTCAGGTACAATAAGGACCAATATGGAGACCAGTGAGAACCCAGCTTAACATATAAAACCCACAGACGAACACACATACACACAGATACATTTGTTTGAGTACAGACACACAACATATACTCATTTATCACAAAACCAAATATGACAGATTCTTCAAATATCAGGCTCATTCAAAGGCAATGTACATGTATAAATTATGTAAAATATGTCTGCATGTATTAACGAGCCACTCAGCAGGGCATCTCAAGTACTCTCTCTTGGTGTAGACCCAGTAGCCCAAAAGAAGACAAGACGGACTAATGCCAGTACCACATGTGTAGTAAGTAGCAGAAGGAAACAGGCTGTATTACTACGAGTACCTCATGCAGTAAACAGCAGAAGGAGACAGGCTGTATTACTATGAGTACCTCATGTAGTAAGTAGCAGAAGGAGACAGGCTGTATTACTATGAGTACCTTGTGTAGTAAGTAGCAGAAGGAGACAGGCTGTATTACTATCAGTACCTTATGTAGTAAGTAGCAAAAGAAGACAAGATGGACTAATGCGAGTACCACATGTGTAGTAAGTAACAGGAGATAGGCTGTGTTAGAGTAACTCTGCTTAGTAGCAGCAGGAGTCAGGCTGTATTAATGAGATGAGAGCACTCCATAGTACACGTAGGGCAGCTGAGACATGTTTGCTTCAGGGTCACTGGAGGAAACTCAAAGCCTAGGGAGCTCCAATCAGTGGAGATGCCTCATTACCCGATTCAGCTGGGGAACTGAAAACACACACACACATACACACATGCACACACACACTCTCTCCCACACACACACACACACACACACATACACGTACCGATTACAGTGTCCAGATGACCCTGGAACTCGGTACAGGCAGAGACAACCACAGGGACTTCCTGGCCGGTGAAGATGTTGAGAGCAGTGACAGTGGTCAGGCAGTCTGTGGGTGATGTCAAAGGTCACTGAGGCAGGGAAGGGGACTGGACGGAAGCATTAATTAGGCATGCACTCCCCTGGGTCTTCATTAACAACAATCACTTGTCAGAGAGAACTCCCCCTCATCCCACCCCCATTGGTTTTCCCAATTAAAACATTCAGGCTGTGCGAGCAGCAGAATGACACCCCCCCAACCCCCAATGACGCCCACACAGCTTCCACTGAAGGCTGTAAGATCTCCTGCAGCCGTCTCACTACCTGTCACTCACACACACTCCCCTTCTCCACCACACATCAGCAACAGCACAGGGCCCGGTAAAATACAAATACAGGCCACCATACACCTTTCCATTCATATTACACACATGGTTCTGAACAAGTCCCATCAAAATATTTCTAGAACCTTCTCCAGAGTGTGCTGTCTGACCAATAACAAACAAATCTCTCGGATTATATCTAAACATGAAATCACAAGGACTGAAACTTACAAAACCCAACTGCCTCCAGGAGAAAAATGCCAGGGAAATGGCTCATTTCATGTACGTTTACATGTTATGTAAAGTCTGAAATTAGAAAGTAAATGCAAAGCTCCCAGCTCATGGAGACCTTTTAATAATACAGACATTCTCTAGTCTGTCCAAGACTAGTTTTATAGGGTCTAACATTTGGTAGGATGTGCTCTGACGCATCTAAGACTAGTTTTAGTGGGATAGACACTGGACACGCCCATAACTTTCCTAGGCTGGAATTAGCGGGACCCTGTTACCTGTCCCAGGCTGGACAGCTTTCTCCAGAAGGGGTCGGATGGGGCTGGAGCCGCGCAGAAGACGGTGGGAGGGGAGGATGGCGAGGTAGGCAGCTCCGTACACGGCCTCAGGGGCCGCTGTGTAGGCCGCCAAAGTCTCTCCCGTCTCCTGGCCGTTCACCTGGAGACCGACAAACCACACCAGTCTGGATACAGACGCAACACCACACCCACCAGCATAGCTGCTGCCACTCCACAAATCCCAGTCCAATCACAACAAAGAATGTATTCACTGTCCCTTCAATTTTAATTCCAAACGTGCCTAAACCTCTAAGAGCTCTACATTTTATTTTGCATTACATTTTTATAACTAATGAGACAAATTTCAGGACCACTTTCCTAAAAACAAAACCAGTAATTAATTCGAAAGCTCTCATTGTGTCATTTTAGAAATCAGTATTTCATAGAAAATGACATTATTGCATTATAGCACAATATCATTTGTGAGTCACCATCAGATAATGCACTTATAATTGGAAAAAAAAATAGATTTACCGTATTCTTCCTTCACATCTCTGCTAATTATTTGCTTTAATTATTTAATTAGTTATCACTTAACTCATTGAACAGTGTGAAGAAAATCTTGCTTGTTAGATTCTAAATAATAAAATTTCAAGGTACAAAAGCAAGTATTTCATAAACAATGGACTCAAAATCAGAACACACGAAAGTGACAGGTAAAATGCATGAAGTATGCATTAGCATTTTTGGAAACCTCTTGTAGGAAAAACTTAATCAGTACTAATGGACAGTACATTCATCAACAACAAAAGGCAACCTTGCACAATAGAGTTTGTATACCTACAGCCTGGTTGTATACGGAGTCTCATAGCTACACATTGAACGTTCAGGGAAAGGACTTTAGTGGGTCAGGTGAATTTGCTGTAAACTGCTGAATGCTCTGGAAGCTCAGGTAGCAATGTAACATGGTGAAAGGTAGTGCTGTTCCAAACCAACGTGATCATCTTACAGTGCAAGTAAAAGAATTCCTGCTGTAGAACCTGCAAAGAATCAACTTCATATCAAAAACTACTTGGCATGCACTTCCCAGGTGGCTAGTACGGCTATAGCATTTGCCATTGGGGCAGTGATGTGGTCCTAACTATGGCCCAGGATCCCGTGGTTCAATGCATGATTGGCCGTAAGAGCACTGACAGTGGCAGGGTTTTGGTTGGTGCGATTTTCTTCGCCTCCTCCCCTCATTAATGGCACAGTCTTCCTGAGCCAGCTGTGCTCCGCAGTAATGACTCTGCACCTCGGCTGGGGGACTACAGAATGAAAACAACTGGCTGCACAGTTTGAAAAATGCACACGCTACTGTGCACTATCCCAAATTGACAAATTGGGACAACACTACAAATACAATTGGAAATTCCAAAATGGGAGAAGTAAAATAACGGCTGGGAAGTTGTATAAAGATAAATTAAAAGGTAACCTTAGTTGAATCAATAACCGTATCACAAATAAAAAACCTGGGATGTAGAGTTTGAGTCGGTAGTTAGAATTATATGGAGAGTGGGAGACAAAGACAGTGTTAGTGTCCCACGTAACCAATTGCATAACCAAGTAACTAAAAAACTAATCATAGTAATGCTATAACCCATTAATGTCATTACTGTGCATAACTCTTACTATGCGTCCATAGAACACGTAATCCAGACTGATGTTTGACTACTCTCGGCATTACATTACAGGCATTTGGCAGACGCTCTTATCCAGAGCGACGTACAACAAAGTGTATAATCATAACCAGGAACAAGTATGACGAAAACCCTAGAGAGAAGTACCGGTCCAAGTGCAGGGAACAACCGCATAGTTCAACTTGGACCCTGAAGGTTAAACTGATTAACACTAACACAACGAGAACAGCAACAAGTCTATGGAAAAAATACAAGCAGTAGTTAAGACAGTTAATGCACCTAAGTCACCTACGAAACAGCTGCCTAGTTACAACCCTAAGCTTACAGTCATTTACAGGGGGGTAGGGAGGGATGGGGAGAGGTGCAGCCTGAAGAGGTGAGTCTTCAGTCGTCGTTTGAAATGGGTCAGTGTCTCAGCTGTTCTGACCTCCACGGGGAGGTCATTCCACCATCGTGGGGCCAGAACAGACAGGAGACGTGTTCTGGAAGTGCAGGTGCGAAGAGGGGGAGGTGCCAGGCGTCCTGAGGTAGCAGAACGGAGGGATCTGGCTGGCATATAGGGTTTGAATATCTTGTGGAGGTATGCTGGGGCCGGTCCCTTGACTGCCTGGTATGCTAGGACCAATGTTTTAAATTTGATGCGAATCATCTCATCTTCAAATCTAATTCAACACACTTACATATTTTACGTAACAATCACTGGCAGCTCTTTCTAAATTATCCACAATGTCCTACTCAGACGCCAGACGTATTACTCTTACCAGGCCCCGGAAGATACAATAATCCATTCTTTCTACTCAGAAATGTGATCCATTCTCACTCTTTAGAAATGTGATTTAAATTTTAATAAGAAAATAGTTTCCTCTGTATATGTTATTGCCCTTTCAAGAAAAAGCAATGTAATCATGGTCATGAAATTCATGAAAGACGCAGACTTGGAAAATGAATGAGTGGCAGAGTATCACCAGGGAAGATACGCAGTGTCTGGTAATGTCTGTGTCGAAAACTTCAGGCAGTCATCGAATGCAAAGGATTTTCAACCAAGTATTCAGCATGATGACTTTATTTAATATTATATTAACTCCTTAGTGCAGATGCCAATTCGTAGCAATCCTCGCCCATTTAGGTAGTGTTCTATTTAGGGCTTTATAACTCCAGATGTGATCATCACAGAGACGTAGAAAATTTCTTAAATGAAGCAAGACACTTGTACCATTTACAATACTAAGTTAGACTAGTATATATTTATATTTAGGTAGAAATAAAGTGCCACAAATGCAATTATCTTCTGAAAACACAAAAATGAAGTTGTTTGCCTTAAGTTTGAAATGAAATACTGAAAATGTCACATATAAAACAGGTAGAACTATATATTTTCTGAATCATAACCTACTGTGCAGAACTAATAAAGATCTATGAAGCAAAAAGTAAGCAGTATACCCTGGTGTCGTTTAGTGTCTCCAAATCTATCCAAAATGTCAAAATTGTGCAGTGCAGTAAATCATAACATTATCATATATTTCACAACAAATCAACTGTTTTGATTCATGGTACTCACTTTTGCATCATTTTAAACTGGGAATTACTGTCCTTACCACAGGAGTTATATCGAGTGGTCCAAAAACCTATCCAAAACCTCTCCAAAAATAAATAAAATGCTTATTGTCCATTATAAAAAATATAAATTTGCCCCATATGATAGTTTAAGATGAAACATTGATATCATATTGAAAAATAATGCAAAAACATTGTGACACACTGTGGTGCACATACCTAGATATGTAATCATTCACTAACATGTTTCTCTGTACTCTACACTATGTATCTTTTGTTGCATGAAGATGGGACGACATTGTACAAACATTACCATTTATGACCACACCAAGGGAAATTTTACATTTGTCTAACACATATCAGCACAGAAATTTTTAATGAGCATTGTCTATGCCCTACGTGGCAATTATAGCTCATGGAGATACTAATACCCCTCATTGTGTACAAAAAGATTCCAATAAAAAAAAAAAAATTGTTCAAGACAATAAATGACGACTGAATCTCAAAAGGGACATTTTTACATGTAATACAGTCTGTGTTTATAAAGTAATGAGACGAAACTAGCCAGCTATCATTGCCCGGCCAAGCCAATTGTCGCAGAGCTCACATTTTGTTTTTGGAATTGCTTTTTGCCATAACAACGCGAGCCACCCAGGGGCCCAAATTACAAATAAGAGGTTAACAGATGATGATGCATGATATACCTTTAACAGGAAGTCAAAGTAGCAGCCGGTGCAGTCCCCGATCCAGTTGGCCTGCATAGCTTTGACTCCATACCATTCAGGGAGTTCGGCCAGAGAGTCCAGGAGAGGCTGTCATACAAAGAGAAACACTGACATCACTTTCCCACCCCAGAAAACCACTCAAATTAGAAAGCCTCAGAATGCATTTTCTGTTCAAATCTTGTTCAAATCTACTGAGTTTTGAGGTAAAGCACAAAGGCGTCTGACTTCTGCCTCACTTCTATATACTTCCAAGTCCAACTGAACTCAGATATTGACCATTTAGGGGTTGTTTTACCATTTTCCTGTCTGTATTCTGACTAAAATAAGTACAGATTTAAGGCAGACCAGAGAATTCACTATGTGAAGCTGCACATTTAGCCAGTCAAGATCCTCACAGGAACTCATGCTTTAATGAGGTTTTGATACAGACAGCCAGTCCACTCTTCTATTAGCAGCGATTGTGCCATGGCTGCTCTTTTCACCCGCGTGGAGCCTAGCTCACCCCCCCCCCCCCCCCACCCCCCTTTCCAGATAAACCTGCAGCTGGGCTCTCCAGCTCTGAACAGAACCAGAGCTGCTGTACCCATTACCACCTCCAAACCACAGATCCTCAGAAGCACGGAAAAGCCAGACCCATCGCATCCTTCCGCTCTGCTCATTAACACTCAGTGACTAATGTGCTCACAACAAAGATGAAGTCTGTCACTTCACAAGGAGGGAGTGAGAGGGCACCATCCGTCTCATTTCACAAGTTCTCCGCATCGCATCTGCTCAAGAACATTGTGGATTAACACGTCGCCATGCTTTAACTTTTGCAGCCAAAACCTTTCGGGGGAAAGCTCCCCTCGTCTTCAGTCAGCAAACAATCTTTTGTCTGTGAGACAGGGAGGCAATGATTCATCTGCCCAGAGACACATTGCTAGCTGTCAGAACAAGAACAACACCACAGAAGGAAGGAAAATCTAAGTCCCTGTTTCAGCTGGGGCTTTGGCAGGAAGTATCGGAAAGACACAAACTACATAACATATTCTCAAAACCCTGTTTAACCGCTAAACCTATCTGAAGAACTGGAAGAACTGTCTCCATAGCAACCAAGCAGAGCCATAAAACACAATGTCAATAAAATGAATGCGCCGTGTAGGTGTATGTGTGTGCTTTAGTCACAGCAGATATAACTGAGCAGCACACTACCTCACTTATTGCAATACAAATATAGAAATGGCTGCATTCGCATGTATGTCTATACAGAAGCATTGAATTATGTGCAAGCAGATTAAATAATGAACTCTTAAAGGCATACTATGCAGGATTTTCACCTTTCAAATATTGTAAAACAACCATGCTCAGCCATTACTATGATGCACTGGCAATGTGTGTGTGTGCACATCTGCCCAGTCATTGCTGTCTTGCTGCCATGGGGTAGCACCGTAGCCTGGCAGGCCGCAGCCTAGAGTTCTTCAACCCTACTCAGTCTGCTGAAGGTGGAATGCGGCCTCACATCAAGCCATGCAGTAGGAGAGGCACATGACTTTGCAGCAATAAATATACAAAACTAAGCTAAAAATGCAAAAATTAAAAAAAATAAAAGCAACAATGAAACAATGTGTTTGTGCATATCCGTGCTTATGCCTGCAGTGCCCTCCAAAGGTATGAGAACAGTAGAGGGAAACTTGTCATTTTGGCTATATACTTAAGGAATTTTGATTTGAGATCAAAGGATGATCATGACAACAATCAGCTTTTATTTCAAGGTATTTACATGTGTCCCACCCAGCTGCGCAAAAGTAAGTTAACGGATGACTGACAGGTGTTTTTGCATGGATTGTTCACACATAAGACCAGTGAGTGGTTTTAGCCTTTGTTTTCATGTGGAGATTGCATTTGGAGTCAGAGGCATACACCATCATGAAGATCAGAGAACTAATTATGGTAGAAAACAACTGATCTGTAAAAAGACTGAAGAATTGATTAAGAAGGATAGCACAGAACAGGGTGTACCAATATAGAAGTATGGAAAGTCTTTCAAAAGAAAGAAACAATGGCCAATGACATCACCAGCAATCTCCAGAGGGCAGGGGTGAAAATATCATACACAGCAAGAACAGTTCTGGCACAAGGTTTTATGGATAGATGGGACCAAATAAACCTTTACCAAAATTATAAAAAGCCAAAAGTATGAAGGAAAGTAGGAACAGTCCCCCCCCCCCAATGACTTGGACATGAATGGCTGCTTCTGGAACAGGTTCACTCGTCTTTATGAATGGCTGCTTCTGGAACAGGTTCACTCGATGTTACAGAAGCTGGCAGCAGTAGGATGAATTTGGAAGTGTACAGACAGGCTATGTACAAATAAATTCTTCCAATCTCTTTAGCCGGTGCATCATACATGCATTTCACTTGCTGAAGAGGCGACTGAAGACCCCCCACAAAACAAATATCAACTGAATGCGGCTGCACTGAAGGCCTGGAAAGGCATTTCCAAATAAGATAAACGATTGCTGATGTCAGTGGATCATAGACTTGATGCAGTTACTGCACTTCAGGGCTATACAACCAAATATTAGACTTTATTGCTTTGATTCACTTTTAAGTTCATCCGTAACTTGAAATAAAAGCTGATTGTCTATACTTTACATAAACTTTTGATCTCAAATCCAATTACCTCAAGTGTATCGCAGAAATAATGAATTTCACTCAACTGTTCCCATACTTTTGGAGGGCACTGCTCTCTCAGTGTGAATACTCCACACGCAAAGTTGTCTCTGAGTGTGAACACTCCACACTCAAACCCGTTTCAGTGTGAACACTCCAGTGGCTAACCTTGGCATAGTTGGTGGTTCTAATGAACCACTGCTTCAGCATCTTCTGCTCCACCACCGCCCCGGACCTCCATGACCGACCACTCTCATCCACCTGCTCATCGGCCAGAACAGTCTGATCCACTGGATCCCAGTTCACCTGCGCCTGGATACACACACGCACACACACACACACACAGTGAGTGTGGTGCATAGGGATGTTGATGATTACGGTTATATTCTCTGGTGGAACATTGCACATCCGAGCTGTATTAGCCAATACCCAGCTGGAGTAAAATATACCCTGTAGAAATGTAAATGTAAAGGTGAAATTTGTCCACAATACATCCACCAAATTGGGACATGAAGCAAGTGCATTCCCCACAGAATTGCACCACAGGGCTTAAAGGGGAAAGGGTGGCTTGATGTTCTCCCTAAATGAATCCCACCTGAGTCTCCCCAGCACTCACTGAACTAAAACCAAGCCTGCAGCACAGTGTGATAAGCAGAGCAGGGAAGAGTGAAATGGATATTTCAGACACCATTATCTGAAGACAGGTCTTGCCTCCTTAATTTCCACATAAATAGTTCAGAGCATGACTGGCCAGAAAGAATATATAACTGAAAGTAAATAGAAATGATTTTACTGATTTTTCACACAAGAAGCTACATTTGGCATTACCTGTTAACATCACATCAACCACTTCAAAAGTGTTCTGTTTTGCATGGCCAAAGAGATGTCTGATCTAATCATCACAATACTTAAAGGTCCAATTTCTAATGCACCTTTAGGTCTTTGTGCACCTTTCCCAGCAGAGATTACAGTACGTCATTTAGAGCAAGCCGCAAAGGGAAGAGCACCTTACATGAGACACAGAACAGCCCTGAATGGACTGCAGTCTCATAGCAATGAGACACAGTTCCAGTTTATAATCAATAAAATGAATAGTTAATAATCAATTATATGACCACAAACTGCAGGTCTTTTTCAGCTACCTTAAAAAATTTCCACAGAGAGTTTTTTTTACTCTTTAGCATCTTAGTCCTCTTGTCAATATTAAACACAAAACTAATTGGGCAAAAACATTCAAATGTCAGGTCACCACTGTTTAATGTCCTTGTGGCCATACTTTAAAGGTTAATGGTGCTTATTTGATAAAAATTGAAATCATAAGTCTTAATGGAATGAAAAACCTTGGTAATCTCATTCAGGAGTTTAAACATGGTTTTTATGTAGTCTGTTTTCTGTTGTTTTATACATGCTATGCTGGCTTGCATTAAACAAGGGAGTGGTACAGTCATGTTCTACACAAAGCTCTTGTGGTCCTGTCATAGCAAGGGCCTATTTAAACTGGGGGTTATAGAGTGTGCTAAAGACATCGGCTCCTTGTACCTCTTTCTGATAGGCCAAGCCTGCCTCAAACAGTTTCACAAAGAGGTACTGGGTCCACTGATAGTAGTCCGGTAAGCAGGTTGTGATTTCCTATCCAGAGAAGAAAACAGGACGTGTAAATTTATTAAAATACCATACCATATGACAAAGATTCTACACACATTTACTGAAGAACTTTAAGGCTGTAAAATGCAGGGTAATATGAGCAATCAACAAACACTGTTTCAAAACTGTTTTCTGAGTAATTATCTGACATGTAAATTCAATTTACTGACATCCATCAGATGGTATGAGACCATGCTTGACCATACTTTTGAATGCTGGATGGAGGGAACATTTCTTGTATGCTCAAGTAGAACACATACACTCATACACACACAAGACACTCATACATGAACATGTATACATGCACACACACATGAACGGGGAATAAGGGTGAAATTTGGCAGCCCTCCTCACTTACCCTGTCCCAGTTAAAACAGAGACCCAAGCTTTCCAACTGCTCCCTCATAAGCTGGATATTACTGCGGAGAGTAAATAAGACGTATTACCTCAAATGGAACTGTTTTTTATTTTTTTTACAAGAAGCTAAACATAATCTTAATAACATAAACAAGACAAACAAACAAACATTCAACATGTTATTTAAAAATATTTAACATATTAAAAAAATGATATATTTTATAGCCCACAATAAAAATTAAATAATGTACACAATAAGGGAGAGAAAATGAAAGGACAGTGACAGATTGAAGAGGTTAAAAAATGGATTCAGAGAAGGAGGGTGGCAGAGAGCAAATAACACAATTACAGAAGGACACAAGTAGAAACAGAGAGGGATAAACCACTGTAGGTTTAACCCATGGCAGTTTCACGGCACTAGTGATTGTCTACATCTTAAAATACAATTGCACAAAAAAAGTAAAGGGACAGGAAGAGATTCACTCCATTAAAATGGTGGCACAGTTCGCTCAACACGGGGGGACTGATAAACAGCAGGCTGTATGAGGAACCTCAGCCATTGTACCCCAAATATATCTCCCTCTCTCAGCCTCATCAATAAATATCCAATACTAATTCCCAGTCACAGCTGGATCCTGAAAGCCCAGACGCACACTCACACCCTGTCTATGCCACAGACCTACACTCACAGTAATACTTTAACAACCGAGCCAATCAGCCACTTCATCCGTTGCTTTCTTTGAGTAGAAGACAGCATGAGGAAAAGGAAGGGGGGAAAGAAAATGACTGTCGCAGACATGAAGAAAACCAAGAAAGAAAGGAAAACAGGAAGCTTGAGAGCGTTAGTACTGAGCAGAGGAAAAAGACAAACAGAGCGACTGAGAGGGAGTAAGAGAAGAAAAAAAGAGAGGAAGGCAGCACCTTTTGGTCCACTCCTCTGGGTCTAGCTCTCGCTCAATAGCTGCATTCTCTGCGGGGAGTCCGAATGCATCCCAACCCATAGGGTTCAGCACCTGCAGATACACCACAAATACTGAGACCCCAACGCCTGGCACTCTGCACCAGCACAAACACCGATACAGCCAAACTACACCGCAAACACAGGGAATCTGAAACTGCACCTCTAACACAAAGGATCTCATGCAGCTGTAGCACAGGGAATCTCAATGTGCAGTCTCAGATGTGTATTTGATGCATAGATATAGCCACTGAATCACAACAACCACCCCGTGCTCTCACAGGGACTTCCTAACGGATGAAGGGAAGCAAATATTAACTCCAAACACAATTAGCCTATGCTAAATCTATTACTACAATTATAATACTTTCACATCAGCACTGTTATTGCCTTCTTGTACGCGCACTTTGCTGAGCTGCAGAAATGGGTAACCGATATTGTGGGAGGAAACGGTGTGCTTAGACTGCTCTGGATAAAGCCATCTACTGAGTGAATGAACACATAATGACTCAACATGGGTTCTGTCTCCATCAGGACCCATTCCATCAAAGCTTGATCAAACATGAGCATTTTCTTCTGAAAGACAGACGACATCACTCATCACATCCATGATTACATTACTATACAATACATCCATAGAGCATATAATGAATGCAACATATATCACAAATATACCACATGAGCGCATGAAAGCGCATGAAAATTTTCATATTATCTGTTCATGCCTGGAAGCTGACAAGGTTATCTTGTCAGACACAGGTGATGATCAAGTTATCTCAGCATGCTCCAGAAAATCCCCACCCCTGAAAAAATAACTAATCTTGCAATGTCACTTCTCTTGTGAGATACTACTCACTCTCTCTCTTTCCCTCTCTCTCTCTGCGAAAACACTTCTACTCTGGGGAATTTTAACTCACAATCCTGTTTATGCCTCAGCCACCATACCCTTTGGTAAGTGCAATTTAGATCATAAGACAAGACAGTGAGACAGTTTAATCCCTGTTTCTGCTCTCTCCCTCTCCACCTCTCTTTCTTCTCAAGCTGGAGTAACAGGGCACTGACTACAACAAGTCTAAAAGCTTCTGACGACATTTATGAAAATCTGTATCCTTGGCAACTGCGAAGAGCCTCATTTGGAAGCAGAGCAGTGGCAGCCATTAGGCTAAGTCAGTGCCAGTGAGGTTGTCTTCGACAAAGACATGACTATGGGTAAACATTAAAAAGACCCAATTTGTGCATATAATAATTATGAAGTTGTACAGAGGTGTGGTATTTTCTATCTAGGGTAACTGACTGATTTTTAAGAAACGGCTGCAGTTCTGGTTTAATTTCAGAGAGGTATCAACAACGTACAGTGACAGACAGGTTTAAGCAAAATTTTTGTCCCTGCATTACATCAACACGAACCAAAGATCCCAGACAACTAGAACCCCAATCTTTAACCCTGTCAGTGTCCACAATCCACCCTCTCAGGAGTAGAGGCTGTGGGTAGTCAAGTGAGCTTGGATATTCATGTGGCAGATGATTGATGCGCAACAGACTGACAGTGGGAGGATCCCTTCATATAAAATAACTATGAATCTGGTTTCTGACTCATAAGACAGGGGAGATGGCACATTTAGATCTTCTTTTGTCTGGAATCTGAGACAATGGAAGAGTAGGGGGTACAAATATTATTCAACTAAATACAGCCATTTCACACTAAGAGAGAAGAGCTTAGCCTTTGATTTTGGGCTGTGGTCAGCTAATCAGGTCCTGAAGCACTACACCCCAGCCATGTCAGATTTTTTATTTCTGACCTCCAGCCACCTGCTAAGAGGAGAATCTTCTCACGTCCATACTCCTCACTTGCAAATCTTCGGTGGGAAAATTATCAGGAATACAGTTTCTTCACTAAAATCCCACCAGCATCACCATGATGTCACGAAAAGTTCTGAAAGTTCCGCCTTTCTGTCTTTGACAAGGGCTCTACTTATCACCATTAAAAATGTTGCAGGGTTATTACATGTGTGAACACTATCAACAGATCCCTTTGCTGAGATAAACTATTTAGGTTAAACACACACACAGACATACACAAACAATACCTCAGTCTTCACAACTGAAGTAAGAACAAACTTAAGTGCATGCCTCCGTTTTTAAACTCAAATCAATATACAAGCAGTCAACCATCTCATGACATGACAATGAGGTTTTCAATTTCTCTGCTGAGACACACAAAGCAATGCGGAGGACAGTGTTCGTGAGTGGCCTTCACCAACCAACAGCGGAAGAGGCGCCTCTGAAAAACGGCACTTCCCTTTACAGGAGCTCTGACTCATTGTATGTTCCTTCAAAAAACCTTGAATTTTCTATGCTGTGGTTCTATTTGATTCTAGCACCATAGGGAATGCCTGGGACACCTAGTGAGGTGGTAGGCAGGTCCTGGGCGTATGTACGTGTGTGTGTGTGTGTGTGTATGTATACTAGGAATCTGAGATTTCATCACCCTAAAAATAATGATAAACAAACCTTTAAGAACTGCGTCATGCAAAAAAAGCCCATGGAGCGATGCAAATTGCTTGAAATCAGGTTGAATAGTTTTAAAAAATGTCTTGCCCGGAGACGATGAAAAAAGTCCTATCTGTACTTTTTATGAGAAAACAGGAGATAGTTTTAAATATAAATGGAATGCACTTCTTATTTCAGCCCTTTGGCTTAAAACAAAGATGTACGGACATATTCAGTAACTACATGCAGAAAAGATCCACAACCAATATTTTTATATGACTTCCAATATTATTTTCAAAAGAAGGTGAAAACACTCAAACGTTTTCGCATATTGCCTTCATCAGTGGAATGGTGTTATATGCTGATGGTGAACTTATATACCCAGCTCTATACCAAAAATAAGCACTGGCAAGAAATGGGCAACAAGCCCAAGGAAGAAAGTCCTGCTGTATCAGATTCCTCATACTGCTAAATGAAAACAACAAAGCTGCAGAAAATGCTAATTACTAGTTACTGTGATAACACACCTCAATTGCCTGATTTATCCATCCATCCATTATCTACACCCGCTGGTTCTTGGTCAGGGTTGTGGGAGGTGCTGGAGCCTATCCCAGCATGCATTGAGCGAGAGGCAGGAATACACACTGAACAGTTTGTCAGTCCATTGCAGAGCACACTCACCATTCACTCACACACTCATACCTAGGGGCAATTTAGACTCTCCAATTAACCTAACTGGCAAGTCTTTGGACTGTGGGAGGAAACCAAAGTACTCAGAGTACCCACTGCACCACTGTGCCACCCTTGCCTGATTTAAATAAGGAATAAAAATTATATCTTACTATTTTAACATTATTAACATTTAGGAAAGGACAGGGTGCATCATATATCCATTTTACGCACTATGTTATTAAAAATGTTATTAAATGACTGCGTTCAGGCCAAACTTAATAATTAACATTACCATTTTAATGGTTAACCAATAAGAACTGGTAGAACATTTCAAGTATACAGCCCGTGTCTGTACATGTGTGAAAGAGTGAGTATGAGTGACAGAGTACACGATGGTGTGTATGGGATGCCGTTGGATCTTTGCAGTTACCTCCTGATCAGAGTCTCAAGAGAGCGAAGGGCGGGGCCCATACCTGGTGCCCTCTCATCCTTTGAAAGTGGGCGATGGCGTCGCTGATGGTGTACACACGTACATGGCCCATGTGCAGGCGGCCTGATGGGTAGGGGAACATGGACAGCACATAGAACTTCTTCCGCTGGGAATTCTGGGTCAGCAGAGACAGAGGACAACAAGCAGGGCCATTAACATATGGGCACAAAACAATACAAGATTTAAAGGTCCAGGAAACTGGATTCAAATTGTTGTTATAGTCTCCATAGGTAACAACTGATTGTCTTAATAATTCTTTCAAGTTTTGAACCTAATTATAACCATTAAATGACATTAAACACTTTTAGATTATTGTGACCTGCTAAACAGATTAGGACAGGGTGGGCCTGTATTGTCCACTCATTAATATTCATACATGTAAAACAACCATTCCTCGTCGCTAGGTTAGAGCTGCTTGTAACTATCTGACTACCCGACAACATGAAAGAAAGCAACAAAAGATCACATGTCTGTTCTGAGACCACCGGGAGTGTCACTAGCAGCAACAGTTGGGAGGCACTGCATCATGCAGCAGCACTAAGTTTTTAGAAAAACCACATTGTTTGCATACCTAGTGGATGAAGCCCTCGTTGTAAAAATGGGCACGACAAATATTAACTGTTGCGATTATTGCAATATTGCAGTGCCTGTGGGCCTCTGGAAATTAAACCCATTTCTTGTGAGTCTCTTCATTTTTTGGAAAAGAAAAAAACATATTTTTTCTTCTGCATCCAGAGAAGGCACAATGCTTAGGCATTTCCATCTTAACTTGCCAGCACAAAAGTGGCGAGAGCAACTTTGACATACTACAAGTAGAAAGAATTTCATAGTGGTCATTTTGGTTATAGCATTTTAGTGATGTACATTGTACCCAGTTAATCCCGCCCACCAAAAACCTGCCATTTTTTTGCAGGAATAATTTAAAAATATTTCAGCATCATTTGTGAAAGCAAAAAAGTATTAAAACAACAAATCAGCACAGAATTCACAGATTTCAGTTTCATGGACCTTTAAAATGATTCCAAAGACTTGAAAGATTCTTAACTTCTCTTGAAAAGGTCAGTAGAGGCCGTGTCATGGAGAAAGGTGATAGGGGGGCTTCTGTATTCAGCTGTCAATCATGGCAGCATATAAAATGTTGCATGAGAAAACACAAAGACTCGTAATAGTTACGTGTAATTCACACCATGCATATATTAATGACAATCGTATCAACTTTTAGAACTTTTAGAGTGTCTGACAACTCAACAATTTTCTTTTAACTGCAGAGATTTAAGTGCAGATATTCACTCCTCCAAGTGACAGAGATCAAAGCAATGGAGAACATTTATCTCAAAAGCCAGTACTGGATTTACATTTTTAACATTTCTGCATAGTACATAGTACATCTTTGAATTTTTACAAAGGTGGTTTAATATAGTTTTCATATTGCTGAAAGCTGTGGCTCACTGAACCTTTCATTTTAAGGTGACTGAATGGAAAAATCAGAGAGCAGCAGGCATATAATAGTAAATTAATAAACTCCTTTATGTAGATGACAGGGAGAAATGATAGCCTGTGGTACTGACACAGCACCATATTACTAAGCCAATGACAAGTAATTTTGCACAGCATAATTTGGCACAGCATCACACGGGGGGGGCGGGGGGCACCAGTGACCCCCCTATGGAGTCTGCGTGTCTGCAGTCTGCCTGGATCACCTGCATATGTCTTGTACTCTTCTGGAACAGTGACAGCGCCACTCAGCAGGTAGACTACAGTGAGCAGAAGCAGAGGCTGTCTGAATGCACTTCAGAAGAAAGCACATGCTCGTCTGCACTTTCCCGATAGGACAGAAGCCATGACAATGCTCAGACAAGCCTACAGGCGCATAACTGGACATTTCATTGCTGTGGATAGCAATATTAGATATGCAATATAAATTAGAACGTGTGTGAAATTAATATGAGGTTACTGAACATTTGTATTCATGCATCAGCACAGGAAGAAAACTGTTCTGATGCATACTACCCATTAGACAATGTCTATTGATGGCAAATTGGTTCCTGGCACCCACAAATAACCAATTTGCATAAACCTCAATAGAAGCCCTTTGGATATTCTAATTAGAGCAAGCCTAGTTCTCAGAAAAACCTCACATTTCCACTTCAGAGTTTTCATATTTATTCATTTTTGTGTTGTTTTACCATTTTTTGAATACCTTGATTGGGAGCTCTGATAACCAGCAAGCATTTCAGCCTACACATACCCACTCTGAACCCCCTTACCCAAGTGCATTGTTAAAAATAGAAAACTTACATGCAAACAACCTGAAGAGCCTGCTAATTAAACAGAGCAGATTTGTAAAAAAAAATGCAAGAGGCTGATTTACAGTCTAAATACCTGTAAACCTGTCCAAATCAGGCTCGCTCCACAGGGTGTATATCAAACTAGCATCTGTTTATCTCCCCACAGCAACGCCCACAAGGCAACATCACTGCATGCAACATGCCACTAGATTTCAGCTATTTTTCCATCAGTGAAATGTATTCCATAGGAAAAACACAGGCAACAGGTTTTGCAGATTATCTTTGGCCTTATCTTATCACACCTACGTGAGGGGAAAACGCAGAGTATACTTTCCTCAGATATTAAGTACCCAAGGCATACCAACTGCTGCTGACATGGGGTTTACATGAAGAAAATAAATTAAGCATATGGCCACTGACTGACTAAAGCAGCAGATTTGTTTTCAGTGACCAGTTTCAGGTAACATAAAAATGCATGCAAAAACATGCACACAACCACACAGAAACAAACACACAGGGTATCTTATTCTTGATTTTGTCTCTGGTCGGTTAGAATTAAACAAGCTGGCAAGGACACACTTATATAATTTGAAATGCTCTATATTCTAGTAGAAATATGTTTCGCCCAGTCAATGTGCCAGTCTGTACTGGTCCCACAGTAGTGAAACAAACTTCCTAAAGTGGTCAGGATGGCAGAATTACTGGTCATCTTCTGACACAGACTGAGGACCCACCTATTCAGACTGTAACTTTGGTTCTCCTCCAATCCCCACCCTGTAGCCCACCCACCATGTGAATAAATGTAATATACTTCTTTTTTGTTTCATTTGGTACAAAGCCGTTCTGGGGATCTGGAAACACTGAGTCAAATCTGATTCAGGTTTTCAGAGTCAGGCTCTCATTTTGTAGCTATAAATTGGTTTAAAAGACAACCAATATTCCAACAAGTTGGAAGAAGACCTCAATACAAAATATTTTTTTCCACGCTGTGTGAAAGATGCAGTATAATAACACACAGCATGATAATAACCTGTCTGTAGTTGACAAATGCAATCAAAAATTCCAGCATATTCGGCAATCATGCAACTGAACACAAAGTGATTCAAAATCAACATACTGTAGGTGGACCTTGTTAATGTATTTAGTGAGATCTCTCATATTTTGTCAGATTAACTCACAAGACAAACTAAAGATTGTCTTAACTACTGCTTGTATTTTTTCCATAGACTGCGTTGTTGCCGTTCTCGTTGTGGTAGTGTTAATCAGTTTAACCTTCAGGGTCCAAGTTGAACTATGCGGTTGTTCCCTGCACTTGGACCGGTACTTCTCTCTAAGGTTTTCGTCATACTTGTTCCTGGTTACGGTTATACACTTTGTTGTACGTCGCTCTGGATAAGAGCGTCTGCCAAATGCCTGTAATGTAATGTAATGTAATGTAAGATTACACTTGGCCTAATTTACGTTGGGAATACAAAAGGCTGAATACTTATCAATGAAGTAATTTTTAGGTTTTGATTTTTTATTTTCTGAAAACTTCATTTAATTTTGACATTACAGAGTAAGGTATATAGGTGTACAAATAAATCCCATTTAAATACATTTTTATTTAAATTTGCAACACAGCAAAACAAAATAATTAATGGGAGGTGGGAAATTTCTGAATGCACTGTATGAATGTGTGTTGTGTGTACATGTGTGAGATATACTGTATATATATATATACACACACACAGACACACAGACAGGTGACAAACTGATGGGACACAAAAGTGTCTTAGTAAGGTGATATATATATTTATATATATACACATATATATGTGTGTGTGTGTGTGTGTGTGTGTGTGTGTGTGTAAAATACACATACATCTCCTGGCCTACATCTTTGTCCACTTGGTCCACGGATGACTCACCTCCTCCTTCTGAATATCCCTACGCCACTGATCCTTGATACGAGGGTACCACCACTGCTCCACTTTGCGGCGTGTCTCTACTCGATAGTCCCTCTCCCAGACACCAGTCGCACTGAACAGGGTCCTGCAGCAGGATACGAGGTGGCAGGCTGGGGCAAGGGGCATGCCCTCACGCCCACACGACCGTGACAGAGCACGATGGCTCAGTGCCACCCAACAACCTAATACCTGCATGCTTCAATCACCTGTGAAATGCAAGGATAAGGATACACTGATAAGAATTTGTAAACAAACCCCACAGAAAGTCTATATATCGCAGTCTTGCATTGCATTGATGGTTTTTAGAGGGCGACCCCTTGTAACTTACAGGGTTGAGTCACACTCCATCAGAACTTTCCCTCAGTTTAACTACATTGCAAGGCCCTGCCTCCTCAGATGTCTAGAGGGCTTTCTGTGAAACCTGCAGGATTTGTCTACACACAACCACACACCACGGTCTCAATTTCCAAGTCACTCACACGCACTTGCGTCATTCACTAATGCGAACATTGTAAGAATGCGTCATTTTCAGAAACACTTTAAGGTGTGCTACAGACACTTGAAAAAATAATCAATACATTGAAGTAGCGTATCTGACCTCCTGCACAAAGTTTAATTTCCTCAGGGTTTTACACAATAGCTAGCAGAAACAACCATTGAGGAGGCGATAATTAAGAAGCTGCCTTCGGGAACCCACGTGCAGTTCTTTAATGAGCGCTCCGACTGTGTCGCGAGTGGACCGGTGACTTATTACAGCAATACGGAGGCTACATCCATTTCAGGTCTGAAGTGGATGTTTTGATCGTCCACTGCGGATAAGTAGTTAACAAAGAGGACGGCTAAATTATTGCGCAGATTCTCTAAATAAACGATTCTGGATAAGAAGATATTGTAAATTGAAGGCACGAAGGCAAGTCTAAGAACGATCTCTGTTCTGTATGGCTGGTAAAAATTAGCAGGGCACCAAACCTAATTGATAACAAAGCTCTTACACTGAGGTTTAAAAAATCTAAAGGAGTGACATTTCCATTTACATTTTGTAAAGTAAAAAAATGGAACAAAGATTTCAACCAAACTAATGTTATCGTTCAATGAATTACATTGCCAGATTGGGAAATACCACTGCTCGAAGTTAATCTCAGTACAATTTGTATAACGGATGCAATGCATGTTTTGCTGAGCGCTGGGCAAAATGTGAGGTGACAAGAGACGCTTGTCAGCAGCAACTGATACTTAACAGATTTCACCTCTTATACGCCCACCTAGCTACATGGTGAAACGGCTGGAGACTTCTGCTGTCGAGCGCTAGTCCAGTCAGCACTGTCAAGGTTCTGTATGCGACTGTTGCTATGGTTACGGTTCCAGACTCAAAATGGTAATGTTTAGTAAAGGGTCTTTATAATGACATATCCACCGAAATAATATGTTTGACACATAGCTAGCTACCTGCCCAGTAAACCATCCAGACCAGATATAGTAGTTATTTAAGTAAGCTATGTCCGAATAATGATCATTGGCTAGCAGAGCTAGAACTTCGGCCCTTTGAGAATGTAAATGGATATCAAGCTAAAGTAGCAACAAATACGTTTAATTCTTGTATTGATCAACTCCTCTATTGGTCAAGGCAACATAGTTAGATAATATCTACAAAATAACTTAATATTAGTTCAGAAACCAGTAATGGTTAGACGAACGATATAGCTAAGTTACATGCCAACGTTACCGCCATACAGAAACGTAACATAGAAAGTAAGCACACTGTCATTTTGTGTTATGACACAGTGTAGTGCGTATTGTGCTACATCTAACGATGTTAGCTATTTCTCATAATCTAACTACCTAACTCTGGTTAAACACACACACACACACACACACAAATGCTATCAGAAAGTGTGCATCGTAGATACAGCTCGCTAACCAAGTCCAAATTTCAGTCAACTCAACATCTCGCCTGTTACCTAGCTAACCATTGTTAGCCAAGTTACCTGGTTTCATTTATCGTGACCTTGGCAGTACCGAGTAGCTAGCTAACGTTAGCTAAAGCTAACTGTCCATAGCGACCAATCGCTACTCTGACAACTTGTACATTCACTTTTAACATAAGGTTACTACGTTTGTTTGATAACCGAGTAAAGTATAGGTCAGCTCTAGAGCTGATATCTGATGTAATGTAAGCTTAACCGAGACATGCTTTTAACCGAGAGAAGCCTAGAGAAATGCGTTTTCAAATTCTCCTGTCCAAAAACTGCTAGCAAGAAACTGTATTGTCAACCAGTATTGACAGCTGACGTTGGCCAGTCAGGTTACGATTCGATATGATTATAAGCTAACGTAAGGGAACTTACAACCTTACAAAACACGAGATTCCAGTTCCCTAAATTCTCGGTGTTTCTTTCGCTCATTTTACACAAATGTTGCTTGTTACAGTTGTGTGTTAGCTAGGTCTAGCCATAGGGTCTAGCACTAGTTACTTCTGATTATTTCTGTGACTTTACTACTTACTGTGTTCAACTGCAGTAACAAAATGGTTCCGTTTTAAAGTTACTGTAACAACTTGATTCCAACTGGCCATATTGTACACGGAGAACTAAACCTTAAAATGTTACATTAATCTAGCTAGCTAATATTCCGTAATGAATCATTTGATGTAGCTAACCCACCGAGCTAACCAAAATCACATTTCATGACTGACGCCGCCATTTTATTCAAATCAAACTTTATTCGCAATACTTTAAGGAAACAGTGACAACGTGCAGTTATTGATTGTATTCTAGCGTTGTATATAAAAAAATCCAACTATGACTTTGCACGGAAGTTCGACTCGAAAAAACATGATTATTTTTGGTTCATGTATATTTTGTTTGTTTGTTTTTTTGTTTTTGTTTCTTATTTTTAACAAAAGATGTCTTGGGGTTGGTGATAATTGTGGTACAGGAATTCTCAGAGAAATTAATGGTCATGTCAGTAGAATTATATAGATCAGAGCCTCTCAGTAGATTCAGGTTTCTTGTGCTGTTGCAGTTAACCAGGATGGCAACATCTTAGAGTTTAAAATATTTGGAACTATCAAGGAAACAAACCATAAAATGCACAAGCCATGTGTAGTTATATGTAAGCAGTTGATGCATAAAGTTGCAGAAATTACTTTGGTGTTTGTGCTTGCATATTAATGAGACCACAGTACTACTGTGCTGGAAGGTTATACAAGGTTTTGGGATTCTAGAAGTTGGTCCCTATTATTGAGTATGAACTGACTCAAGCAGTACAATTTGAGAACATTTCATCTGGGTGTTTTCCAAGCAAATAAATTAAAATAACTTCATATCACTGTTAGCCATTACAATATTCATGCCAAACATAGAAAAAAAGAAACACTTAAACAGAAACTGAAAAGGGCACAAGCAGCATGAAATTAAATGAATTTATAGGTAATTTCCACAGCAGTAAAGCAATCATGTTTATGTACTGGCTGTGTATCTGCCCATCCCACTGGCTGCTATCATAGGGAAGACCCAGCAGTTGCTATTTAAATTGAAATGGACATTGAAATATTAACAACACAATAATTTTATCGAAGACTATTTTAAACCTGTCAGTGCATTTGGACAGAATCAGAATACTGCTAGCACTAAATAAACAGCTGATGGCTTTCTGAGTTTATTATGTAGTCGATTGGATATATTGTCTTGTATTTGTTCAGCTGAACAATAAAATCTTGACATGAAATATCCCACTTCATATGATGCTCTACTTCTCATCTTACTTGTATTAAGAAATGTAAATCAAAGCTAAAACAATACAGTTTGCTTTACCTTTTTATGTAGTGCCTGGCAGGCACAAGAATTCACTGTAGAATATTCTGCTTGTTACCGTAGCAACCCTTCATCTCCCTAACACCAGATTGTTTTCTGCTGAATGATTTAGATTCGTGGAACTAGAGGCAAAGTGAACGCGCAGAACTCACAGCCATTGAGCTTATGAAACATTCATGGCCTTTAGCCACCAAGCCAGAGTAGTCAGTGGTACCCAGAATCACTTCTATCCATATTTCAGAGAAAATATATAATAAAAAACTCCATGCTCTGTTATAAACCTGTATTAATGCTGTGAGCAACCCAGAAAACACCAAGAAAGTAACTGAAATGGACAGTCAACATCTGACCCTTTGTGTCTGCATAGTACAATAACAAAAACAACAATAATCATACTGAAGAAATGCTTTGAAGTTTTGGGCAATTTGTCGCATTCATTTACGTTCATTATATGATTATAGTAAATATTTAGGTTGTGTTTTTGGCCAAAGTGTAGGTGCAACTGAGAAAGATTTAATTTTTTTTTCTTAAAAAATAAAAAAATACACTTACCAAGCCCTGGTAAAATGTATCATATCATCTTATGTAAAATACTCAGGCCTTCCAATTTGCAAGTTCCAGCACCAAACCAAACAGATAAAAAGAGGGGTATCTTTCTCTAAGCTACAAGCAATGAGAGAGAGAGAGAGAGAGAGAGAGAGAGAGAGAGAGAGAGAGGATATGTAGTAGGGGCCAACATATGAAATTTGCCATAATATCTCATGATAGCAAAAAATAAATAAATAAATAAATCGAGGCACCCTCTTTTATTGCAGATGACAGAGAAGGCAGGATCCTACCAGTTCAGCTTTCCAGCTTAGGGCTTCAAAGCATTGATATGATGAAATTATGGGAAAAAATCAGAGCTGTGGGTAATCGTGTGCTAGTCTATGCATTCTGTTAACAGGAAATCCTATTGTGCTGCTCAGTAGAATGAAGGAGGTTCACAAAAATACTCTCCGCGAGAGCAAATGTGTTTTTATTATTTTGTTCTTGGATTCTTTGATTCAGAAAGGTAGCTAATATGAGGTTGATGTTATCTGACTTAATGTGATTGACAAATCTTCACCTTTGTGCTGCAGTGATGTGTTTTCCAGGAACAGCCTTAATGATAATTCTTTATTAATATCTGTTATTAACTATGAAAAAGGGAGTATTTTAACTTACAGAAACAAACACAGTATCTGCAGTCAAACATAAAACCTTAGGATGAAGCAATATTATTGAATTTTTTTTAAGATATTTTGCTAACTTGCAAAAGAAATTATTTGAAGTTTTGTGCAATTTGTTGGTGCAGTTAAAAAAAAAAAACATTTTTCTAATGAATTTGCATGTCAGTGATTCAGTGGGTACTCGGGGGTGAGTGTGTGGGGTTGAAGATGGAGGAGGAGACTTCTTTGATTGTAAACAAAGCATGGGCCACAGCATGGCTGGAAAGTCCTGCATCATATGCCTTTACACAGCTGTGACACTGGGGGCATTTACATGC
Source organism: Anguilla anguilla (assembly GCF_013347855.1). Lineage (NCBI taxonomy): Eukaryota > Metazoa > Chordata > Actinopteri > Anguilliformes > Anguillidae > Anguilla > Anguilla anguilla. The sequence goes on along the minus strand of NC_049201.1, from coordinate 56,881,401 downwards.
ACACAAATACTTTGATCTTACCCCGTTATGGCAGTACTCTGATTATTAAAATTGTCATGTAAATGCATTTATCTGTATGGGCCTCATTCACAAAACTTTTCTTAAATTGTTCTTACTTTTGTTCTTTAAAATGTTCCTACAAAAAACCAATATGGAATTCATGACACACATGAAGACCTTTTTTGTGCGTATCCCAGGTGTATGAGATGATGGATGCTAACAGTTTGTAAATTTTAAATTTCATGTGATTAGCATAAGGAGACAGCCTTGAACAAATACAATAAAAAAATGATGAATTCAGAAATGTTCTTGGAAACATTCTTACACACAGTTTATGATGAAATGGGATCATACAAATGTTTTGTAAATGAGGCCAATTATTTTAATCAGGTTAAGGTCATAATGGACATATTCAAAACTGACACCTGCATTTTTGCCCTATCTTTCAATTTGTAGAGGTCTTGCTCCAATTTCTTTCAGCTTTTTGAAATTGCGCATGTTAGGCAGAAGTCAACGATCCTGAATGAAAACAAGAATGACTGTCTTGTTCTTTGAGCATATGCCAGTCATGGAAAAGAGTTTTTTTAAATGCAGCAATTGAAGTAATTGCATTGCTTACATCCAATAATTTAATATACTGGCATAAACTGATTACTCCCAATAATCAGGCTACTGGTGTGCATTTTAATTTAGCTACTTTCCTCCATTCCATCAGCACATTGATGACAGCCAGCTACAACGACTCTTCCTTTTCCAGCATTAGGAGGGGAGGGAGAGGTCCTGAGATGGCTTGCAGAACATAACTGTCTTTATGTCTCACATTCTGCCATTTGAAAACTTTCCTTCTCAATATTATGCAGAATCTGTATTCAATTCATTCAGAGTGCACACTAGACTGTGTACCCCACTCTCAGAGACAGTACAGTTTCTGGGTGATCATCAAAATATTATGAACATGAATTTGAACATAAATAACAGGAAGCAGGTTCAATCCCTTTCAAATGATATATATATATATATATATATATATATATATATATATATACATATATATATATATATATATATATATACATATATATACATATATATACATATTTGGCAGACTGGCTAGTGGAATATACAGGGAAAATATATGTACTTTCTTCCATTATGGCATGGATTTGAATCCCTGTTCTCATGGCTAACTGCTGTAACATAGTAATGTTACAGCAGTTAGCCATGAGAACAGGGAGTGCTGAGGGGCATGCCAAGGAGGAATGCATTACCTATAATCCATCATAATTCATGAATGCACAGGTGTCTAAGAACAACTATATTAACATTATAGAACAACCACTGAGTGCATTGTCATGCTGCGAGAGTTCTCTGTTACAAATTCTTTAAGAGGCTAGATCCTTCTTCAGTGAGTGCTTGATTGTTCTTAAATACGATTCAGAACCTCCTAGCCTGCTTTCATGAATTATTCAACAAGAGCCTCCCAACTTATTATTTAACTGGCTAAAATTAGAAAGTAAATACTGCATACTGCAGAGGGGATGAGTAAGCGGAAGGAGATGGCAGCGCAGCTAGCCACCCCATGGCGAGAAAGGGCTAGTGGTGGGGCGGAGCTAACAGGTTTGCAGCTGTGCGATAGTGAGAGCAAATTCCATGAGCAAATACTGCTGCAACCTGCCCCCCTGCTGGAGGTAGCGAGTACACTTACTTGTGGTGTGCCAGCGGTCTGACTGCAGGGGACTACAGGAACCCTCCACCGAGCCCTAGTGGTGAGTTGGTGGCACGGGATCCGACTACTAGTTATGGGAGCTCCGGCGGAGCCCCTGTCCAAAAAGTCATGGTCAGGGAGAGCTCTCAGCCAGATCCTGCTCATTAAGTTAACAATCTCAGGAGGGGTACATTCTCTCATCATTCATCTGCTTGGCTGCTGGACTTTGTTAAACTCGGACTGAGTTAAAGTGAGCCTGCTACAATGTTGTTGCCCATTTTTTAAAGGGGGGGGTAGTGTACCGGAGGTTGGCTAGCTGCCACAGTTTATTCAGTTTACTTCCTGGTTTCAGTCTAGGTCTGTTTAGTTAGCCAGTTATGTGTCACTTCAGAATGTACTGTTAATTTGCATGAGGGCTGCAGGCAAGGTATAAATATAGCTTGAGACTGCGGCTTGGGGGGAGTGTGTCTCATTGCCAGTTCCTGTGATACCATGTTTACTTAAACTTTCTTTGCGTGTTAAGAAATTAGTGCAACTGCTGGATCTGTCTGGTCTGTGACAATAAAAAAGTGTGGAGGCCAAAAGAAACTATTCAAGATCCAAAGCACCCCCACCTCCTCTCATCTGTGAAACGTGGTGTTATGGTTTGGACATGTATGGCTGCCACAGGTACTGCCTCACTTGAATTCATTGATGATGTAACAGCAGCAGAATGAACTCTGAAGTGTTTGAAATGCTCAAGACAATGATCCCAAACATATTACAAAAGCAAAAAAGGAGTTTTTCATGCATTTCATATGCAGAAGATAAAACCTAAGGTAACTAGCCTCCAAAACAAGCAGGAACTGAAGATGGCTACAATTCAGGCCTGGCAGAGCATCACCAGAGAAGTTACTCAGCACCCTGGTGGTCAATGGGTCATAGACTTCAAGCAGTCATTGCATACAAAGGATATGTGACAAATTACTAAACTTGACTACTTTCATTTACATAACATTATGTTTCAAATGTTATGATGCCCTGAAATGGGGGGACTGTATAAAAGTTGAGAATGGGTGGCACAGTGGTGCAGTGGGTAGCACTCTTGCCTCACAGCAAGATGGTTTGTGGTTCAAATCCAGTTAAATGGGTATAGATAATAGATGAATGGATGGAAAAGCTGAGGATGCGCACTATTACCACGTGTGAATTGTTTGATTACAAATCACAAACTGTGAAATACAGTGTCAAATTAAGAAAAAAAAGGTATATCTTTGTCCCAAATATTACAGCATTACAGAGCCACCTTACAGTAGGAGTCAAGCATTCAGGCCTGTACCGTTCTCTTGCTGTATGCCACACACGCACTCACTGAGAATATAGGAAAGAATGACTCATTTGGTCATATCACTTTTTATGTAGTTTCTGTTCTTACTGACACAGTCTGATCACATCCTGCATTGACATTCTCAGTCACATGAGGAAGAGTTGCTCTTCTGTTTTTCCTTACAAATCGCATTAATGCATGAGCTTCATGGTAATCGAATGTACACTTTTGACCACAATTTCTGACCCTATTTACTGATATGTCTTTTCCATATATCTAAATGCAGATGTCACTTTAGTCACTGTTCCTATTGAAACACTAGCCAGTTGAACAGTCTTTATGACTGAAGCTCCTGCCACCCGTGCCCCAATAATGAACCCACTTGAAAGTCACTTTGATCTTTTCCCCTTGCCATCTTGATACAAAATCTAAGTCAACTGGGCATGCTCAGCATTTTTATACTTGCCACAGAGCATGATAGGATGTTATTGTTTGTATCATGCAGTACTCCTGTATGGAAGCATCTGCATTTGTTATGTTTCTACACTCATTTCTTCAGGTTTTTCCTTATATATATATATATATATATATATATATATATATATGTGGGTGTGTGTGTGTGTGTGTGCGTATGTGTGTGTGTAATGCAGCACTTTACCATTCATAATCCTATATGAATAATACTATATCTTATATATGAATTATCTTACAATGTAACTGTCCAATTTCAGCTGGTTTACAGTATTTCTCTTATTTGAGAGTTCTAAATGTGTATACACACACACACACACACACACACACACACACACTCATACCAGTGTGCCTCCTCATATTACTTTGAATATGAAACTCCTCTCTCACTGTGATCACTAAAACCTCCCCGGGCATTCCTTGCACACAGCTAATTGCCATTCCAAATTTTTAATGAGTGATCCATCTAATTGGCCTATCTGATCTCTCCAGCCCAACCGAGGTGTGAATTCTGTGAGACTTATCATCTGCTGTGTATCACTCATGTTGCGGTATTACATATCAGTGGTGATAGGGTGAGGTTTTGACTTTTGCTTACATGAAGCATGTTCAAAGATTATGTCATTGACAAGGTTTCTTGCTGAGCTTAAACCTGACTGTCAGTCTTTCACTGGGAAAAGGATAATTATATTCTCTTTCATTTTCCCAACTTGTAAACTCCCCATTAAAATCACACTCTTTGTCCCAAGTCTCATTCAGGATAAGTGGCGGTAATGGGTCTTGCTGGCCTGGTTTCTGATGGTGATTAAATTTTGCCAATGCTGGCCAGATAAGTGATTTTCACAGGGCGTTATCCAGTAGCCAGAGGTGGCAGATCATCCTTCTTCTGTGCAAGGTGACCTTTCTTACATTCTGTGATTCATGTCTAAATCCACATCCAGAGGAGAGACAGCAGCAATAAACCCTCTCAGTTTCACACAAGCGAATGCCAGAGCTAGATAGCACACAATGGGCAACCGTTGGTTAATAAGTGAGGTGCTATTTTAATCCCCAATTTTACATATTAGGGTTGACAACTCCATGCTGAGCTTGCCTGAGAGGAGACATCTGTGTGAGTTACATGAACTGCAGCTGGTGGGGGTGTAAGACCTTGGTAACTTCCCCCTCCCAACCAAACACTTTTCATAACAAATGGGTTTGGGTACCTTCTTTCTCATTATTAGTCAGATCTTCTGCAAAGAAGCTATCTTCCGTTTCATTATTAAAACCAAAATAATTTAATGTAATCAATTCTCTTATAAATGTGATTCAATGAAAAGCATACAAAAGCATTGCTACACTATTAGAAGCAACCTTGTAAAAAAGTAAATAACCTCAGAAATAAGTATTTTAATTTGCAATTTAAAGGTATGTTTTGAAAGTTTCCACTAACTCAAGCTCATAAGCCTATGGTCCCCTTAAAGCACACTTCTCTTTCCACCACACCTCCATGCTACTGACTTCATGTCCCTCAGGAGACAGAGTGCTCATCATGCACTCTTTATGTTGACTGATTAATGCTGGTTTGTGCAATACTGTAAACGTAATAATATAAATTCTTCTTCCAGGTGCTTCTTGTCTTCCTACTGGATCACAGGCCATCAGCTCAGGCTGGGCCTGTTCATTAATTAATTTGACTAATTAGTGCCCTGAAGTTTTGCTGCTGCTTCTCACAGCATGAGGAGATGGGAAACAGGCTTGCACTTCCTGCTGTCAGAACTGCAGTCTATCTGTCTCCACATTACTATTCAGAGATGAAGTCACACTCCCACACACGCATGCACACACACACACACACACATACTCACACACAAGCACGCACACACGCACACACACACACACACAATGGACAAAAACAGAAAACACAATCACACAGCCACCCTTACTAAGTTGACTCAGCATATTTCGGCATCTTGACTTAGAGGTCTTCTCAGCTGTACTTAAGGCAATATTTTGTGGCCCCCAAATCAAATATTTGATAAGTGATATCATCATATGAATGTCCTACACCAGCACCAGTTGCATACAGGTGCAATATTTACTTTACAGATGACATTTTTACGAGACAAATATAAAATGAATACACAAATATATCAACATAACATGAATTTTATCCAAATAGATTGTCACACAACAAATGAATGACTCCATAGTATCTGAAAGAAAAATCTAAAAGTACCCGCAAAATGACAAATAAAGAATAAATGTACAATAAACCATAAATATACAGAAAACTGATGGTGTCCAAAGAATATACATAATGTACCATGCCCACTCTAATTCTCCTTGAAATGGAAAGTACTACAATCACAATTGAACAGTCTGGTACAATCCTGTGACTATTCTGTGAAAAGACCAACCCTTTTATGTAAAAGTTTAACAAAATAAAAACGTTTTTGCCCCAAATAAACAGTGGTTGTAAAATAACATAAAAATCTGTTTTCACGCAAGAGTACAAAGAAAAAACTGTTTTCAACCAAAAATGTGAAAATATTTATGAGAAGGTCCTGACAAAAATCATATTTGCAGAAATATATGGTATGAATGAATTGAGCTGCCAGTGATTGCTTGGAAACATTGGTTTTTCAGGTGAGCATAAGACACTTTATTATGAAAATTGGACTAAATGTGGAGATGCGGATGAAGTGATCTAGAATTTCAATTTGAGTGAAAATACAATAAGCGAAACATTTGCAGTTTTGCAGAAATTATTTAGCATGTTTATATCTCAGCTTCGGATTTTGAACTTAGTTCCTACAGTTTCAGTTACTTTCTTTTAACAATTATGAAATGAATGGTAAATGCCCATTGTAGTGATGAAAATGAAACAATAGTCAAAATGGGTTATGGGGGTCTCCTCAACAAGCTCTAAAAAGCATAATCAATAAGCAATTATTTTGTTCTGTTGGTTGCTGGGTGTTGGACATGGATAATTGGGTTCTGGGTTTAGGGGGTTGGGTGCTAGTTATTGGGCTCTGAGTGTCTGTTATTCAGCATGTGGTGTTTATTTTGGAGTGCAAGTTACTGTGTGCTGGGTGTTGAAAGTTGGCTTCTGGGTGTTGAGGGTTTGGTTTTGGGCTCTGGATAGAGGATGTTGTTTGCTGGGTGTTGCTGGGTTAATTTATAAGAAACACACTTTTCATTAATCCACCAAATCAGAAGGAGCAATCCACAAGGCACTAATAAGCCTTTTTGTCATAAATAAGAAAGAAAAGAAATGAATAGTTTATACCCTCTCCTTCTGCATAGTAGACTTTTATCTCTGTGCCATTTGCATTTTTGGTGCTTGAACAATTTACATTTTCATAGCATAATTAATGAAAGAGAAAGTCATTTACATTTCCCCTCTGTTTGCAAGCACACTGTCTCAGACACATTGATATTTTGAGGGCCAGTATTTGGGAATTGGAATGGGGATACAATGGTGTTGTATAATAAAAAGGCTGATAAACAATATCAAGGAGAGGAGAGCAAGAAGCTTTCAGGTGCAAATAAAGGAAGCCTTTGGTCTAGCACAGATGCGATTTGGCCCTTACTTCAAATACACAAGGCAGAGCTCTGAACAAATTAAGCCATTTAAGAAACTTGTCAAAAGCAATCCATAAAACTGTAACACTTTCCCCACAAGAACCTGACCAAGAAAAACACCCAGTATGTTGGATAGTTTGAAACATATCTAATATGCTTACATTAAGGTAGTACAATTAAGAAATGACTCACAGAACTCACAAAACCGCCTATTTAGGATATTTAGTAGCTAATATTATAAGCTACCATATTATTGGTATCGTTTAGTATTTTTTTTAAAAACTCTTTAAGGAATTTATTTTATTATTTTGTTTTGTTCTGTTTTTATAAGCACAAGTAACCCAACAGAATAGTCTAAAGACCATAGGACACAATCTGCTGTGAGAGGTTTTCATGAAAACTTGATAAGCAAACTACTCGAGATTCTGGACATTTTATTTGGGGTTGAATGAAATGTCAACAGTTGAATGAAATTCCGAATAAATATGTACACATCTACTGATGTTATTAGGTTCTACTTAGAAGTGGGATGAAATTAATGCATAGAATTGACTGATACAAATTTGGAGGTGTATTTTCACAATTTCATAACTTTATGAACTTCCAATTTTCTTTTATACAGTAGTTATACACAATGTTATGCTTTATAACTGCTGAGTAATATGCCTGGTCTTCATGTGCATTTTATTTATTTATTTTGGTAAATTTGTGCTATCATCAAAATATATTTTCTGTGTTGTACCTTGGTAGAAAATTATTCAGTTTTATCTAAATGATTAGTAGGTTAAACAATTGGACAATAACTTCTCTGGACCTGACCTGACCTAGCAATTGCAATACCCTCAGTCTGCAATCTCATATTGAATACGATTATCTGCCAAGCAACTGAATAGGGATGATAATGTAATCATATTAAAAGCAAATGAATAAGGGTAATGTCATGAAGTACTAAAATGTCCAAGGGCAGATGTATTCAAACAGGAAGGGCATTAATCCACAGTGCCATTCCTGTGTAATTAAAGTTCACTAATTACTAATTACTTTCAACTCATTCTAAAACAAAGCATAGGGGAGTCACGGATGTGTCTATTTGCAAAGGCATACCCTGCACTATGGTCATTTTAATTATACGATTTTTGGTTTCAGACTGCTGTGAAGATTTGGTGCTACCTCAACAACACCTTGCTGAATTCCAAACTGTAGCCACATGCATTAAGAAACAAAGGCAGACAAATTGGCAGAGATCACCCCGCCACACTGCTTCCACTGTAGGTAAGCAAGCAATCTATCTTGAACACACGCTCATTATTGACTTTCTATTTCCAGTGCCTTGAGAGCAATTTCACAGTGATCATGTGGTTTTCTAATTACTGCATTTTCCTGCTAAGAATTTACCATGAATAGGTGTTCTAGGACAGTTGAAATGCTGATTGATTGTACAAATCATTTACAACTGAGTACTCAAGTTTGTAAGGATTTTCCAGAATCTCTTTCTCATTATATAGCTGTTTAATTATCACACCCTGGAGGGCATTTCAATCAAAGCCTTTATTTGTACCTATAAGGTACATGCATGAAGTAGAGCTTCTTTCTCTGCACATTTGAAACTAAAATGTGTCCTTCTTAAATTAGGTTATGCGTAAAGATAAAGTGACATAATGTACATTGAGGCTAATATTTGGCTTATTTAACATATTTCACATTGTGCTATTGTTGCCAGTATTGGGAGCAATTGCTGGAATTTTCTATTGCTTTTCAGCATAATTACATTTTCCAGAGAAGTGGAACGTGAAAAAAGCCATGGGTTAAAGAGGAGTGACCTCTTTCAGAATTAGGACATAGTACTCTCCTCTGTTTCAAACACATAAATAAATAAAAAGAGTGTACATATAGATGAGTGTGCCAGTGAAGGATCAAAACCACACCTCCACCCCTTTTCTCTCACAGAGACCTGCAGCTCATGGTACGCATATCCGAAAATTAGGTTGGCTATAATACACAAGCTGCCTGCAAATAGGAGCACAACAACTGGCCGAAAAGAAAAGTAGAAAAGATAAAAGACAACTAGTTCTAAAGCTGAACATGTCTATGTAGATCTGGAACATTCTTTTTGAAATACTGTTTTTGGTGTTTTGTTTCTTATTTTAAAAAGCTACAATGAAAAAGATACCAACAAAAACGTGCATAGCTATAGTACCTATACTAAGTAAAAGTACAAAAAACATAATAGATAAGTGGTGGTTATTGCAATTATTAAATGGAACAACAGTTGCTCTTGACAAATATGCTCAAAGAATATAATAGTTAAATTATATTTATAGCTAATTCTGAGAGATGGATGATATCTAAAATCAGTCAGAAGTGGAACGGATGTCAGATATTCAGTTGTACTGTAGATAAGACATGCCAAATTTATTTATTTTCTATGTGTAATTAACATTTAGCAACAACCATGCTAAACATTACTACTACAAGTTATTCTTCAAATGAGTATCTTATTAAAATTGACCTGTATAGTTTAAATGGCAAATATTATAAACTGTAAATCTGAATTAGTATTTATAATGAACATGATTATATAGATCTGGAATTTCTCATCTGCTCGCTGTCTTGTAAAAGATGGGTCAAATGCAGCAGAACCATAATGCTACGTATTTAGGCAATAAAACAATAATAATTAATATCACAATAAAATTAAAGCCCATCAAAATCAAGGGAATTGTCCAAAAAGGAGTTTATAAGTGAAATGCAATGATAAAGGCGTAGGGCTGTAGCCACAATAAGCCCTGGGTGGAGCACTGTGCATATTTGCTTGGATATATGTAACCTATATGTAGGTGTATCATGCATAATATACTAAATCCACTTTAATAAATACAATGCATGTTTAAGTATACAAAAATAAATAAACAAATAAATAAAACAGCTGCATCATAAAATGTTAAACTGGGGGTAATTTTATTTATTTATTTATTTATTTTCAAGTATGCTCCGCGAAAACATGACCGTGTTTTTCACGACTTACTCTAGTCAGCGGCATTTCTATAACTCGGAACACAATAGGCTTAATCCTCTGCAGATGACTTCCATTCCATTACTGCCTTTTAAAAGACAGGCGAATATGCGATAAGCCGTTCCTCTCGTGGGATTCGAGCCGTTTCACACAAGTAAAAGCTTAATTTGTCCCAAACAATTTTTAAGAGTCGGCAGGTTTGTTGTGCCCACTTTTCGATTGAGTGCTGGATTTTAGCTAAATTAAATGTTATTTCAGAGAGCCTTTTCTCTAGCCTGTTCCATGTTCTGTTTCCTTACGCCGGCCAGTGCGGACAGTATGTGACCATTATTCACCTCACATACGAAACCCTTAATTTCATTCGCATAATGACATGGTTTTCTTATTCCATGGTTTTTAAATAATTGGTTGCTTTAAATGTGTAACGCTATTATGCCACTGACTGCTGTTTTAGACAACACACCGATTTCTTGAACAGGTTACTTCTGTTGTGCAGATATATTAAAATTACTTTTCTTGTGTCCTTGTCTGGATTTACTCATTATGGAGTTGGACAGAATATCTAAATTTAGAAGAAGTTCTTTAGTGTAGGCTATAACTCAGAGGTTAAATTTGGAGGGACGTGCCATGCAAGTGTCAGTCGCCACCCGGTACAGTTTTGGCTGCCTCACATTTGAGAGAATCGCTGAAAGCTTTCTGGGGCTTAATAAAGCTCAATTTGGCACTCTGTTCCCTTAGGAGATAGACAAAATAGGGGGAGGCATTCATGCGCGGCATATTGACAGCTGACGTGTCCATTTAAAGCAGATTACAATAGGTAAATCCCACAGTCCCATGACAACAGGAGTGGCTGTGCGTGTGCGTGCGTATGTGCGCTTGTGTGACGGTGCAATCACTGACAACGGCGGCAACTCCTCCTCAGAAGCACTGCAGCCCGCGGAAAATCATGCGAACAGGATAATCTTGCTCTGTGCCATGCTGAGCATTTCCACGATAATTCTGCTGGCTCTGACCACCGCTGCCGGACTCTTTCAGTGGTCCCACGGCTGGAGTGACGAGGACCTCTTGCTTCCACCGATTAATTCCACCAACAGATTCCTGGCAAACTTGGAGGTGGATGTTAGGTACTCCAAAAGATCAGTGGAAGAGAGCGAAGCCTCGTCCGAGACCTCGCTCCAGGCACTCTGCAATGTTAGCGTACAGAGGCTCTTGCCCACCTCGTTGGTCGCTCGATGGGACAAGCATTTCGGTTTCCAATGCGATGTACTTATATATACCACAAATAACCACGGGAGAGCTTTCTTCTCCGCCGCTTTTAATCGGGTCGTCTCACCTGTTGTTATCGAACACTTGGGAGTCTCTGGCGGGCAGCAGGAATTCAGATTGTGCGTCGGATGTGGTCTCTCGCGGAACAGGCGTTTCGGCCAAGCCAGATCTCACTCTCCGCAGACGGGAGACCCCCTAAATTTCTGCTGTCTTGACTTTGGCTTGGATGAGCTCAAAGGGGATAAGAGCTGGAGGCTGAATCGCAAGCCTATCGAGTCTACTCTAGTAGCGTGCTTCATGACTTTAGTCATAATCGTATGGAGCGTTGCTGCTCTCATATGGCCAGTCCCTATAATTGCAGGATTTCTGCCGAATGGAATGGAACAGCGGAGACCTAGATGAGAGTAAGATGGTTCTCTAACCTTATGTATTAATGGGCGGAACTTGGATGGAAAGGATAAGATGGAGATAAGAGTAGCCTACTGTGGATCTCTGCCCTTTATTTATAAGGGAATGGACTGGAATAGAGCCACAGAGACCGAAATGAGAGTGGACAAATCAGTGGTTATGCATTTGGACTAACTGCACAAACTAATGTATCTGAGTGTACCCGCAGAATACTGTTGATGGATGGGTGCAATTTGTTGTATTTAAGTTAGAAAAAAATTACGTAATTAGTACATGGCTATCTTTCTAATTATCAGAACGCCGGAGTGTGTAGGCCTACGGGGTTGGACTCGTTCATATTTTATGAAGGAGAATTTGTTTTTATAAAGCATTTTATTTTATAGCATATTATTAATTACTTTACGCGTAAAATCGGAGTGTTTTTTTTTTTTTTACAAATAGCCTACAATGTTTGTATTCGTTTCTAACTTCATATAATTTTACATTATATGTTCTTGTGCAAAAAGTACAACTACTAAAACTATTGTATAGCCTATAGGAGTGTAACGTTTGTGCGTTCAATATGAATAGCTACATTTTATGGGAAATGATTCATTACTTCTATTTGATGTTTGAATCGCAGAAAGATATGGGGGATGACATAGAAGTTATTTCCGTGGGTAAAATGTAGCCTAGCTATGTTTAAATATGTAGAGTAAACTACATAATAAAATAGGCTGTGTGTAAGAGTTTATTATATCATCGTAGGTGGCTATTACAGAATTGTGTTTGTATTTATTTGTATGATAATTATTAATAAAGTTGACATTTTATTAAACGGAACGTGAATTCCCTGAGAGCTTGGAGATATGTATGCTATTTTACTCGGGAATTATTGCCGTCTTAAAGAGCTTTAAAAACAATAATGTATTTGTTCTCTTGTATTAACACAGGCTATATGGTGATTTGGGATTGTGCAAAGTATTCGAAACCACGGTTTGGAACTCTAGTCATCAGCCCATGAAACTGTGCATGAAATAGGCCTATTATGGGTATTATTTTGAACTATTCCTGCATTAATTGCCAAAGTGTTACTAATTACAAAGGAACCGCCGCCGCATATTAAATAGTTATATACAGCATGAAATAAAAGCAGTAATGTAATGTTGCACCTTACACTTGGAATGTATTTGGAACTGTGGGAAAAACTAACTAAATCTCAAATACAGCAGAAACAAAAAAGCCAAATGCCACACCTGCCCTCCATTGTTCTGCATGTAGCCTACTAGACTGTCTGTAACAGCTGTCGCAGAATATCGTAAGACCACAATATTCCTAAAGAATTGGCTAAATGAGGGTCAAATTACTCATTCTTTAATTTATGATAGCCTATATATATATATATATATATAGTGCCCTCTAAAATTATACACAAGCAATGTATGTATTGTTTAATTGAAATAACTCCTGACAATACAAAATTACATTAACATGCTACTTTTCAAGCTCCTCTCAATCTTAGTGAATTATATTATGGCCTCCCATGGCTTTTAGTTTTACTGGGGTATAAAAAGGAGGCAATACCATCACCATGGAGAAAGATACTACTTTATACTAATAGGCCAAAAATTAAGAAGCTTGAAACCAATCGTAAATCTTCCTGGTAAAGAATGCAAGTGAACCATACCACCACACAGAGTGAGGCAGTTGTTTTGATAGCAGAAGAATCTAGGGGTTAGAGTTGGAGATCTATGGATTTTGTTTCATCTTGAGAACAGAAAGTCTCCATATCTGCCATCAAATGCTACCTTTATGCTAATACTGTGCGAATTTTGAAAGGGTTGCAGGAAAAGGCTTCTATTGAGAGCAATCAGCAAAATTAAGCATCTGGATTTTGCTAATCAGCATTGGAACATGGATTGGAACTTAATGTCATGGTCAGAAGAGACCAAGATTTTTGGCTGTGCATGTCTCTTATGTCGTAAGAAGGATGCTTACACTGAAAAGAGTGTCAGACCTATTATAAAATACAATGGTGGATCTTTTGGTGCCCAATCTGGAATGCCAAATCATACTCATGTTGCAATGTTCATTACAATGATGGTGACTATTTGTTGTTGTGGGGTTGTGTTGCATTTACTGGCCCTGGGGCTCTTCTATAAGGCCAATGAAATCATGACCTTCAGCAAATACCAAGACATTTTGGCCAAAAACACGGTTTGCTCGGCCAGAAAGCGAAAATCTGGCCACAAAATGATCTTTCAACAAGACAAGGATCCCAAGCATATCAAAATCAAGCAATAAATGGCTAACTGACCGCTTAGTTATTGTATTGCAATGGCCACGTCAGTGTCTAGACTGGAACCTGGTTCAAAATTTGTGGTTGGAATTGAACAGCTCTGATAGCTCTGAAGGCTCTCTGTATTCCGTATGGATCCACTCCCCCACCCTCCCCCCTCGAATGTTCATCTCATAAAGCACTATAGAATAGGAGTCAGTAGTGGTATCCTTGAGAATGGAAGGTGCACAAAGTGCTGAAAACAGTTCATCTTCATCAGCGATGTGAATAATTGTGGATGGCTTTGTCCTGTGCTGCACCTAGTTCTAGACAGGTACATGATAGACAGAGGTGGGTAACCCGGCTTCAAAGAGTAAAAAGACTGACCATGTATTTGCTCCACCACCATGCACTAAACCAGCTGATTCTAATTCGCATAACTCTTCAGCATGATGGGAGAACTAATTATTGTGATCAGCTGGTTTAGTGCATGGTGCTGGAGCAAATGCATGGTCAGTCTTTTTACTCTTTGAAGCCGGGTTACCCACCTCTGATGATAGAAGTGCTGTACCCCATACAAATTATGCCAAAAATCCATGTCAGAATAGTTAAAGTTTGTTTGCCAGATTCCCATGTCAGACAAGTCAAAAACTGTCATTTAATGTTAAATAATTCAGCACTCAATCAAAGAAGAGGAATACAAAGCTAAAACTCAAGTGTGTTCTGAAATACTATGTAAACTTAGTCTAAATCTGCCTGATTTTGTGCTAAGGCTTTGTCGTTTGTATTTATGCATATTTAAGTAGAAATAGCAACTGTATTGTAAGCACCCTAAATATAAATAATGAAAGTGCCTAAATTTATAAAATGTGTACTTTGTACTGAATGAAGCTGCTACTGCACTTATACAACATGCCCCCCCCCCCTCCCCCCGCTCCCCCTCCCCAAGGGAGGAGTGCCCCTGCTTAATAGGACTGCATATCTGATGGAAAGGGAACTTTGTACAAACACTGAGCCTCAGCACTAATGGAAGAGCCTTTATCTGTGAAGCACCATTAATAGCTTTAACCAGCAATCCATTCATGTGGGTGGCAATGTAGCTGGGTGTGTTATAACCTGCTGAGAAGCACACTACCCCACTGCTCAACAGAGGAAACTAACCATCATGATCAACTGTACAGGGCTTCCCCAACCTTTGATGCCAGACAGGTCTGTACAACCTCAAACAGCAGACATACCGGACCAGTCATGGCTTATTCAGCCCACACTGGACCAGTCATTCTTTGGCACACTTATTTAACCATTTATATATTTATTTTACTGATGACTCTATCCAGGATGAGAAAGCAAAACAACATTTGGAAATATGCAAAACAACATGTAGGTAGGACTACCTTTGATGAAATCAGAAGCCTTTCTTCTCTTGAACTATTGCTCTGGCATTAAGAGAGGGGAAGCTAGTGCTGAGTGAGGGAAAATGAGGGTTTTTTGTCTTCTGTGAGACCAGAACTCATATTTTCGTAGTCAAGCCCATTCATGTCATTCTTTTGTGGCCAGGGCAACACAGTAGTATGCTTCAGCAAAGTCAAACATTACAAGACTAGAACACCAATGAAAGGGTCAGATTTCAGCATTTCATTTTGCATCTCCTCAAATATCTTTTCCTTTCTTAGACTGATGTTTGCCTCCCTTGAAATTAACCTGACACATTTCCTCAATGCTGAATTAAAATGTTTTCAGATGAACAAAGTCCCAACCCATACCCCACATCATTCCCCCCGCCCCCCAACCCCACGTTGTTTCACAAGAATAACCTTCTTAAGGTTCCCGTCAGCACTAGATGACTCCTACCTCTGTACCACTCCTCCACCCTGCAATTCAGACAATCAGCCACATTTCCACATATGAGATATAGTCACAATCAACTCTTCCTCGCATAGGGGCTTTCCTTTTTTGTGGATTGGCATGAACCATATTTGGGATTAATTTAAATGGGTACAAACATGTCAATAAGAATTGTTCTAACAGCAATAATTATATATGAGATTTAGAGCTAGGATTGCTTACGCAACGTTTCATAAAAGGGACTATCATTAACAAAAAGTGTTTTTGCCCACATGTGGCTTCAAAAAAAAATCTCTGCAGGGATATTTTTGATCAAGTTTGAATTTCTGATACCACACGAAAACATGTGTCCACTGATGTCAGAACAATGCTTGAGGGGGATCCTTCTGAAAGATTACGCTCATGTTCTGGTTGATGGTCAGGTCACAGTCAACAAATTATCACCTGGAATCAAAACTTGTTTAAAATGAAACAATAACCTCTTAAACAATGAGGATTCTAATAACTATTTTGCCAACACCAAATAAACAGCTGTCCCACTTGGCAAGTTAAGTTGTAGCTTATTTAATTGTTTTTTTCGACAGACATTGTAATTTGGTCTTGGCATTTGAACTTGACATCTTGGCAAACAAAGGAAACTAAAAAAATAAATAAATAGAGAGAATTCAGAGAATTCCATTTTTTGGTAGAATTTACAACATATATTCAACATAATCTCATTTTGTAAAATAAAGACAATATTAATGAGTTTTTAAACTAATTTACAATTTTTATAAATAGGAATACTGAAGATTATTATTATGCAGTGCAGAACATTAAAAACAAATTTCTGTCTGGTTTCCTTCTATCCTTCAATGTGTCTGAACATGTGAAGTGACAAGCTTGATCTTGGCCTCAGGCCCATTTCAGGAATGATGTCGTCAAAGGGGCAAGTGGAGACTAGCACACCAAATTTTAGACAATAGGCAGAGCATCAGACAGAGGCAAGAAGGTATATTACTATTCATATTTTATCAGCCCTATGCTACCCCCATCCCCCAGCCATACATTTTCTATACTGAATTTCAGAAAAAGTGGAAATTATATCATTACAATGGTCAAGAACAGTGGTTCACAACCTTGGTCCTAGAGTGGGCTGGTTTTCATTCTAACCACAATTGCAATCCCAGAATAGCAACAAGTTGGTGATTTTTCTCAATTATGTTTCCTTTCGTGTTTAGAAGGATTATTTATCCTCTTAAACCACATTGTTTCAGAAATAGCTATGTATGCCATGAAGAACAAAATTCCCATTTTTATTCTTCATGGCATGCATAGCTGTTTCTGACGTAATGTGGCTTAAGAGGGCAAATAATCCCTCTAAACATGAAAATCATATAATTGAGAAAAATGAACAACTTGTTAAAATTCTGGGATAGCAGTTGTGGTTGTAATGAAACGCAGCATACACAGGGGTACTCCAGGACCAAGGTTGGGAACCACTGGTCCAGAAAACCAAACTATTACCTGATGATAGCAACAACCATCATAGTGCCTCATCATTTTAGACAATTCAGCAGGATATCTCATAGAGGGGGAGTCAGTCACTTCTTTTTCATTGTTTTCAGTCCTGTGTCTAACACTAAATCAGGGTTTTCAGGTCCTCTGACCACAAACAGTCTGTACACTATAGTTTAGAGCATCTTTGGATTATGAAAAATATCCATTATGGAATCTAGATATGTCAGAAGTCACTTTCTACTAAATATGTTCAATTGTCTATAAAGGAACATCATCCTTGTGGAATTTGACGAGATATTTCCACATCACATTAAGACATGGCAAACCAAAGATCTGGGATACTTTCACACCGTAGCGAGTGATGGATGAAACAAATCGCTCATTGCTAGAAGGTTGCCATTTAGTCATTTATTACTGATCTTGGGATAGTATTATACTTATTTACATCACAAAATTGTGTAGCGTTATTAAACTATTTATAAATACTAGAAAAAACCTCCTGTTCTGCCCGACGTTTGTTGACATTTCAAATAAATGTCATCTGTTCAGTACCTTGAAAGCGATGGCATTTGTTTGCTAGCGTTGAGCACTTTGTGAGTTATACAGAAAGGTTTTAGCTCCTGAGTGCAGCCTTTGGGCTTGCTTTGATCTTAATTGATTAAATTGATTTTACTGAATTTAACTCGTTTTGTCTTTAGCTATCCACAGTCATTCTCTAATTTCACAGGAAGGAAGAGTAGGGCCTATACCTTGAGATAATTCAAACATTCGGATTGCTTTCCAAATAATTACTCAAATAATTGTCAAATAAAATTATTTTATTGTCTAATAAAACTGTCTCAGCAAAGCATGCAGATTTTTACTGAATCTCATCTGTTTCGTCTTAACACTTCATGTAGATATGTGCACTGAGCAGTATTTCAACATGATGTTAATGTTGCAATCAAGTGATGCACTATTGATGACCATGTATTTGGGTCACTCTCATATTATATATACAGATGCACGTTTTACATATGAACTCATGTGATTAGTTAAAATATATTCCTCCTAATTTGCTTAATGTGCCACCTGATGAAAAATCTTAGGTCACAACAAGAAGGTCACAAGAGTCACCACACCTAGTTATACAAATATACAAGACAAACTCAGAAGCCTTTGTCATTACTAACACTGTGATAGGGCTTACACAAGACAGACCTGTGCTGGATGACCAAATTATGAAATAAAGTGTTAGGTTTAAATCTAATCAAAATATCTACTAAATAAATTTTATCTCTGTCCTTCTTCTAAGATTAATTAATAGAATATGTTTAAAAAGTTAATGACATTAATAAACATCTCGAGGTGTTTATACAATAAATATGTACAAAGAATAATAAATTCCATTATGTGTAAAATTGTTACAGATAAGTATATCTAACTTTTCATGTGTTCTACCACCATCACCAGGATGACAAACCAAAGAACCATTTTTGGTGCTACACCAAGCACTAAAAGAGCATGCTCTTGGTGGTAGCAAAATGAGTTCAAACGAATTGGTTCTCTTCAAGTTTCTCATCAAATTTTACTGTCATTTGGTTTTTCAGTTGGGCTCTCTGATTTGATAAAGGTTAGTGAACACAGGCGAAGAGATTAAGCTCTTTGGAGACCTCATTCAAATAAATGATTCTCACAGCACCTTGATCTTCTCCCACTGTAAGTCTCAAAATGTGTATCTTTCTAAAATGACCATGGTCATAGTTTTTAATGTTTCTTACCAACGGAAGCAATCCGTTTTGGGCGGATTAAACAGTGAATTGCCGTAGCTGAAATGAGAAACAGGTAAAGACACGCCCTTCTGTACACTCCTTTACCTGAGTGAAAGATTACGCACCAGGAAGCTGAAAGGACATAGGCCTACTGTACACCTGGTTTGTTGGCCGTAACGCGAAGCTACGGATTGTTGCCTCTGCTACGGGAGCATCGCCCATTAAAGACTCATTAAAGTTTCCTAGACGGTGGTGACTTGGGGAAGCAGAATTAAATTCCTGTTTTAATGGCGGGTTGGTTTCCTCTGCTCGTTGGACTGCTCCTATCGGTGGTTCTAAATATCTCAGGTAAGAACAACGCAATGGCGGATTTGAGGCGCTAGCGCAGTTGGGCTTTATTTCTATTGGCTATAGCAACATTGAACTGTGACAAATAATGTATGTGTTATATTAGTATCGAAAGTAATTTTAAGAATTCTGAAACAAAGGAATGTGGACGCGTGAACTGTGCAAGCGTTTGTGTCTTTTTGTGTTTATTTTGCAAGGATATGGCCTACAGCGTTCACCGGGATAGTTTATTCTGTGGCCTATATTTAAACACGTGAATTCGCAACGTGTATTTTCACAGAACTACTTAATGTCAAAAAATGTTTTACTTTTTATGATACTTCTGAACATTGACAGACATGTAAAGCTAACAGTAGCTGAATTACCCATGTTCTGTTTGTGCGGTGTGTATTTAAGATTGCAAGTGTACAACTGATCTGCTGAATGAGCTTTGTTTGTCTCTTGTAACTGCCTATTTTGCGCGGCAAAGATTATACATACAGAAGATGTTGCTAATTGAACATTGTGATTGAACCTTGGATTTGCAGCCAGTAACCCTGGCTGCAAATCAAACTGTAGGCTACATGGCAACTCGCTTGTGAAGGAAATACGGTGGCTCAGAAGACTCAAATCAAAAGGTCTACATTTCAATAGTTCAGTAGTTAGAACTACAGGACTGGAAGCTGCTAAAAGAAGACTCAGACTTTGATTTTGATATTATTAGTTCCTCACATCTACAGCAGCAACAGCACCAATGTGCAGTGACAAAAAGACGATTGCCTGTCCCTGTGGGTGGCTGTAAGCAAAGGATACCTATTAAACTGTGTTTGTGGCTGGACATTACAAGTCAGCCTCCCATGCCTGAAATTATCAAAGGGACACATTATCAGTAAAATCATCTGTGTCACTGTAATGCATGTACAACATTGTATCATCAGGCTTCAGTCACTATAACTCAAACAGAAGTGTTTTTCAGTTTTTCAAGAGTATGTACAATTATTGTATAAATAGGAGCCTAAGTTTGGTGTATTATGTCTGTTGTCAAATAGTCTCTATATATCTGCCATAATCGAGTGCATGGTGGATTGTGGCTTTTTGAACCAGTGTCAGGTGCAGTTGTTTAAAACCAGGTGTATATTTATCATGTGTGAAAGTGGCTGTTACAGTATCTGTAAATCTCCTTCCAAGACCAGTCACCTGCGTGTTCACTCTGCTTTTGTTGTGTTACCTGTCAGAGATGTCCTGTTTCTTTATTACAGTTACAACAGAAATTATGGATGCTGTACTATAATAATGATGCATGGTGTATTGGAATAATACTAGTAATAATCTCCTACTGTGAGTATTTGTTCCCTCTAGACCACTGTGGTGGCTAAAGTGCAATTACCCATTTAAGTACCAAGCTTGACAAAAGGTAAAAAAAACAACCCTGTGTGCTTTATAGCTCATTGACTGTTTTATTGACTGTTTAGTGGCAGTGAAAATAGTGGCTGAGAAAGGGGTTTTTCTTGCCTGACTACAGCTGTAACGCCCCTGGGGAGAAGAAGAGGCCAGTATGTATAGAGCCAGCGCACTGGCTCAGTTCCAGCACTCAGTGATTTCTTTTACAATCTCCATCTGCCAGTGCTGGAAACACCAAATGGATTTAAACCTACTGAAAGATATGAGTGAAAAAAGGATTGTATTTGATATCCTTCAGTGCTGCTAAGGACAAAAAAGATTATCCTTTAAATCTAGCTAGACACATGGGCTAGACAGATGCACTCTGATTTTTATATTCTCGTTTCATAATCACAAACTGTGGAATGGTAGCTGTTCAGAAGCTGTGGAACAATAAAATTGCTTTTAGTTCTAATCAGAGATGAAGATATGCAAATCTGTACGGGAGGAGAATTCGGCATAATCCAGTGAATAGGTGGATCCGATCCTCGGTTTTACTCTGACCCCTCACCAAAAATGGCTAGTTTTCTCTGCAGTCTGTCAGCTGTGCTGCTGCAGCTGTCGTATGGGATGTAGCCTAGCTGATGTCACTGGCACAGGCAGATTACAGGGGCCTGTTGCTGGAGAGCAGTGAGGCAGGGCTGGTCCAGCTTACTCAAACCCTCAAATAATATGATATCTGCGGCATATCAGTCCATCTAGCTGAGTTTAAATGTTTTATGAAAACTGGAAACAAACCTTTTGGATTAGATACATGTGCTTGTTTTCATTAGTGTACAGTAAATGTTTTTTTACCTTTGCATGTTTTGAAAAAATAAAAATCTTCCAGGGCACCATTCTATGCCAACTCAACCAGAAACAGGACCTTTGTTGTGCCTGAAACTAAAAAATACTGAAAATAAAAAATGCTATTTGTTTTTTTTTCCTATTTAATTGTGACCTGGTAACAGTTTACTCAGGGGTTCAGGGGTGTCAGACTCTAGTCCTGGAGGGCTGCAGTTAGTGTCTGCAGGTCTTTGTGGTTTCCTTTCAATCTGCTGCCAATTAAGGCCTGGAGAACAAGATGTGTGGACTCTTTAGTCAATCAATGACTTAAATTAATCGCTAATGCTGAAACACACTGAAAACCTGCAGACGCTGCAGCCCTGACTTAACCACTGACTTAAGTCTGACACCCCTGTCTTAACTTGGGCCTCCGGTTCAATCGAGTATCACATGTTTTTCAACTACAGGAACCCCTATTTAATTCTGGCAAGTTTAACCATCACCATTAACACCATTTCCCTCTGTCTAGAGAGCCAAACTGTGTCCCTAACTCTGGACCAGGGAGCGAGGGTCACCATCTCCAGGCAGGGGCCCACGGGTCCAGGCTGCACTGTGTGCGTCACAGAGGGCTCCAAGCGCCGGTGTTCCATGGAGGACATCATCAATGGCACCAACAGAATCTCTGTGGAGTTTACTTGCCTCCAGCCACACAAATTCTTCACTCTGGACATAAACCGGAAGATTGGTGAGGGCTTGTGCCTGGACCTGCAGAAATACGCAAGTTTATCTGGTTCTCAGAGTGACAGGGGACACTGGTGGCGTCTGCTTCATGACAAACTAGTTAGGGCACTGGTATAGAGAATGGAAGGAGCATAAGTTTGGCCATAGGAATAGCTACTTCTGGGTTTCCCCCTTTGGCTGATAAAGGCCTAGCTAAAAGAACAGTTTGTATGTTAAGCATATATATACAATGATCAGTGTATGTGCAGCATTTACATGATCCACTTTGGTATACTGTGATTATGCAATTTGTAATATACTGAATTATGCCTGTGTGTCATGTGATAGAGAGGTATGTAGTGTACAGTATTGATATGTGGCAGTATGTTACAGTGCAGTATATTATTCCCCTTCTTCTGCCACAGTTTGCAAAGGGACCTCCTGCAGTGGGGACATCATCCAGAGCGAACCATCGCAGTTTCAGAATTTTAACAGAACCTTCACTTGGGATCTGGAGCCTGAGCGCCCGAGGTCCTTCCGTCTGAGCTTCACTGGTGTGGGTCTGAGGCAGGTCCTGCCCTCTGAGACGTGCCCAGGTCTGCACACCTACACCATAGTGACTAACCAGTCCACCGGAACGACTGCCATCGGAACCTTCTGCCCAAGCGGCACGATCTCCTCCATCCTGGCTCTATCCCAGAGCCAGGTGGTGCTGCAGGTCCCAGGGGGGCGGAGCCTGGACCCCGCCACCTTCAAGGTGTCTGTTGGCCCAGAGATCAAAAGTGAGCAGGGAGGGGTTACTGCAGGGGGTGCTCACCAGAGATTACTGAAACTTATAGTTGTTTATTGAATTGTGTTATTGTCATACTTATTACAGCTGCATGCCAAATGACATTATTATCACTCTTACTACCGCTGTATTCCAAAGCATGTTCTCACACTTATGAAACCTGTACTCCAAAGTAGGTTATCACACTTTTTACACCTGTATGCCACACCATGTTATCACATTTATTATAGCAGTATGGAAAAGTACATTCATTCAAAGTACATCATCTTTATTACAGCTGTATACTAAATAGTGGTATTATAATCCATATTTTAGCCATATGCTAAAGCGTATTATTTTCACACTTATTACAGCTGTATGCCACATCACATTATTGTACTTATTATAGCTGTATGCTAAAGCTTTTCATTAAGGCACATATTAGAGCTGTATGCCATTATCTTTATCTACTCGTCAACTGTGCTTGTGTCCTACAAAACAGATATCTAACCCTTGCTTCTTTCTCTACCTTATTGTCCTCTAGCTCTTGCATTAGTTAAAGTGGTGCTGCCTTCCGGGTCATCAGCTACCAAATTCTTCTCTCCCAACTACCCTGTCAGCTTCCCCGATGATGACCTGATGACCTGGGATTTCGAAGTCCCGTCACTGCACAATTACACCGTGCGGTTCCTGAATTACACAGAGCCTCAGTGTATCAAGAAGGACGTGTCGGTGGAGTACCACAGGACTGGCAATATTTTCATCGGCAAGACTCTGCGGGATCCACAGCCTGCCAACAGGCAAGGGAACTTCTCCTTGACTCTGAGGAACTGTGAGATGGACACCAAGGTCAAACCTGGCCTCACCCTGAACTTCCAGGTCTCTGTGGTCATGCAAGGTAGACCATTGAGTGCTGAAATGTACTGTTTGGAAATAACGTTCTGCTTTTGTGCTAGTTGAACATTAAAAAAGAAACTCTTGATTGATCCTAATTACTAGCAGTAAAATAGTATTTTCACACCATACAAATTCAAAATAGGTTTTTGAATGGTTTTTTGGTTTTGATGTGGTTTCAGTTCTGCATGCATCATAGTTTGCTCAGTGCAGTTGTAGGAATGACATCGGGAAGGACCTGAAAAGCTGAAGCTACACTGCATGAAGACTACGTGAATACTCGCACGGTTGTTCTGTAAGGGCACCTGATATGCTGGAAGGCCCAGACAGCTGTGACTCACTCTGGCTCCACCCCTGATTTGTGCCTCGGGGGCGTGGGGGGGGCTTCCAAAGTTGAGGCGTCACCGTGCCAACAGGCACTTAACCAGGAAATGAGCCTACTTCAGAATGATGGATTTCCTGATGGTAGTTATGGTGTCAGAGTTATGAGGGTGTCTTATGTTGCAAAATATTCTGTAACTTTATACAATACAAAGCACCTCGGGCATGTTTTTGCTAAGCCTGTTCTTCTGGCATAAAGCGTGAAGTGTAAAGTAAAAAATTGATCTCCTCCTTCTCATCTTTTCCACAGTCCTGCATTCATAGGAAGAATGTGACATGAGTGTGTGTGTGTAACTGTGTATTTTTTATGTGTTTCCAGCAATTTGTGCTGTGGACCTGCAAAAGGAAGAAGGAGTCGTACTCTCCATTGCGAAGAAAGACCCCAGCTCACACTGCCGAATGAAAAAGGACTCTGTTGTCCAGGAGACAATCAAGATAGCCTCAGGAAATATTTACAACCTATCTTTCCCAGGCTGTGTGAGTGAAGAACTCATACTAACCATGAACAAAACCATTGGTAAGTTTTCTCTGTCAATCCTGTCTCAGTCCATACAAAACATGCACCAGAGTAAGACTGGGCCAATTGGAAATCTGTGTCTCTCGGTGTCTGGCTGGGCCAACCACACAACACATATCAAATAACTGCTCGTATTGGTTTGCTGTCAATGCTGAAGTCAGAGAATAGGCTATTGTGGCAAAACTGTGATTCTATTCTGTTTTGTACTGGTGTCCTTTATGGAAAAGCATAAGAACTTGATTCTCATATATGATAAAGCTGTATGTGCTGGATTTTGGGAGTGAAGCAGCCTACATTATTTCAGAAAATTGGATTGCAAGATCACACGATTATTGCTGGACCCTAATGGCTGGCCAAGAACAGTCTCTTACTGAGGGGCTGGCTAAGTCGCTTGCATTGTTGAAATATACACAAGTGGTGGTGTGCAGTAGGTGGTAGTATTAATCCATTGTTGAAACATGTGCGAGAGGCAGTGGCATGCAGTTGGTGGGAGTATTAAGCGACTAGCGACAGCAGGGAGTATGACCATTTTGAAGGACAGAAAAACAGCACAATTGTGTATGTGAAATGGTGTTTGTAGGTAGCTAGCTATTGTGTTAATAGCCTACAGCAAATTCTATATTTGTTGGATAAGTTCAAAGCACTGGAATATGTTTGCTAGTCTGGTTGCTAGCTAACTAGTTTCTGTATAATAGCTCAATGCCTAGTTACATGTAGCTCACATTTAATGGTTAGCTGAAAGCTTATCGATGACTAACTAACTACTTTGCTAACGTCTATTTTATTGTGAAGCTAGCTTACTTGGCTATCGATAGCCAAGACCTCGTTTAAGTATGGAAAGGTATGGTGCTCACCATACCTGGGATTCATAGACTTTTTGTGTTATTGATTTAAAAATATTAGAGATCAAAAATAAAAAGTGATATAATTTTGACTTTAAATAAAGAGGTATCGTCTGCAAACTTATGTTGAAAAAAGGATCCAGCAACATTTACGAACAAATAGTCACTGGTCCAAGGTTCCAGTTTCTGACAGATATCTTCCCCACCGGCTGTATCCAGGGTCCAGTTGAATAAGGCTTGCCTAGTCTTGTCAATACAGATGTTTTGAAAGTTTTAAGCACATGTACGTTTAATATTCACTGTCTGCAAGCAACTTTCTGACTCATTTCCTGTGTTGTGACCTGAATTTACACACGTAATATTACTACATGCGTATGACATGCAAAATCTATATTTCACTCTTTTATCTCTCTTCAACTACAGATGGTTATCTTTAGAATTGGCTTCAGGACTAATGTTAAAATGTGATCGTGTAATGCGACTGCCTACTTTGGTGTTGTCAGAGTGTCAGCAGTTGACGAAGTGCCTGGGGAGCAGCGTGCTTCTTTCTGCCCCCGCCCTGCCGCCGTGTCTGCCCACACCCCTACGTAGCATCACCTGGCATCTGCGTCCCCCGCAGCATGGAACAGTGGAACTGCTGCAGCCTACGGGCAACCTGCGCCAGTTAGTGGGAGAACAACCCTGCAATGCCAGCTTCAGCCTCACAGTCCGGGAGGAGAACGGAGACACTGTCGGAACCTACTGCCCAGTTGGCCCTATTCAGAAGATCCAGATCCACTACAACGTGTCTGTCATTGCCACGCCCACCTCCAGCAATGACCTCAGCAAGGCCTCAAAGCCCTTTCTCAGCGTTTCCTTCAACAAAGAGATCTCAGGTAGAGACGTACAACCCGGACCATTGAAACAGATTGCCTCTTCCATAGCTCTTTTGCAGTCCTATTTTTGCTATACAAAGCCTTGCACGGTGTATAGCCTTGCTAAATATAATACTATTTTGTACTATAATACTGTTTTGTGCTATTATATTATTTTTTTGTTAACACGCTCTGTTCTTGATATTTCCGATCATTCATAATTGATTTCCCATCACATCCCATGTGTAACCTGAGCTGTTCTGATGGGCTCAGAAATGTTTCATTGCATTATTCAGTTTTCGGCACACATGGCACATGCCTGTAATAGCGCCATCCTTTTAAGAAAATGCCACAGGTTGCTGTGGTAACTGGCTTGAAAAGAAATGGACTTTGTTCATAGAGCTGAGGAAGAAAAGAGAACACAGAGCTGAGCTGATTAAACCAGTTCTCTCGTTTAGCTAGAACCCATTTAGCTACTCTGTGGGGAATTTTAACCCACAATCCTCTGTTTATGCCTGAGCCACCATACCTGATGGTAAGTGCAATTTAGCTCAGAAGAGGAGACAGTCTAAATGCTGTGTTTCTTTTATAATCTCTGTGATTTCCCTAATCAGGTGCCTAAATTGTGGCCACAGGAGTATGCTAAGCAGCCAGCTTTTATTGCAGTGGGCTAACAGTGAGGAAACAATGCAGGGTGTGTGTGTGTGGTGTGCATGTGTGCATGTGTGTGAGAGAGAGCACATATCTCAGATGTGTAGATCAGATATATGCATGTCCACTATAAAAAAGACACTATGAATTTGAAAGCATAGAGGAAATGCCACCTTTTGCTTTGGCAAAAAATAAATTTGAGACCTTTGAATATGAGAGTTCAGTCAGCCTGAATATTTCAAGATACAGTGAGTGATCAAGCTTTACAGTGGTCATGTACCTTATTTGAGTATTGGTTTGTTCCTATAAAGGGAGCTACAATACCCGATGTGACTTGATGTAACCCAAATGGGTTAAACAGACAACACTTAAAATGTTACCGCATGAATGCATTTATAGTGTCCATTTCAGGCATTTAGCATTGTAAGGATACGTATGTTAAATTTGTTAAAGAATTTCAAGCTGCACTTAACACAACCCTCTGTATGCTTCTTAGAGAGATACATCTTTTCAGTCGTACCCCGGAAGGGTGTGCCAGTCCTCCTAGCCACACCCAGCTGGCCAGTCGGGATGAATGCCTACTCCACGGTTTCGTGGATCGTTCAAGTGCCCCCAGCATACCGTGCCAACCTGCTGTTCCTCGATGTCAACCAGCCCAAGTGCAGCAGTCGACACACAGTGATGAAGGTGCAGACGCTGGGCTCCCGCGAAGAGATGTTCAGCCGGCGGGAGGACGAGAATGCTGCCGTTGAGCTCAGTGTCCCAGAGACCTTCTACCTCAACATGTCCAGCTGTGTGCCAGAAGAAGGAGCCTTCAGTGTGCTCTCCCAGATTACACTGCAGGAGAATACCCGTGAGCATTACCGTCTTTTTCGTCTTCTTGCTAGTAGTATTAGTAGTAGTAGCTGTCGCAGTAGTAGTAATAGTGGTAGTGTATGTTGTTGTAGTGGTGGTAGTAGTAGTGGTGGTAGTATTACGGTTGTAGTAGTGTTTGTAGTGGTAGTAGTAGTGGCAGCAGTAAAAGTTTTAGAAAACACAAAAAACAGCAATGGTTTGGTGAAGGATCATGAACTTCAACCACAGACAGTTCTGTGACTTTTACAGATGTACTGCACGTGCATGATGTCAAAGTCGCTTTAATTTATTTTTCACTGCAAATAAATTGTTCATGTATAATCAATCTGGCTTAAAATGGTGGATACATGTGTACTCTACGTTCTCCGCACTGACAACAGGGTTGTTCCTGGCTCAAAACAGGGCTTGGGTGGTGACATTGTGTAACTGCGTCTGCAGTTTGTCCAGCGTTACTGCCATCATCAACTCAATGTATTGTCTCCCTGTATTTAGCTACATTTAGAATATAAATATAATTGTGGTATTTGGAATTGCAACATGCCTTCAATTGCATTTGTTTTTTGTCACTCAAAACTTTAGTTTAAAATATTAATTAACTTTTTAACTTGATCCACACAAATGCCATCTTACTGTATTTAAATTATTTGTATACAATCACTCAAAAATGCTTGCACCATCTTTTTTGTCACTGGTGTTACTTATACCTTAAATAACATTAAAGGCTTTTCAGGATTTTATTTCTCTGTTAAATCTGCACAGATAGACAAAAACAGTGTAGGTAGGTCAATGATAATACAGTAGAATCTACTTAATTGCATAACAGATTATCGCATTTTTGGGTTATTTACATAGAATTGCCAAATCCTGAACCATTTCCCATTCATTCCACTGTAAACAGATTGCATATTTACATAAAGCATTAGCACATGCTTAGGCTATTTTCATAGAATTATGTCCAATTATGTTGCATAATGACCTATAAATAGGATATGCTAAAAGTCGGCAGATGCGAATAAATAAGCCAATAATTTCCTGAATATAAATAATTGGACAATGTAACTGCATGCATTTGTTTGGGCATGACATTTTATTTTTACAGAAATCATTACAGCTATCCAACCTGAGCAAATAGCTGTAATGGTTTCTGTTCAAATAAAATGTTGTGCCCAAACAAATGAATGCAGTTACATTGTCCAATTACTTATATGCTGGGGGTGGGGGGCTTGGCTGGTGAAAATGCTGAGTGGCTACTGACTTTGGAAATCCACGAGCCACAGTGGCTGGTAAGCCAGAAAATGATTGTCAAGCCCTGGTGGTAGTAGTTGCAGTAGTAGTGGGAGTGGTAGTAATTGTAGTAGTAGTGGGAGTGGTAGTAGTTTCAGCAGATGTAGTGGTAGTAATTGTAGTAGTAGTTGGAGTGGTAGTAGTTTCAGCAGTTGGAGTGGTGGTAGTTTCAGCAGTTGTAGTAGTAGTAATTGTAGTAGTAGTAGTAGTGATAGTAGCTGTAGTTGTAGTGGTAGTAGTATTAGTTCTTATTTTTGCTTCTGCTGCTTTATTTTTTATTCCTCATATTTATTGTAAGCAGTATGTTTAGTCTATTTTTATGGCTATTTCTGTTCTAACTATCCTGTGATTTTAATAATCGCATCACAGAAAATGTGCTGTATCATTTAATGTTCACCACAGACCATTACCTTAAGTGATGGCTGTAATTGGAGTCATGAATGCTAGTGTGATGTTATCTCAAAGTCTATTTCTTAAATGCTCAGTTGTTTTTTTAGTCCTTGAACTTGCCGCTCAACCAAGTGGTTCAGTTGGCAGCTCAGCTGGCAGCTAAATGGTTAAATCATCTGCAACACAGAATTTCCGATTTAACAAGACGATTTAGAGCAGTACACATTATTTAGTGATAGTAGAGCACTGTATATTACTCAGTGGGAGAAGAGCAGTGTAAATGACTTGGTGGTAGCAGTGCAGTGTACCTCTTGTGTTTGAATGACTCTGGTAAAATGGATTTGCGTGATTCCATGAACTGTTGAAAATGTTCAAGTTTCATACTCATTTTCATGCTCAACAGTACAAATTATGTATGAAAAGCTGATATCAGAGTAGGAACAGTGAGAAGATTGTGATGGATGTTCTGCCTCTTTTGCTTCTCAGGCCGTAACCTGGGCATCATCCTGGGTACTGTCATTGGGGTGGTGCTCCTTGTGCTCCTGATCCTGACTGTTGTGTGTGTGGTGATCAGGTGAGTGTGTGGTTGTTTGTGTGGTGATCAGGTGAGTGTGTGGTTGTGTGTGTGTTGATTAGGTGAGTGTGTGGTTGTATGTGTGTTGATCAGGTGAGTACATGATCCTGGTGTGTGTGGTGATCAGGTGAGTGTGTAGTTGTGTGTGTTGATTAGGTGAGTGTGTGGTTGTGTGTGTTGATTAGGTAAGTGTGTGGTTGTATGTGTCTTGATCAGGTGAGTGTGTGGTTGTGTGTGTTGATTAGGTGAGTGTGTGGTTGTGTGTGTTGATTAGGTGAGTGTGTGGTTGTATGTGTGTTGATCAGGTGAGTGTGTAGTTGTATGTGTGGTGATTAGGTGAGTGTGTAGTTGTGTGTGTTGATCAGGTGAGTGTGTGGTTGTATGTGTGTTGATCAGGTGAGTGTGTGGTTGTATGTGTGGTGATCAGGTGAGTGTAGTTGTGTGTGTGTTGATCAGGTGAGTGTGTGGTTGTATGTGTGTTGTTCAGGTGAGTGTAGTTGTGTGTGTTGATTAGGTGAGTGTGTGGTTGTATGTGTGTTGATTAGGCGAGTGTGTGGTTGTGTGTGTGTTGATTAGGTGAGTGTGTGGTTGTATGTGTGTTGATCAGGTGAGTGTGTGGTTGTGTGTGCTGATTAGGTAAGTGTGTGGTTGTATGTGTGTTGATCAGGTGAGTGTGTGGTTGTGTGTGTTGATTAGGTGAGTGTGTGGTTGTGTGTGTTGATTAGGTGAGTGTGTGGTTGTGTGTGTTGATTAGGTGAGTGTGTGGTTGTATGTGTGTTGATCAGGTGAGTGTGTGGTTGTGTGTGTTGATTAGGTGAGTGTGTAGTTGTATGTGTTGATTAAGTGAGTGTGTGGTTGTGTGTGTTGATTAGGTGAGTGTGTGATAACAGTGTGTGGTGACCAGGGGCCTGTATCACAAAGCAGGATTACTAAGTTAGCTGCGGTGAGTAAAACCTGGAACAGCTTTTTACTTCAGTCCATGTTTCAGATTTGGGAGGGTTCTGGATTTTACTCAGTGCAGTTATCCAGTTAACTCAGTATACTTGCCCCAAGTGAGTATTTGATTGTGGTGTGTGGTGACCCAATGAGTCCGTCATCATGGTGAGTGTATAAGTGGTAATCATGTAATGTAATGTGTGTGGTGATTAGGTGAGTGTGTGATCCCGGTGTGTGATGACTAGTTGAGTGTCTTATCTTGTTGTGTGTGCTGACCAGATGAGTATGTGATTATGGTGTTTGTGGTGACCTAGTGAGTCTGTGGTTGTAGTGCGCTTGCTGACCCACTGCCCCATTTCTGTGTTTCTGCAGGAAGAAGAAAGCGCAGGCGCCTGCAAACGTTTCCATCTACAACCCCAATGGTGTCTCCTTCGTCCCGGGACATTACCCGTTCCCTAAATCTCGTGCAGACAACGAGTCTCACATCTACGCGTCCATCGAGGACACCATGGTGTATGGCCACCTACTGCAGGGCTCTGATGAGCCCTCACCTGTCACCGACCTTGAGGGCAGGCCACAGGTGGACATTTACCGATCCTTCACTGGGCCCACGGAAGCCCCGCCTCCATTGCTGCCTCACATCCGCAAGCAGGAGAAGCTTCCGGAGATCGGGGCCCCTGAAGTGGACGTGTACCGCCCTTTCATACACCCGTCTGAAAGCGCCCTGCCCATGCAGCACAAGCCTTTGACCCCTGAGGAACACATGGTGGAAAACGAGGTGTATAGCCCTGGCAGCAATGGAGTCCCCTCTCCCCATTCCCTCACTCCTGGCGCTGACAGCAAACAATGACCATAGCCAGAGCAATGCTGAAAAGGGAGGATGTGTGTGTGTGTTTGTGTTTACACAGTATATGTGTGTGCTGGGAGGTGCACAGGGAAATGTAAGGAATTTACATAAAACGTAAAACATTTCTCCACTTGCAATTTAACTTTTTCCTAGTATGGGCTTTTGGGTTCCAGAATGATAATATCCACCCACCATGCCTCGTTCTCTCTCTCTCTCTCTCTCTCTCTCTCTCTCTCTCTCTCACTCACTCACTCACTCACTCACGCACACGCACACACACCACATTTTATCATAGCCGTCTTTTTACTGACCTCCACTGGACTAATGTAACTTTGGAGGTTTTTTAATATCTGGCAAGTTTTTTTAAACGTGGAGCTCAAGTAAAAATATGCAGAGAAACCTATTTTAATTTGTCTATTTAATGCCTCTTTACGTTTATATAAATTCACTTTTGAAACATTTTACACTACATTCTTTACAAATCCCATCCACATTTTAGAAATCTATTTTTAAATCTTTGAAATACATTTCAGACCCCTTAATGCTGCAACACTTGAATTTCTTGAGTAATAGCAAATATAAAACAAAACGGGTGTATAAAGTTGAAGAAATTGGGAAAACAGAGGGTTTCAGATACTGAATGGAACAATTAAGTAAATGTTGGGAGTGTTTGCAGTGACTAATTCTTATTTCTCATCATTGGGTTGCTTCCAGCACGTGCCATAATTGACATTTATTTGCATTTCTGAATGTGTTGGTCCGCTATGGTCACCACCCTTGGCCAAAGAAAGTTTATGTAAGTTGTTTATATTGAAATGTTTTTATTTTCTTTATTTCTATTTCGATTGAGCAGTTATTTATTTCGAAATGTCTACCATAATATTTGTATTTTGCTGATATTCTGTGCTTGTTTGAACAGTTGTATTTTCTCTAGTACTCTGATTCCAAAATAAATGTTCAGTTACAAAGTTGAGCTCAATTGGGTGGAATTGTCACATTTTACATTTTGGGAGCAAAGTGTCTTTGTTTTTTTGTTTTACTGGCAATAGATTTTTATATTTCAATAGGACTTGATTCAACTTTATGATGAGATTTCAAACTCACTAACAAGTCATTTGTTATTTACAGGAATGTAGTGTGTGCTATTGAGCTTTATATGAAGGCCAAGAATGAGATGTTTTCTTGCTTCCCGATTCAATGTGTTTTTAAGGAAAGGTTATCATATGGGGGTATTTCACAAGCAGGTTAAGGAGTTAGCTGGCTGACTTTGTGAAATATTTTGAAGTTACCTAGGCTTTTATCCAATCATATTTCTTTCTATAAAATAAGTTCTGAAATGTATCTGGCTAACTACTATATCCCATTTGAAATCCACCCTGTCTTGACATATGAAATCACAAAAGCAAGCAAAGGTCACCCCTTTGACCGAAGCTCATGGTATGTAGGAAATGTCTGCATTTCACCCCTTTGATGCAAACACAACGGAACCAAGTTCAGTATGCTCACAATGAGGAAAGTTAGCTTTTCTGTGTTTTATTGCTGTGAAATATTTATGTAATGTAATTTTAATACATGTTTTACTGGACATTAGTGTATTTTTATATAAAAATCTTATTAAAAAAAGAATGTGTTTTAAATTTTGGCATGTGTGGAAACAGGATTAACCTTTGTGATTTTTGTTGGCTAGAATAAATAAACATAATTTTACTTTAAAATAAATAAATGGCTTGAATCGACCCCACTGTATGTAAACTAAGGTTTAGTAGTGGTCAAATTCAACAACGACATCGCTAGATTGACCAATTGACCCATTCTATGATTAGCAGAAAGGTAAAGTTAATGAAAGATCGTGTAATTTACTTGTAATCGTGTCAACCTTTGCCAAGATTGCTACAAATGTGCCTTATGAACTTTCTTGGCCTGAACTTTTGGCCTGAAAATTTTGCTGCACATGGGGGCAAGTTGGGAAGAGCTTTCAGTCAGATGAAGAGCTAACTTTTGATCTTTTATCATTTAGCTTAAATATCAGGTAATGTTTTTATCACAAAAAGCACATAATAGGGGTGCTCATATATTAAGAATTCCAGTTACAGTTGATCAAGGCTGTTTACTTTTGAGATCCAATAACACATCAGCAATATTTGGAAAATAAAACTAAATTTTTTTAATAAGCTGTCACATAAATGTAAGAAGTAGATGAACACCAAACCCCCCAGTAGTAGCATTCCAATAGGACATAAAATCTGTGTGCTATTATCCACACAATAATAATAAAATTAAAGGCTGTTGAGCAGTTTAAAGGTTTTAATTATTTAAGAAATTAATATTTTTCTAGTCTAACATCAGGGAGATATTTTTTCTCAAATGTAACTAATAATGAAATCTGAAATATTCCACATTAATGTCAATATGAAAGTGTAAAATGAATGACCACAAAATATACTGTAGAAAATCTAAATGCATATAGAGTGTAAGCACTGTACTCACCAGCATCTAACTTGAGCCTACATAAATAAGCTGGAATTGTTCTTTAAAATAAGAAAGTAGTGATGTTCACCTTTAAATCTTTAGCTGTATTGTTCCATACTTTTCAAATGAATCAGCTCATTTGTTGCTCTGTTGTTAAATCTTGTAATATGGTTGACACAGCATGTCTATTACTGACCAAAACTAAACAGGATGTCTATTATTAACCTAAACTAACTCAGATTAGTGATCGATGGTGAGTACTTAATACTAGAAAGTTCCATTTACCTTTCATAGCCATTCTTATGAAACACAATGTTTTAAACTGCAGTCACACAATGGAACAAAAACATAAACTGAAGATCAGCATAAATAAAACTTTTTACATTTAGCAGATCCCTGTGTAGCCCTGTAGAAATTAGAAACCATGGAAAGTTTAGGCCTATCTATTTTTGGCCAGCCCTATAAAATAAACTATAGTTACTATGATATAATACTAAATTAAAGAACTAAATTATATAACGATAAAATATATGTAAAACACGTGTTCTACAGTATATATGGATTAAAATCTAAAGCAGGATTCTTTAGTTCTTCCGATTCCTAAATCTCATATGTGATAATCTTTTTAAAAATGGTGTGCACTGGTGAGATGTGGCAGTCTGTAGGGCAGCCAACTCTCAACTCACATGCAACTCCTGTGTGATCAGTGGTTACATTACCTACTATGGCACTTTCTGTATGGTGATCCCTCTTCGCTTGTCCCCTGTCTGAATAAAGTGGAAAATGCCTAAGGACAGCAGACTATCTCCTCTCCTTTAAAAAACTGTGCACAGGGTCCAGAGATGTCCTATTAACTATTTATAGGCTATACATATGAATAAGTTGCATTGAACTTGGTACAGTCCTTTCTAAACAAAATATTTGTAGCAATTACTTCTTATTCTGAAGTCACAATTATTTGATACATGGACTGCATCTGAATAGTAATTCTTTTGGTAATCAAAGTGCCTGTATGGCATGCATGTACGCGTATGTAGATGTATGGCAGGCCATATTTTGCCACCGGGCGACAAATCAAAGAACTCTGGCTCTTAGACGATGTTGAATTCGCAAACAGAAGCTTTCTCAGCGCGGCAGCTCTCATCAAACCACTTCCCGTTGGCGGTGGTGGACAGCACAGCACAGTTCTGGTTGCGCTCTCCGTCAGGCTGGTGGGTAATCTCCGTTTCCCAGTTCTTGTAGCGCACAGTGGCACTGGCCTGATCCAGCCAGCTCCCCTCGGTCAGGATGTCATTAATGCCCAGCCACACCTGCTCCTCGGGCCCCACGCTCCGGCGCACATACTCGTACAGCTGGTCATTCTCGTCCCCGGTCAGTGGGGTACTCAGGGTGCCCCCCTTGGCAATGCAGTCTTCGCTCGCAGCATGGTAGCGTTTCTTTGTGTCATCAGCCAGGTAGCACTTGCCATGGATCTTGGTTCCTTTCAGACAGACTGAGTAGAACAGCAGCACAGAAAGAAACAGGGTGATTCAGGTAATTTTGAAAGAGGTCTGAGTAAGCATCCAAAACTTTAAGTTTGTGCAGGCGTATACTGCGACTTGAACACTAAAAATCAGCTGTTACACTCCATGGAGAGGGAACAAACTATGCAATTTTTGCAATATATCTCTAACAATAACAGTAATGATGTCTAACAAAGACAAACCAGACAAGACATCCCATGAGCTCTTCAGACCTAAACAAGACATCTTGTTTAAGGTTTCAGTACACCTACAACTGGAGTCCAGATGGTGCTCTATAATAATAAGTATTTTGAGTGATATGGAACACCTGTCTACATTCTAAATATTGTCTATGTCCTCGGGAATCCTTATTTTCAAACAGGGCCTATCTGGAAGACATTATAGCTGCTAGCTTCAAGGTCTGTGATGAAAGAGATATACTACAACCCCCTGCTCCTTGCATTCTACATACTTTAAAACCAGTTGAACATGTAATAGGAAATGAATCCCTGCCTCTAGAAATCATAACTACTAATCCTGGCTGACATTACTGGTATATTACATGATGGTTGAGTGTAGCTCCAAATATTAAAAGACACAAGTAGACTGCAAAAGAGGAACAGTCATTGCCACTCTGTAAATATTATTATTACGGTTGTTGTTGTTGCTTCTGCTGTTGTTAGTATTATTATTACTATTATTCCCATGGGATTTTCAGACCAAAACAAAAATTTCAAAACTGTCTACCTGTTTGCAGAGCTTGTTGCTCTTTCAGTAGGTTCAGCTCCTGTACAATGTTTTCTATCTGTTTCTTTAGTTCCTCGATAGCGGCCGCGTTTCCACCATCTGGATGAAGCATCAAATGTTTATGGTTAGATTTAAACGCATCCGAATAGATATTACTGCATCTGGGACAACGGTCAATTTGAAGTGCATTTACTTGCAAAATGTTTGGCCAGATGAACACAGATCAACATAGTCAACTTCACGTAGCAAAATGGAAATATCAGACCAAAGCTGGTATCAGAGAACTAAACACAATATTGAATTTAAATGTTCCCATGAATAATCAGTTTCATCCATACTGGATTTAGTGCAATATAGGAAAATCTTATCATTACCTTCGTGGATCCGGAAGAAATGTTCTGGATGGAATCCGGATCACATGTATTACACATGTACCCTGTATATTTTTATTCATACTGGCGTGTAAAATGATCCCATCCACATAACACCTGCTCTTTGAACACGATATTTGTACGTTCTATGAGCTATTTGATTTTAATTATGAATTATCAATGTTGTAATGTTTTCCTTAATCGTTCGTTTTCAAAGAAAAGGTTGCGTTTTCATATTTTCTGTCCTTGTGAAGCATAAACGTTTAGAAGACTGTATCTGGCCTCACGTAACGAGACGCTTAGTATCAACTATCAATTCGACAGTTGTTATTGTTATGTTCAACTGTCAGCAAATTTGTATTAATTGAAAAAAGAAACAGCCTATCAGCTGTACATACCTTTCTTGCCATTCTTTTTCTTGGGAGTTTCTTGGAGTGAGTAATGCACGAGAATAATAAGACAGAACGTCAGACGCGCGCTTCTGAACATTGTTGAACCGAAGAATGTACCAATCTAGCGTAATACTTTATCTGTATTGTCTCCTTAACAGAAAGACGCGTTTATCAAAAGCGTATGGTTTACGAAAAAAAAAAACCTTCAGAAACAAGGATACCTAAAGGTCATGTTAGCCCAACACGGCGATTTTACGCACGCCAAAAGTTCATAGGTAATTCGTTGCAGACCATGAACAGGATGGGAAAACCCTGCCTGAATCTCCCCAAATGGCTAAGCCTACCCTGACTCTTTCTTTTTAAAATGTGAGGGCGGGGTGTACAGCACTCCCAGACTATTTCGCAATAATAGATTTATGTTTTTCTTGTTTTAGTAGGAAGGTTGTACACTCAGTACATCTGGCTAAAATAAATTCTATGCCCTACTACATATTATTCGATTCTGTACACTTTTTTTGCGCTAAATACATTTTGCATTATTTAATTTCTTGGTAGACTGCCCTTAACTACGGTGAGATTTGTGGTGCAACTGTTGGGTGAATTATTTTTACCAATATCATTGAAGCCGTTCACTTCATGCAGTGTGCATGAAGATTTCCACAGCTACGGCAGTAACAGAATTCCTGCAAATGCAATCTTGAGTGCATTTGAATAGTAAATACATAGCAGCAAGTCTTTCTCCTTTCTCCTGAAAATCCAGCACACAGGAATCAGATTCAAGCACATCATTGAGCTTGAAATAAACTCAATGGGATTATTTCCCTGTGGACCAAAACACTACAGAAATAAGAGGCAAGCCTGAATCTGTTTCCTCTGTGCGCTGGATTTGTCTCAACAGACACGTGACAGTAGTTGCATAATGACGGAGAGAAAGAAAAGAAAAGGGGTGCATGTGCATGGCTATAACCCAGCTATAAAGAGTGCTTGTCCAGAGGATGGCAAACAAGACCAATGCTCTCATTCAATCTATTCCCTCCAATGCTGCACATTAAAAATGAAATAAAATGGTTAATCTCTGGCTGTGGCTCCT
Organism: Anguilla anguilla; assembly: GCF_013347855.1. Taxonomy (NCBI): domain Eukaryota; kingdom Metazoa; phylum Chordata; class Actinopteri; order Anguilliformes; family Anguillidae; genus Anguilla; species Anguilla anguilla. The sequence goes on along the minus strand of NC_049201.1, from coordinate 56,842,695 downwards.
GGGGTTTCCAGACAAAAGAAACACAACAGTCTTCATACTCACCCTCAATGTCTGTGAATATTTTCAGTGTGAGTTAAAACTGAGCATTGACCCCACAAACGTCTAGATTTTTTTCCTTTCATAGTGGCCAGATGAGCTCTTCTGAGAAAGAGCCACAAATTAGGATCCTGGGTGTATTAAACACACAAATGCATAAAAGCATGAACACAGTCAAGCCTTTGTAGTCAAACATAGATACACAAACGCACATGCGTACACTCAAACACAGTCCAATCCTCTAATTTCTGTGAAGTGAAGAATCTGTAAATTGTTCAGTGGTTTCATCTTCACCATTGTTATCATCAACATAGATGTCAAACTTCTGCCACTCTTTTCTTGCACTTGGAACCATTGCTTTTACATTAACATACATAACCTATATAAGTATTATTTATCACAATATCCCTGCCATGAAAAAGAATGCTTTTTCTGTGCTCAATTATACATTTGTTAAGGTCACAGAATTTGGTACTTTAGGTTAAACCTAGGCTTCTGCAGAGCACTTTTGCCATCTAGTGGTTACTTATGTGAAAATAATTTAATATCAGTGCTTAAAATTACGCAAATGTTATACCATATCTTTCTACCAATTTAAATTAAATAATTACTTATGGTACTTGGTACTTTACTACAAATGTAAGGAAAATATGTTTTAATTCTGTTAATGTTTATAATTTAACATTTATATTAAGTTACATATTTGTAGCCTAGAATAGGCCATTCGCTTTTTAAAATAAGATAGGCCTAATGATTTATTCTGGCAAGAAAAGTAGAATTTATACTTTGGATTCTCTTTCATTGTTATGCCACTGCCGTTTTGAATGAAAGCGTGAACAGCAATATCCAAGTAATCCCATTGATGCGCTCAAGTAAACATGGTTAGTTCGTGAGAAGTGGGAATACAGTACATTGAGCTGTGTAGGTATGTCTTGCGCTTCATATGGAGACGACCGCAGGAAGTCTCGCCTCTGGAGCACATCAGACTTCCTGTTCTCCTTCGTTTAATTGGCCAGAATTTGCCAGATATTACAGAAGGGCGATGAACGAACAGCGCCGACGTTTTGAGCAAGGGGAGCCAGTTGGCTAATAAGCTAACACTTTGGCTCTTCAATATGAAAACATCTTAAATCTGCAACGAAAGTAACTATGTAAATCACGTCTTAAATAGCCAAATCCCATCTGTTTTAATCGGAAAAGAGGAGACGTTACTTTTTTGGAAAAGAGTCCTGCTTACGGTGTGTGTGTCGTTGATACAAGTAGGCACGAGGCTAGAGGGATACACTTCCCGGGCTGCAACAAACAGTTTCTGGGCAGTGCGCAAACGCACCATCGTCATCCAGGCAAAGGGTGGGTGTGATACAATTAACGTTAGATTTTTACGCCAATGCCAATAAACCTAATTGAGTCATTAATATGGATAGCTACGGTAGCAAGTTTCTCTAGGCGGTACTATTGACGTTATGATACTGTAACTTGGTAGCTAATTAGCTAGCAAACGTTTGACAGTGGCGAGAAGTGCCAGTGCTTGGTCAGATGCATTAGAAAGCTCTGCATTTTTGCTGGCTTTCCGTTGACAAAACTGTTGGAAGCCAGTTAAGTTAGCAATGTACTTGTTATCTGACCTAACAACGTAAAACAGATTCATTCAAGAGCGCTGGATAAATTGGAAGCTTTTTAAATGAAACTAGCTGTATATTGGTCATTTGTCCGTCTACATCTTTTTTCACCACCTTGATGATAGGTAACCTCAGCTAACTTGCTCTGGGTGACCTGCGACTTGTCGTTTAGTTTGATGGGTAATGTAGCTAGCCAGTTTAGAGTTAGCTAATTAACATTTACGCTTGCTATCAGTCTATGCTACTACTACAAGAACAGTTGCTGTGTTACGCGTTAGCTTAGCTGCGTTTACCAAATAGCTTACGCTGTACGTGAATTTAGGTACCTAGCACATTAGATGGCAGATGCTTCGATTGCTGCCTATTCCACTGTCATTTAATCAGTTTAGATAGATGTTGATAAGCTTGTCTTGAGGTCAATTATCCCATATTAGCCCTATATCGATATGTTGTGTATACGTTGGTGGCTGGTTCATGGGTAATTTAAACAAAACATTTCATCGTGAATGCTTACCTAGCCAGCTAGCATGATAGTTCAATGTAGATAACCTTTTCTGGTATTTTGAAAGGAATGCGTCCTAACCAGTTATGTAAAAATAATTGCCTGCTTCACACGAAAATTATTCACCTTTAACAGTCCATATGGTTCGTCAGTTGTTTCTCAGGCGCACTCGTATCTGTTAACAATTACTACTACATTTACGAAGTACACAGCTGTAAATAAGGAAAATATTGATGTTGAAAACCGAGTCTATGCAATATACCAAGAACTGCTTGATTGATGGGGTCTTTAACCCGTGATAAATCAGCCCTGATAAGCCAGAAGTTGCAGTGGCAGTGCTGCAGTCCAATTGATTCTGTTTCTGTGCGTTGCAGATTATAAAGTTGCAGTGTTCCACTGCCACAATATCTCATTACATTATTTGCATGTATTTAAAAGCCCCAATCCATGTATAGCCTTAAAGTTTTTTTGAACCTCAGATTTGAATACATAGACTAGCCAAGGGATACTGAGCTGCACTGTCACGCCCTAAATTCAAAACCTGCTGTGGAGTCCATCCTCCTCACTATATATGCACACTTTCCTATATCATAATATGCAGCTGATATTTCTTGTGACCACAATAAAATGCAGGGAGTGTTTCATTTCTGTGTGTGAGGCTGGGGGTGTGAGCTTTATCAAGTCCTCTCTCAAAGTGAATTCCTGTTGTGTTAATTAGCTCCCTTATAACCAGTCCAGTCTTATTTAAGGTTCTGTGTCTTTAACAGCTTGGAGAAAATGTGCATATCTTTTACCAGATTTGCTATAGATCAGAAACTTGCTGCCATCACTGTCCAGAGGTCATTGATATAGACTTGGCAGTGATGGCTGATTCTTGCATTAATCAGTCATCTCTGCACTGGTGAATATTTAGGCTATTTAAATTCCTTAGAAGCACATAGGGCTAGGTCTGACATATGTTACATCATTTGTTTACATGCATACAAAGCCACAATAAAGCAGTGGTCATTTTTAGACTGGTACTATCAGTAATGAATTCTCAATTGACATATAAACCTAAATGATAATGAAGTAGGTTTTTTTCCCAATTTGAATGTATTGGATTGTGCATCTGCTTGATTTCTCATTGTAAAGAAACAATTAGCAAGTTATTCCCCTGTTCAGTTTTTCGGTTTGTATTGATATTCTTTGTTCTCCTGAGAACATCATTTAGGAAATAATAATATTGATAATAATTTTAAATAATCCCTGCCTGTGAAACTTTTTTTTATTCTGGGAATATTCTAGAATACTAGAGTGGCAGTATTGTCTGACTCTTTGAACACCCATCAGAAAACTTGAATGGCTTGCCATTTTTTTAAATGAGATGAAGGATTTTTAAATGAGATGATGCATTTTATGTGTAGTGAAAAAGTGTGCTGAAGAACTGACACTGACTTAACAATAGTGTAGAATAAGGTTTGTAAGTCTTGTTCAGTAAGGGTCGGTGTTGGTTCAATTACACGCCTGGTTCTACTAATCAAGGTCCTTAGCATAGACTAGTGTTGATTAGTAGAATAAGGTGTGTAAAACACAGTCTATCAGGGCACTGCTGACGAACCTTGGCAAGATGCATAACCCAAGCCTCTGTGGTCATGCATGGATAATGTGTAAAAATATAAATGGATAATATTCAGTGATTTAATCCATCACCCTAGTTGTTGTGGACAAAGCAGATTTGTGGTTCACTTTATAATAAATGCCTCTTCTTTTAATGTGCTCTATTCTAAATTAGCAGCAAATAGACTTTTGCTTTTCAGTGTTTATTGCCTTTGGCATTGGGCAGTCATTGAGCAGGTAGCCTGGCATAATTACATGGGCAGGGCTGTCATTGTTGAGCATCTTTTTACCTATTGAGCTAGTTCCATTTGAGGTTTATAAAACTCCTGTTAATCCCATTAAACTGGTAGTTGCATACAGGCAGGACTCTTTGTGAATGTGCCAGCAGGCTTAAGCTGCAAGCTGTATTTTAACAATGAGCATATGAAGCAGCTGTAGGAATGATGGTCCATTCTGAGACTCCCTGACTGCCTCTCTCCCATTAACTCACTGACTCACTCACTCACTCATTGATATCATGACTGACTGACACACTCAGCTTCTCTCTAACCGACCGACTCGCTCACTGCCTCACACTGACTGAATCTCTTGCTCCCAGACTGTTGGACTGACTCAATCACAGACTGACAGGCCAGCTGAGTGGTATTGAGTGTGCAGCTTAGACTGGAGTAAGTGTTTTTTTATAAAGGCTTTATGAGCTGCACCACACATCTCACCAATAAGAGTGTTTTAATTGGAGAGAGGGTACAGTCATTGAAGAGAGCTTGCTCAGTCATAAGGTTCTGTCGTTATCTGTAGTATCTATTCACCCATGGGTCCAGATGTGGTGACAGCTTTTGAAGGGTGCCTGTCCAGGTGTTGTTCGGTCAGTAGAGGGTAGTTCCTATTGTGGCCGTTTGTGTGACTAGGATTAGCAGTACACTGCGAAGAGCCACGTGGCCCTGCCCCATCTTGTTTTGACTATCAGTGGCAGCAGATGGTCCATCCCTAGCACCCGTGAAAGCCATACTCTGCTTCCTTTGTGGGAAGCCCCAATCTGTTCTCCAGGGACTATGGGTGGCTCGGGGAGCTGTGAGGGGCCCTGCAGCAAGGCTGTAGCAGCTCCCCAGACTGCAGGTAACAGCGGCACACCTGGGTGCGCCTGTCCCTAGTCAGTGCCTCTTGTTGGCTGGCTCAGATGTGTACGGTGTAGTGAGCTTCTGTAGGGACAGATCCTGGCAGCGGCATGGCTGTTTTAGCTCAGGTCGGGTTACCTGACTTGAGCCCTTTCAGGAACTACATATTGGGTTTTTATGTGAGCTGCGTACATTGTCCTCAGCAAGAGCTGCTGTTAAGTGAGCAAGCAATGAAATGCTAAATGAACAGTAACATTACTTGGCTAATTTTAGCAAAACTGGTCAAACAATATCCTTAACTGGTCAGAGTGAGAAATACATCTATGTGGTTTTTCTGTATTTTAAACTGATTGAAATCTCATTAATAGCGTTTTAAGTGAGATTATGCTGAAAGACACTTGAGTTAAGCCAACTGGGAAAGGCATTAAACCCTGACATATCGACATAACAAGATTAGAGGAGTAAGCCTTACTGAGACATACACACCCACGCAGCTTCTCCAGGCAAGATTATAGGCTAGTTTCCAGCGTTTGATTGTCTTCAACAGTGATGAATTTATGACCCAGATAGTTTATTCCTTTACATGGTTTTGACACAGTGGATCTCACCTTGCTTTATAGGCAGCACAACCTTTAGACAAGAACCAGAACCTGAATAGACTTTGGTAAGAGGAAAAATAGTTCTGTTGTGTGAGAAAAGAAACAGTTGTTCATGAAAGAGGACTGGTAACATTTCTGTATTTTTGTAATAATCCAGAAGTGATATTTAAAAGTTTCATTGTTTGCTGGATTTAACGTACAAGCCAGTATAAACTTTATTTGCTTGCAATCCTGCATGTCATAGACATGTGAAAGGGTAAGGAGAAAGCGCACTCTCAGTAATTGGTTCTTTATTTCAACATTTAGCAAGCTTCAATAATGCATTGGCCACAATCTGCACCGGCACGGTCCTGATTCAGTACCAGACCAAGAGGCCTATCTGTGAACCGCAACAGTGCGTTAAAACGATGAGCCACCCAGCAGCCCCCATAATATATCATTGTTGACCTGAAGTGTAGTATGTTATAAATTGTAAAGTTATGAACAATAAGTGTCCTCTGCGAAATCCTAAGCTGCAACAACAGGCATGTAGGGATGTGCCAGTCCCGCACTTCTGTGCCAGCGATATCATTGCAAACATTGCGTATCCAAGTTTAGTGAAAACAAATTGTAAATTTGTTTCCCTATTTTCCAGCCAGGAAAAGACGGGCCATGACCAGTCAGGAAAAGGCTTAATCGTTCTAGAGAGTGTGAGGGGTCATTTTGTTGTTTCTGTTTGGAAGTGGGGAGTGTGCGGATGACTCATCACGCTCACTCTCTCACTCTCACCCTCTACCTTCCTCCCCACTGCCAGCATGCCCATACAGTGTTTGGTAGCATGAGGAGCCCCGCCCACCACTGCAGGGACATTGAGAGGCAAGCTGGTTACCTGCAGCCTGAGCATTGCGCCCCTCCCCCTCCCCGCGGACGGCCCAGCGCTATGTGGTTCATCCGGGATGGCTGTGGCATCGTGTGCGGCATCATAACCTGGCTCCTGGTCTTCTATGCTGAGTTCGTGGTGGTGTTTGTAATGCTGCTGCCTTCCAAGAGTCTGACCTACAGCATAATCAACGGCACACTCTTCAACAGCCTGGCCTTCCTCGCCCTGGCCTCTCACTTCAGAGCCATGTGCACTGACCCTGTGAGTCACAGCAATCCGGCTCTGATTAAGCCTTACTGCTCATCTCCCCTACACAATCGCGCACACACACACACACACACACAAAAACACGCATGCACACTTTTTTCAAATTGTTGGCTTTTTTTCTTGGAAATGTGGAAGGAAATTAACATACAAGATAGGTCATAAAAAATGATAATTCATTGTAAAATAAAACCTGATCAGGTCCCAACTGACCACCTTGGGCCCTCTCTGATTTGAGGTGGTTTCTTTTGGTCCACTGTGTGTCGGAAAAAAAGGTCTGTGTGTCTGGTTTCTGTTGATGAAACAGGGAGCTGTGCCAAAAGGAAACGCCACAAAGGAGTTCATCGAGAGCTTGCAGCTGAAGCCTGGCCAGGTGGTTTACAAGTGCCCCAAGTGCTGCAGCATCAAACCTGACCGAGCACACCACTGCAGGTATGGGGAACTCACCCGGGAAGCCCTTCTCACTACAGCGACAGTACAGCGAGCCCTTCATTCTGTCACCCAGTGCACAACTGCAGTTTATCTAGGCAAAACATAAAGAGATTGCACCAGATATGCAGTTGTAATAACATGAAATTTCCAGTATGTGGATGTGCCCCTTTGTCTGGTATGAAGCCCTGACAGTGGCAGTGGTGAATGTGGTCAGCAGCTCTGCAGGGTGGCATATATTCGGCCTTAGTGTTGCCTGCTCCAGGGGCCAGTCGGTTTTGATCCGGTCATGTGTGTGCTGCGTGACCTGACATGCTTGCTGTCTCTCCTTGGCAGTGTATGCAAACGCTGCATTCGGAAGATGGACCACCACTGTCCCTGGGTCAACAACTGTGTGGGAGAAAACAACCAGAAGTACTTTGTGCTTTTCACAGTGAGTGCAACTGCAGAGCTGCCTGTGACGTCCTAGAAACACATGCGCACAGGCTCGATTTATACATGGTGCCATCAAAAATTATTCAAACCACTGATGAATATGAGCAACAAAGGCTGTATAAATGTATAGTACATGCAAATGGGAAAATTGTGTTTTTAAATATAAATACAGTCGCTCAGTCGTTTTGCTTAAGTTTTTCTTCCCCCAGAGAGCTAGGTCTCAATCATTCACATCCCTGTTCCAGTCCTTTGTGCACCATCCCTTTGCAGAGATCACATTAGTGGGTCATCTTCTATCGCGTCCATTAGATCCCTCAGATCTATTGGTCTGTGCTTGTGGACTGCCCTCCTCAGTTACAACGACAAACTTTCAGTCTGTTTAAAATCTGGAGATTGAGATGGCGGCCATTGCATAACAGTAATTTTGTGGTCAGTGGACCATGTCTTGGTTGATTTTGAGGTAGGCCTGGGATCAGGGTCTTGCTACTGTAAAAGATCTGTTTGATTTTTGAAGTGAGCTTCCTGGTGAGTGGATTGGAATTGGGTGTGGTGGTAAGATTAAACCAAAATGTAGCTTTTTGGCCACGCATGAGATTAATGGGTTTGACATTGAAAGCTTATGTTGAGGGTGCACAAAATACTGAAAACAGGTATGCAGACCTGTGACATCTTTTTTGAAAATTAGCAAAATCTTGTACCCTGAACAACTATGTTTGTGCATTTTTTGAGAATACAGAAGCTTAGGTTTTTAGACATATATATGTCCACTGGTATCAGTTCTGGTGCCTCTGTTCCAGGTGTGCATAATGATGGTAATGGTGCTGGCATCTCTACGTGTAAGGTATACATAGTACTGATATCTCTGTTTCAGATGTACATTGCCTTGATATCTCTTCATGCCTTGGTGATGGTTGCATTTCATTTCCTCTACTGTTTTGAAGAAGACTGGACAAGTAAGTCTCAGAAAGTGCTTTCCACCCCGGTGTGAGTAACCTAAATCGGACAGACCACTAAATGAACCATATCCCCAAAACCCCAATAGTGTGCTTTCTGTTTTTAGGCCTGTTTCTCAGTGTATTACTACTTTATGAGCTGCCTGTTAGCCTATGTATTTAGCCAAAAGGTAACAGCTGAGGAATATTTGCCTAATTCACTCTGTGCTTGGCATTTTTATCCGTGTACATGCGGGTCAGATATGATTGTGCTAGAAAAAGGTCAGGCTGTTGGAAGGTCTTGGGGGGAGGGAGGCATGTGGAGCTCCACATTGCTGTTGACATTTCCTGCTCTGTAGTGTGTTTGTCATTATCGTTATTAGAATAGTCTCACATTCATATTTTGAATTGAAGTGGAGATTTATCTGATTAATGTTCCATTACAGTCTCAGCATTTTGTACTTTAAAAGGCATAAGGGCTGTTTCCTGAAGCCTCATCAATACTCTGCTAAACTGCTGTGGTTTAATGTGTAGTACTGCTGTATATATAAATCCATTTCAGTTCCACCTTTTTGGCTGAAAACATTCAACATCTCAAAAAATTTGACTTTATTATCTGGGAAAAGTCTAGAATTGTTATTTATGGACACCTGGGCTGTGTGGTGTTTTTGATCTCGGGTTTCATTAAAGGAATGAAGTCAGTGAACATACTGCTTTAGCATAAAGACCCTGGAGGATGGAATTTCATCCCTTGCTTATGCTGTGGTGATATCACGTTCTTCGGAGGAGAGTGCGTGCTAGTCTAGGCTCTCCCTCCTCCTCTGCATGCTTTTGGACATTCCAAATTGGGTAGAAAGTGGGGGAAAAGAATTGAAAATACATATTAGTATTTATAACTCTATATCTAAATGTATGTATGTGCCGTTGGCTAGAGCACCTATTTCCAGGATGGACTGGGAATTAAGATGTATTGTATGAAACATACACAGCAAACTGATTTTTAAAATTGTCATGTTTCATGGGCTGAGTGAGATGGTCAAGCCCTTGTAAGGTCCCAAAGCAACACTGATTCCAGTTCAGTGGAGTTAGGGTGTAACGAGCAGGTACTGATTCTCATTGTTGGTAATTGCTGCTTTCCCATCCCCAGACATGCTGGTTTTCCAAAAAACAAAAAAGAGGTGTTTATAAGATTTTTAGTTTATAAGTGTTAATAAGTTATTTTTAATGGTGAAATGCGTAGGAATTTCACCATTCAGAGTTGTTTTGTAAAACAAATGTAGATGCATACAAGCCATTAAAAATATTTAATTTCTTAAGGTCCCAAATGTAAAAAGCTAAGCACACTGTACCAAAAATCAATATCAGAAATTGTTGGGCTACTGATAGCCCAAAAATATTACTGAATCTGCAGAGTTCTTACTGTGTGTAATGAGCTGCTGATAAACTAAATGGTAGACCTTGCATGCTGAAAACTGATTTAAGAGCAGGCTATGCCATGTAGCACAAACAAGTTTTTAAACTTGATTTATGTTGTATTTAAGTTACAGAAAATGATCTCTTTAAACACAAAATAATTTGTGTTGAGCTTACAAAATGGCATGTTTTTCTACCCTATATATTTCAGCCTTAAAACAGTTTTATATTCCAAATTTTGGATACCAATATTTTGGCAGAACCACCGGAGCAAAAATCTTTAAAACCCTAATGCTGATTTCTGATCAGTGTTGCCAAGCAGATGACATTGTGTTCTCTGGCGCCCCCTGGCATAAACATGCGTGTGTTCCCCTTCCCCAGAGTGCAGTACCTTCTCACCCCCGGCGACTGTCATCCTGCTCATCCTTCTATGCTTCGAGGGGCTCCTCTTCCTCATTTTCACATCTGTGATGTTTGGCACCCAAGTCCATTCAATCTGTACCGATGAAACAGTAAGTGACCACACCCTACCTCCCTTTGCCACTCCTGACCCCATCATGTGACCCCTGGTCCTCACCATTTTAAATGCACTGTTTTCATACGTGACCCAGTCTCTCTATTGTGTCAGCACAGATTTGCTCATTTACAGATTGTTGACACACAGGGTCGATCACGTTAATAATTTAGCCAAGAAAGCACTTGAGACCCACCAGCAGGCAGGCTGGTCAGGTCCAGAAGACCACACAGAATGTTGACACTACAAACAAACAACTGCAGCTACTGTAGCTCTCTGGTTCTCAAAAATGAGATGCTTTGCTGCTTGTCAGCATATGTGAAATTACATCATCTTGCATTTTTCTTTGTGGTTTGAACTAATAGGTGAACTGATAGGTAAACTTTTTTCTTGGAAAAAAAAAACATAGGTAACTGGGTGGCTCTTCTTGTAAGGACACTGTTCTGGTATGTGGATGGGACTCATGATCTGGAATTGAATCCAGACCATGCCAGTGCCTATTGTGGCGAGCAGCCCTGCAGGAGTTGGCTCTAGCATCACTGCTAACAGTGCTGGGATAACAGTGTCTCATTGCGCTCCAGTGACCTTCGCTGATGTTTGAAAAGAGTTAATGTAGATTTCTTTTCCAAATGATTTGCAGCTTAAAAATTAGCTAGGACAGTAATGTACTGGTCTGTTTAAATAGCCGTGATGCGGTGTATCAATAGTAGTGACCAGCCTACCCAGGTTTGTTAAACGCTGAGAACAGTTTCTTCATCCCCAGCCCAGGTGAGTGAGATCAGTGTTAAAGTGGAAGGAGCTCACTATTCAGGCAGCTGATCTCGATATGCGGGAACCTGTGTGGGAGTCACAAGAGCTGATGGGTGCTTGTGTGGTGCATGGGCTTGGGAACGGTGGGTGGGGCTTGGGAGGTGGGGATCGGTCAGTCGGGATGGGGGGGGGGTGTATTTCACTTATAACTGGATTATGACTGAACTCTGCTGTAAAATAAAATAAATGATCTTAACTTGCTCTGTTACACATTGCTACTGAATACCTTTCTGGTTTATTCTGAGTCTGTATGGCTGTACAGCTGAGCTCAGGAGAACAATAAATTTTTTCAGACAGATGACCGAAGACTAGGTCTATCCTGTAAAAAAATAACCTGCAACTGGTCTACTTCTACTGCGTTATCTGCTGAGTGCATGCTTGATTAGGGTGGTGACAACAATGGCCTGGAGTATGGAATATGGAGGGTGATTCAGCAGACTTCCTAGGTGCTGTTGGGCTACCCTCCCACCCACCATACATGCAGATTCACTCCTCCTGTGGGATACGACTTTGCTGAAATTTTTTGTGTGTGTCTGAACCACTGTACTGGACTGTTATCCTCCATCTACTTTATGTACCAAAATGCAGCCTGGGTTTTTTATTAGATGGAGCTTACAAGGTTGGAAATATCAGATGGGGCAGTGTTGCAAAAAAGGTTTAGAAACAATGCTCAACTATGCTTATCAGTATGGACTTGATTGATCTTTTCCCTACTGTGATTTATGGTGAAGCACATAAGATCATAGACCTGTCTGCTTCCCAGCCTGCTGTAATACTGTGCTTGCTCTGTGTTCTTTACCTTTCAGCCACTAATAACTGTCTCTCTTTGTCTCTCTCATTTCTAATTTCTTTTTTTCTGCAACTTAGAGGTGTTCCAGTCTAGAACTTTCTTTCTTTTTTTTTTGCATGAACAAGCCCCCTTCCTTTTCCCGGCATAGGGCTTGCCAGTCACCAATCCATATAGTATAGCTACATGCACCTAATCACACACCCATATACTGTACATTCTGAACCACAAGGCGCTTTACTGCACTAAAACTGGCCATTTTATGATGAGACCCTAGCTAAGTTATGCATAGGACCGAGTTGGTGGTGAATTAAATGTACAATTAAATGTCCTTGAACAAATAGCTTAAACAGGAATGGGTACCATGGAGTGCAGGGCTTATAGTTTCCCTAATGATTAACCTGTCAGACATGTTACCCTGGAATGTAGGAGGGGCTGTGGTAGACTAGGGCTTATGCAGCATCGAGCCAGGAAATGGGTGAGAAGTTGAAAATACGATTATTACTGATGGTGAATTTTTATGAATAGGTTTCTGATTCCAGACTTACTGAAGTGCTGGTTGTCTCTTGTTTTCAGGGCATAGAGCAATTGAAAAAGGAAGAGAGAAGATGGGCTAAAAAAACTAAATGGATGAACTTGAAGGCGGTGTTTGGACACCCCTCCTCTATAGCATGGCTCAGCCCTTTCGCCACACCCGACCACGGGAAGGCAGACCCCTACCAGTATGTGGTCTGAAATCAGCGGACACATCTGCCCATGCACCACCTTGTCCCCGCCCCCCCCCCCCCGACCTTGTTCACACCCCTCCTCTCCCTGTTCTGCCCTGTCCTTCAAGTGCTAAGACTGATGCATGCAGGCGTGCGGGTTCTTCTGTCCTCATTGGCTATTCTGAACATGATTGTAAACCAATGCACACTTTTTTTGTGTCAAACATTTAAATATCTGTTGTTGTTTTTTTTGTTTGGTTTTTTAAAATCTGGAAACAGTTGCAGATAAAAAGAATGGCAGTTATCCTGTCAAATCTGCTTTTGTAACTCTGTAACCTTTTGTCATTTGTTCAGCTTTCTTTACCTGAAGCTGTTTACTGTATTAACTGATTCCGTTTTCCTGCTGTTCACTCTAATCTCTCCCAAAGCCCTCCTTTAAAAAACGCTTCCAGTTTCCTCTGTTATGTATCACAGCAGACGTAGCGTTTCTCAGCAGGGGGAAAGAGGCAGTCTGTCCAGAGTGGAGGTCAACAGACTGTTTGGCTGTTTGTGCTGTGTTTGTGTTCTGTGGCTAGTAAGGAAAGCATATGGAGTGTCAGATGAATCCAGTTTACTGGCTATTTGTAGAAATATAAAACCACGCCTGTTTAAAATGTCAGGATCTTGAAAAAATGAAAATGAAAAATAGTCAACACATTTTAAATTATGAATGAAAATCTTACTTTAAGGATATTACCAGTTTTTCAGTGAGGGCTTGACATTCATGATAGTGGCATTTTTATTGCGAAAGAGAATAACATAAATCTTCCACACCATTGATGTGTTCTTATAATCAAAACCCCTTTCAGTTGGTTGGCAGTGGTCATATCACTTCATGCTGCATGTTATACCTCGTGGAGAGCTGGTGGAGTGGGTAGCAATTTCTGGTAGTTGTGTTCAGTCCTGTTTGAACAGATGTAGAATAGCTAGATCACGCACAGCATACTTTGAGGTGCATTTTTAATTACCGTCCAGTCGTCCTGGGTATTTACACAGGTACACCCTGGTGTTCTGTAACCTGTGATGGAGCATGATGCTTTCCCTCTGCTTCTGTTCAGTAGGCCTGCCTTTCTTATGTGACATATCTGAGACTGTTGCTGTTAGTGGTCACTTTCTAGTCTTGTAATATGTCTGTGCCTGTGTGAACTGATGCCTTTTTTGCACAGAGTGTCGTTCAGTGGCCTGGTGCTAAGGGGCTCCCGGTGGGCCCCCAGAAGGTTGTTAGTTCAGACTCAACTCATAAAATAAATGGTTTGACAGAAATAGGAATACCCCCCACAGTGAGCCAGTCAGAAAGGGAGAGTAACTGTGTGTGAGTAACACTGGCCTTTCCCTAGGCCTCATTAGCTGGCTGCCAGTGTCAGCCAGCATGAAGGATAGGCGCCGAGTGTAATAATTATAACCTGTTTATTTTGGCTGATTTCTGCTTTATCCTCAGAACTCGGTCTTGGGTGTTTTCCTTCAATTACTTCAGTTGCAGTGATGTTTGCTTTTGTTTCTTTGGAAAATTGGACCAGGCATGTGGTTTTATTTCGGGGCCCTATCTCCCCTTTAAAAGGCCAACATTTTTTTTTGTTTTTGCCATTTGTGACTCCAGCAGTAGAAAGTAATGGCCAAGTCAAGCACTTTCATAGCTTGCCCATCATTCTCCATTGGTCATAAAGAAGAGCTCCGCTATGTCAGCCAACATGGTCCCCACCCCAGCTTACTAGTGACCTGACACACATTTAACATACTACTATTGAACTATTAGAGATGAATGTTACTTAATTCGCAGAATGAAGGAGCTTCCACATGCAGACGGTATTGGATCATGTAGTTCTGTGTAGTGCACATATCAAGAAGGCATCACACTTTGGTCTGAAAACGTCAAGCAGCAGAAGTTCAGTCTTGCTGAGCGACTCAGGCTGAACAAATACATAGAGCTTCCTGAGACACTGTGCTTTTAATAAGCTGTCCTTTTATTTTCAGTAAATTGCATCCACAAGCTGCAGGGAGAATGGAGCTTTTCGAACAGGATTTTTGCCAAATGTTTACTTTTTTGTTTGTTGTTGACTATTTTATATTTTTAACTTGATGATTTAATGGACTGTGAAACATGCCACGCTGTCTTGTACTGGGAAACATTGATATACTGTGGTGTATGTTGACAGCATGATTGCCTTTTTTAATGTAAGTGTATATGTATGTATATTTGACACTAGGCTGAAATACCATTATTTCTTTTATAAATTGCTGCCATAGATTTAAGTGGTTACTATGGTTGGTGGTATGTCTTAATAATAAGTTGATGGGCAGGGATCATTTTCAGCTTTGGCACCACTGTTCTGTTAGATTATTTGTGTGTGTGTGTGTGTGTGTGTGTTTGTGTAAGTGAACTTGAGAGAGCTTTTCACTCAGAAGAATGGGTTCTGAAAGTATCCTCTGTGTCTCCATAGAGTGGGCTTCCCCAACTCTGTTCATGGAGATTTACTGTTCTTTAGGTTTTCACTACAACCTTAACAAAGCGCACCTCGTTCAACAGCTATAGATCTCGCTGAGCTGCAAATTAGTTGAATCAGGTGTGCCAAATTGAGGATGAACTGAACCTACAGGATGGATCTCAGATACATGGTTGGGCAACCAATCTATGAGCTTTCACAATTTTCACTCTGACAGAGTTCCATAAAGCAGTAAAAGGGGTTGACTTGTGGAGACAGAGGTGGAAAGTCCAGGGGTCAGAAAGTAAAAGTCCTGTCATGCGTTTCTTCCGCCCATGAACTCAGCTAGCTGATTTCACTAATTAGTTCTACCTCCTGGCTGAACAATTTAATTAGGTGATTGGAGCAAAATACTGTGGATGACTTCTTTCTGAACCTGGATTTTCCATATTTGAAGAAAAGTAAAATAATTTCTATTTCTGAGAGTGTAAAAGGGAAAAATTGACCGTGCGTAGTGCTCTATTTATCCAGTGAAAACTCTGAACACCCCTTTTATTTTTCCTAGCTGCCTTGATGAGAAATTACACATCAACCTTGTCATGAGTGGAGCTCCCATGTGCTGTATTTCACTGACGTTGATCAAGCAATCATAAGATGTTCAATGACACAGTGAAAACCTTTGTTTCAAATCTGTGGCCCACCCATTTTTGGGTTAATGAAGCTCCACTCTCGCATCACTTGATTCTCTTACTCAAATTCAAGTTAAGCTAATTAAATAACTGTAGAAAAAAGATGATTTTATGCAGAAATACATGTTAAAATAAGATTGATTAAGGAATTGCATAACCTATATTATGTGCAACACCATTTATGAGGACTGGATTTATTAAAGCTGTAGTCCATTTTTGAAATTGATTCTTCTTTGTTTTTTTTTTTTTGTTTTTTTAAATGCGCTGTTGCTGAAGCAAAAAAGAGGTAATGAAGCAGGGTGGTTAAACTTTCTTTGTCCAACTTTACTTGAATACAAGTGTAAAATAAGGCGCATCTATGATTCACCATGGATAGTTTTTATCTCTGTACTTTATCTCTGGTGGAGGAAGTCGGGTGCCACACCTGCCAGTTGCGTGGGCGCACACACCTTGGTTGCGTTGGCAAATCAGCCCAGGGCTTGAAGGCATACTATGCAGGATTTTTTTAACCTTGGTGTGATCATGCATTTACAATCAAAGAAATCTCCTTCTCCATCTTCAACCCTGCCCACTCACCCCAAGTACTTGACTTTGGCCATCTACTTACCTAACGTAGCTAGCTGGATAGCTAGTGGTAACGTTAATTACAGTTCCAACAGAAACCATGCCAACTCTGCGCCGTTTTCATCCCCTTTGTGAGCATCAGGTGTCACCATCAAGGAAAAGCAATTTCAAGGTTTGCTCTGGTTTTTGAAAAAGATCTGTTGGCTTGTCGTTTTGCTTTGCTGTACTTGTGCTTCACCTGCGCCATTGCTGTGGCTAGCTATAAACACTATGCCCAGAAACATCCCAAAAATATTTTAGAAGAAATACAGGCAGAGGGGAACGGATGCAGCAAATGTGTGCAAAGACAGGGACTGCCAGTTCATCATAGATATGACTGAACCTGCTTATTTTATAAAAATTTCCTGTATAGTATGCCTTTAAAGGTGTGCGTCATGCCACAGTAGGGAGCATAGACCAGAATTTCTAGACAGAGAGAACAAGTGTGAAAAATGGAGAGCCAGGCAGAAAAGCTGGACCACTGAGTATAGTTGAAAGCTTTTGCCATTTGGTTTATTTTGTCTTTGTTATTTTAGTTCATTATTTGTGCGTGGAACCCATGAAGGGGAGTAGTGAAGATTCAGTTGTTTAATGTATACTTTCTAGTCCTATCTATCGGCAATAAAATGCCGGTGAAAACTGCAATTGCCAAATCTCCCTGTGTCCAGCAATACTCATCCTCCCAGGGGTATCGCCTGCCATGTGACAATCTCCCATTATTTTTTTCAAATAATAACATCATTATTATTTATAATGTTCATGTTTTATTAGTAGTAGTAGTGATGGTACTACTAGTAGTAGTAATCACCATTATCATAAGTGTGTATTCCCAGTCAAATTTAATTTAAAAGCTTGTGCGAAATTTACTACTTGTTAAGTTGATAAAGACCAAAACACTAGAGTCCTCCCGTGTTATTCCCTGAAGGGCCTCATTCACGAAACATGTATGTTCCGATTTGATCGTAAAATGTTCACAAACGTTTCCATGAACATTTCGGCATTCATCTTTTTAAAAAATCTGAATTTGTTCTTTGAAACGTTCAAAATCTATGTGTTTCGAAAAACACGTATAGGCATGCGTAAACACAGAACAGGTTTCTATTTAAAGTGCTTTTTTTTTGCAGGCATATTAACAAAAACGTAACCATACTATTATAGGCCTAAATAGGCTATTGATTCTATCTGCATTAACTAACTATATGCATCTCACATTTTTCACTAGTTTTTATTTTTCTATTTGATTTCAAAAATTGATTTTAATGTTTAGTTTTAAAAGCTGGTTTTCTAGTTTTTGTTTTTGCTAGTTCTTTTAGGGCTACAATAAACTTGTTGAACATACAGTATGTAATTTAGTTTTTTTAAGTGATTGTTGATGATGATGATGATGATGATATATTAAGACCCATAAGTACACAGTCAAACCCAACACTTTTAATAATGGTGTATTTTATGCTGCTTTTGGATTACTTGGCTAATTGTTCCTTGGGGAGAGAGTGCCTCTTTGGTGACCGTGAAAATATGTTTGCAGCGTGATGGTGCAGCGACATCCAATTTACAAACAATTGGCATTCATCATCTGGCACACACATGATACCTACAAAAAAATGAGGGCATGTTTCATGAATTGGTTTTTCCTAGGAACATTTCTAAAGACCAAAAAAGAATTTAAGAAATGTTTTGTGAATGAGCCCCAATGCGCATAAATTTCAATTGTTTATTAGAATATGGAAACCTAAGTTGTTTCAGTTAATTTCATCTTGAAAGTAAAGGCAATAAAATGATTTCAAAAAAACATATTTTTCCTCCCCATGGTTTGAGATCTTCTCAGCCTGCAATGTAAGATTATATGCCCTTTGATATTATGTAATCACAAATTAGTTTAGGCCTTTTATACAAGATTGAAAGGCTGTCCTTAAAAAACCGAAATCACCAAATTGCTCATTGCCAGCTATATTCATAATTTTTCATGCAGATGGAGACGAGGTTGAGGTAGTTTGTGTTTTCTTTACCAATTGAGCTTATTACTTATGAGCTTATAAGAAAGGTGTTTTGCAATTAAGGTATGGCCCAAACACAAGAGTGCTGTGGTTTTGTGTGATGAAGCTTGACTTTATTTGACAGTAAATCTATCATACCACATTCATACTTTGTTTCAGCTGTTGTTTTTTTAAATAATCTCTTTTTGGCTTTTGTGGTGATATGCTTCCTTATTCGTATTACCGTACTAAAAATCTTAAGAAAAACAAGTGTAGGTTTTTATGCATACATTTTAAAATAGGTTGATGCTCAATCTTATGAATTGTAATCAATATTTAGTCTGACAGCATACAGGTGAGTGCAATGTGTGTGCATAGAATTACCTGTGGAAGACTAGCATATGCGTATCTGATTGCAGGCCTGTTCCACATTCACAAGTTCATACTCTCAGTGGAGTTACTCTGGATGAGTGCATGTGGTCTGCTCTCTCCATCTCTCATGATTGTAAATGGTGTCTCCTTTACTTTTCTCACTGTGGGTCACTGATTTTGTCCTAACACTTATGCTATTGTCATTCACTGTTAACTTTCTTCTGTACCCTTTCTTAAAGCTGCTCATTCTCTTGGTGAAAACTGAAAAATGTAATTCCCTCAGTTATTAGTGACACTTGCAGTTTGTTCTAATTCAGTAGGACTGGTGAGTAAAGAAGGCTACTAATAATGTCCTCCAGTCTTGTGTTTAGCCCTGAGGTAGCTCACTGAAGAGAATATTGAAGAGGTAAGGTACAGCAACACAAGAGAAAGAACATATTGTATATTGGTCACAGAACATTGATGCCTGATAGCATGTAATAGCATTTGAACAGTAGCATCTGTAGTGCAAGGGTGGATCCAAAGAGCTCGTAGCCTCAACTAGGAATAATTATTTATACACTACTATGAGAGCTTAGAATCACAGAGCTGTATGTGGCATCTTCATCAAAAAAGAGTTATTGACACAGGAATTATGTTTATTGTGTCATTTTGCTCTACAATAGATGGAACATCGGAAATGATTTAAACCTGTTAAAACTAATATCATACGATACAAAATAATGTATTATTATTATTATCATTATTCCCTAATTGTAATACACTCTTCTCAGCTTCTCAATACTATTAACTTCATTATCCCTGGTAGAAACTATTCTGCACTCGTATTGCTGGATTAGGAGAATAATGAGCAGTTATCTCAAAAGTATCTCAATGCTTCAAAGAGTTGGATCATCACATTGGATATCTGTAATGTGGTGCATTTTCATGTGAGATTATTTATGCAAAACATTTCATAAATACCTCAGAAAGACCACTGTCTAGGTGAGATCACGAGCGTTTAGATCTACCCTTATAGTATGTGTGCTCGAAATTCCACCACTTACTATAGGAATATGTATGTCTTAATGGTTTTTTTTCCAAAGGAGACATTTATGAATATTCCTGCGTTACAGAATACTGGATGTGCATGAATGTGGGATGCATGCTGCATGTGTGCTGCTTTTCCTAGTATCAAATCCAAGCTTTAAAATTAAAAATGAGGAGTTTCTAAGATCTGTAGTGTTCATAGATGCCATATGTAACTGAAATGCTGCAATGGAGGATTATGGCATGAAAGTGTATGTCAATCATGGAATTTTTGGGTAGTGTGTCCTGCCAGGCTCAGTCATGCCAGGCTTAGGCGGGTGGATCCTGCCAGCCCACACCAGTCCACAGCTCTGGGACCTCCAGGGTTTTTAGGCCAGGCTTGGCGCAGTGGTGGACTCACTCTAGTTTTTAAACTGGCGGGGTAGAATTGTTGAATAGTACTTTCATGTTGTTATTTTATTCCTATGTTCTGATTCTTATGTTTGTATGTTCATTCCAGTGATTTGTGCCATATTTAACAATTATGCTGCTTATTGGGGGGTCTTGCCAGACTGAGCCATTCTACAGCTCACTTAGGGGGTGGGATCTTGCCAAATGAAGAAATTCCATGTCTCATTTTACGGGGGTGGGTTTTGTCCTTGCAGGGCATTGAACGTCTGAAGGGTGAGAGTGCCACCTGGGAGAAGGTGGGGTGTTGGGAGGCCATGAAGGCAGCCTTTGGGGGTCCCCTGTCTCTGGCCTGGCTTAGCCCCTTCACTGATCTTTCCTGCAAGAGACAGCACTCGCCTCACATCCACACCACCCCCCAAGGGGAGATTATCGAAGAGGACGTGATCGAGATCCCTCTGGAGTACTGAGCCGAAGGGGGACACAGTCTACCCACAGTGCCTTGCATCTGGACCAACTCAGGAACTTGAAAGATCCACTTGTTCTATACTGGGCTTCATGCACTCACTGGTTTCACCCAGCATCAGACTTTTTTTTTCCGACAGGTCGCAGCTTAACTCATGATGTAGTGGGTAAGAATGTATATTTATCCAGAACGGTGCATGGTTGGCTCAAAGGTGAGACACTACTATTACTCATTTAAGCAAGATTACTTCACCTGTATGGCTTCAGTCAACATCGAGCTGCGCTATTGCATAATGTGTAAACTAATTTTACAGACATCGCCCCTGGGTCAGGGAGTCTGCTAAGTAAATACGGTATATTATCTCCATGTCACTGATGTTTCAGCAGCACAGAGGCATAAGGAATCTGCAGCAATATTAGTTGTGGCCTTCGAGTGGAGATTTCTTTTTGTTTTTTTAAATATTTTGTTGGATATTTTATTTTATTTTATACATAACTTGATCCAAGCGTGCCTTATTCACTTCTATCTGCAATGCATCAGAACCGTTTTGTGTAAATGGATGAGCTAAAGTGTCTGCAATGAGTTTGCCTCACTACAGTTTTTTTTGAAACATTAACATGCATTCAAAGTATTTTACATGTAAATCTGAAAGTATTGTGTTTATCTGTATACCATCCACCGCTGCTGTGGCAAATTAAAGGCACATTTTTGAGGACAGAGGGCAGTGGGCCTCTGGAGGATGGGAGTAGAACATTCCAAACAGGTGTGGTTTTAAGCTGACAGGACCTTGAACACTGTGTTGCCTGTGTTCATAACTGTAAAATGTCATTAAAGGGAATTTTCATTGCTCCCCTTCTCATCCACTGCCTTCTTTAAATCTACAGTAACCCATCCGTTTTCTTCTTTTCTCCCTTAATTTGGAATGCCCAATCATGTTAGCCTGTCTCCTTGCTGAGTTGTCCTCCAATTTGCTTAGATTCTCCTGTGAAGTGACAGCTGCCTTTCCACCAGCTGAGGAGTGCACAGTCAGAGGAGTGCACTGTGTGCAGGCAGGCTGAAGTTGCACTGTTGACCAAAGGAGTCGCTGGTGTGGAATGAAGTACAGACAGTCCTGCCAACTGAAATCCTCATCTCTCTGGGTGGTACAGTATGGCAGCCAATTATGCACCATCGGCCACAGTCGGCACTGGCACAGTCAGGATGTGATACCAAGTCTTGGGGCCTGTCCACGCACTGGTTTCTCAGCCACCAGGTGTTTTATCACTATGAAGTCATTTAATAGGGTGTTGGGCCACCGTGTGCCACCGGAACAGCTGGTATCGACTGTGGCATTTGTCATTATGTGCCTGTATAGACATTAAATGCTTATGGTGTCTAGACAGATGGTCAGACAGACAAAGTGTTTGTTTTAGGAGAGTAGACAGTCCATCCTCCATTCATATTTTTTCATTCAGGAAAGTAGAGAGGGTGATAGTACATGGCTTGAGAGTCAACGACCCTATGGATTGCACCACACGTCTCGGCACAATGCTCTGTCATGTTGCTGCCCTGTTATTGTGAGAGCTAGATTTCAAACTGAGACACTGCACTGCTCTTCATGCACTTTGTGTTCCCAATGATGAAGATGAAGGATTTACCACCATGAGGCTAATCAAAAATGCTTTATCTAAAAGTCTTTTATTCCCATATGAAACAGATTAGACAGCCCAGGTTATAAATTCACGCTTTCCTTTTCACCTTATCATTTCATAATATCATCATCACCTTAACCTAAATCTGAGTTTCTTTAGAAAGAAAACACATATAGAAGCACCAGCAAATCCCCACACACAACAACAGTATGAATCTGTCTGTATGGCTGACTTGCACAACAAACTATGAAGTCATGTCAAACCCCTCTGTCGATTTTATATAGTCATACAGGGAACAAGAGGTAACATGATACATACACTAGTGTACTGTATCATGTCTTACTCATTTGAAATATTTTTTGGTTTCCTCAATTGTTTGGTTTAGCTAATTGTGTTTGCAGCATTATCTTGCTGTAATATTGCTGTGTTGTGTGTTGCATACTACTTTCTTATTGATCCAAAAAGATTTTGGGGTTCTCATTTGTATAATATATTCTACATAAATATTTCCCTCTATCAAATACATATATATCCCATTAGTGAGCAACCATACTTCATTATTTAGAAGCTCTTCTCCCCACCTTCCTCCACCCCAGACCATACCTATCATTCTGACCTTTTAAAACCAAGCCTGCTTGTGATTTTTCACTCCACCTTAACAAACCCCTCAGCCGTGATCCCACTGATTTGGTCAGAGATGATCTTGGCAATAATCTTCCGCCTTCCAGTTCGGTATGGGGTGCACAGTATCTCTGACCGGAAGATCCTGCCAACTGCAATATTCCTGTAACAGGGCAAAGATACTGTATGACTTCCAGGTTAACAGGGTAAAGATCTGTATTGTCTTAATATTAACTGGGCAACATTCCTGCT
The DNA here is from genome assembly GCF_013347855.1 of Anguilla anguilla. NCBI lineage: Eukaryota > Metazoa > Chordata > Actinopteri > Anguilliformes > Anguillidae > Anguilla > Anguilla anguilla. Next base: position 56,819,590 of record NC_049201.1, on the reverse strand, counting down.
TGATTGACAGATTAAGAGCCATGTCAAGAATTGTTGAGTTTAAGCCTATGAGCTGCATACTACAGACTCAACAGGCACAACGGAAGCATAAAGGGGTTATGTGTGTTCATTGTTCTCAGATGGAAGTCGAAGACTTCATCCCCCTATCTTTACATAAAAGGCGAACATCATCCAAATTCCCCCTGAAAAAAGTGAAAACTAACTCTTTTCTGAATGCACTTGGGGTGTGTAGAGTAGTTGCCAGTGTGTTTGGCCCTATTCTTCTTAGAAGTGTGCCATTTTTTCTAGGTTTACCTTCAAAGTTGCCATATTGTCTAGCCTTACCCTTGGTTGAAGGTTGCCAATTTGAAGAGGCCCAGGCCCTCAACTAGGAGTTTGCAGTTGTCCATGGCAACACCCGTAGTGTTCTTAAATGTGAAAGTTCCAGTGAATTTTTTACCAAGCTTGGCAGTGTCAGGAAGCTGTTGATGAACAATGACATGTTAGGAAATGCATATTAGAAATACACACACACACACATACATCTAACTTCAACCTAATCTCTAACATTTTAAGGTGTAAGACGTGCATTACAAACACATACAGACCACATACAGTGTGATGGATACAGTGCCCCAGAGTAGAGCCACATGGGTGTAAGACATTACTCTTCAACCTTTGATTGCTTCAAAACATTCAGCCAGATAAATTGGTACACTGTGAGCTATGGACAAGGGTCTGCTTTGTAAATCAAGACTAAATAAACTTTGTTATAAATATTAATAGCAAACTCATTCATGATCCAAGATTTCTTTTGAGTAGAAGCATATGAAACAGTGACTTCATATCTACACTTCAAAAGAGCAAAAATGAAAGATATACTACACTATATAAGCACAAAGATAGTGTAGCATATCTATTATTGGTAATGTCCTATTCTTCCTTTCAAACTGTGACTGTCTTTCATACAATTATGCCTACATAAATACAAATGCAGCAATTAAAGCAAATACGGCTAAATATGGCTGAAGTCTTTTATAGCAAGGCGTGCTTCATGAATGGCAGAAGTTATCTTTGTGTATCATACTTATTAGTAACAGGAGAGCACAGTGACAGAGATTAACACAAAGCAATTTAAATGTAGGACAGCCATTTGCCTGCAACCAAACAAGTATCTTCCCAGTGAGGCAACTGCTGTGGATTGCTTTTCCTTCGTGATCTACGACAGATAATGAAATGGCCTCTGTCTGTATAGCATCATGGGACAGAAGCTGGGCTTTTAACCAGGATTAATTCCAGAATCTTAAGGTGGCTGATTATAAGTTTCAGCAAGATATGGAACCTGAATTACTTGTGTAGATTTGTCTAACAGTATGACTGGATGTTAATGTCAAAAATGTAAGTTATTTACAGTGTATTTACAGTAAGGAAATAAAAATAATTATTATAATATAATTACAAAATTCAATATGAAAATATATGTTGTGGATCATGGGACTATGAACAATAACTTTAATGATGACTTTCCAGTACAAATTCTCTTGATTGTCTTTTATACAGCAACAATTCCACCACAGTTCTCCACTGGTCTTTCAATGGAGGTTCAAAAGAAGACACAACGTAGAATTGGTAATTTCTTGCACCCATTCCCAAACTTACCTCCACTTTAATTGGAGGATACCCAAAGCTGATGATGGTGTTTTCAGTGCAGATAAAGCTGGGGTCCTTACACTCAGCCATAACAGTGACATGGAGGTGCAGGTTGTCATTTGCATCTGACAGTTGAGGCAGGTACTCTTGTACCTCTATTTTCAATGGAATAGAAGTGCCTGTAATCAAACAAAAATTGTGTGATTGACTGTCAACACCAAAAACAAGCCTGTACAAATATCAAATATGTTCACCTTCCCTATTTTCCTCAAGAGCTTTAGTTTCTTTTATTTCTTTTTTATTTTCATTAAAGAAAACATGAGTATGGTTTGCTGAGAATTTTTTTGAAATAATTGTACTGAAACAAAGCCAGAAACACGATCAAACATTCCTGAGGGAAACTGTCTAAGCCAAAAATATGAATGCGGAGAAAAATGTCTGCTTCTAGAAATGCAGTGGTTCTGGTGATGCCCCTCAGTTCTGCTCAGGTCAACCAACTAGCATGGAAAGACATGAAGGAAAATAAAGACTCGGGCATCACAGCCAGAAGCTGTACTGAAGTTCCATTATCTCCAGAATGTCTCTAAAATGGCTGACACTGACTTACCTTTCGTTGCCTCAATAGTCACTTCCTGCTGCATGTTCTTCACTGTGGCAATCGTCGAGCCGTTGTAAGCCTGGAGCTGGGCAGCAGCTGTGAGGGTGAGAGTGAGTGGGCGCGGCAGCAGGTTCTCGAGATTGATGGAGAAGCTGATTGGAGAGCCCAGGCTGGTAGGGCCAGAACTCTTCACCTCCAGCAGCAAGTTGCGAGGTTCCTCAGAGGGACCAGCTTCAGAGCAAATGGCACAGGCTTTATCCATCGCCTTCCTTTCCTCTTTGCTGCCTGCACACCAGAGAAACACTCTTTATGAGTGATACAAGGAAACACACCATGGAAACACACCATGTTTGAGAAATGTACAGAAGCACACACCGCGCTTAGAGGGAAATGTACTTCATTCAAATGGGACAAACAGTACATGTACTGTGATGATTATTAATTATTAAATGCCACTTGTGCAGTGAATAAATCAGTGATCTGATGCTGCGAGAGCAGTAACCCCCTCTATTCTCTGTGTGAGGACTCCTCACCTTCAGCGAACTTGTAGAGCAGAGTGATGTCCCCTCTGCGATCCTGCCCCACTGCCTTGGTGCTGATGTTCAGCCCCACAACGTTCTGCTGCGCCTTCACCTTGGTAGCAGTATGCCCAGGGCCTTCCACCCTCCACAGCACACGGTCTGCGTTCACCTCAGCAAAGACGAACCTGGCGTCATAGGGCAGGTGAACCTCGCCATTCTTTATAGCCTTGAGAGGACATGGGCCACACTGGTAGATTCCTGGACAAAGAGGTAGAGGGTGTGACATTACATGGATCCCCTACATGCAGCAATGACATTTTCAAGATTGCAGATCTAGTGGAATATCAGAGGAAGGACATACAAACGCAAAGCCTATAGTGTACATAAAAAAGGCAATGTGTGGAAATAAAGCAAAAATACTGTAAATGCATGTGTATGTGTGTGCATTTGTGTGTGTGTGTGTGTGAGAGAGAGAGAAAGAAAGAGTGTGTGTGTGAGAGAGAGAGAGAGAGAGAGAGAGAGAAAGAGAATGTGCATAAGAGTGTATGACTGTGTGCACTGCACACACGTGTGCATGTATATGTGTGCATGTGTGGATGCATGTATTTATACAGCACATGTGTATCTCGGTGTTTGTGAGTGTGCAAGAGCATTACCTCCACTTTCCTCCTGAGGAGTAGCATCCAGGGCCTGCCAACCATCATAACCTCCTGGCAGGTCTGGGCGTTTCATCCACACATCGTTCCACACATGGAAGTTCCTGCACAAACCATAGGGTCAGTCCACATTGATCAAACCCAACCTGTAAACCATGCATTACTACCCATGAGTCAATGTGGTGCAGGGAAGTAAAAACCTTTACAAATCAAACATTTTCAAATTTTACATTTCCAAGCCTCACGTTGTAGGGCATATGGAAACATTGACAAATCCATGGTCAAAAATCATAATTTATCTTGGGCATAATTGCTAAACTGTTTATAAGAATCTATGTCTCCAGGGTTTGAATGTTTCAAAGCAGAGCTATTGTTTACCAATGCAAAAAATTCAACTACACTTCTTAGCCATCAGAGAATGAAAGCATTAAAACACCAAATGTGAATCAACCTCACAATGGTAATGCTAACAGAATGCACAATCTATAGATCCAAACTACAGATCTTGTGTTCCTATTCATCATATGGTGAGTGAATTTGAGACATTTGATACCGTTTGATAACTCCTATTATTAATACCTATTATTGTCATATCTCCTGTTTGCTATCTAGACAACAATGGGGAAACGAAGAACATGTATCTGTTCCAACAATCTCATTGATTAATTCTGACCAGATGGAGTCAGAAGTCATTTTGTCCAGCTGCTCTCCTTTCATGTTGATGTAGATGTCTATGGTCAGGTTCCCGTCTGTGTCATGGGCGGAGTTAAAATTGGTCACACTCCTGGCTGGGATCCCCAGACAGCGCATCACTGAGGAGAGATAAGTGTGGTCAGAGCACCTCCTTGAATTAAAATTATTTAGACATACTGTATAATGGTAGAACAACATTTATTATCACAACGTTAAATGCATCATTTCAAGAAAAATGAAAATAAGAAAACAACCTTATCATGTTTTTCATCTTTTTTTATTTTTTGTGGCATGATGCATTTAAGGTTTATATTACTGGACAGACATACAAGAATATACATACAAGTGGCCACTTTATTAGGTACACCTGCCCAGTACACGAGTGGATCCCCTTTCGGCTCCAGGATGGCCTGAATTTTTTTGGCATGGATTCAATAAGGTGCTGGAAATATTCCTTAGGGACTTGGGTCCATCATAGCATCATGCAGTTCCTGAAGATTTTTCAGCCAAACATTCATGCTACAGACTTCCCATTCCATCTCATCCCAACCCTACTTTAATGAACTGAGATATGGGGACTGTGCAGGCCATTAGAGTAGACTGAAGTCAATGTCATGTTCATGGAACCAGTTTCAGAAGATGCGTGCTTTTTGGAAATGGCACATTATCCTGCTGGAAGTCATCACACCCACACCATTACACCACAACCACCAGCCTGCACCATTGACACAAGGCAGGGTGGATCCATGGATTCATGCAGTTTACGTCAAATTCTGACCCTACCATCTGCATGTCACAACAGAAATTGAAATTCTTCAGACCAGATGACATTTTTCAAATATTCAGTTGTCTAGTTTTGGAAGTCATGTGCCCATTGCCTCATCTTCCAGTTCTTAAAAGAATTGCAGACACTCCACTTCACGTCATGCCTATCAATGCTTATTTGGATCCCTAATGCCTGATTTATTATCATGAAGAGGTTTGGAACAAATCTGATGTTGTGTTCTTTGATTACTGAATATTCTATGAATGAAAAAAGTCAAATTTGGCTATCGTCAACTAGCCTCCTTCTCACACACCAAACGATATTTTTACAAAATAATATTAAAGGGATGTTCATCTAGTTTTTCTTGACCGAAAAGAAACTTTTTTCAGAATCAACAGACACTTTTTGTCAAAATACAAAATCTGTGAGAAATATAAAAGAATCTGCCTTTATTCCCAAAACCATGATAACGATGTTAAAACATTGCCTGGTTGATGCTGATATGGGTGTTGTCATAATACTGTACTTAATTTATTTCAATACTGTGCTTTAATAATGCAAAAGCCTGTAGTCAAGGAGTAAAGAAGCAGGAAGTTGCAGATTTGACTCATAGGTATAGTTACTGGTGCTGTGCCCTTAAAAATACCTTACGTTTGAGCTTAAAGCTTCAAATGCACTGATGTACCCTGCCCCCTACTGGCATCCACACAGATAGGTGAGGTCAGGTGAGGGTGTGTTCCCATACCTGTAGTGAGGACTCCGGAGAACACCCAGCATTGCCCGTATTTGACAGGGGCCTTGCTCTGCTTGTATTGAAGCAGGATAGCTGAGCTGCCAGTCCAATTGAGTGGGGATGTCCCCTGGAGATACTTCCCGGACCAGTTTCCCATTAGGACCCCACGGTCATCATTAGAGTTCACCTGCAAGCGCAATATTTTCAGGGAATAATTAAGAGTTAAAGGAAGAAAACTAGGATTATTTACAGGTGTAAAATTATTCCTGTTATACATTGTTAACATGTTTAATTTCCGGTTAGTTGCACAGCATTTGGATTAAGATGATCTGGGTTCTGTGGGCTGAGAGTTTACCAGTGCAGACATGGCCCTGGATAGTCTCACAGGGTCACTCCTGGCAGTTTGGCCCAGCTTGCTCTTATCCAGCAGCTCCATACACGCCTCCAACACCCCCTCCTCAAACTGCACAGAACAGAACACAAAATCTGCATTTGCCTACCAATTAAGTACAATTCATTGGAATTTAGCAGGATAAGTCACCCTAAAAATGAATGTTATTCTTTTATTTTCTTACCTCAAGAAATGCCCTTTAAAAAAAGAGGGCAATACACCCTACTAAAAATGTGCAATTGCCGAAGCCCCCAACCACACAAATCCCTATGGACCCATCCCTATCGATCCCACGACCTTTTTGCTGTGTGGCGACAGTGTCACCCACTGCACCACCATGCCACCCTCTTAGCAAAATGCCCAAGATAATAACAAATGAAAGCACTTTTTGCAATAATGAGGTATTTTGGAGCTTCTATGTGCAGCTGCAGCCATATGACTGATCTCTTTTTCTTTCAAAATTTGATACGGGTTAAGACTTTAAAAAGGTTAAAAAATTAGTGACTTAACACTACAATATTTAACACTGACAGTCCTGCTTATTCAGAGTGACTAAAACAGCCAACTTTTTTATTAATGCTTTCCTCACTTCCCCCAAATTCGATCTGAAAAACTCCCTGACTGACACTAGTATCAGTTGTGTGTCATCCTGCAGGTTTGCCAACTACAGTCAGTACTGGGAAAGTACAGGTTTGATACCAGATCGTGGGGCCTATCCATGCACTAGATAAAACAATGCCTTAATAGGATGAGCCATCCAGCAGCCCCCAAGCATTTGCACATTTCACATACAATCCATTCATTAAACTGGATATTTACTGAAAACATTATGGTTAAGTCACTTGCTGAAGTGTAAAACAGCAGCACCCAGCATGGAATTAACCTTAGTCTTTGTGTGGTTCACAAAGGTAAACCCGTCAGTATTAATGTAAAGCTAACAATACCCTAGCCTAACTATTAGCAAACATACTTGTTAGCCTAACTAGCAAGCTAACTTGGTAGCTAGCTACTAATATAAACTACTAAGAGTACTCATTTGAACTAATTACTGAAACAGAAGCAGCTAAAATATTTTCAGTAAATCAAGGAGTTTTTATTATATATATTCAGATTCTTGTTATATTCATGTGACACATTTGCCTCCTATTTGTCACCGTGTCTATATAGGTGAGACCACACCTGAACTTCCTTCTCTTAAACCGTGATGAAGACCAGTTTTTGTCAAAACGTGTTGACTTTTCTTTTATGTTATAGCCATTACAATGAAGACTTTTTAATTCATTATTTTCCTTCGGTTTTCATTTTGGGAGTGTCCAATCAGTTTTCTTTATTGTTGCTTTGTTCCCCCAGTTCCAAGAGCACCTCTCTTACATCTCTACTGCGTTTTACAAGCGCACCCAGTTTTATTTTTTATGTTTGTTTTGTTTTGTCAAAATAGTTCAGTGTTATGAACTGAAACGGGGAGCTTCTGAAATTTTGAAATGGCTCAGGGAAGGTTGTTCACCACACACTGATGACATCAGAGGGCAATGATTGGTTAATAGGAATTTTGTTCAAGCAAGAACAATAGTGATGTTGATCCAGGAGAATATATTCTACTTGCCGAAATCACGTTGTGTGTTCATAAACTTCCTCATATTTTTCTAAAATATGTTTCTGAAAACATATGATGTGAGAAATAGGCCATTTAATTGCTGAATTTTGATTCATATTTGTCTAGTTTGATCTGAGCTTCATGATCCAAACACCACTGTGTTGTACGAATCATTTTCATAGAAAATACTTCATGCAAATGAGATGGGCACACCTACCCCACCCGCCCCTGGAAGCATTTTTCAAAATTGTGTAGTAGGTGGAAACAGTCTGAAACAGTGAGTGCAATTACTTCTCGATCTTATGATGCCCAAGATTAATTATCAAGAATTGTTATTTAATTATAAAGCAATGCAGTATATCTGTAGGAAACTTCTGTTCTGTTCAGCAGTGGCTAAAAAATGTCAATATCTGCTAACTTTCAGGCAGGATTGTTAATAGTATCAAAACCAAATAATATCATCGAATTCTTCACATTCATCAGTACTGAACAGAAATGATAAAATAATGGATTTTGGCTCCATTTTGTTTATTAAAAAGCACTCAAATCTCAATTGTACTAAATTATATAATTCATTGTGAAATATCAATATTCCGTTTACGCTCTATTGCAAAAGAATGCATGTTTCATATGTGCCTGGGGATTCATAGGAATGTGCATGTGGGTGTTTGACTGGTTGTCTGACTGTGACTGTGTGAATCTGTGTTTAGAAAGTAGGCATTGTAATACCTGGCCAAAGTTCCATGGTCTTTCTTTGATGTCAGTGTTGTGGCCAACATAGAGGTAGCCCATATCACTGAGCACATACTCGCCACAGGCGTTTTCATCAGGGAGGTACACATCATCATCTTGGGTGGGTGACATGCAACAGATAGATAGATGTTAATACATACCAAATATGGAATAGAGGCTTGGCAAAAATGAGAAGGATTACTGGTGACTTTAATCAAAATATTGATTGCAATCTCACAAATTTACCTTTACACCAGGGGTTGAACAGCAGGTAGAAGTAACTGTGCTGCGGTTGGTAGGTATAATCATCACCAATCTTCAACATTAGGGAGTACTTTCCCACAATAGCATTAGGGGCTGTCCTCACATCAACTTCGCACTGTAGTGGAGGCAACACACAATCAAGCACATTACAATCACACATTCATGTTTCAATCAGACTCATTCTAACCGCACGTGATGACCTGGTTCTGGGACGTGTGGATGATGGTGGCACCCCAATGCCCTGCTTCTGACTCATGCCGAGCTGGGATCAGCACGAGTGTCCCCTTGGCCTGCAGGGGGCGATCACCTAGGACGGAAGAGAACAGGACAAGCTGCAGTGCGTGATATTAACAATGTGATCTGCTGGACAGTATCAGCCTCACAGCCACTAGTTCTACTCTTTTGGTTGTAAATGCATAAGCCTGAGTCCTGCAACCCTGAAGTAAAAGTGCAATAACCGAGCAATACATTTTCTAGTAGGAGAATTTCACAATGAGGTTTGATAATTCCTGCTAGAGAGGTTAATAGGATCAGGCCCTACAATAACAGGAAGGACAGGGGGCTGATGTGATCAGGAGTGATTAGGTGAGTACATCTGTATTGTAAAACAGTACTCTTGACCCTGGTTATGGAAAGAACTGCTCACCCACGCTGAGCTGAAGCACCACCTGGTCCTGGGGGTTGAGCTCTCTGCTCAGTTGCAGGCGTAACTTAAAGCTCTGCCCCCTCCGTACGGTCAGAGCTGTGGTCAGGTAGTCCGATGTGTGGTGAAGCTTGGTATTGAGCTCCTTCAGGTAGTCAAGGGAACTGATTCTCAAAGCTTTACACACACACACACACACACACACACACATACATACATTACATTACAGGAATTTAGCAGACTTATCCAGAGTGACTTACACAACAAATGTGCACTCACATGCATGCACACACACATTATAGTTAACACATGATCTACCTAGTTAGCAAAATGGGAATAAACGATGGACCTATCATACTTGAATTTATGAAATATTTAGTTTTATTATAATAAGAAATTGCTTGAAACCACAAGTCAATTCACATAATATCGCACTCAAAACATCTTAAATCTTACATTAAAGTCATTAATTTCCAGATAAATCGTTCCAATAAATGAAAACTTACCTGTTTCAGACATTTTTCTTGCATAAGAATTGGTCCAGAAGACACAATGTACCTATCAGCAGTGAGCCCTTGCATTGGTGGCGACTACTTTAATACCTTATTAGCTGGAACGAGGCCAATGTAAAAATGGTAAAAACTCTCCTGGCACTGACAGACAAAATAATTCCCCTTCATTATGCAAATACAGATACCGCATGATGCAATCATAGAATGTTATTGATGGAATTGCCGTGCCTTTCATTCCATAGCTGGAATGAAAGGCATGGCATTTGAACGTTTCAATAAACAAAGACTTTTCTGTATGCCCAGTGGGTGTATAACATACCCTCTTATCTATTACCCTGGTACGCTGTGATTTGAGTTTATTTTACCTGGGAAAATCAATAGACCTACTTCCTGAGAAATTAAAATTTGGTTGACATCCTTATTGTTCATTTTATCAGCTATGTGTTATCGAGATCTGAGCTCTGATGTCCAGGATGTGGCATTAAGCCCAAAGCATATGCCTTTGGATAGAACAACAGTCTATCATAGGTCCACCAGACATACAGGGAAACTTACAATGGGGACTCCAATAATGCATGAAGCTTAATAGAAACACAAGAATGTTAAATGATGGAGGCTTTTGAGTGGCACCACTTACTAAGCACTTGTTCTCAGTGCATTGAAGTTTCCCTTTGTCTGGTATTTGCTCCTCACCAAATGACATTGCCAATTGTGACTGGCAGCCCCACATTATGCCATATTGGCATACTGTATATACATTACCCAGGGAGGGAGCTGTCCATGAATTCTCTCCATCATCACAGAATAAACTCTGCAATCTGCCAAATGGATGGATTCTATGGCAACAATTAACAAGCCTACATATATTGTTAGAAAAAAAAGCAGTGGTAAAAAGATGTTCAATTATTGATGTGAGCAGTTTATTCAGCTAGCTTGTAATTCATTGAATTGAATCATTGAATCATGCAAGTGTTGAAATACAGCAGTAGCCAGAAGACACTGTGGCCTTCCAGGGCTGGAATCTGACACCCTGATCTAGACAGTACTGTGTCAAGCCAGGTCAGCCTCTTGCTTCAACTAGAGCCAGTTAGTGTGAAATTTGCCTAATTTACTCTAATGGAAATTTGTTCTGCTGTCAGAATTAAAGTTCCGTAGGGCCGTCTGGGTAGTGTAGAGGTATAAGCACTAGCCTACCACCGCAGAGTCCTGGGTCAGACGTTCTTACGAACACAATTGGCAGTGTTTGCAGGTGGGAAGCCGGTGAGGGTATGAGTCCTGATCGTTGCATTAGCGACTCCTACTGGTTGGTTGGGGTGCCTATTCAGCAGGGAGGGGATCTGAAGTGAAAAGAAGTGGCTGGCGACTCCACATGTATCGGAGGAGGCATGTGGTAGTCTACACCCTCCCCAGACCAACAGAGGATAGTGCATCGACCAGGACCGTGATACACAAGGGGAATTGGTATAACGACTAAATGGGGGAGAAAATGGGAGAAAAATGGCAAAAAAAAAGTTCTGTAACTAAACTTTACAACAGCTTCTGTTAATCTACAATGAATTCCTTGAATACTTGTTCTTCTCAAGTCTCTTTAAAGCATACACATTATAATTGGAACAAGTGTTTTTTTTTTGTTTTTTTTACCCTATTCTTAAATCCTCAACTTTATTTATCCAGTAGAGAACGAGAAAGCCCCATTGAAATTGTAATGTTTTTCAAGGGACACCTGGCTAAATGTTATTTGCCAAAGTCAACAAATAACATCATATATAATAACGTATACCTTTTGTTACCTATTTAAAGATCGGATAGCCTTTGTCTATATTTTTTGGCACATTACCTTGATCTATTTGGACAAAACAAATGACACTTTTTAAAAAAAAAATTTGTTATATTTGCAAATATTTTCAAATTAAGACATACAATTTACATGTACGAAGATATACATATGTGTATATATGAAAAACTAAACAAAAGGGTGTGTACGTAAAGAACAAAACAAAAGGCTACGTGCACTTGCGGTGAGTGGATTGGGGTTGTAATTAATCACATCGAGGCATCAGTTCCCACAGTACCACTTGCATTAGTCATACCCATCTTCATATCAATGTTTCCTGACAAACTAATTACGCATCAAATCACTCCAAATTGCCCATCTGTGCCTATAGTTTAATCTTCACCTTATACTCCTTTTGTACTCTTTAACTTTCAGGCATAGTTTCATTATCAGTTATATTGAAATATCATTCCACATTGCCAAGGATGACAACACGAACACCCAACTAATGGAATATTTTCATCTAGTTTATATTCATTTTGGACAACACAATGATACACAAATTATGATGCCCAAGTTTAAAAAAAAAAAAAAAACCATTTGTATAATTTAATCCTGCCATAAACTGTTATTGACACATGCATACACATTTAATATGTCAGATGTCTATACTAGATCAATGATCTTCCCACACTTTAGGTTCCCAGGAAGATAAAATTATCACAGAATACAGTGGACATTTCGTCAGCTCTTCAATGTTATCAGAAGACACTGAGGGAAGTGTGAATTAACTATAGAAAAACAAATTTTTATATATCTTTTTTTATATAAAAATTTCAAAGAGAATAGCAATTAAATTGATTTGATTGATTCATTTGAATCAAAATTTTGTGTGCCCACAGGTTAATAAAGACTAATTGCTCAAGTAAATATGGAGGGAACACCCCAATAACTGCCACACAGAAGAATGCTGTATGCACACTGTATCTACTGCTCAGTCTCCACTCTGCTCCACTGTTCAGTTTATTTGATTTGGATTTCTTTTTTGGCTTCTGAAGAAGAACACCAATACATGTATAACCTGCTTGGTAGATGCCCTCAGTCACGCCTGAAAAAACCCACCCCACCCTTTTCAAATTTACAGAAACAAAAGACACAAAAGCAGGTGGCTCAGCTCCAAGTGGAGAAAATGTAAATGTGGAATCTGCTGCATTCTTCCCCAACACTACACATTTCCCATGTGCACAGCAGAAAACATTTTACCTTTTAAAACTCCAAAATCAAGTAAATGCATATATTCATAGTTTTACAAGTGCCAAGTTTTAGAAACATAATTTGTTCAAAGTAATGATATGCTCATTTCAGTGTAAAGAAGAGTAATGTACTCTACTCTAATTAGGAATCTTCATTCATCCATCAATGTCATCACCGTCAACTGTCATCATTGTCTCTGGTCCCGCAGCAGCACTGAGAGACAGAGGAAACAGTGAACAAAATAAAGATCTTTGTTGGGAAATGTTGGGTGGAACCTCTACACTCCTGGCACTGAGAAGCCCTTTGAATTTCCCTGCTAAGCTCTAAGCAAACTGCCCATCAGCCAGTATGTACCAGTTGAAGGGTGGGAAATATCTTTACTATGACTCGAAGAATGTTCTGCACTAAATTCTCAGGCCTTCAACCAGGGCCAAACCTCCCAAGGACAACAAGTAATAAATATTGCATGTATGTGTGTGTGTACAGTATGTGTGTGTATTTTCTATCTCTTTAATAGATTTCTAGAAGTCCAAATGGGTGAGCTGGGTCTTTCCCTTATCCTCCCCCTTGCCATCCATACCAGGGAGGAACTGTCTCTGACATCGTGTTTCCTTTGAACTCTCAAAGTATATTCTAGAGAAAGACTAAATGATAATTTTTGATTTAGAGCTTGTTTTTGTAACATTGAGTTTTAGAGGTTGATGTGTGCTTATTCAGTATTTGTGATACATGATTTGGCGTAACAAATCATTTACTTTGTTAAATTGTACTACATGCTTATGTATTAACCATGTAACAGATTTAGAATTATGCATGTTATTACTAAGACACCTTTTGATTATAAAAAGTAGGAACCGCCCTACTTTCTTCAGTTAGGGCTGGTTCAGCTAGTTTTGTGTATGTGCCGGACTCTTGCTGGAGATATGAATCTGATATTTTATATGGATATACCTTGTTGTCCCTGGTTATTATGAGGGGAAAATTTTCTCTGCTTAACAATTGAAGTCACAAACAGGATTCTCAGCGCAGCCACCCATCCGCAGCACAGTGGACCATAATCCAGCAGGATGGTGAGTAGTGCTGGTGAAGTCCCCCTTGAGAGAGATTAGGGGTAAAACCCTAAAGACCTCTGTTTAGGGAGGCAAAAGACCACTGGGATAAATCTGAGGCAAAATTCTTCTATTAGGTAGGCAAAAGTCATCTATTAGTGAGGCAAAAGTTATCTATTAGTGAGGCAACAGACCTCTGGGATAAGTCTGAAGCAAATGTCCTCTATTAGTGAGGCAAAAAACCTCCGGGATAAATCTGAGGCAAAAGTCATCTATTAGTGAGGCAAAAGTCATCTATTAGTGAGGAAAAAGTCATCTATTAGTGAGGAAAAAGTTATCTATTAGTGAGGCAACAGACCTCCGGGAGGTAGAAAACCTTGAGTAGGATTACTGGGAGGCAGAAAAAGACCTTTTGAGAGAGGCGCAATTGAAGTGCTAATATTGGGTTTTTGCTTTGTTGTTTTGAAGATTTGTTACATTGTTCAGTTTGCTGTTTGTTGTTTGCCTTGTGGACCCAAAACAGTACTGTTTTATTATTTTCTAACATAATTATAATAACTGTGCTATAATAGCATGAATGAAGAAGGAAAAATGATGGATGCAGCAATGTTAAAAGAAATAAAGGAGCTTGCAACAAAAAGCATAATTACATGAGTACAAGATGCAAAAGGGCTACAATAGATTAAAAGAGGTTAAAAATGGAGATGAGCTGAGGAAGCAAAAGAAATGCATAAAGATGGTATCATTAAATAGTAGCATTCAGTCCAGGAGAAGTGGATGGTCTCGGCAACGCCAACTTGTGGAGAGAGCATGCGCACCTGGGTTGCGTTAACTGATCAGCCCAGGTGCTTAAAGGTGTGTTCTTCTCTGAAGTTAGGGGTCATGGCCGGGAGTACACACCAAGAGAGCAAGTTTATTTTGGAGTTCTGGTTTGTTTGACAGAGCATGGAATGAAGGGGAACCGCCTCTGAAAAGCAGGATGAGCTGGTCAGCTGAAAAACAATTGCCGCAGCAGCAGCAGCAACAAACGTGTATTTCCTCCTTAGAAACCACAAAAGAGCCAGTGTGCTATATGTGCAAAAGGGTCGGCCATTGGGCTGGCGAGTGCACAAATCAATTCAAATTGTTTGGTGGAATGATCAAACCAAACATCTAACAATGGGTGTTGGCAAAATAAGTGGAGAGTTAGATTCTTTAAATACAAATACAATGTAACATTTGACATAAATAATAAATCCTCAATTCTCATTCCTCCAAAAAACGACACCAGTACAGTGCAATTCTGTGAAGATGGGTGTTTTGATATTGAAAAATTAATGCATTTGTGGGGCACCCTCGAAAATAAATAAAAAGAAATAAACACCTCAGGTAGGAATTCAAAGGAGACAGTAAATGTCACAAAGGGCAAATTAAGGGAAAGAATTATAAGTTAGAAAGAAGAAAAAAATAGAAATAAGTTAGAATAAGATAATCAGCATCAGGTATCTTCTTAAGTAGCTGCTTTCCCCCATAAATAAGCCAACACCCTATATTTCCCTTTACCCAAATAAAAAAAGCTAATTCTGTCAGGACCACTGTCATCAAAGTAGAACTTTATTGACAATAAAGGCAATACAGTTATGTTTGGCGGTATGGCTCTGTTCTGGAGCTCTCCCGCCAACCACGCAGCCCGCGTGGATAAGGCCGGGAGGCCAGCAGCCAAACCCCCCTAGGGTACACACAGAACAGATCCAGCAGCAAAGCAAGTTCTTAACACATGGGGATTGAGCAATACAAATTCTTAACACATAGCAATGGAGAATGCAAATTCTTGACGCATGAGGATGGAGCTGGGGTGGTGGAGGGGATTTACGAAGCAACGTGCAGCGCTTGCATGCAGGAGGAGCAGCCGAATGAGTAGAGGGAGGCTGTTTAAGTAGACCACCCTGTTATTGAATGTGCTGTGATAGGCGAACATCACTCAGCTGAGCCATCAGCTGATTCAGCCGGAGCGCTTGACTCTCGTGGCCTGTCAGAACTACGCGATGCTCCATGTCTCCAATAGCCCCAGTTTATGTGAGAGGACAAAATTTAGCTTAAGACTACATTCCTTTAACAAAGCAAACAAAACTCTTATCTGAATTGGTGTAGTTTAATGAACATTGTTCAACATGTTTTATGCATGGTCAGGTGAAACGTCCAACCCAAGCATGACATCAGTAAAAACTGATCTTACTCTGGAGCAGTTCAGTTGCATGTGGAGAAATCTAGAAAAGAAATATGGGTGTCTATGGTTTCAGTTGAGGAGCCAGAAACAGATACCAGCCAAATTTGGATGTGTAAGAGGCCACACATGGTAACTTTTTGTTGATACAGGTGCTTCTGTTTCCATTACTGACAAAACTTTGCCACTAACTAAAAATAAATGTATCTCTCCACGTTACGAGACAGTACTATAACCACCATAAAGTCAAAATCTGCATTGTGCAAAGCTAACAACACATATTGGGGTCTCTCCTGAAAGTTAACCCTTGGGAGTTTGTATTCCAAGAATTACTCTAAATATTTCTGACAGAAAGTTACACAAACTCAAACACAGTGGAAGTGGAAGTTTGTTTCTCACCAAAAAATTATTTTGAGTGGATACAGATGCTTGTGGCTCCGCCTGGTGGGCTTAGAAACACAATACAGCCACAATGCTGGAAAAATACGGGTTCACATTTGATGACAATACCACCAAAATGAGCATTCTGCATTTTTATCTGAGCTATGTCTGGGCAGGTTTCCAAAAAGGCCATTTAGAGACTCCAAAAGGACACTTGCTAAATTATGGATCTTTATAGGTGTAAAAAAAGAAAAAGTGAAAAAGGAACAAGGATGCCGAATGTGTATTCCACCACATTTCTGGTGCGGATGTGCGCCTCCTTGTACCACTTCATCACTAGTGAAACTGGGTTTAGGGCTGTCACCTTTAAATGTGCAGAGTGAATGATAACACATCTCATTAGCAAAAACAGGTGACTGTTCCCAAAGACCAAAGAGTTACATGTGCATTTGTACCACATTTGTGATGACATTCCAGTACTCACACACAAGGGCATGATTTTAGTTTTAATACTGGGAGGTGTTGAAATGCACAGACCCCGAGAACTGCAAGCTTCGAAGGAAGACATTTTTTTAAAGAACAGCTTTGAAATGATCATTTCTGGTGAATTTTAAGGGGAAAATATTACAGATTACTGATCAGTAATGCTGGGTGGCACAGAAAATATTGGCTGAAATCACGGAGCAGTCACAGCAATGTAGTTGAAAATCACGGAAGACAAAAAAAAAGAAACTGAAAAAAACATGAGTTTTAAAAAAGAATTTATTAAATTAATAGATTTCATTTGCGGCAGTGAGAAACGATTTAAATAACATGCGAACTATAGTAACGGTAACAAGTGCTTGATGTTAGAAGTTAACACCTGCTTTTCCCAGATGTTAAAAAACCAAATGCAATTACCTTTTCAGCAAGGGCCACCAGCCATGATAAATCAATTGTAGCAGGTCATTCCAACATTAGAACACCAAAAAATGCATATACATTAAACCAAACCCACAAATTTTAGGGATGCCGCTTTTCTCTCATTTACCAGCACAAACCTGTTGTGGCACCTTAGTAAACATGGAAAAATGCTTTTTGTCTCATTAGCATCTATAAAACATGATTATGTATTATTTAGAGCTTATTTTTGTAACACTGAAGGTTAGAGGCCAAAGTCTGTTTATTCAGTTTTCATTATATACAGGCATAACAAATCATTTACGTTGTTAGATTTTTTATATTTGTTAGATTAGTTCATTTATTATCCATGTACCAATTAGATTTAGAATTATGTATGTTATTAGTAAGATACATTTTGATTATAAAAAGTAGGGACCCTGCCTACTTTCTTCATTTTGGGCTTGTTGAATGTAAGTGCTGGACTTCTGCAGAAATGAAACCTATTTCTAGTGTAACTTTTTGTGCCTGGTTATTATAAGGGGAGAATTTTCTCTGCTCAACACTATAGCCGCGTTTCCACCAAAATTACCAGGAACTACTTTACCAGGAACTAAAAGGTTCCTTCAGCCCATGGTTGTCTGCGTTTCCACCGCGGTCTAAAGTCCCGCGAAGATTAGGCAAATTAGCCCACTGACGTATGAAAAAGCGACGTTGTCGTCGGTCCATCTGTCATATGATTTCTTCTGTAACCCCATACTACCACCGAAGTAGCCTACATTATTTTCTAATAACCGGGACAGCCCGGAGGGGTTTATTCCACTTATATACAATGGGTTACCAACAATGACTATATATGGTTACTTTTGTATTTATTGATTTTCATATATCCTCTCAAACACATTCATTATGTTTATGCGAACATTCGCTTTCATGTCTTGACATCCGAAGCGACAGAATGCATTCACATTTATATGTATAACTGGCAACAACAGCAGAAAACATGCACACGTTGTAAACAATTTGCTGTTTGATTACTTTCTCATCGTCAATTCCATATAGGCTAATCGCAAAATGACAAGAATAGAACGAAAACTTGGACTTGCGTGAAAATTTAAATTAGTAGTGGTACAGCCACCGTTTGCTTTCCTTCGAAGTTACTGCTAGCCGAGCAGCGAAGTGCGCCCTCCAGATGCGAACCATGCACCATAAATTAGTCCATAGTCTTCCTGGTCTTTTCGTGGAATTGAAAAATGGCAGTAAAATTGAGTAAAATTACGGCAGTCTGAAAAAGCTAAAGGGACGATTACTAGAATTAACCTGTTATTTTACCCTGACAAAAAGTGCGGAAGGTGATTTCCAGTTTGCTTGTACTGTATCACCAATGTTAATTACGCAGAACTACCGCATACCTCACATAACTGTATCAAACGTTTTGAGTCAATTACAACGGGCTAACAAAGAAAATCCGGAAGAAAATATTCAGCAACCGAATTAATCCGTTTGAATGTTTTGGTAGCCTATGTAATATGCTGTCCCAGCACGAATGCTTAGCATTTTATAAAACGAATACTAAAGCAAGAAAAGAACAGAAGAGCACACGTTATAATTCCAAGACGTTGGCAGGCTATAACCAAAACTAGGCTACTGCGCCGCATAACATACAAGTTTGATTTGAAGTTATTTTGAAAATAAATTGGTTTGCGGCTGCATATTTTCAAACATGGCGGGTAATGGCGAAAAATAAATACAAAAAAATGCTGCAAGTACTCGACCAATCAGAAATGTTCAGCGCTGCAAGCTCCACCCAAAAAGTTCCTGTACTTTCGGTTAGTACTACCCCCCGAGCAGGAACCTTTTGGTGGGTAAAATAAAGCCCCAGGAACTAAATTTAGACCCTAGTTCCTGCGGTGGAAACGCACTGAGTTCCTCAAAAGGTTCCTAGTTCCGGGGTAAAGTTCCTGCGGTGGAAACGCGGCATATGACACTTCTGCTGATTTGCATTCAAACTCTGGAAGACTAATGCTGAAGCTCCTATGACATTTGTACTAAAAAACACACAAAATACACATACAGGGAGCCAATTTTCTATTACAACAAAAGTCACTATTTGAATAAATACAGGTTTATTCATTTTCCTCTTTGCAGAAAGTTCACAGGATATGGTACAGCTGATCTTCTGGCATGACTGGATGCATAACGAGGAAACAACAGCGGCTTATCCAACAGTAAGGTTGTTTAGGGATAAAGTTAATTTTTTTATTTCAACAGGAAGTAGGTTTGAGGATACAGTGCAGTCTCACCCAATAGGATGGTATTTTGAGGGTACAGTGCAGTCGTCAAATAGGAAGGTGATTTGAAGATACTGTGCAGTTTTATACTATAGAAGTTGGTCTGATAATACAGTGCATTGTCTCCAGCTTTAGGATCAGTCATTTAACCAGAGTCACATAAAAAAAAACATAATTTTTTGTTTCAGAGGGGATAACTTGTTTGACAGGTACTCTAAGACTTGGGAAAAAATGTATTTGCCATTTTTCTAGAAACATTTTCCATAAGAGGACATGCTGGATGGAGGACGGTTGTCTGCATAGAGCCAAACTGAAAATCAGACTTTAGTGAACATACCTAAAGAATGTCAAAGACCAGCAGTGTCTCAGAATTATCCACTGTATAATGTGGGTCGTAGCCCAAGCCCAAAACGACAGGAATCACTGCCAATCCAGGAAACGAAGGCTGTGTCTGGAGAGCTACACACGGATGGAAGGTACGTTTTTTTATTGCATGCATATATGTGCATCAAAAGGAATGCAATATGCAATCACTAATGAATGTAACCCCATTTTACAATCATATGTGTAGTTCAATCCCCACCCAACCCTTTCACAGTGCTCTGGGATAGTGAGTGTAGTGTCTGACGACCCAGCCTGCATGAGACATATAATGGACTCATGATGTCACCTCTTCTCCCAGTCAGGTAAGCTACCCCTGACCTCCTCCACAAAAACGTACAGGGAACTATAAATTTGATCGCTTTGAAATGGTCCACCTTTGCAAAGGAAAATTCTGTTTACCACCATAGGACGCTCCCCTTCATCATACTACAATTATTTCTCCCAAGAGCTAAATGTAAGCATAACTGAAATTTTATTTTAAAAGCATTTTTGTCAGCATAAGCATTTGTAATAGTTAACGGCCATGGTTGGTTTGGTACTGATGCTGAAATTTGATTGATACATGTCAGATTATCATAATTTTTGTAACTGATGTTCATGAATGCAGAGGTGGAGTGATGTTTACGCTGATATTTTGAGGTCCATAACAACATAGTGGAAATGGAAGTGTAAAAATGAAAGACGTATAAAATACGTTGTATCCCTTCCATAGAATTGTACAGTAATCAAAACATTTTTGTATGTGTACATGATATTTCTGATATATATACAAGATATGAATTAATCCCATATTTTTACATTTTTAAGATATTGTTTCGTGAAAGGAAATTATTTAATTGATATTGTGCCTGTAATGTATGTTGACTCTGGCCATAGAAAGGAAGTTAAACGGTTCTCCATACTGCAGTGAGATGAGAAACAGAGGACGAGCTGAAAACCAAATAGGGGCCAAAATGCAAAGAGCAGTCTTGTATATGTGACATCTAAGCACATACTGAGCATGTCAGCAACAAGTTAGCAACACGAAGCAACAGAAAGAGCTGTGACCTCAAAGTGTGCAACACATTTCAGCACACTACCACAGGGAGATGACTCAATTTCATTTGTATGAAATTTGTCTTTTGAGCGCCTCAGGTGAGAACTAGGAGGTTATGCTCCAGTACTAATAAATATTATGCTCTTTTACTAGTAAATATCACAGTTATTCCCCGCAGCTCTCCATTCTGTGAAGGCATCTCTTGCAGTTGTAAACAGAAGGATTTGCGTACACAGGTGTAGGGGCACTTTGGGCTGGATTCTCTGGCACTAGCAGCAGTGTATAAGATGTCACTGGTAATCTACATGTACATCACAGGAATAGTTGGAAGAAAATTATGGAGCCAGTAAGAGAACTACAGTGGACAACAGACCTGCTATAATAGTAGCCTACCTCAATTCTTCCTGTTGCTGATCAACAATGCCATGTTGGCAGGGGGAAAAAAAAGAAAAATCTTTTTACAATGATTCATATTTTTTTTACACTCTTGTGTTACATGACGGAAGGACCAAATTTATCACCTGCTGTACATCATTTCCATGGTGCATGATGTCTTATACAAGCATCAAGTTGTAAAGTGACCTAAAACATCTGGTAAACCAACTGTTCCACTCTCATTCTTTAAAAATCTCACAGAGAAGGAAGTTTTCTGGGTACGTTGATATGCTTCAGGAACATTTTGGCCTTGTTGTGTCCCCAATGCTGTCGTGATATCAGTGTCACTGTGGAAAACCCTCTGTTGGTAGGAGTGGTCAGTATGCCAATCGGTTGCTGTGTCAGGTCACCAGGTAGGCCCTCACTCATCCTTCCTTGCTGTGGTCGGCTGGGCATCACGAGGTGCTGATTTGTGCAGCACCAGGAGCCCAGAGAGGGTAAGGGAGATACCCACCCACCACAGCACAGCATGAGTCTCCCCGAATATGAGCTGCCCCAAGAATGCCTGCACCAAAAGCAAATACAAATTAGCTATCCTAGTGATGCCTGTGCAGACAAAACATCAATCCGACCTGGTGTTAATGAATGATGTTTCATTAGGGTGAGACAGTAGGCAATGTGTTGACAGTAGCCTGTATGCTGAAACGGGCAGGGAGGTGGAGGCACGCCAATATCATCAATGTTTTTCTATCACACAAGACGGACATGCATTTTGTTTTACTGCATAATGCAAATGGTCCTGTTTGAATCCAACTGATGTTACTTAGTACTTTCCTGGGTAAGGGCATATATTGCAATGCTCTTGAATAGATGCATTTATCAGGAGTTTACTGTACGCCACATACCTTCATCACATGCTAGAAACACTTCTGTATGTGTACAGTACAATGTAAATTATTCATGATATGATCACCTGTTTGCACATGGTACATTTTGGCAACTGCCGCATTAAAGGGAAAATTCACATTTTCTATGCGAGTATGAGTTGATACTTACAGTATGTTTATTGTGATATAGATAGACCAATATAGCTCAATTCATTTTCAGAAGCTTTAAATCAAATGTTTTCGCAAATCTCTTGTGCTTGTCAAAACTGGTCTTCAGATTTGGCTTATAAATCCAATCCCCTTATTTTTAACTTTTCAATGGCCTATAGGTGCTAGAAGTAAGGGAAACACAAGTGGCTGCATAATCTGTCTTTCAAAATACACTTTCAAAAATGAAAACATCATACTGACACATGCTACTTGCTGAAACAGGGCAAGTACCCCCCCCCCCCACTGATTTTGACATCACGAAGATAATGATGGCAAACACACAAATGCCAATCTACAATATATGTTCTGTATTAAACTGTAGAGTAATTCTTCCAAACTAGGTCAACAGGTGAAATCTCATTTTTAGAAGTACTATCTCAAAGATTCCTGCTCTTTCTGTCTGTATTATCATCTGCATATAGCCATTTTTATTCTGGGTATGGGTGGGAATTTCCTTTAAACAAAGAGGCACTCATTTTTACACACACACACGCGCGCGCACACACACACACACACACACACACAAATATTTAAACCTCTGGGCCTACAATGTTGTTTCTGAACATGCCAGTTGAGTCATTTAAACACAGTACATATCTAGACCCATTCTAATGAAAAGGGTATCATCATGCCTCAGGGACACTCTCCTCACTCTAACTTGCAGTGGCTGTTAAATTACACAGATTTGACTACTTTATTGGCTGCAGCTGAATGACACAGCCATATTATGTAAAAACCTAAGCACTACATGATTCCAATAGTTTAATCTCTAGGTGCATGCAAGAGAAAAGAGGCATTTCCATGCCATTTCAGTTCTGAGTATGGTGTAGTCATAGAAATGGGTACGGTGTAGTCATAGAGACACACAAACCCAGAGCGGGAGGATACTCACTGAGGATATGAAGTTTGAGGCGGTGGTGGTCACAGTGGCCCTGGCAGATGAGGAAGAGTACCTGAGCGCTTTGGCAAAGAAGGTCCACATCACAGCATTACAGGTAAAGAGCAGCCCTCCACATAGCAGCCGCAGGGGAATGTGCAGCTGCAAACAGGGCAGAGAACTGTCACACAGGTGCTCACTTGTGTGCATACAAACACAGGTAGCTACACCTGCACACTAACATCTGTCTACTTGTTCACATATAAACATACACACCTGTGCGTATAGAACAAATGGGTACTGCTGATATACAGATGAGATTAGCTTGCGCACAATAATTTGCTGCGCACAATAATACGTTTTAATGCATTTTGCCATACAGTAGGAGATGCAACGGCGCAAGACGAACTTGGAACCCTCAACCCTTCTCGCTTATAGTTGGTGTCAATTCTCAGGTGCGGCGCTGTAACCTTAGAGCAAGATACTTAACCTACATTGCTTCAGTGAATATTCAGCTGTACAAATGGATTGTAATCAAAGCATGTAAGCTTTGTAAGTCGCTGAGAAAATGCCTAAAATGGAATGTAATATTGCAAAACAAATAGAACTACACTACACAAGTATCCAACACATATCACATGCGATAAAAATTTGTCTGACCAGTATAAATATAAAAATAACAGTAGGTACATACGTAGGTGTAAATGTTAGCAAGGGTCTGAAGGTCATTTTGGTCGACCTTAAGAATTATAGTTCTTACGCTTGGAAGCATGTGTCCAACAGGCTAATACAATATCTACTCTACCCTATTAACCGTTAATTTGGTTAGCGTCAGTTCCCTCCAAAAAAGCTTTACGAACTGCTCAAAATGTGACACTGCATAAACAACGACAGTGATGCTACGCGGAGATGCACAGACTGCGCTTGCATCTGTGATCTTCCTGCTGCAGCAGAACGCAGCGTGCTCTCGCGCTGACAACCTCCGGCTGAAGTGCAGAATGTTCAAGTTGCGTTGCGTCACCATTTACTTAAGCAGAGAGCGACTCGGAGAAAATGGACCTGCATTATTCACGGCCGCCCGAGCCCTACACTGTTAATTATTCAAATAGCCGAATCTGCAGCGATGCCTCACCCAGTCGCAAGCTGTAGTTTCGTCCGCTTGTCTAAATTTTCTCTCCTCTCCTCCCCATGTTTTCAGCCCGGTCTCACACACCCCTTTGAGGTAATCGGCTCCAAGCGACAGTTTTGCTGATGAAGACGCGACGGCTCCGAGGAAGCCCGCAAGGAGTGCATAGAAAACACCGGGGAACATCTTCGAAGTGGTACGAAGACAAAACAATTAACTGACTAACAAATCCTGATCCATCACATTTGTGTGTTATATGTAGCCTATGTAAGATGTACTTCCTACCTACAGCCCATTGCTATAGCCGCTCACCACATACGCCAATCAGAACGCACTGCGCCAGAGGTGGGACTTACGTAGTATAACAGGGTTAGGAGGGATTGTGGGAGTTGCTGTTTCTGTTGCTCTGACACGATTATATTTCTATTCAAAAACATATATTTCCAGATAACATCATTCTTTTTAGACAAATATGTAATACCTACTGTATGTAATATCTAAAAAAAAAAATGCAGGTTATTTTTGAGCTGGGTTGGGTATTTCAAAATAAAATTCAATCTGATCATTGACCATCATCTAAAAGTGGCAGTCACTGAGTATCTGTGACAAAAGGCTGACATTATGAGCTTACTATATGTGTCTACATATCTGAGAAAAACATCCTAATTTGATATGAAGGTGATATGAAGGAGACTGCACAGAAATGAAATTAATGAGCTAATAAAAGATGACCTATTGTGAAATGTCCCTGAGGAAAGATTTGTCCTTCAGGCTGACTACTTCAATCTAACAATCCAAGAACACTTGTGCTCCCCCCCCCCCCTCCTCTCTCTCTCTCTCTCTCTCTCACACACACACAAACACACACACACACACACACTTGTGTCTTGTCTTGTGTCTTGCATGGACTACAGAAGTAGGTACATGTGCATAACTTATCACATTAGCTCCACCACATTGCTGCAACATGCTTCTTCATGGGAGGACACATGGTAGCATGTTGCATCGTCTTTTCCGTCTGTGCAATCTGTGAAACTGGTGTAGCTGGCACACGCACATCACAGGCACTCAGTAAACAAGATAAGTCATTGTATAGTGTATGGGGAAGATGAAATGACAAATTATCATAAGTAAATAAATACAATCAGGTCACTTTAGTATGTGTAACTGCTTTGTGTCACATATTTGGGGAAAAAAGAATTTTGGCAACCATTGTAAAATCCTTATACTGACAAAAGACTGGGCTGTTCGTGTCGCTATTGTCTGCACAAATCATTCTAAAATTGAGCTAAATTTGGTGAGTTTTTGATAATCCCTTTGTATTTCTTTAAATTATCTTCAAAGATGTGTAAATAATTTTTTTTTTATTTGTAGGTATACATTGAGCCTCTAGGTAAGTGACAAGGCATGTTTTCCATGTTTTTGCCAAGTTTTTCTTAACCTTATTTTACTTTTAGAAAAATATATTTGCAAACAAAAATTTTCAAATGGCAACCCCTTATTTATTGTTTTTATGAATGACATTGAACCTTACATGGAAACAATATTATTTTCAAAAGACTTGGAATATTTGAATGTACAAACATACAGACGGATGACAAATTAAAGAAAAAACCAACAAAAATTGTCTTAGCAAGATGTTGGACCACCACAAGCCACCAGAACAGCTTCAGTGTGCTTTGGCATAGATTCTACAAGTCTCTGGAACTCTGCAGGAGGGACGACACACCTTTCTTCCAAAAGATATTCCCTCATTTGATGATGGTGGTGGAGTGTGCTGTCTAACACGTCAGTCCAAAATCTCCCAAATAGGTTGAGATCTGGTGACTGAAGGCCATAGCATATGATTCACATCATTTTCAAATCATTCAGTGAACCCTCGTGCCCTGTGGATGGGGGCATTGTCATCCTGTCATCCACTCCCATCAGGATAGAAATGTTTCATCACAGGATAAAGGTGATCACGACCATGACCATGCCAGGAAAATGCCCCCCATAGCATAACAGCAACTGGGCCCCCTTGCTGTAGGGGTCAAACATTCAGGCCTGTATCATTCTCTTGGTGTCCGCCACACATGCACTCACCCACTTGTCGAAAATATGATGAAGACTGACGCATATGACCATGTCACTTTTTTCCACATCTCTGTAGACATTGCCTATGGTTTTTGCACCACTGAACTCTCAAATGTGCATTCATCTTTGTAATGAGGGGTTTATGCACTGCAACCCTACTATAATATCCCTCTCTA
Organism: Anguilla anguilla; assembly: GCF_013347855.1. Lineage (NCBI taxonomy): Eukaryota > Metazoa > Chordata > Actinopteri > Anguilliformes > Anguillidae > Anguilla > Anguilla anguilla. The sequence continues at coordinate 56,792,880 of NC_049201.1, read as the reverse complement.
TGTAGTTGTCAACAGACAGTTCTTGCTGACACAGTGTGATCACATCTTGCATTGACATAATCAGTCACCTGAGGAAAAGTTGCTCTTCTGTTTTTCCTTACGTATCACACTAATGCACAATCATCACGGTCATTGAATGTGTGCTTTCGACCACAATTTCAAACCCTATTTACTGATGTGTTTCCCATAGATCTAAATGCAGACGTCACTTTAGTCACTGTTCCTACTGAAACACTAGCTAGTTGAGCAGTCTTTTTGACTGAAGCTCCTGCCATCTGTGCCCCAATAATGAACCCCCTTTCAAAGTCAATTCGATTTTTTCTTCTTGCCATCGTGATCCAAAATCGAGGTCAACTGGGCCTGCTCAGCATGTTTATACATGCAACAGAGCAAGATAGAATGTTAATTGCTTAATTGTATCATGCAGTACACCTGTATGGAGTATGGAAGCATCTGCATTTCTTATGTTTTTCCACTAATTTATTCAGGTATATTTGACATCATTTAACATGCCTACAAAAACAAACAGAAAAAAAACTAAAAAACTAGCACGTTTATAGAGTGCACACAGATCACAAAGAATAAAAAACACATAAAGATAAAAGGCCAGAGGATAACTGAACTAAGAAAATAAATAAATAAATAAAGAGAGAAAAAAGGTGAAAATATAATGAGTCAAAGTGCGTCATGTGTTGGGATCAAGAATTTTGTAGTCTGTAGCCAGCTGTAAGAGGCTTTTTGCACTTCCCCTTTTCACATACTCCACCAGAGATGTATAAAAAAGAGCAGTTATTTATGAAAAATGAGAATTTTTGGCGAAGTGTAAAGGCATCTTGATTAGTTGATAAAGAGTTCGCCCATCAGCAGAATATTTTTAACATTTATTTTCTAAAAACAAGAAAGCAAGGTCAACTTCTCAACTTGCACTGTCATTGGTTAAATTGTAGGCGCACAAGGATGACGTTTGCTTTTATCCAAATGCCAAGCCGAGTACGACATTTCGTAAATTCAAACATCACTGATGGTTTAAATATTTAATTGATTAGACAAAAGCCATACAATGAGCAAAAAGAGCAATATTTCATGGATAAAGCCAGCAGAACCATCATTTCTACGTAAATTTAAGAATGATGTTGGATTCAAAGAGGGACCGACTGTTGATACCAAGGTACGTATTCTAGCTAGCTATCCATAGCTATCAAACGTTTGTTAGCCACCACGAAATGAATCAACCTTCGTTACCTAGATAATGTAGCTACCTGTACATACTAATATCAACAAAAAAGTCCCTTCTTTGGTTGATTTTGGTTAAACAATCTAGCCAATGTTAGCTATATTACTGCTATCTACTTGGCAATTTATTGGGTTAAAATGAAATCTCACCTAAGATAGCTACCGCTCCTGTAGCTACAAAGCTCTATCGATAGCTATGAAGTAGGCTATAACTATCTAGCGTACGTTAAGTCCATTGCTGTTCTTTTAAGTTACCTGGAATTTTTCTCGTGTCATATTGACAATTTCGAGGCATTAACTAGTGAAATAGTTTTTACATTCATGTATGTTTACATCCTAGAGAGAAGAATTGCCCAAGTTCGACGGCGATAGCGACGACAGTGACCGTGAGGATGAGAAGCCGCAAGTGGTGGTTCTGAAGAAGGGCCACCTATCTGCAGACGAGGTCCAGAAGATAAAAGATGAAATTAAAGATTCGAAATCAGGCAAGTCTTCTTTTCCCGTCCAATGCTAAAATTACATAAAGTTACCGCCACTGTGTTTTCTTTGTACAAAAGCATTTGTCCCTAACATTTTCCTGATAAAATCTTGAGAATAACGAAGTCGTAGCCACATTGCTGCTCTTGGCTGGATTTGTCTAAACCAGTGGTTCCCAAACTCGGTCCGAGGGCCCCCCTGTGTGTGCTAGTTTTCGTTCCAGCCACAGTTGCTTAAGAACGTAAATAATACCTCCAAACGTGAAAAGCACCTAATTAAGAAAAATTAACAGCCTATTAAAATTATTGGATTGAAATTATAGTTGGAACGAAAACTAGTGTACACTGGTGGGCCCCAGGACCGAGTTTGGGAACAAGTAGTCTAAACTTACCGATCATTTCCTATAGATGCAGAAGGGAAACCACCAGCAGATGGCAAAATAGTTTTCAAGAAGCCTGAAAAGCGCTCTTCAGAGAAGTTCCAGGGCATCACAGCCAGTTCCAGCAAAAAGAGGAAGCAGCAGGAAGAAAAGGAGAGTCACAAGGGGAAAGAGGAGAATGAAGGGAAGAAGGTGAAAAACAGCAGTCTTCTGTCCTTTGGTGATGATGATGATGATGAGGAAGACGAGGACTAACCTCAGAGGGGTACCAGGAAAGGGAGGTATTTGTGACGGATCACTGCAGTGATGCTGTTGAGAATTTCACTGGGAAGGGATGCTGGGGTATTAGGAGTAGGGGTGCACATTATTGAAGGGGAAGAATAATCAGCTCAGTGTTGAAAGTGATGTGGAAGGTTTCCACATCTGATTCGTAATGTGAATGAATTGTGTGTTTTCTACCTAACCTAAGAGTTAGAAAGAAAAAAAAAAAAAGACTTTTTTAACAACTGTGACGTGAGAAATCCAAGAGTCCCCCTGAGTGAAGTTTTTAAATCCGCACACCTCTCTGCCCTTTGCTGGCAGCTTTGGCCTGCTTCTTTGCATGTTGATGAGCCAGGCCATAGAGGGTCACCACGGTAAATGCAATAGCACAAAAACTTAAACTTAAATTAATTGGCATTAGACCAGGAAGACCAATGGCTTTGGATATAATGACAAGTGCACAAAAGAACCTGAAAGGGAAAAACTGTTCTTATGGGGGACAGTTTCCTACTTCTTTTTCATTTTGTTTCCCATGATAATGTGCTTAGACATTTAAAATCATGCATCAGGATTATACAAGGAATACAGAATCATTTAGACTTTGTGCAACACATTTCATGTGTTTCCAGATGTTATTAGATTAGGAACGAACATTTTTTAAGTGTATATGAAACTACCTGGTGTGATGCTGCCACTGTACATTATTCAAAAGAATAATTCAAGTGATCAAATGTGAATGTTTCACTTTCCAAACAACTTTTTGCAGGAAGAAGTAGGTTGGGACTTGAATAAAGGCAGTAACCCAAGCATAAATTTAGTTTGTCATTTTCAACCGTTACATAAGGTGCTCTTTAAGACACGAGACCTAAATTAATGGAATGTTAATAAAGTGATTAAAACTACATAAACGAACAGTGCTCATGCTGTAGGACGATCAGTCATTTTGCATTCACAACATGAGGCATGCGATTACATTTTACCAAGCCAGACCTTTCTATGCCCTGCTCATTGTATGTACATACATGATAGAGCTTCTACAAAGGAGCCAGTTCTGAAATGTTTAAGTGTTTTAAACAATGCTGTCCAACTTAGCATTATAGTTTTTAACCCAAAGGGTGTGGGCTGTATTGTGAGTGTACTAGCTTGTTTGACTATACTGTGGTGTGACTCTAGTGTGTCGTTGTCATGAATAAACAGTGATTTTATTAATATTGCAAAAAACATGTATTCTGTTTGAGATCAATTTTAATGGCTGATTGATAAAGGTTCTGGTATTAAGAGAGTGGGCAGGCTTTCAGACATGAATTCAGGTGATATGCATGCTCCAATTAATCTTTTCACTAGTATTATGGATGTACTTCAATCACATAATCTTGGTGACTTGTCTTTCTGGAGGCACAGCTGTATAACTAACAGCCACAGTAACCATACCTGTATTTCAATTAGACTACAGTTACATAATTTCTTAAGTTTTCTAATCACAACAGAATTTCTGGAGCAGAAGAGCATTAGCTGCATAACTTTGTCACTGCTGTCCGCAGGGCCATCCAAGTAACTATCTGAAATATTTTTATTTTCTTTTACCTTATTTTCATTTAAAAATCATAAGTTTACAACATTTAGTTAATTTTGTGCACTTTAACATTCCTAACACTTCAAAGGAGTCAACTTTGTAGACAACTTTACAGATGTCCACTTCGCAGCAGCTCTGCTGTGAAAAAAGCATTGACCACCAGCTGAAATGTGAGATTTTATTACATATTTCACTGGTTAACCTACAGGTTCAATCCGCTCCCCCTGATATGCTGAAAGCAATACACAGGTCCCACACCCTGAACATAGGACACAGGGAACTTTAAAGATACATTTTTTAAAAAGGTAGCACGAAGTGACAATACACATGATGTAGCCTACTTCTCACTGACTGACATGCAGTATGATGGTACTGATAGACTGTAGTGTGTGAAGGTCTTTGCCATTCTGAATGCAGCAGACTTCTGCTTCCAGATTGCACAGTGGTTATTATAATGTCTGTGGGAAGTTTAAACGGATGCAACTGAAAATGAGGAATTATTCCAATTACTGTTTTAACCCAAGTACAAAAGATAATAAAATCTGACAAATAAAATAAGCATGAGAGAAATATAACAATACATTATCTGTTTTTAATTTTAAAAATGAATATGCTGTTCTGAGATTGGAGAAAGCAGTCACACAGGTTCTTCAATACAAATTCTCAGATCTCCCCAAAATACACAGGCCTACTGTAACTAACTTGATAAGTTTCACTTTCTGTCAGGCACTGCCAAGTTAAAGACTCACTTGCATATAATGTAAAACAAGCCCTGATAAACAGTTTTTTTGGGTTAAGAGGCAGCTGAAGATTCAACCTTTTCAGCATACTGCCTTCCTTAGTGGTGTTGTGTGCCGATATGCATACACAATTTCAATGGCAAAGGCAGCATACTGGAATTCATTTTAAGTCTCATCTTAACAGAAAAAGTGCAGATGTTTTACAGATGTAGATATTGAATCATTTTTCATTTATACGACTTAAGTTTTTAATCCCACGGACTGAAGTAAGAGCACAATCAATGTCTTTAAAATAGGAATGTTCACACATCACCAAGAACTACTGCTATGGCTTCTGTTTCAAACATATTCATAATTTGCCAATAAAAGACATACATGTACTCAACAGTGACTAGTCTATATTAAAAGCGATAAAAACAAAACAAAAAAAAAAGTAGTGTACTGTTTTCATGGCTTGGCTGGTACTTGGAGGTACTACCCAGTTCCCGCCTTTGTTACTTAAAACCAAATGCGTAATCAAGTATTTAGACAAGTTAAGGTTATTTATACTATGTACTATGAAAAAAGCATCTATGACAAAGAAGCTTTGCCTAAATTGTAGAACTAATATAAACACTTTGATATTGACCAAATTAATGCCATAGTTTTTCAATAACTAAATTGTGACAATGGACACATTGATAATGCTGGTAAATAAGTATATGTATGTCAACCAGGACAATGCCAATAATTGGAAAGTATGAGCACTGCATTTTCTAATAAATTCTGTGTTCCCATAGTGCATAAAATTTTATAATACTGTTCCCTTTATATTATTCCCGTTATTAATGCTGAAATCGCAAGTATTGTACAATTTACATTTCAATTACAGTACTTGGCAGTGCTTATAGAAAAATAAAATATTTTAAATGTAGCGGGGATAACAGGCTTTTCAACTTAAAAATGTAAAAAATGTACATTTGTTTCAAATTGAATTCCTGTTACTGCTACTGCAATATAAAAAAAGTAAAAGAGGTAACACAGTAGTTTTGTTTATGATGTAAATCTGGTCAAATATTTAGTAAAGTGAAAATTCATGTATTCATACTGGAATGTTAGAGACTGAAACATATGGGTAGCACTCACAGAATGCATCCGTCCTTTATAAAGATTACAGTAACGCCTGAATTTCTCTGAAGGGTCAGACACAACTACATACATGCAGGGAAGTTATGAGGCAGGGATTTTAAAATCTGGTTCTAGAGGACCTCCGTGACTGTAGGTTCTTGTGCTTTTCTTCCAAATAGGAGCCAATTTATGCCTTGGAAACAACATTTTAAGTGCAACAGCACACAAAAAACAGTAGATATTGCAGCTATTCAAGACATGAGTTTGAGATGCCTTTTGTGTGGTCAAAACAAAAAGAAAATCGTTTTATGGTCATAAAAAAGATGTTCTTTGTGTATTAAAGAACTTCAGTATACACAAAATATTAAAATAGTTTTAGAAACACAAACTATAACTTTCAGATTAAATTTTATAAAAGTTAGAAAGGGAAACAACTGCACCCAAATTACTGCTCACACCATAGCCCAAATATAGCTGTACCATACATTTACCTGGACTGCATTTTAAGAAAACAAAAGAACTGTCAAACTTTGCACTTAGTCAGAGACAATTTAGTTATTTGTAGCATGTCAAAATAAGGGTTTATATTATAGCTGAAATGAGCATGTTTGCATTGTAGCTAAACTCTTGTCAAATAATGACAAGGTGAAAAAAACCTCAAAGGTGACCTAATTCCATGGTGTCCATGGCGACTGTCCTGTTAGCTGGAGGAATGGCACAGAATCATGATGTATAACCGGAGAGAGAAAACAGGCCACACCCCCTATGCAGTGCCTGGTAACGTGTACTAAGGTTATGGCAGTTGTTGACTGTATGCCTTACACAGGCCACAAAAAAAGGTCATATTTGTGCAAACATATCAAATTTAGCCTTAGAAACCCATGTTTTCAGTGCATGCCGCCTGTCTGATGCCACATATGTGAGTTAGATATTGAATGTGCTGTGATTGGAAATTATCAATTTTATTTCTTTATTTATATTTAACCAGGCAGGTCACTTAAGAAAAAATGCTTATTTACGGTGATGGCCTGGCAAAGTGCAGTGTGAAATATGCATCATAGCCAGTCGAGGTATGGGGAAAAGGGATGAGGATGTGGGCCTTAGAGGAAGAGCATGTTCACATGTGCTCTGGGTGGCTCTGTAGGCAGGAGATCATTTGCTGGACTGGCTTCCCCTCAAAACAGATCTGGTACACCGCAGTGAACAGTGGGAACCTGACATGACATGAGCACAGGTTGAATGAGAATGGAATAGAAAGGCACACGGAGTATCACAGCACTGCATGGTACACATGCACTCACTGACTCACTACTTACTTCTCCACTAGGTTCTTCTGTTTGAGAATGCGATAAACTTCAGCTGATGTGGCTGGACCCTGAAGCTTTTGCCCATTCAGCATTTCCTTTTCCAGCTCCTCGATGCTCTGAAGCAGAGAATGAATTCCATTATATTGAACATAAACTGGTTTTATTGTGGGGACTTTTATTTTGAAATGTTCAGTCCCTCGTGGAAGTCCGTACTACTGTTAGCTTCACAATAGTAAACTCAAAAACTGGATTTGTGAAACAAGATGGCAAGTTACATTTTGGGCAAGAGCATTTCTGGCTAATTTTTATTGGCTGGGTGTTTGGTTGTAATGCTGCAACTAAAAAAAACGAGTAAGCAAGAGGACATTGTTTTGAGTGTGAGCAGAAAAAAAAATCAATGAGGAAGCAGGGCAAATGTAAGTGCGCAGACCAAGTTTTGAGTGTGAAAATATCAAATCTGTACACAAGCAAGGGGAATTCTGCTCTCAAATTCATTTCTGACTCACTCTGACTCACTTTTGCCATTAAAGTTACACCATAGTGCACACACACTCCAAATCTACCCACATTTCTTATAACCCCTGACGAACTTCGCATCATCTTTTATAAGCCTTTCCAAGTTTTCAGTAGAATAATTCATTTGTAGGTAAAATAATGCAACATGATGGTGGAACTGTACTATTTGACAAGGAAAAAACCTCACTCCGACCAGAAGAGGGCACTTTTAAACTTCTCATTCAGGCTAGACCTGAAAGAATACCTGTGGACTCATGACTGTACCTCACCACCGTTTTGGATGTTACTAAGCTCTGCAGTGTGGCCGTTTGTCCTGCAGAGATGGAGAGAGCCTGAGAGGTGTAATGCAGGGCTTTTCCATTAGCACACATTAAATTAATCACCTAACAGAAGTAAAATCCAGGACATGTCATTTCCCATACAGTGCTTAATAGTGGGTAGTAGTCCTTAAGTTGGTGCTGCCTGCAGGTAAAAAAGCATCAAAGAGTTATGACCCATTGAAAGTTTAATTCATGCCAACTTCATCTCTACTGGCAGAGTTCCTGGTGCAGATGTGGCAGACCCACCTTGCCGGTCCTAGCGAAGGCCTCTGCAACGCGGCGGTTGCGGCCGCCGTAGCAGGTGGTGATGAGGTCGGCGACTCCGCAGCTCTCCAGGAAGGTGGCGGATGAGACCGCGCCGTCTTTACTGAACAGCCTGGCGAAAGCGATCATCTCCATCAGGCCCAGCCGGATCACTGCCGCCTTGGTGTTGTCCCCGCAACGCAGACCATCACAGAACCCTGCCCCCACCGCCACAATGTTCTGCCCAGTGACAGAGGGGAGAGGCAAACATAATGTTTACCAGGTATGCCCCTCACCCAAGACTACAGCTGTCCTGATGGGCTAATTGGCCACAAACAACTGAGCCATTAAGTGCACTAATTAACCAGGCATACTTTCTCTTTGGAGAGGACAAGGAGAGCTAATTCACTGGGAGACCAAGTGCCATGGGCCACATTCATGTTGGGGATTTAAGTAGCACTGGACTGCTTAGAGGGGAGAGGAGAGCTGGCAGAAGATAGAGAAATATGTGCTCCAAAATTCAGCTTTGGGGTATTTCTAATAAGGGAATAGGACCTTAGAGTGGGAAAGGACCATACTGGTAATCTGCTTTGAAGAACCATAAACACTCTCCAATCAGAACATATCAACATCCTTTATTTAGAACATCTGTATACACAGTTCTTCGGTGTACTTTTTTGTAACTCTTGGTGTTTTTAACTAAGTGTTTTAGTTTAAGCTCCAGGCTTTTCGATGTCTGTACTAACACAACAAGGAGTAAGTCCTTCACGCCTGAGGGAGGAAACACTCCTCTGTAGTCTATTCAAAGCCAGTCAGACTGAATGAATTACATTCTGTCACAAAACCAGTATTTCCAGTGTGGAAATGCAAAGTCCCCACAGGTGAAAAGGTGAGAAAGATCTCAGAAACACTACACCACCGAGGTTTGACGGAACGGTTTGCGAGTCAGGATGATAATGTAAATATCCACTGGATCCGTTTAGTTTTATGCACAAGATGGCTTTAAGCATATTATAATAAGGCCAGGTATAGCTCCTCAAATGGTGGTGTCATTGGCATTTGCAGCACAATTTAATTCACCCAGCAGAAAGTTTCTGCTATTGCCCTGCGTGTTTATCTCAATTCTGCTGGTGTGAACATCTAATGAAGTCGTTTCATTCAAATGATGGTGGGGGGACTGCCACTTCAGTCTCATTTGTTGGTTATTTTATGCAAAAGTCACCATGATTTTACACTGCTTTCATCAGTGAAAGTTATTAGATCATATACTGTAAAAAGTACACATTAGTACAAACTATTTAAACTACTTTAAAATGATATGAACAGAGTTAAGTGGTGAACTTTGTACTAATGTGCATTAAAATAGCAAAATTGTAGAAAAAAGCAAAAGCTGACCTGTTTCCATTATAATCCCATGTCTAATAGCTCACTTTAGCAATACCGAAGGTTCCCAGTTTTATTCCACTGTAACGGAAAACAATTTCAGGCTTCCTGTCTTGGTAAGACTTGAGTGACTTGTGATACTGGTCAAGATAACTCAGTGAGCAGGAGACAGCAGCAGTGCTGACTGCACTCAAAGTTCATCATCAGTGGACAGACTTTACCTTCAGTTTGCCATCCTGCCCTTATCCTGTCTTATACAACAATATTGAGAAAGTTGCCAAAGCAGGTGTGCCTACAAATACATTACAAATAACATTACTGTTTCATTTCTGAAGGGGGAGACTGGGGGCAGAGATAGAGGGAGAGGGAGCAAGCATCAACTAATGAAAAGAAGTGAAACATGACACTCGCTATATTGGTCTGCTTTCACATATTAATCAATTTCATATCCACTCCACTAAGTATAAGATGGATGGGCTTGTTTTATGTGGCCTGTAAGAGCTGAACATAAGTGACATCCTCATTTTTCTCCTATGAGGAGTGATACTTGTTGACAGTTGCTATCATTGAACTAGGAAGCTTTCCTGGGATCTATTCAATCCAAACACAAAAACCTGTCCTCTTGCACAACAATGGCTCATTAGAACTATGGATGCGGCCACCTCTTTTCACCCCCAAGATCACTCAAGCACATTTTCACAACATTTTCATCCCACTGTGATACAGTAGGGAATATATAAATGCTGATACATATAACAGGGTTAGTCTTTTGCTGTTTTCCACACTTCTGCATGCACTGTAGAACAGACACTATTCTGGGTGTGGGATTTGAGGATGGAGGTTACCTTGAGGGCCCCACAGAGCTCCACAGTGTCAGCGTCGTCTACCACTGTGATGCGGAAGTTGGGTGTCTGCAGGAGCTCCTTGAAGAGGAGGCCATTTTCCATTATTTTACTTCCTGTGAAGCAGATGCACATTTATCAGCATTTTACACTATATGGCCATAAATATGTGGACACCTGACATCCAACATCTCATCTAAAATTATGGGCAATATGGAGGAGTTGGTCCACCCTTTACTGATATAACAAACCTCCACTCTTCTGGAAGGGCTTTATACGAATTGTTGAAGCACTGCTGCAGGGATTTCCTTCCATTCAGCCAGAAGAACATTAGTGATTGGGCGATTAGGCCTGGCTTGCAGTTGGCTTTCCAGTTGATCTCAAAGGTGTTGGATGGAGATGAGGCTTGGCATGTTCTTCCACACCATTCTCAACAAAACCATTGTGTTGGGGTACCATAGAATCGTCTAGTATGTGATTGTATGCTGTAGCACTAAAATTTTCCTACACTGTAACAAAGGGGCCCAAAACAGCCCCAGACCAAGGGGTGTCCATATACTTTTGGTCATATAGTGTATGTTCTCATATTTATCCCATACCCAACATAGTGCATGCAATAGTGTGAGCAGTATGGGTACTTGTGTTCACACTGCAAGTTGCTCTGGGGAAGACCATCTCCTAAATGCCAGTTAAACAAAGTAAGGACACTGGAACTGACTATACACTATCATTGTAAAAACCATTGTTTGCATGTCATAGCCCAGCAGAAAACACCTGTTGATCTCAGGCACTTGTAGCACACTGGAGTTACTTGGGTTATTCTGGTTCTTAAAGGAAAACTGTCCCCTTATACCTCCCAGAGTGCCGCTGGGGTAAGATGGACTGAAAGGGTAACCACTAATAAACAACATTTAAGAAGTGCCTTTGGATATGGTATCAGGAAGCACAGTATTGTTTACTTGAAAAATGGTTGGTTAAGTACTTGAAGGAGACACTCTAAAGCTGCTGTTTACTATTAAATACTTGATGGCTACATGCCAATGTTCTAATTGTTTTTGTCTTTTTGTTATTGTTCCTACATAACTTTTTAATAAAGGAGTGCATGGGATTTTATTTTTTATTTTTTAAAACATGGCATCGAATTAGGTATCGAGAATTGTGGAATTTCACTGGTATTGGTATCAATGACCAAAATTCTGGTGTTGTGACAGGAAGCATGCTTAAATCTCCCATCAACCAGCAATTCTTCCTCTGTACTGACTGCTGGTTGTCACAGGCTCCCAGCAAACTTACCAATTGTGGTTTCGCAAAACTTTTCCGCAGCTACCTCATTGGCGATGTTGGCGCCCATTAAAACGCTGACGTCGATCCCCATCTTCTCCCGGATGATGTCAGAGATCAGTCTGATTCCTTCGGGACCCTCATCTATGCCCTGCCAAGAGGGGGGAATGAGAGGGAGTCACTGATCAGAGACAGCAGTGCCTGTCCCAAATGTCATACAGCATCTGTGCCATCACCAAAATGAAGGTCTGTCTTTGGGTGTTTCAATTGCACATGCTAAATCCTGCCATACTGGTACATCAAATTGAAATTTCCACTTTCTGACGAAGTCTATAGGGCAATGCTCAGAGTCAGACACTGCTTTGCACTGACTGAGGAATGTATCACCAAATTAATCAACTAATCAAAATGGAGACTAGGTCCTTGACTGGGATTGTTGTAATTAAGTAGTTTAAAAATGAATTAACAAATACCCAGTCCATATTTTATGTACATAGCAACTTGCCAATCAGCCCAGTCCCTGGACCTCCAGAGACCAATTTACCATGAAAAGCCTGCTAGATTGCAGGCCTTCATATGTACTGATTCCACAGAAATTCCTTCCCCCTGATTTCTTGAATTTCATTTAAATCACATTCTTAACAAAAATATATTTTTCACCAAAATGTAATGAACATGCAATTAATTCTACATTTCGAACTGAAATGGTTGTAGAACATCTGTTGCCTCATTCTTTTATGCAATTAAGCAGATTCTACTGTAGTTAATTTAGTGTGTCTAACATTGCACGTAAACTTGAAAGTAGCCAAAACTTGGTGTCATTCATGGCCAAATTGTACCAGTAAATGCACAGACCATTTCTATTTGTTTTACAGGTGTTTTTTGTTGCGCAAGTTCTCCTATAGGCAGCTCAAAAGACCACTTAGGTGGCCCTTCTAAGACATTTCAATGCAGGAAAAACCCTGGTAGTTTATGTCATTAAAGGGAGCTAACCAAACTCAAATCTCGTTTAATGATTGGCCTTAAATTAGATTTCTTTACACTCTCAGAAGTGAGAAGTCTTACCGTTGTGTCATCCTATGAACCAGCAATATCTGAAACTTGTGGTGCATTAAAAACTGGACAATATATACAGTATCTGCATACTTTGTAAACATTATAAGAAACTTGACTTGTTCAGTGCATTTATATTTGTTGCCTACAAAAAAACCAAGACATCCTCAGAAACACACCTGCAATTCAATAAAATTCAAGTGACACATTCTGTCATTTCCAATCTGTAAATTATAGACTGTTATACCATTGGAGAGAAAAAGAGGGAAGGACAGAAAAGGGGAAGGAGAGTAAGAGAGAGAAGGAAGGACACACTCCTTTTGGGGTAGAGAGAGAAAGACAGGTAGAGACCAGAAGGCCTCCCCTGTTAGCAGAGTAACCACATGTTGCTCACTGTCTCAATGCGGAATAGTTGCACTGTGTGCATCCACCCCACCCCCTCACAGAACCTCCATCTCAAACCACAGTAAATATAGCCTCAATCATGCAAGCAGGAACATTGTACAGGCCTGTCTGATCCCTGACCCTGCCATACCTTGAGTCACCCACACACATACAAACACACTGTACTGTCACAAATCAGGGCTTGTACAAATAAAAAAGTCTCTGGAGCACTGGAGACCAGATTTAGGAGAGAGGTCGTCTAACACCTCTCATGTCTTATAAAAGCCCTGTATGCAGGCAGAGTTGTCAAAGTGTGGAATAGTCTGCCAGGCCATGTGTTAGCGGCAGAGACGCTTAGAGTGTTCAAGTTCAGACCTGCCACATACTGGACACTCAGGACTGTAGACAAATTATGAGTCTAGAAAGGATGAATGGCTTGTTTTTGTCATCAAATATTCTTACGTAGTATGCAGAGTTGAGATGGAGAGGGATGGTAAGCAGATGTTGTGGTTATTACTCAAGAGAGCCTGGTTTCTTGATAATCTTCAGAGGCCACAAGTAGCTATGGTTTCTTAATTAAAAATGCAGCCGATGTAAATTTCAGATAAGGTTTTTACTGAACCCCTTCTTCTCTGGGACATCAGAGATCAAACTGTCCACAGTGACTACATCACATTTGCTTGTGATTGCACAATGGTTTTTCAGGGTTCAGCAATAAGAGCAATCTTACCCAATCCCCAGTGCACATACCATCTAGTAGCCTTACTTTTTACTCATACATCCAGGTAATTCTTCAGTGCTGAAGTTGTCAATGTAACTAAATAAATTCTGCACTGAGTCATTACATCAAAGAATGGGTTAGGCAAGTAGTTATATGTAACCAGCAGACACTGAATGAATGAATGACTCTGTAGTGAGCGTACCTTGATGAGGGTAATGCCACGGGCCTTCTCTGATACACACCCCACCATCTCATCGCACAGTTTCCTGATGAACTGGTGTGGCACTACAAAAACCAGCAGGTCTGCGCCCTCAGCAGCATCCTGGAGTTTGGGCACTGCAACCTGGGCAGGGAGAACAAACAGGGTGGATAAGAGGCCTGCTCCAATAGGAACACCCCAGTGGGTATGTTACTGTGGGTATGCAGTGCACCAAAGTCAGTGTGTTGACTTTCCTGAACAGCTGTTTAACCTGTACAGTGTAGGCCACCTGTAGTTTTTTCAGAAATTTTTTTTTTCAATTTACCTACAATAACACAAAAGGTTTTACACAAAAGTATAGCCACGAGTTTCCTCAAAATAGCTTCCTTTGGCTTTATTAACAGTTCAATGAATTATTGGAAATCTATCCAATCATCTTGTAAAGTGAGAAGTAGAAGGGTGGGAGGGACGTGGAGGGGTAATTACATTGAGTGAGATTTTATTTAAAAGGAAACATCCTTGGGGCAATTCAAATTCATGCTAATACCCTAATCTAGGCAGGTAGTCTATGGGTCCCAAAAAAAGCTTCTTAAGCTTCTTTTCAACTTCTTGTGAGGAATAACCTTGCCACAATATGTTTACTTGGCCCCCCACATCTATGCCTAACACCTTCTTCTTTGCATATGGAGACAATTAAGTGTTTTTAATTCTTCTGAATTAGACCCGACATTCTCCTACCACATTGTCTGGCAGTTTGTATCCAGGCAAATACTTGATATTCTCATGGTCTGTGTTGATAATGTCTGTCAGTTTTCTGCCATTGACAGTCTCCTCAAAGACCCACATCTTGACAGTGGTGGCAAAACGCTGCAGGGTCTGGGCGTTCCTGCCGATGATCCGGGCAATTGCTGAACCCCTGGGGAAAAGGCCAAAACCTCTCTACTGTTAAAACATTCCAGTAACACCTTGGAAAGTCAGTGGCCAAAATTGTTCTCATACTTGATAATGGTGAGCAAAGAAGGTTAAAATTAACAAAATGTAATGAACTGTTTTGTACTCTCAAATAAAAAAAAGGTTATTACATTTAAATACAGTAGCTCAGGGTAAAACATTTTGTTTAACAAGTACTGTTTTTCAATTAGACGTCATTATAATTCACACCCATAATAAATATTTTCAATAAAATCCAACAAAAAGAATCCACATCCCATTTCAAACTCCATCATGCGCACAGGTTGTGATGTGAATAGCAAGCTAAACCTAAAAAAAAAAAAAGCTGTGACAAATTATAGGCTAATGAAGAAAGATAATTATCAGCAAGGGCTTTTGAACGGAAAGTATTTTTTTGTATACTTGTATGGTACTTATATGGTTCGTTTACAAACCTGACATTTAAATAATATGTTCACCAATCTCATTAAACGCTATAAAAAACAGCAGTATAGTGTTACACACATCTTAATGTGTAATATTATTAATAATATTTAATTGTGTAGTTTTTGTGGTTAACCTGAAAACAGTACAAAACAAATGACATCAACAGAGTAGCATACGAAAAGACGGGGACATAGCCAGTATCATTACTTGAAACGCCTATAATGATATGGGGAAAATTAATAAGACTAACACTGATTAATGCTGTAAAAATTACCTACAATACCAGATACTAAAACATTATGATAAATACACGTTCGCCAACAGTGAATTGTAAAAAGCTTCAACTTCACTGTGTACAGGATTAATTTAAAACTAATTTACACATGACGTGGCTTTCCAAAGAGTAAGTACAGTGCAGTACGTACAAAAGTGTACCATTCCTGTACCATCCCCATTGCCTTAGATACCGAATGAAACTATTTCTGCGCTGTATATTAACTTAGTTTAAACTACAGTACAGATAAATTGTTAGCAGGCTAGATAGCCAGAATATTGAGCTCATTAGATAGGTAGAGAATGTGTAACAGCAACCTGTACAGTTAGTGAACTAGTTAAAGCATTCACTGTGTGATTAAAAGAGAATATCACCACAAAGAGAAACCAGATGAACAGACCTATGTGACATTGGCATGCTTGGCTAATATTCTGTAGATAGATCAATGCATCTTTCTTGCTAACGAAACTAGCAATAGCTAGAACTAGCCGACTGGTTACCAGTAGGCAGCATAGAATGCGCTCACTCACCAATTTCCTGAGCCAACAATACACACTTTTAGAGGTGCAGCCATAGTAGATATCGCTACTTTCCCTGATACGACTAACTGGAATTCCCAATTGAATTATGTAAAATTAAAAGATGTCGGAGCAAGCTCCGTTTCCAGGTGCATGTACTGAGACTTGTAGAATTCGAAGCGGGTGCTCACAAGACCGCTACAAATGGCATCATCACGAAGTTGTCGCGCTAAAGGATTTTGGGAGCTGTAGTTATTAGCTATCTACACGGTCTATGCATGGGAACAACGCAGGTCAAATGGCAGGATTTTAATCAAAAGGCTTATTGAAGAAGACTTTGTCAACTTCCTTCGTATTTTCAGTTCAGTGGTTTTCAGGGAAAAAAACAGTATTTATTAATTGCAGTTGATTAGATTCCATGCAGTTAATTATTTGATCATGCCATTACAAATAATTTTCTTTCTCTGTCTGTCTGTCTGTCTGTCTGTCTCTCTCTCTCTCTCTCTCTCTCTCTCTCAAACATATAAACAAATGCACGTAATCTATAATCTTAAGTGTAAGCTACCTTTAGCCATGCTCCATGCTCATGACCCCTGGAGACTTTGAATGTTCATGTTGGCAAAACTGCACTGATGGGACTCTGCTCTTCTGGGATAGCAATGTTGTATGGGAAAACATGACACATAACCATGGGGATTGAAGCAAAGTATCCTTCCACACTACAGCCTGTGCTACCACTGTCCTTCTGTCTAAATAGACATTTGTACTTCAATCTACTTTCCTACTCAGCAAACATGCAGCGCCCAGCTGTCCACTAGTGGCCCAGCACAGCTGTCGGTCCGCCAGTGTTTTGTAAATTGCTGCTATAGCAGTTCAAAAGCAGCTGAGATGAAAATCAGCTGTCAAACTGTATCCTCCAATAATACACCTATACTTCTTCTGTGTCCTCCTATAAAGCAGCCTTGTCCTTCAACAGAACACCTACGCTACTACTGTGGGTATCCTACAAGAACCACAGCTCAGGCATTTACATTACCAATAAGATACGCATAAATGGTTTTTCTTTTCATGTAACCAACCTGTTAGAATGATTTCTCTCCTGTTTTCAAAATAAATTTTTTTTATATAATATTAAAAAAAGACCAGGATCCTTGGCATAATATTGCATGAAAAGTGTTAATATCTGAATACGTCTAAATAAAAGCTAAATCGGCATTTTCAATATAACGGGTTACTTGTTAGCTTTCCGTGGAACTTCGAACCGGTTTCCCAGGACTAGGCTGCTGTAAAGATACAGTTTCTAGCTGCCAGATTGGACTATAATACAGTATCCGGGTTGGCATAGGGGTGGTGGGAGTGACTCTTCTGTGATTTCCAATAGAAAAACGTTGAAACGGACCACAGTGCCACCACTGCAGCGAGCGTGGAAAATAGTCCTCTTTGTAGGCAGGGAATATGGTCTGCCACGGTGTCAGAGTGAGAAAAGCATCTAGTCAGAAAAATATGACTACTGAATTTGTTAAGTTATTGGTTTAACGTGTGACACTGCGCTCTTTTCACGTATGATCTGACGAAATACGAATCGGTTATCTCCTTCAGAAACATGGAGAAAGCGCTCGGCGGTTCCCATCCAGGGAATTCGAAAAGCAACTCTGGGTCCGCCTGTTCTTCGGATCCGGGGAATTCAACACAGAGGCTCGGGAGAAGTGGCTCGCACAGTCCGGGTTCTGGATCATCTGGAAGCCCGGCTGGAGGGGGAGGGAGCTGTGGAGGAGTATCGAGAAACAACGGCTGTATGCAGCAATCCCGCAAGCGGTATCTCGAAGGAGTGTTGAGTAAATACACAAATCTCCTCCAAGGTTGGCAGAACAGGTACGGTGCTGTTAATTTAAAAACACTATCAAAAGCACCCTTCGTGATGCATCTGCTACTGCATCGACAAAGTTGCGTGGTTAGTGTAGTAGTTTGGGTGTAGTTTGTCACCGGTCAATAACCGTAATAAGTCTGAATTCCCTTATTTTTCTGTATTTTACGCTTAAATATTAAATAGCTAAAATTAGTTGATTAACTGTAAAAACGAAAAGCAGCAAAGTATCAATTGGTACTATGAGCATTATTTCCAGCTACAATCGCATATCATGCCAGTGTTTGTCCATACGCACAGGCGCACTATTGTCTTGAGTAAAATGTTTTTTGCCACGTTTACCGAAATTGAAATGCCCCCCTTGCCTTTCCATAATTACATGAAATACAGGGGAAATACAGTGTTGCACAATAATGAATTTACTCACACTGGCACATTCTTTATTGGGTGCGCTAACCAATATTACGCTTGTGCCATTAGACCAGTCATTACTTTGTGAAGGCTCAGCGACTGAACGCCTTTGAATGGAACAATGCGCCCTGTTGCTACACTTCATTTTGTTTCTCTTTTGCTTTTCACATTGCACAACATGGACTTTCCAGATGGATGTGGCTCATGGCATGGATTAGAATTGCAATGTAAACATTTTCTTTTATCAATAATTTGTCATTTCATGAAACTATAGCTCTTTTCAAAACAATCTTAAATTAACTGAAATTGCATTGACTGGGATATTCCTGGGATATTGATGATAACATGTAATATGGTATTAACTGAAGTCACCATGGACTCCCAACAGCCGTTACTTCAACACACAGCACTGTCTGAAATGGAAGTTAGTACTTCCACCTGTGTGAAATGACAGATAATAACCTCTGACTGCCTGCTACATCAGTTACACTGGCATGTAAAGCACTGAAGTCTATGTTTACACTGAATGCAAGAGGTCAAACTTCATAATTTTACAGCAATAAAGTTAGGTATTGCTCTTCTCCATTTTATTTATTTAGAGGTGGTGAAATGCACTGGGCTGCCACGCAAATGGCACGCTATGGGTCTTCAGTATCAGAGCCACACCACAGCTGGTTTTGTGAAAAGATAGCCCACCCTACCTGAAAGTGAGAAATCGCACATATTTGTAATTACATTGCTTGTTTTGTGTTTTGTGCAGGATCTCTGTTTTTAATATATTCTTCTCAGCTTGGTATATATGTTTACCAGGCAGGTAATGGCCCTGCAAAACTGGTGCACGGTTCAATGGCTAAGGAAACTGTAAGATATATATTCTACTCAAGCTGCGACAAGGACTTTGAGTCCAGGTCACAACTAGCCTGTTAGAAACTGCATGCCATTTGACCTCTTCTGCAAATCATACATGCGGCAGCTTGAAGAGCATGCAGAGTGCCCGAAACAGTTAGCAATAATTCCATCTGATCAATCACAAAACCATCTGCAGGTCAGTCCGGCTCAGGCTTTGGATCAGAGTCTGCAATGTATTATGGTTTACAGTGAAATAAACAAAAAACAACCATTATTGGACCGGTGACATGGTTAATACATGCTGGTTGACAGTGCATCAGAGAGAGGCACAATCTTAATTAACTTTGATTGACAGTAATGTGTGAATGGTTATTTCAAATTATTTGATGTTTGGGCTATTGGGATGTGTGTGTGTGTGTGTGTAAAGTTGTGGAGTACACAGCCAAATCAAGAAAAAAAGAGTCTTGGTCCCAAACATATGCATAATGTGTATGTGTATATATATGCAGCTGATTTGGGAGAGGGTTGACATCCATGGTTCTACAAAACACACAGTGTTCCCAGCCTGCAGCCCCAGCCTGAGCTGGAGGAAGACACACCATATGCAGCTTTGACAGGCAGACCCTAATGGATCAGGGTGGGTCCCCTAACTGACTGAACCCTATCCTTGTGCAATGCAACCGGCAACTGCACATCACCCTGCAGGGCTACTGGCCAGTTGGCACTGGCATGGTCCGGATTCGGTGTGTCGTCATGATCTGTGCACCCTGATTAACTGGCACAGTGTGGCGTATGTTGATGTTACAGCATTGGGGTTTGGTGTAATTGGCACAGTGTGGTGTGTGGACTTGTCTGGTGAAACCCAAGTTTAATTCCTGGTCATTCCTGGCCATGTATGCTGGGGGCTAGTGGGTGCTTGCCATTCAACACATGCTGTGATCAGGGTTTTTGAGCACTCCCCCACCCCATCCATTTTTGCAGATTGTGTGTCTTCTATGACTAAATGGGGAGTTGATTGACATAACTGTAATTCCCTTACCGACATGGTGGTTAGAATAAGGTTGGGATGGTAATGCTAATCAGCCCTGCTGCTCCAGGATACCTGGCTGCTTTGATTTTATTACTTGCATGGGCTCCTGGCTGCTCTGTGGATCATCTCTAATGTTAGTGCTTTGGGGATAATCGCAAGCTATGGTTCAGTTGCACTTCACACATTACAAGTTATGCTGTAGGTTTGGTTTGAGTTGCTGTTGTTTGGTGCAGTACCTCAAATACTGTTAGAATACTGTTAGCTAATCAATTATAGCAGTTGATTAACAGACTTCACCTGGCTAGATTAGTCTGATATGGGTCCTGATTTTAAAGTGAAAACAAAAATTGGCAGAGCTTGTGACTCTCCAGGACCAGGGTTGCAAACCCCTGCTTTAAGACATACATTATTTGGCTTGGTGCTCCTGGGCTCTTGAGTTTAGTGAGAGCTGTCACAGTCCAGGTTGGCTCGGTAGTGTGGTAGTGGGGTTTTGGCCTGAGCTAAATTGAAGTTGTACTGCTTGTTGGCCACGCAAGATGAGAACAGTGGTGCTATTTCTTGGGAGACTACATGCTCCCAGAAAGTTGTCAGATATCTAGTGTTTGGATTATGGCCTTTGAGAGAGAAACAGTGAATTGGATACAATCTAATATTTGCCTACCCTCCTCTCATGCCGGTACCCTAATCTAGGCAGGCGACCTATGGGTCCCACCTCCTGCACAGCTTGCCTCAGAAGAGACGAACCAGAAGACAAAGCTATTTATGGGGAGAGAGGCATGGCTACAGAATTCACAAAGATTTTAAGTTTGAATGCAATCTGTGACATTTAATTGAAACCATTGTTTGAAAGTTTTCTATATTGAAAATGTCTAATTTGATAATGGTCGTTGAGACCTGGCATTTTTAGAAGCCGTTCCAGTTTCAAGTGGAAACCAACATGGTGCAATTTGGTTTTGTTATATGGAACATATTTTTCCAGAAAGTGGAGATTACAACTGGCTGCATTTAACAATTATTTGTCTACATACAGTACAAGCCAAAAGTATTAGACCACCTGTAATAATTTTTTTAAAAACTTTAGGGATAGAAGAATTCAGTTAATATATGCTCATTTGTCAAAAAACAAACCAAAGTACAAACTCTTTTTTTCCATTTTTACCTACAATAACACTTTTACTGAAAAATAATCTCAGACACAACTCTCCTCAAAAAAGCCTCCTTTGGCTTTAATTACAATTGAATTAATTAAGTCTATCAAATCATTTTGCAATGTGTGGGGGGGTGGAGGCGTAATTTTTTCTTCCTTAAGTTTTTTTTTTAAACCCCGGGTAACCTAATACTTTTTGCCTGTTGTGCATGTAAAATAGGCCCTAAATTGCAAGAAATATGGCTAAGAAGAAGGTGTTAGGCATAGATGTGTGGGGGCTAGTAAACATATTGTGGCAAGATTATTCCCAGTGAGAAATTGCAAAGAAGCTTAAGATTTCCAGGTTCAGTGTTCAGTACACACTCAGAAGGTTCCAGCTGATGGGTAGTAATGTTAACAGGAGAAGTCCAGGAAGATCAAGAGGCAGAAAAAATATATATTGTGTTGTCTAGCAAGAGAAATCGTAGTAAAACTGCAACGCAACTACAGGAAGAACTCGATGCAACTAGAGAGAATCCAGTTCCCCTGTCTACTGTCAAACGGCAACTATGATCTGCTCGTCTAAAAAAGGGATGTGTGTCAGCGAAAAGCCCTTGCTTTGTGCTGTTAACAAGAAGAAAAAAATCCAGCCAAGCATCATCAACACTGGACCGAAAAGTGGGTTTACTAGCTTTGTCTAGCACCCCCTCTTTGAGCGAATCTCAACTTCATAAATATGAAAATAAAGCCTATAAAAGCCATTTTCAAACTCTTCAATTACTTCTGTCACAGTGTAAAACCGTTTTCTCTGATCCACCATGATTATAAATACATTTTATAGCACAATGCTTAGTTGTTTCGAGAACTAGCTTGCTACCATGCATAATTTCTGCTTGTCAGCAAAATCATGCACGCCCCCCCAGCAGATATGCAGTCAGATTACTTGTGAATGGCTGGACCCATTGACACCAATGAGGGCTCATTTCAAAGGTTAAAGTGTTGTCTAATCGGTTCTGTAACTTGAATGACTTAAAAGTAAACCTGTAGCTGTTTAGATAACCAAGCGACTGCTAAACAAAATACTACTGTAATAAAGAGAGCATTAGGTGGTCAGAAATAGCAGCCGTTTTCTAAGTGGATGCTTGTTGGACTGAGTTGAAAATAGCACCTGACCTAGCTAACATCTTTAGCTTGAATATGAGTAGATGCATTATGAATTACAGAAACATTTGCATTGATAAAAGAGCCATAAAGACACAAGTATTGGATATACCGAAAGTGATTGCAATGCAAATACAGTACATATGGACATTCTGAACGATTTGTTCCATGATCTGAGGTACTGTTCTGAAAACTGGAAGGGTATACGATTTTTTAATGCAAAAATAAATTAAACCAAGTAACTGTAGAAAGTACAAAAAATATTAAGAAGTTTTATGATATGAGTTTGTGTGTAATAAATAGTGGGATGGGGAGGCTCTTTTCATTTTACTGCCATTGCCCTGAGTGCTGATAAGCTGCATTGTTGGCTAGAAAGGAGTCTACTTTAGGTGCTGCGCTCAAATTTGCGCTGTTTGTTGCCCAATTTTTTAATAAATTGTGGATCTTTGCTTCAACCCCATTCTGTGAGTGCTAGCGCCAATGCCACTAGGGGGCAGAGGGGAAAGTACGCTGTCAGCTTTTGGATAGATTGGCCAGTCCTTGTCATAAATGAGCCTGACACCTTGCTGCTCCCCTCCCCCCCCCCCCCCTTCCACGCCTTAACTCAGCATCACCCTATCAGGGCAAACGAGCTGAAGCCATGCTGAGTAAGGTGTTTAAGATGATATCACCCCTGGTTAATGGTGTTATGTTAAAAAAAATAACAAAACAGCCTTACATCAACCAACCTGTCTGTTATTTGTTGTTATTGCCCTGATAACCTTAAGAGCTGCCGCTGATGAAGATTGTTTCACAGATGATTAAATTGATTTCTACTTGGTCATGTAATCGTAAAAAAGTACATATTTAGGTGATTATTTTCTCTAGAAATGGGCTCGGCTTTGCTTGAAAGGCTATTCTTTTATGGATTAACCCTGACCCTAATATGTCCTATGACCACTGTCAAGCACAGCATGACCACAGTTATCCTAGATGTGTGCTTAAGTTTTGGAAATTTGTTACACTTAAGTGTTGGGTCATAAATGAAAAGACAACATGACCTTTTCTCTTATCAGCCGTTTCATATCTTGTGCTTCAAGACTTCATAACTCGAATGCTCAGTGTGTCCAAGGGGAAACTGTTCCTGTGTTTTTTTGGAATGGCTTTTGTTTGAACTTTTTGCGAAAGACAACTTATTGTATAAATGGGCCAGGAGTGAAACACTTGTTGCATAATTCATTGTTCTACTGGGTAAGTCAGTCAGCATATTAGGAGGGAACGGTCATCAAACTGCTGTTAAACGCTTCCTGAGCAGTAGCCTGGAGGTTCTAAGGGCTTCAGCACAGAGTATTTCAACCTTTAATAGAGTTTCTAAGGATTCAGCACAGAACAGTTCTTAACGTAACCATAGTATGGCTAGAACTATAGTACACCCTCCCACAGTAGACCTTCGGTTCATGTTGATTTTGCCCATCACTTATTATGAAGAGAATCAGATCATTTACATAGAAAGGACCTCAACAGAGGTAATCAGGAGGATCCCAACAGATGCTGCAAGTTCTTGGAGATTAGTTTGGTTTTGTCTTAGCTTTTAGGCCTAGTGAGCTTCTGGTAATGTGGCGTTTGGGGTTTCATTCTGTTGCAAGGGAAGCAGGCAGGTATGTTATCAGAGCTCTATAGGCAGGCCTGGATGTGCCTGATTGGCGGAAGGGAAAGTCTGAAGCATTTTTGTGCTTGGGGAAAATAGGGAATAGGCTGCGTGTCGACCACTTTCATCTTAATTGTACTGGCCCTGGCAGCTTCAGAGTCGGGGTCAGCTCATTTGTTTCATGTATTTTGTAAATGGATGTCGGAGTGTATTTTTAAGGGGGCAGTACGTAATTTCTGATTTGTGGCATACACTCATGACATGCTGTTTGGCATACAGCTGAAAGGTTTTGAAAAAGTCCTGGGAATGAGGATTACAGCTTGGCTGCCTGTCCAGGCTGGGGCGACCCTGCCAGCTTCCCCTGGTGTCTGCTGTACTCTAAATGGAATTAATGCACAGAACATGCTACACATCCACATTAATAACAAAGTGACATAGACCAGGGTTTTGTTCACTTTTCACACTCATGCCTTGCGTGGACTTTGCCTCTTGCTTCTTATGTGTGTCAACAGAGACAGGTGTAACATCACCTTATGAAATGCTTGCCTTAGCTCCTCCTCTGTCTTTCTCACCCTCTCTCCCTGTTCCTCTCTCCTGTATTCTTACCTCTCTTTTCTCTTTCAGTCTTACTCTCCTATCTTTCAGTCTCACTCTCAACTCTCTTTCTATTTTACTCTCTCCTCCTATCTCTTTTCCTGAGTACAGTATGGTCATCCTTGCCAGCTCTCTGCATGTGACAGAGAATGTGCTGATGCATGTTTCCTCCAATAGAGAGGCCCTTAATGTCATTAGGAAGTGTCTCAGTGCTTTTTCTGTGTATTCAAGCAAATAGATGGTTTTTTAATAGGTCTCTTTCTTTTTGAAAACAGTGTCACCTTCAAAATAGCTTGTTGTTATGCTCCTAGCTTAAATTTGCAGATATACGAGTCATTGATACGGATAGATATGAGCTTTCAGCAAAATAAATATGACAAGAAATGCAAACAGTAAATTTGAATTATCTCAAGGGCACTTCTCTTTCTGGGATTAGTGTTACCTTGATACATTTTCAAAACCCTTTCCTCACATCTCTCCACAAATGCATTAGCAGGAAGGTTATAATAGATGCAAATGTTACGTTTTTTTTCTTTAAGAGCTCCATAAGGGTGTGTGTACGTGCATGTGTATTGATACAGTGTGTTTGCACTCCTGTGTGTTTTGGCTGTTTTGCTATTCTGATCTGTGTGTGTGTCCTGTCGCCATGCAGAGCTGACATCTTGTGGTTGTATGGACACCTGGGCTGTTCAGGATACAAGTGCGTGGGCACAGCAATAGGCCAGGGCAGACCTGCCACTTCTGCGAAAGAGATGCCAACTTGGCCTGGGAGTGGGTGGGATTCCTGTACACCACTTTATATACAGCTCATTCTGTGAACTGTAATTCACCAGGTATCATTGTGTAGAGATTAGTCAAAATGGGTTTCTGTGAATGCATTGCGGTGTTTTCAGTGGGTTGGTTCTATCCATATATTTTAGAGCTTGCAATGCTTGCAATTCTGTAGGCATGTTTAAGCCATTAGAATATGTAGCCGATAGTGAAGGGGGGGGGGTGTTGGGGGTGATGGCAGATAGTGAGAGTAGAGAAGGCGGGACATGAGGTGAGAGTCTGAAACAAGGAGAGAGAGAAGGTGCAAGTTGGAAGAGATGGACTTTCTTCTACATTCTGAGCAATACCTGAAACAGAGATGAACTATTTTACAAGCAGAGGTATTCTATAAAAATTCTAAATTGTTGTGATAGGCCGTCACAAGAATATCATAGGTGTGTCACAGAATTGTTCTGTATTCACAAACCAGCACACACACACACATATACACACATGCACACAAATGCCCACACTCGTACACACACACACACACACACATATATAAGCACAAGCACACTGTAAGGGGTGGCAGCTTGCTGGCTGTGTGATAAGAAGTGATGACACACATCACAAACTTTGGACAAAAGCACATGCTTGTCTGCAATCTCCCAAATCGATAGTTGAGGTTTGTGGCAAGGAATGCTGATAAATACAAAGTGGGGAAAAAAGCATTAAAAAATGAAAAAATACCCTGGGCTCTGAATGTGTGACAGTGACTGACATTGAACTCCCAGTTAATAATTGCACTCTTCACTGCAGCCTGGTGCCACGGCTAGATGAGCTTTTACTTCGTCCTCATAGACTGAAGAACTGACTTCTCTCTCCATCTCTTCTTCTCTCTCCCTCTCTTCTTCTCCCTCCCTCTCTTCCTCACTGCAGGTATTTTGTTCTGGACCCAGAGGTGGGGCAGCTGCAGTACTTCGTCAGTGAGCCCTGTAGGGGTCAGAAGCCCCGGGGGTCTCTGCCCCTAATTGGAGCGTCGGTTGCCCAGTGCGACGAGGCACCCCATATGTTCACTGTGTACTCAGCCAATGGAGATCTCTACAAGCTGCGGGGTAGGAGATGTTCTGTTCTTCCCACACAGAACACAGCACTGCTGTGTCCCTGCCTTCCCTTCATCTCCCTGCCCCAAACTGCCCCCCTGTGCCACAGAGCTGCCCACGCCTCCCCCCAATCTTCTTTACATGCCTTCTACCTCTCGTACTCCTTGTTTCTGCAGTTTGCTCTTGCTGAAATTCAGTTTTCTTTTCCTCTGCTGGTATCTAGCTCTGTCTCTCGTCTGCCCCACTGTGATGGTGGTGGGGACGGTCAGGTCGCTGTGGTAAGGGCATTTTATGACTGTGGTGTCACAGTTCAGATGTTGCTGGCAGCGTGTAAAGGGCATGAAAGCAGTTGAGAACTGACAGGTCAGTCCCTGAGGAGGATACACAAATAATCCCTCTAAAACTTGGGAGGATGCTGCAAGTCATGTGTTAAGCTGGTAACAGATTCTCAAATCTTAACTCACTAGCCTTACCCTGCTAATAATTTTGGTCATTCCCAGAGAATTGTGAACATTTGGGTAAATGTTCCCACAACATACATTTGACCAGTTTTCTGGATGTCCCATGAACTTTAACTTTAAGCCTCAAGGAAAAATGCAGGAATGGCCTTAGAATGCTATTCAGTTTGTTATTCAGGATAAAAATAAACTTGAATTGTGGGTAGTCATTTGTGTTCATTTTATTACATTGTAATAAATGTATGTATCAGTATGATTAGAAATGTTTTTAGAATCTGTCATGTAAAAACTTGGAACATTCCTAAAATGTATTTGACATGTATCCACTTTGATATTTATCAGGGTGTGTTGCCAATATGTTTGCACACAACGTGCCCTAGAATGTTTAAGTGTGACTTTGACGGGCCTTGTTTACGGTGTTCTGGGAATGTTTTGTGTTAACCGGTGAGCCAGTGGCTATGGCAAGTTCCAGTCACTGTGCACTCCTCTAAGAGGCTCTTTGGAATCAGCCTCTGTACACTTCTCTACAATTCAGAGAGGTAATCACATGTGAAACAATAGTAAGAAGTTGCTGTCCTCATTTTAAGTTCTCGCCTGGTGGGGTTGTCATGGAAACAGCTCTTCATCCCTTTTTTTTGAAAAGTTCAAGGTTTAGCAATAAATGCTTCCCAGTACAGCAGCTCTGATGAAAAAGGAGAAAATGAACAGCCTTAATATCTAGCTAGGTTATAAGAGAAGGCAGTTATAAAGCATTTCAAACTTTTATCAGTTTTAAATACAAACTGAGAAAAGGAAATTATTTGAAATGCATTATAATTCTGCCTTCTCTTACATCCATGAATTTAAAAATCATTTTCATGCTTATTGTTAAATTCTGCGCTGCATTTTATGACATGTCTCCATTGACATATCTATTACAAGTCCAAACCTTCAGACTCAGATTTCTCTGAAGTCTTATCTGCAAATAAAATAGTTTAAGAATAAACCAATCTCAGAATGTAGGAAAAAAGGGAAAAAATCTGACAGAAGGCTTGCTTTCTCCACATGCTCTTGTCATCAGGGGTCACCTGTTGCTCTTGTCTGATTGGCTGTCTCAAGCACTTTGATGCTTCTCAATTCCTGTCTCCAGGGTCAGATCTGGTAGGTGAGGTGGATGTGCCTCATATTGGAGGGGGTTTATTTTTGCAGTCATTTTCTTTGATAGCCATTTTCTCAACCCTCACTGCCTCCCCCCCGCTGCCACCTCATGCTAATGGAAGCTTTTTCATTTTCTCTTTTCCTGTTTTTCCACATAGGTGGATTCTGAGGGGCCCAGTGCAAATGTGTAGAAACAGCCAGTTAGTATTCAAAACACCAGGATATATGTATATATATATATATATATATATATACTCACCGGACACTTTATTAGGTACACCTTGCTAGTACCGTGATGGTCTTCTGCTGCTGTAGCCCATCTGCTTCAAGGTTCAACATGTAGTGCGTTCAGAGATGCTCTTCTGCATACCTCGGTTATACGAGTGGTTATTTGAGTTACTGTTGCCTTTCTATCAGCTCGAACCAGTCTGGCCATTCACCTCTGACCTCTGCCATCAACAAGGCATTTTCACCCAGAGAACTGCAGCTCGCTGGATATTTTCTCTTTTTCTGACCATTCTCTGTAAACCATAGAGATGGTTGTGCGTAAAAATCCCAGTAGATCAGCAGTTTCTGAAATACTCAAACCAGCCCGTCTGGCACCAACAACCATGCCACGTTCAAACTCACGTAAATCACCTTTCTTCCCCATTCTAATGCTTGGTTTGAACTTCAGCAGACCGACTTGACCATGTCTACATGCCTAAATGCATTGAGTTGCTGCCACGTGATTGGCTGATTAGATATTTGCGTTAACGAGCAGTTGAACAGGTGTACCTAATAAAGTGAGTATATACACTACACATGCATATATTTACTATTCTATACTAAATATAAGTACATGATGTATACAGTACTTGTATGCAGTACTTATATCATGTATGACTAATCTCCAGTCTACTTGTCTCAGCACAGCTGCCAGAAACTAGTAAGCGGTCTACACTAATAAAATGCAGATAAAGTGAGTCACACTATCCAGTGTTTGTTTGCCGATAACAGTGGGTTCAGTCTGGCTCTGTAATCTTATTAGCCACTCTCACACATAGAACACTGACCATTGGCATGTTAACTTCCTGCAATTTGGCGGCTTATTTTCATCTCACACCTCGGGATTAACTTCCATTTTACCAGGTTGGCAGTATGCACACATGACAGTGCCTGTAGGATAATTGTTGTCTGAACAAGCGCGGAGAGGTGCAATTTTGTTCACTCTGGTTTACATGGTGATGTTTGCTAAATACCTGCTAATGAAGACAAAAGATTCATAACAGCTAGCATCCTGCTACATTGTAATGTGCAAGCACACTTGCAGACCTTTAGAGACTTTTTATAACATTGTGACATGGATGTGTGACAGTGATAGTGTGTACTTCATTGCTAGTTAGTAAGGTAGGCTATAATTTATTTGTCGTTGACCTACATGTGCCTTTTATTATTTTTTGCAGCAGCTAGTTAGAAACAACAGCTTGCTAGATGTTTTAGTGAAAAAATATGAATTTTTCATGCTTGATGTGGTAATGTTATGACTTTGTTCAAACAAATTTTTAAACTGAACATTTCCAGAAATGTCCCTTGGTCTTGAGTTGGCAAATTGCCAGGGCAACTTTTCCCGGAATACTAACTCTCATTCACACATGACCCCTAAAGGTTAAAGTTCTGAAACATTGCCAGGTAAGACTGCTTGTGTGAAAAGGGCCATTGACTCTGAAAGGTCATATGGTCCCATAAACCCTATAGGGTCATAGTGGCGGGTTTATATTCCAACATGGTCACCTCAGAAATACCAAGCAAATCTGGGGGTGGGCTTAGGGAAATGCATGTATTAAGACTCCGTCAGTTACCATAATATTTTTGTTTGATTTCCTGTTTATGGGATTATGGTGACTTCCTGCTGACAGTGTCATGACATTCTGCTGTGTGTTGGTTTCTTTGCAGCAGCGGATGCCAGGGAGCAGCAGTACTGGATGAGCCAACTCCAGGCCTGTGTCCGGCGCCACTCAGACAGCAGTGCGAAGGTATACTGTTGCCGTGACGACTGATATTTTCTGTTAACTACAATAACACTTTGCCTCTCTCTCATATCTCACCCAATACGTATACCTGGGGATAGGGGTGCGGTTCTTAGCTCTTCTTTACTGATGTGAGAGGGAGGATGAAAGACCAAATCTTTCAGTCTTTTCAGTTGTGATCTGGAAATCCCAGAATTAGTTGAAGAAGTCAAAGCTGATATCAAAATC
Organism: Anguilla anguilla; assembly: GCF_013347855.1. NCBI lineage: Eukaryota > Metazoa > Chordata > Actinopteri > Anguilliformes > Anguillidae > Anguilla > Anguilla anguilla. The sequence goes on along the minus strand of NC_049201.1, from coordinate 56,762,345 downwards.
AACCAGTAAGACATCAGTGTCTCTTTGTCTGCTTTTGGAAATCTGGAACTATCTGAAATTTTGCATGTGTTTCGGTTCTGAACTTTCATCAGATACTGTGTGCTTTACAGCTTAAAGATTCAAAATAAATTGGTTGGGTTAGCTTTATCAAACATATGTGAGGCCAAAACCAAGGACACAATTTACTCACTTGCCCCTTCCAATATTTTTATTGAGTGGATCACCAGTGCTGCTTTGGAAGATGGTCTTCAGTGATATGACTGTTGAGTGAGCTGAGAGAGAGAAACCCAAACAAAAAAATTTATGGTAACCAAAATCGATTGCATATGTGCACCTGGGTGACCAGGTTCTGGCAGAAACCTAGGAGGAGGGTTGGTTACAGAAGTCTTTCTGAGCATGCCTGGTCTGACACATCACAGTGCCAAACCACTCTCTGCTTTGGTGCTTGCGTTGTGCTGATTCAGCTGTAGTTTATTTTAGAGCATCAAGGAGAGAGGCGGGAAAGGGGAGTGTTTGTGACACACAAGTCTCATGACATGCTGCATTCATAATGTCATTCATTAATGAAGTATAACCATGCCTAACCATTGTGAGATGAGGGAATGTGTCTGACAGGCTTGTAGCTAATGTAGGTGTAATCCCCTATTTCTAGCCTCTTCTTTGATCCCAGGAGGTTCTAATAGGATATTGCACTCCAGCAGAAAAGTGCCATTCAATTCCTCCTGATGACGGCTCATGAGATCCACCCTGAGTTTCTGCTCAGTTCTCTGTTGTTTCCATTCCTCTGTCTTCTATCAGTGCCTCTCTCTCTCTTTGCGTTTCTCTCTCATCTCCTGCTATGACTCTAGTGATCGTGGTTGCATGTCCTTTGTGCCAATGGTCACCATACAGGAATACTGTTTTAAATAAACACTATGTGCTAGTGGTATGAAACAACTTTATCTGGCCTCCATGGTCTCTGGCATCTGGTAGACCATCTGACCCCAGGAAACTGACTGTGCATTCAGGCCTACAGGGGGCCCTACTGTCTGATGTGGATTGTTTGTGCCCTCCTGTAGATAGTTCAGCTCTTACTGGAAAGTGTTTACACTATATTGGGGGTTTCTGGTATCCTTTTTTTGGTTTGACAGGATCTTTTTGTTGTTGTCAATTTCCCTGTAGAAGTTAATATTTCCCAGGGGGCTTTGTTGTTCTGTGTTGGCTTCACCATTGCTTCATGTTCAGGTGCCCTGGTGTCTTATTTGCATTTTCACTCATTGGCTTTGCTCACATCTCAGACAGGCACTTGTCCTTGGATGGCCTCTCTCCTCTGACAGGCTTTTGAAGATGAACGCAGATCATATCACTCTACTCCACTTAACGGTGAATGTCAATCATGCAGTGAGCCTGCTATTTAAGTGGTTTTTTTTCTAACACACACAGACAGCAAATAAAATCAAGTACAGTTCGCCCTTCAGTGCTGTTGTACTGAAACTTTGCCCTGGATTCTCACTGCAGTCATGTGCTAACCTAGCTATGGTGTTACTTTGATGTGTATGTGGAGTGTTGTGTTTTTAGAAAGCAGAGGGGTCTGACGTGTACCTGTACATACTTCAGAATCCTTACAGTTAATGTGTGCCAGTGTCTGAGTGAGTGAGTGAATCAGTGAGCATGTGTGAATGTGTATTTCCTAAGGGCTCAGCCATCTGGGAGGTTACAGTTCATTGGCTAGTGTCTTAAGGGTGTGTGGGAATCTGAATGACAGCTATCTATCGCATGCCAATATTTCTTAAAAACCAGTTTCTGTTGTAGTGGCCATACCATGAGCTGCTGGAACACAGGCTGTCAGAGAAAACAGCACATCAAAGTTGACCTTGCACCTTGCTCAGCTTTGTGAATGCTTTGAATGATTTGGGTATTGAACATGACTAATATGTTTTTGTTTGATAGGGTAGTGATATGTTGGCTTTTATCATATTAATAATCCAGTTTCAAATGTAGTTTTTCTTGACTATGGAAAAAATACATACAGGCAATTTCAATGCCGGTAATTTTATAATGAGGTGCAGCCTACCCACTTTGGTGAGAAACACCAGTAGATGCCAGTCTCCAAATAATGTGGCTTCCTTGCATTTTAAGCCCAAGTTTTACAGTATCCTACTTAAATAACAAAGTGGAGCATATGACTCTAGGGAGCTACTGAGATTATATAGGGCAAAGGCATAAATACAGTCCTGTGATGTCCAGTCGCCTCTCCTGAACTCATACTGCTGGCGTGTGAACTTGGGGTAGGTGGAGGAGCAAATGCTGTCACTTACGGAGATCACCATCTGGAGGCATATTCCCAAAAAACCACATGTACTGTATCTCACTCAAATCTGCACCCTCTTCCTACTCCAGGTGGCCCAAATGTGAACTCGCCTGCTACATGATGCAAGAGCAGAGACTTATGGGATCAGCTTTGTGATGCCTCATTTCGAGTAAGCCCGTGAGGCAGGGAGTGAATGGAGCTTGTGGTCCCAACAGATTTGGCGGGATTTAAAGGCACAAGCAGAAGCTGTTTCCACACAGGACAGATATGGCCCTTCTCATGAAGAAGAAAGGAATTTGCACAGGACCAGAAATTCTCTGATGCGGGCACAGCTTGGCACATGTTGGGTATCATTGCTGTTGCCTTGGAAACAAACAGTGTCCTCACAGAGATGTCATTTGATTATCTGTGTGTGTGTGTGTGTGTGTGTGAGCTTTCACACGGAGTGGAGGGTGGAAACGCTGAGGATATTCACTGTTCTTCTCGGAGGTCTTTCTTACTGTACACTCTGGCAGGTTTAGGCCTTCTATCTGCCTGGTTAATCATTGGCTGGACTGCTGCAGCTCACCCTTGACCTCTATGCTGTACTTCCTTTCCTCTTATCCATCTGACAGTTTGTTTTTGTGAACAGTAGTGGACTTATAACCAGGAGGCTCCAGATTCCATTCCCAGCAGGGAGGCTTTTCTATTGTGCTCTTGCACAGCTTCATGACCTGTCTGTATAAATGCTGGATAATTTGTGTTGATTTTCAAAGTGGGTAATATATATTGATAAAGTACATGAACAGGACACATTAATAATGTTGGAGACAGCCGCTAACTCCCCCTGCATAATAGTCTCTACAGCTCAAATGAATGATGTAATATATTACATTTTGGTGCAGTCGTTTTCTCACTCAGACTCTCCCACTCACTCGCCCCAACCCACCCCCCTCTAAGGCTCCCCTTCACCGATAGAACCATGAATTTGCCCCAAAGAGTGGTCACCCTGGTTTCATTTAAGTACCATGCTAATTTGCTGTGGGAAATTGGATTTCATACCTTCCTCCCTAGTGTGTGGGTGGCAGATTGAATACAGACTGTTAATCTCATTGTTTATTGGCAGTCCTAATCCTCTGGCTCTTTGCCTGTATTCAGCCCCTTTAATCTGTTGCCTGTCTGTAAAGGCTGGAGTGTGTTCATATGTTCGATGCTCTATCAGCATAACTGAATGCTGTAATCGTGAGCCAGGGCTTCTACAGTGTTCTCTCCTTAAAATTCACTGCCGCTGTCTCCTTTGGATTTAATGTGAAGGCCCTTTCTCTCGTGTGTATGATGTCTTAGATTTTAGACAAAAGCTATATAGGCTCTGCTCTATTCAACGAGGTATTAGGTGTGCAAGGTGTGCAAGGTGTGCTCTTATTTCTTCTGGATCCTAATACATTTTCAGTGGCATATCATGTTTTATGTGTCCGGGTCACAGGAAGATTTAATATGAAAAAAGAGGGTTCTGTGAAGCGTTATCTACAGCATCAGCGCATCAGACTGCAGCAGTGAGCAGTCACCCCCTCTCCTCCCCTCCTTCCAGTGTTTATTTATGATCAGCTGATACGGGATCTGAGGGAGAAGGAAGGCTGCTATTATGGACAGCATGTCACAGTGATGAAACTGCCCAGTGGTCAGATTAGCCTCAGCTAATCACCCTGGGGAGAGTGATAGAGGGATACGGCTTTCCTCTTATCTAAAATCAGCAAGCTCCTGCTTTCCCCTTATCACCGAGTCTGCTTCCTGCCTATCGCAGCTCTATCTGAATTCACCTGGTGATGTTGCTTATGCTGTCCCACAACTATTTAACATTCTGCTTGTGCTATTTTGGCTCTGTGAGCCATTGTTGATTTAGTAAAATATTGGGTGCTCACTAGGCAACGGGTCAGCCTTATAAAGCCGATTGGAGCTTTTTAGTGAGAGAGAACAGTGGATGAAATTGCGTTGCTTCAGAAGGCAGAACTGACCGGCATCACCTTGAGCCGCAGTTCTGGATGTTATGCTGCAGCTCTCATGTTTCAGTCTGAGGCCTGTTAGATGGGCTGTTATCTAAGCACTTTTTGTTTCTCTTATACTTTTCCTCGCCTTTTCTCTGGTGTATTAAGAATGATTTGGGTTTGAAATGAGCTCACTGCATGACTGAGAGCCTTTGAAGGTGAAGGAAGTTCAGCTGTGAGGCAGTAAGAAAACTTTAAAACACCTGTGTAAAATTTAGGATACAATGGAAAAATATCACCTTGATTAAAATATACAGTACATTTATATTCAGACTGGCTGAACAAGTCGCAAACTCTAGAACAGGAAATTAATTGAGACTATTGTAGATGGAGATTTGAAAGGAATTTTAGAAGAATTGAATCGCTACAGTAGAGTTTGAGGCTTTGAATCTCACTGAAGTCTCGGAAGTTTTGGAGGTCCACGTTAGGTCTCTCAGGGACTTCTGCTTTAGTTATTTTCAGGCACTGCTGCAGAATATTGGAGATGGTATTTTTAATGGGCAAGGCTTATAGTGTAAAGTTCATTGCGTCTATGAACAAAAATGTGAGAGGCATACTTTATAGCCTAGTGCAGCAGCTCTGGCACACTGCCCCTCCCCCTTATCCCTCCCCCTCCCTCCCTGGGTCGATCAGTTCCTGTGAGGCAGAAGATGCCCTTGTGCATGACAGCGGAACGCAGTAGAGGGGTGGCGGAACATTCCGGTTCTGCTCCGGGCGGGGAAAGAGAACAGGTCGACCGCTCCCCCTCCTCCTCTCCTCACTCCTGCTGCTGCTGCCATCTCTTCCAGGGTTCCTCCTGCGCCTCCTCCAGTCGGACCCGCAGCTTCTCCCTGCTCCCACACCCCCTGCCCACCTCCTCCTCCTCCCCCGGCTCCCAGAGACACCCGTCCCATACCGGCGCACCCAGCGCTATTGTCACCATCACTCATCACAAGTCCCCTGCCGCCGCCCGCCGTGCCAAGAACCAGTACTCCGGGAGGCTGCTGGAAGTCAAAGAGGTAGGGTGCGCCTCTCAAATGTACTGCTGTTCACCCTGCTGTCCACATCTGGCTTTTCATTGTGGCTTGCACTGTCTGAATTGTGTTTTATGACTGTAGCTCACTGTAACTTGTAGCTGTGTGCTTCAGTGTGCTTGTTCAGTAAAGACTGGTAATACCTTTTAGCTACTGTATACGCTACATTGTATTTGTTTTATAGACCGATTTTAGCTTTTAGCTATGCCGCACATTGCGTTTGTTCATTAGAAACTAAGGAAAGCTTTTAGCTGTGTTCTACATTGTGGTTTTTCTGTAAAGACCTGACTACAATGTTGGAGCACTTAATGCAACATTCCAGCCCACAGCAAACGTTTTCATGAAGTTAGAATGATTTTACATTAATATTGCGGTGATATGATGAGGTCAGTTTGTTGCCTGGAAACTGTTGTGAGGATATTATTGTGGCAGTACTTATCACAATGGGGTTACATTTTCTGGATCTTGATTTTAGCTTAAAGCATAAGGACATACTGAATTCACTTTGCATGACTCAGACTAACATGAAATTATAGGCAACATTCAATTGTACATTTTAGTATTTATGCATAGTATTTTTGCATCACTTGAATACTCATCAAGCCATTCATCCAAGGTTTTGATATTTGCGAGTACACTGTGGCTTTTCATTGATTTCATTCATTTGACTGCTTTGAAGTTTCTTAAAATTTGCCATTCTGAATGCTTTTAGCTCTGGACATACTGGTTTTTTGTGAAACTGTGGAAATGTAAAATTTGTTTGAGGTGTGAACATGGAGAGAGAAGAGGCAGTTAAATATGTAACTAGCCAAACTGTTAAAATTGAGTGCTACAGCATGTCAAAATGCTGATGCATACATTTTTTTTTGCAGCGTTTCTAAATATCTTGTGTGTGTGTGTTCGATTGAATAATTTATCAGAATGGATTATGCCAGAGCACAGTCCAGGCACAGGGAAAATAAGACAGTAGTTTCATGTTCTTTAAGGCTTCTGGGAAGAGATGCCCTTGACTTCATAACTGAGTCTTTCATCAGCAGTCATACACTATGTTTTTTTTCCAGTTGACCATGTGTTCACCTGTGGCATTATTTGTATAAAATGATGTGGAATGTATGCTTTTTCATATGTTGTATATATCTGAGGAATGTACCTGAATGATGATCCAGCTTGTTTTCAGGCAATATACCCCATATACTTATTGTTCTATCGGTCAATATTTAAAATAATTGATGAGGATTTGCTTGTTTTTCAGTATTTAATGGTTATTTGGGAAAGAAGAATGCTTTTTTCTAAAGGTTCAAGCTGAGAAAACTATGCCAAAATTACCGTGCAGTTGTTAACTAAATTAAGTCAAATACTTTTTCTTGTATCTCTTCAATCACAGAAAAATGCCTAAAATATGCATTTCTTTAAATTCTGGAAGTGGTTTGTTATTGTTATTGGGTTGTGGTGTGGGTGGCTAGAGTGGGCCTCCTCTGCTGGGTTTATTACTCTCACTCTGTGTGTTTGTAACTCAGTGGAGTAGAACAGTGGTTCCCAAACTCGGTCCTGGGGGACCCCTGTGTATGCTGGTTTTCATTCCAACCTCAACAGCAATCCCAGAATTTTAACAAACTGTTAATTTTTCTTAATGAGGTGCTTTTCATGTTTTAGAGCTGGAGTTCCAGAAAGGGCCAGTGTGGGTGCACACACCTGATACTACTAATCAATCACTAGAGTCATTGCTAAGCACCTTGATTAGTAGAATCAGTAGAACCCTTTCTGGATAAGACTGGTGACCCCAGCTCTAAAACATGAAAAGCACCTAATTAAGAAAAGTTAACAGCTTGTTAAAATTCTGGGATTGCTGTTGAGGTTGGAATGAAAACCAGCATACACAGGGGTCCCCCAGGACCGAGTTTGAGAACCACTGGAGTAGAATGAGGAATATTTGCCCCATGGAAGAAGGAATCAGGACTTGAGCAGGAGGGAGGTTGAGAAGTGGTGGGGGTGAAGGCACAATGGAGGAGTGGTTTTAAAAAAATGGTCCACCTGGGGGCTGGCCATGGACCAGTCTTCACATTCTATCCTGTCAGTGCAGTGAAATGGGTGGGAGTACTGGCTTTGATCCATCAGTGCCTGTATAAATGGAGCCAACACAGGTAACCAGAGATGATGTCACAGAACGGAAGATCAAAGTGGGACAGCATTGAAGATGAAATAGGACAGCAGGTCATGTGAGGTGGAGGCAGTGCAGAGGTTGAGTTGTTCTCTACAGAGCCAGCATAGGTTACCCCTCACAGCACTGAGCATGGAAAGCCAAAATCCTGTTAAATGATCTTTATAAGTGAAACCCAGGGATCCGAGGTGAGATTCCAGGATTTTCAGTGGATTACACACCTTACATGTGTAAAGATCTCCATCTCACAGTACCATACAAAGACTTTAACTTCATCTGTGAAATAAGAAGTAATTTATGTTCATAAATTATAATTTCTGGATGCATCATCAGTTGGGCCACCAGTTTGTGTCCCCTTTTTTCTTGCATGCCACTTCAGTCCTCCATCAGCTAGAGGTCGCAATAGCCTCTTTGTCAAACCGCTTCTCAAACAGTCATCCCATTTGCGTCACCTCAGTAATCTAAGTTGATGAAGCAGTTGCCACTAATTAAGCGCAGCCAATGATTTATATGAGTCACTTGCGTGTTAAATATCGTTTGATTACTTACTATCATGGACATGCTACAGTATTTTTAATTGTTGTACAGGGGCATGTTAGATATTGTTAGAAGTTATGGGAAATGACCAAATGAGAGCAGTTATACAACATTCAACTTGTGCAGGAAGGTTAAGTAAAAAAATACATTAATGATTCAACTAATTAACTATTCATGGTCAATCAAGACCTTACATAGGATCAGGGGTCTTAGTGCTGGGCTTAGTGCTGGGCCTGCTTTATGTGATGCCTTTTTTCTTTTTACTGCCGTGATACTAAATCCTGGTCCTGTAGAGCTACAGAGCCTGCTAGTTTTTTTCCCCTGTAAAATCAGTGACTGATTCAAACCTAAAAAACCAGGTGACCTGAATTAACTGTAATCAGCTGCTTTAACTGATCATTTGCTGCGCTACTCAAGTGCTGAGTAACAATGAAAGACAACGGACCATGCGGCTCTCCAGGACCAGGAGTGAGGACCACTACCTCAAAGACAATCTTCTCACAGCATTTAAACTTCAATCCATGTTCACTTTCCTTCCTGACTCTCCCCATATTAGATCAACTAATTGTTTTTTTTATTTATTTATAAATGTCTTAATTAGAAACTCGGTCATATGATTAGTTACTTGACTATGTTGTTGAAGTGCCTATCAGAAGCCCCTTGAGGATAACCATAGAAATACAAGTTTAGATCCCTGCAGGTCACATGGTGGAGACAAACTGGTGATGTTAATCATCATTCAGTATGTTCAGAGAAGATGAAACACCATGGCTCTATCATATATATGCAGCCCAAGCAGTGGGCTGCCTTTGTAACCGCTGCCATTTCGGTTAGGGCAAAGGGGTTAAAGCTGCTTTGCCAGTGCCTCTTGAATACCCTTTCTTTCCACAAATCCTGGAAACTGACACTTTCCCTTTCTGGCTGGCAGAGATAAGTGTTGGTATTTTAAATGAGCAAAAATAATGCACACACACACTCAAACACATCTTTCACATCTTTCATGGGTATCTTTCGCAGTTCAGCGATATTTGGCAGTCCTCTTGAAAGTGAGATCCAACTGTATTTTTTAAACATGGAAATGGCTCTATGACATTTTCTTGGCAGCTTTTTCGAAAGATCATACTGAGCTATACTTTTAAATGACTCGTACTATTTCATGTGTGAATATATGCAGTTCTCTTTGTGTCCACCATATTTTTCAGAACCTGAGGGCAATCAGTCTACTGATTTGTATCACACTGTAGTTTCAGTCGGCTTATTAAACCTCTCTTGTTTCTGTACTGTGGAAACTAACTTTGGGGCAGTGACTCATCTAATAAATTATGTTTCTTCATTTGAAGAAATCAGGGCTGTCAAAATATGTAATTTCAGAAAATCAAGATTGTGATGCATATTTGATCTTCCGACAGCCCGAGAAGAAACCCTTCCTCTAGTGCAGAAAGTTCTTTTTTTTAACATGCCAATATCTATTTCTTCAGTGCAGGGTACAGCTGCACTAAAGAGCTAAGTCAGTTTCCGAAAGACAGACTTACATCCTACTCTAACGGAGAATGGAGTGTTGGAGCACGAGCGGGAGAGGGAGGGACAGGGAGAGAGGGACAGAGCAATAATGAGTGAAAATGAAAGAAAAAGCAAGACCACAGGGAATTGGAGTGAGAGTTTAAGGAGAGAATACGTTTTTGCTATGAGCACTCTTTCCTGTGTTACCTTAGCTGAGTCCTCAGCAGCATAAAATGGAAGAGGTGTCATTCTGTGCCAACAGGGTCATACACCAGTGAAGCATCTTACACCTTCATTGCCTCTCCAGCCTAACACTGGGAATCGCCTTCAATTACCACCCACTAGGGGTTACATCTGGAACAGTTCTGCTATATGGGTGCGAGCCTGTGAATGAAAGCTAATATGTTATCTCTTCATTTATATATCAATTATATATTCTTTTCATTAAATTTGGAATAGTTGGTCATATCGGAAGGCCTTTCCAATGGTGTCTTGTGCCCTCTTAATTGTGAAATTGTGACTTCATTTCACCCTTTCACTACTCATCTCTCTCTCTCCTCTCAGTGAGCCAGTGCTTTGAATGTTTACCTCTAATGTCACTTTCATTACAGAAATCCCCAGACAGCTCTGACCAGGCAAACCAAATCAATGAATCAGGCAGATAGATTTTGGTGGTCAGCGTGGTTTAACCATAGAGAATCAGAAAACTTCAACTTTAGAAATAATGAAAATGAATAATGCATCGGATGCTGTACCCTCTTGAAAGTCAGCCGCAACAATGACGGGCACACGTACTGCAGGAAGGGGGAGCATTTCTAATGAGAGAGTTCCAATGTCTGGCCGGCAGGGGCCTGTGTGTAAAGTGTATGTAAATTAGACAGCCTGTGTGTCACTCATGGGTATCCTAGCATCCCTGTGAGACTGATTGGCATAAAGGCAAAGGGCAGTGGTCATACACGGCCAGAGAGGGAGGAGTAGGGAAGAAGGAAAAGTAAGAGACCGAAGAGGGGGAGAGAGGGACAGAAATATATGTTTGAGACACTAGTCTGTCTGGTTGATTGGGGTCCCACTAATGTAGCTTCACCAAATCTGATCAGTGATGACTGTTTTTAAGCAAGCTCCTTATGATGTCTGAACCAATGATGATGAATGAGTCAATTTTGTCATTTTGAAAGGGGGAAATGTGTCTTCCCTATCCCATAATGATCTAGTCCCTGGAATCCTGGGCTGTCACAGGTGTGTACATTACTGGTATTCACCCTGAGCACAGGTGTGTACATTACTGGTAATCACCTTGAGCACAGGTGTGTATATTACTGATATTGACCATGAGCACAGGTGTGTACATTACTGATATTCACCCCGAGCACAGGTGTGTACTGTACATTAAATGAGTTTCAGCTCTAGCCATTTCGGTTACTTATATTAATTAGCAATATTCAAGCCTGGTAATATTCATCATGTGGTTTCTTCCTAAAAGTGTTGATGCAGTGCTGTGCCCAACGCACAGAATTTGAATCCATAGCCCAGTTCAGATTGCTGGCCTGTCTGTGTTAGGAAGTAATCTCCTGTGAACAGTGTCATTTCACAGTTGCCTGTAGCCGGTGAAACTGGATACATTTACTGTGTGGCGTGTAATATGTAGCACACACGGGAGAAAGGGCAGACTGATACGGTTTCCCAACAGCTTCCTCTCTCCCGTCTGTTATTCTAATGCTTCACGATTACCTTCATTTGAGATTTTTATTTAGCCTGGATGAGTAAGTATGACGTGGGAGATGTAACATTTCAAACAGAAGTGTTACATTACAGCAGGTGGAGGTGGTGCTAGGGGAAAATGTGGTTATCAGGGAGCTTTATCAGTCCCTTTAAGCAGAAGTGATTTGTCTTCTCAAAGCCCTCAGACGCTCTCTTTGTGGTGGCTTATGAGACCTGCTTTGCTTCTCTGAGTCTGCATCACTGGCTGAGTCACAAAGCAGAGCCACAGAGTTTCAGCACTGTGAAAGAGTCTTCTCTTTCCAAACTTTCTTTTATCATAGTTATATATGGGAACTTATTTTGACAATTACCATGGTAGGAAGTGCCCCCCCAAAGAATAAAAAAATGAAAGAAAAATAAATAGACAAGCACTTTTCTGTGTGTTCCTTATGGGTATGTTTAAATATATACAGGGCTCTGTTTGTGTTTGGGATATATCTGTCGCAGAAGGAGTGATGTCAGAGTCGGGCCCACAGATGCTGAAATATCGCTCTGTACAGTCTGTGTCAGTCCGCTGGTTTATTATTGTTCTGTATAGTCTGAGTTGGTGCTCTGATTCATTGTCCTGACCTACGGAGCCAGAAATTTTACTCATTATCAGCACTTAGCTGGATGTTTTTGCCATGCAATTTATATTAGGTGCCTTTCTTAACCATATAAAGACACTGTCATGTCTGGGAATAAAATCTCTCTCACAAAGGCAGATCTTTACACTACTTTGCCACAGCCTCGCATTAAATCAAATTAAGCAAAGTTCATAATTATTTATATTCCTGACATTAAATACTTCAAGAACTGAGTGTGAGTCTTTTGGCCGTTTTTCAAGTGGCCATTATGGCTCTGTGTGCATGCGTGTGTGCATGCGCGCATTACACGTGTGTGTCATGATGGTTAACCTCCCCTCCTTGAGAGAGTGGATATGTCATGCAGTGCTGAACCTGTGCATCACAGCTGTAGACCTATTTAGATGCTGGAAATGTAAGGAGATCATGCAAGGAGTCTTTCTTTTTGCCTTGAAGTAAAATAGCGTGTATAAAAGGTGTGAATTGAAATTGATTTCCTCCTGGACAGCCAGGAAAGCTCTGGGGTCATAGAAATCTCAGCCTCTTGATGGTGCCAGAATTTCACTGACATTCTGAAGATGAGACTATTTAATTCCGCTTCATTTCGTGGCAGTTCAGACTTGAGGGTGCTGCTGGTGGACAGGTGTGAAAAGGCTGTGCTGAAAGGATGCTGCCTTCGCTGGCCGTGTGCTGATTCTCAGGAGGGCCTGCTGGTAGTGCTTCTTTAGCAGAATTTAGCCGTATTGGTTTTATTCCTCTTCCTCAGGGGAGGCACGTCGGCGCTTCAGTACAATATGGAGGTGTCCGGCTATTCATTACATCCTAATCCTTAATGGCCTGATTTAGTGGATGTGTCTTTTCCTCAGCTCCTGAGCAGCTGGAGTTTCCTACAGGGACCCATAAAAGCAGATTTGATCGCAGTCCTTCAGTCCTTAAGCTTGTGCACCACTTTGACCCTTGATTGATCCAAAGCTAAACTACATTAAGCTAAATTAGCACCAATGATTTTACTTTGGTCGAGCAGCCGATTCTTTGGCTTTTCCTGCTCTTAATGGAGTTTGAGTTATAATCCTCACCAGCATTAGCCCTGTAGTGTTATTATAAATATGATTACTAAGATTTTCTCATAGAGAATGAGGTCGTTACACCCACAATGCCACGAGGGTGTGGGTGAGACAAGGCAGTAACTCACTGTTCCTTTCTGTGATCACTAGATGTGTCTGTGAGTGAGTGATTTTTGTGTCAATGTAATGTTAAGGTGTGTTTGTATGTCTGAGTATTTATGGGTGTAATACACTATTTGGTTCTGTAAGTGGTTAGTTAGATATCTGTTTGTTGGGGGAGTAGATATCTATTTGTTGGGGGAGTGATTATTTGAATGAATGTTTTGATTGCATAATGTTTGAGAGAGCATTATGGGTAATTATGTAGGTTAATGGCTGGGTGCAAGATAATGTATATGATGTTGTGTATACAGTATGTTTTGTGATTGAGTGATTACGTGTGAGTGTAGTTTGTCTGGTGTTAGTGTGTGTGATGATGTGTGTGTGTAAAAATAGCCCAGTGTGAATGACCCAGGCCCTACCCTGTTGTGTTCGCGCAGGTCATATCACAGGCTGAGGGTCAGCAGAAGACGCTGGTCCACTCCATAGAGTCTCTGCCCACCCGCGGGCCGCTGTCCTCTCTGGACCAGGACCTGCTGCTGCTCAAAGCCACCTCCGCCGCCACCCTCAGCTGCTTGGGAGAATGTCTCAACATCCTACAGCAGAACGTGGGGCAGGTTACGCAGCACAGCCACGCCCATGGGCGCAGCCTGGTCTCTGGTGAGTCCTGCAACATATTTATTATTACACTAAATAGAGGGGAAGGTGCCGCATTTGGTTAAATAACCACTGGCTGGTGGCACCAGAGGGTGTCACACAATTGCCGAATGAATTGGCCAAAGTATTGGAGGGTTCAGTTTGTTAGGGGTCCGAGTTTCATTGCACTGTGAGCCCCCCACTGGTAGATTGGCCACCTGTGGACTGTATGCTTCTTCCAGCTTCAAACTATGCAAGCTTGGCTCTTGTCTGCAGTAGCAGGATGGTGATAACACACGTCTTTACTCTCGATTATTCTCACTTATTCCTGGTATGTACCATTCTTTTCAAAGGCAAGTGAAAACTAAATAAATTGAATTGTTGAAATGAAGGCTTGTATTACACTGTCCACCAGCAGCATCCTCTGTCACATATGAATTAATGGCATGTTGTGCAGGTTTACAGCCCACTGTATCAAAAAGCCCTCCACAATGTTTGATGTGTGTGTGATATCAGACAACAGGAACACCTATTTATCATACATATATATTGTTAATTTAGAGAGCTGCAAACTTTACTGAGGAAAGGCAAGTTTGCCATAAATGATGTCTCTCTGTGATTCGAACCTGTATAATTCTGGTTGTACTTCCTGAGTTTATGAAAAGGGTGTTGTTAGGCATTGGGTGGGGAGGGAGGACATTGGACAGTGGGAGTGATGTGAGCCAGAGCTGTGTTATTAAAGCATTCTGTCAAAGTAAGATGCATTGTGGGCTCTGTTCTTGCCTATCGGAGGGAGACATGCTGTGTGAATTAACTTTAACAAGATTCAGGTCACCTTCATTCACATAGATTCACACACACGCATGTACACACACCCACACTGACACACTGATTCACAGTGTGGATTTTTCTGAAACTTCACCAAAAACATCATATACAGGGAGAAGGTGTAGTGTATCTTGAATTGGTATAATTGGATTCAAGTTTGGAGTCTAACGTGAAGAATATTGCATTTCTGTTCCCAAGAAAATTTCCCAAATGGGTAAGACTTAGTTTCATTTTATACACTTACTAGCAGGACATTTTTCATACTTTAATTTTCCCTTGTTTTCATGGGATATATTTATAGTGTGTGAGTGCATCTCTTTTGGGTTAAAGTCAGGACTAGGCCACTCCAAAACTTTTATTTAGTTTCTTCTCGGTCATTGAGATTCTTCCTTTTGTGTTTGGATCATTCCTTTTGTGTTTTGGATCATAAACCACACTATCACCACCATGTTTGACTATTGATATCATGTTCTTACTATGAAATGCTGTATTAGCTTTAAGCCATACATAGTGGGGACTGTGTCATCAAAATGTTCCACTTTTGACTCATCTGTCCACAGAACTGTATCCCAAAAGGCCAGGGGATTATCCAGATGTTTCTTGCAAATGTGACATGAGCATTGATGCTTCTCTTGGTTAGCGGTGGATTTTGCCTTGCTATTCTCCCACTGACCTGAGCTGAGGTTAGAGAGGCCTGCAGTTATTTGAATGTTCTTTTAGAATATTTTGTGACTTCCTGGATGAGTTGTCACTGTGCCCTTGGAGTCATTTTGGCAGGCCGGCCAATCTTGGGAAGATGCACCTCTGTTCAAAGTGCTCTTCATTCGGAGATAATGGCTCTCACTGTGGTTTCAGTGGAGTCCCAGAGCCTTAGAAATGGCTTTGTAACCCTTTTCAGACTTATATATTTCAGCAACCTTTTTCTTGTCTGTTCTGGGATCCTTTGATTGTGGCATAGTGTGCTTGTAGAAACTTTGTAGTGACTACTTCACTCTGATGGTAAGGTTCAATGTGAGTGAGATTTATATTCAATAGGGTTGGCTGCCTGGCTGTGTTCAATCAGCTCAATCTAATTATCAGTTAAATGGTTAATTCGTTAATTAATTAATTAATTGATTGATTAACTAAGGGGGCAATTACTTTTTCACATGGGTGATGTGGGTTTTTGATACCCTTTTCCATTAAATAAATTAAATAAAACATTTATCATCTGTTTTATGTTTACTCAGTTTCCCTTTGTCTGATATTACATGTTGTCTAAAGATCTGAAACCACAAATATGCAATAATAGAGGAAATCTGGAATGGGGCAAATACTTTTTCACAGCACTGTATGTAACTTGCTTAAACATACAGTGCCAGTGACCAGCTTTCTATTCAAACCTGTAACCTGCATTCAGGATGTTAAACAGGCGTTTGGTTAGATAGCTGTTTGTTCACTGGACCTGTGGGGCCCTGCAGGTGACTGTCGGTGTTGAATCTGACCCTGCGTTGTATGTTTCAGATGCTGTCCCTGGCTGGCCTGTGCCCACGTCTCCCTCTGCAGAGCAGCTGAACAACGGGGGGCCGAGCCCCTCCATGCCCCAGGCTGGCACCAGCGTGTCCCTTTCATCTGAGCCCTCCCCGGCCCTGAGAGACAAGGACCTGACCCCCAGCACTGATGTAAGCTTATTTCCTGTTATTCAGTCTGGAGAGTGACAACAGCTCTGCTCTGGTGAACTTATCCACCCAGAGTCTTCTTGCAGTTAAATCAGTGCAATCTTGAATATGCCTTTCATTTTCTGTCATCATCTATGAGACTTATCACTTCCTGTTTCAACAGTGGAGGATTATGGGGAGGATAATTCTTATATAATGTAATAATGATAACATTATATATGCTGTTTGTTTGTCTTCAGTAGGGCTTTCAGGGACCCGAGCTCAGCATGAACTGCGATGGCTCATTATAGGCATTAGTACAAGTGGCTTATGGCTCCTTATTGTTACTTGCTGGGGGTGTGCTGTAATGCAGCGCACACAGCCCAGGCACTAAACTGCCTGCTTAGGAGGAGCATCTTTTTAAACATCCCTGAAGGCTCATACCAGCTTCCCATCAGTATCAAGATTAATGTAACCCCTAAAACATGCACGATATTTTAATTGCAGGTAGAAATTGTTTATGTAATACTTGTTTTTAATCTGTTTCTAATCAGGATATTATGGTTGGACTTTTAAAGGCCTGATTAAGAAATGTGCCTGTAAATTAATTCATTTGCTCTTCTATTTGTGCACCTGTTTGAGGAGTGCCTTGAATTTGAATGTGATTCACACCAGGGAGGTTTTATTTATGGAAACGGAATGATTGTCCTTGACGGATCAGATGACTGTATGTTATTTATCTTGTGATCATTTTATGCATGTGTACTATAGCATTGCGTAAAGAGCCGGTATGCTTTGACTTGGTAATGTCCCCTGGCAGCCCCAAGATCTGTTATTGTACCTGGTATCCAGCAATTGTGATGGTACCATGTGGTACCTAAAAAATAAATAGTAAATGACCACTTACTCCAGTGAAGTGGTTCTCAAACACTTTATGTTTGTGTTTCCCTTGTCTTGCCCAGAGGACATTGTGATTAGGAGGGTGTTTTGGGATGTGAAACAGAGGGGTTTACAGTGTTACTAGGCTCCATATTTCACTCTCAGTACTCTCACTGTATTGTCTGTGCCAGGCAGCCTGGCCACCGTCTCTGTTGGTTGGAAAATACTATTTAAGGTCACTCAAGCCGGTGGAGATAGTGTTAGATTTAAACTGAGTGAGGGTTCATTTATTGATTGATTACATTGATTGATGCAGCCATGCAGCAGTGCTTTAAAAGACGAGTGTTTCAGGACAGACTTGTCTACAGACAGG
The DNA here is from genome assembly GCF_013347855.1 of Anguilla anguilla. NCBI lineage: Eukaryota > Metazoa > Chordata > Actinopteri > Anguilliformes > Anguillidae > Anguilla > Anguilla anguilla. The sequence continues at coordinate 56,744,989 of NC_049201.1, read as the reverse complement.
AAATGTCTCTCAGTTCAGGGGTTTTAGACTTGAGGTGTGCGCTCTGTGTGCCACACGGCTTAGTAAATATGCTGTTTATAGACATGAGGAGATGTATCTCATTACATTTACATTACATTTATTTGGCAGATGCTTTTATCCAAAGCGATGTAATGTAATGTAATGTACAAAAGTGCATTTCATGGTCATAGACAACTGCTAAACACAGGTTCAGTAAGGTACAATACTTATTTTGTACAGCTAATTCTAGCCAAGAACACAGTTTAGTTCACACAGTGAACACTATTCAGACCTAACCTCTGCAAAGCCAACTAGGCAGAAGAATAAGCTACAGTATTAGGACAAATACAAATTACCAAAAAGTGCTGGGATGGGGCAACATGTAACAAGTGTCATGAAAAAAGGGGGGGGGGATTTAGAGTGAAATATACAGCGTGGTGGTGGTTAGTCTAGGTTAGTCTGGTTAGTCTCCAGATCATTCTATTCTTTGACAAACCTGAAACTATTACTTATTGTGAACACAAAAGCAACTGGAAGTCTTAGCACACATTTGTACATCCTGTCCATTCAGGTCATGTATATATTTCACATTTCACTCATCTTTGCCTGTCATCTCTCTCTGCTCTGTAGCATGTTGTCTGTGCTGCTGTGTCACACTCAAGCCCTGTAGCATGTTAAACCTGTTTCCATGACACATATATTTACACACCCAATTATTCTCACATTTACACACATACTAGTGTTGTTTTCACACGTACTTACACACGCGAGTAAAAAAGTTGCAAGGTTATGCACTGTAATAACAAGCTAGTGTGTTTTCACGCATTGAACATGTAATGCCAGCACTAGTATCATTTCACATTTACACATAATCAAGCAGCAGTATTTCTGACAAAAGAGTTTCCTGCAGCTCTATGATTTACCAGCAGGGAATCGAACCTGGGACCAAATGCAGGTATGTGCCAAGTCTTTCTATGGAGCACATTTCCCTGTTCCCTGCTGTGGCATTGAGGAGGAATGAATAGAGCGATGAGGACAAATACGATCGGGAGGCTGAGTCATCGACTGACGACGTCTCACACAGATTTAGCACTGCTGTGAATGCAGTCTGTATGTACTAACACCGCCTATACAGTATGTGCAGTCACTAGAGATGCCTGGCTTGTCACCAGACAGGCTGTGGGGATGTGATTTTTCTGTCACAGTCTTTTTTTTTCATTTCTCTCCTTTTTTTGAATTTTCTTTTTCTCAGAGTAGAAACCAAAAATAAATAGTCTAATTGGATGGGTTTTTGTTGAGCTCTCTGGCTCTGTAGTAGCCGTGCAACGCAGCATAGGATTGAGAGTGAGTCATGGTTGCATTTCGGAAACTTCAGGAATGAAAACTTTCTATAGTATGTGTTCTCCTTCCTCCACTCCAGTTTGATTTTCGGAGTGTGGCCCACATCGGAACCCCGCGGTGTCAGTGTGGTGCGACGCTGTGGGGGCTCATTCAAGTTTTGGTCGAAGACTACTTATTAAAGTCCTGCCTGTGCCCAAGCTGGGAGAACCAGAGGGTTTTAACCTCAGTAGAACACGGCAACAGAATTAGGAGAAGATTAAAGTTATTGTTCACGGCTACCAATATAGATTTAGGTTCTTAATTGACCAATATAGGTCAATTAAGGTTCTATGGTAGTAAAAGGTTAGAGAGACTGATCAGATCTCAGTGTTCCTGCTGCAATCTCAGTACTCCTGGTTCCAGAGGAAAAAGTAATGTTGTGCTGTTCACTCTTTGGTACTATAGGAAAAAATGGAATTGTTCTCGAATTTCACAGAAGAGGTGAATCTCTTGGTATATGGAAGCTGACTGAATGCTTAGAGGACATGTCCTTGGGATTTGCTGTGGGCTTGGTAAAAAAAGTAAAAACACGTTCATAATCTGGAAGACAGTGGCTTCCTCAGAGACAAAGTGAAGTTTGCATTCGGTGTAGCTAATGAAGCAGACAAGGTTTATGAATGAAGCCAAGAAATCTGTGTGGTACATCAGTTTTATGGACAAACTCAGACTGCGCCTTCTCCAGCAAGGCCCATGAACTTACTCTCACTGAGCACAGCCTGATGTTTGCAGACAGAGAAATTACAATATTGAATTATTGATTATTTCCTCAGTTGAATATGCAGGAGTATTTTTTTTTTCTTAAAAAAAAAAGCCCCTACCCAAAGGCTTTAGTGAGCATAAACTGTACAATACTCTGTTTTCTCAGGAAGGTATCACCATGTGGCACAATGTAGCTGACTTCAGGTTAGTGTTTGGGGGGCATTGTATATGGTTTTCAGTGTAGCTATGATCTACATTTACACAATCAAAACTTGCCCAAATCACAGGGTTACTGGGCAAGGGCTGTTTATATACTTGGTTTTCAATAGATTTTCTTTACTATTCGTGTTTCAGTTTTATTAAGTACTGTATAAGCATTCTTTGTTTATGGTTTCATTTTTAGTCTGTCTGAATAAAAAATACATTAACTGGGATAGAGGTATGACAAAATTATGTTACTACGTACTGTATATTTAAAATTTCTGTTGTGAAATGACATTTGATTTGTTATTGGAGTGCAGTCTAGATGTATTTTAAATCCTTCAAGATGGAGGTATGTTTTGTTGATATACTTAGAGAATAAATTCTCTTGGCTTCTTTTTTTGAAATTATATTTAATTTAAGGAAAATATTGTTTTTATACAGCAACTCTGTCCCTGTCCCCTACTGAGTATAAAAAGCTTTTTACTTGCCAAGGCTCATGCACAAAATTTGCCCGTTATGAGAGTCTGACTAGAAGACTGTTATTTTTCCCTGCTGTGCTATTGTCTGCAGTGAGAGATGATAAATTGCATAATATTGTAATTGGGAATGGACTAATTACATCGAATCAGTCTACTCTTATAATTACCTCTACACTGCCCATTTAATGTCTCTATTTTTGTAAAGAAGTTTTTTGTTTTTTGCCAGTATCCCTGATTGCTTCTCTTCAGCCAATTTTGTGACTTGGATTTTAGGAATGGCACAGTGGTTCACATTCATTCACTTTTTTTGGCTGCTTTTATTGAACCTGATTTTTGTAGCGTTATTAGCATTTGAATTGTTCTGGCAATGTGGGGATGTTTCCTTAATGATGGCAGTGATTCAGTTAAGTTGCACCGGAGGACCTATTTTCTGAAGCTTGAGGCAGTATTGTGTTTGTTCTGTATCGCCGGTTCAGCTCTCTTCTATTTTGCAGTGGGAGAAACTGCTGTGGGGATTTCTTTTGTCTTTTTCTGCAACACATGTTCAAATTTGATTGAATTAAGTTAAGACTGTGACCTAACTGTAATTGAATTTTCACATTTACCATATTGAGAAACAAACTAAAATAAACAATTGCATTAATTCAGTATAATGCTTGCTATGGTGTGTGCTGTTTTGAGTTCTGGTACCAGTTCTTCAGCACCCATGAACACTGCAGAACTGCAGCTTTAGGAATATTTATTATAATCTAATATAGCTCATATATTCAGTGCTGACAGTGCATGTATGTATTGACCTGATGGCTGTACTGTTAAAAAATAAAATCACACACCCTCTTGTAGATCTAAACAGTGCTATAGCTATCGCTGCATAATTATGTACACTGGACACAAGGACTCACAGTTTCTAGTGATAACTCCAGGTAGTCTGCAGGGGCTGTTCAATGCTGATCTTGGATAGCTGCAATGCCAGTTAGGATATTAAATTCTGGTCCTAGAGGGCCGTAGTATCTTCTGGTATACACAGCACATTTTATAGTGCTGAGGTGCCTTTTGGGATTCTCAATCCATCCTGTAGGGCTTCACTGCCTGCTGGGATAGTCAGTCCTGCTTCTAGAGGGCTGCACTGTCTACAGTTTTAGTGGGGATTTGACTCAAGGCAACATCACCCTATCTTGAACCAATTTTTGAAAAATTCTTCACATTTTTCAATGAGAGTTGGGAAGGCTCTGTAAACGTAACATTGATGGTACAAGCTGTTCTGTAGCTACCTGAAGTGTATTTTATTTATACCCAAAAACCACCGAATGTCATTGAAAAGCTGGCACATTGTCAGAAATTACAATATCCTTCAGCACATACAAAGCCTTCGATCATAAGCATGCATTAAAACTCAAAATATATGTAACTAACTAAATTATGTGTAACTCTGTGAACTGTCCCTTAAATAGGCAGTGTGTGTCAATTGGTATAAATCAGGTACAGCATGTACTATGCCTATATCTTTCTCCAAAGGATAATGCTATTGTGGTTTGTGTAGCCTTTTTTCAGGCATGCCTTTTTATTTTATTTATTTTGTAACAATACCCAGTAGTAGATTTGTCTGAATAAGAGGATCCTTCAGTTAAGTAGTGCATTAGGGTGGTAATGACTTTATTGTTACCATGGATACTTCTTCCTACTGGCTGACCTACACTACTTCCAGAAGAATCCTGGTTTTAGGAGGAGACCTCAGCATGCCAGAGTCGTGTGGTCATGGATGCGGTGGTTTCTGTATTTGTGGTTTGTGCAATGTGCCTATAAACCATGAGAGGGCACCATAAATCAGAAAAACTAGGACTGGTGACGTACGGTACAAAGAACATTGCCTGCAAGTTTGAGAGTGAGACTGTGTCTCATGGGTCAAGTTCTTTATTAAATCAGGAATTTCATGACTAGACACCCTTTTCTCCGGTGCTGAATGAATCATAGATTAAACACTCTCCTAAATACAATGGCACCTGGTTGTTAGCATATTGAATGTATAATTGGACATAATTGGCCTTGCGTAATTGGACATAATTGTGTGAAAATATCCTAAGTATGTGATATTTGTTTATGCTAATATGCCATCTCTTTACAATGGAATCAATGGCAAAAGGTTTGGGATTTGACAATTCTATGCAAATACCCAAATTATGCAATAATTAATTTTGCTTGTCTGTGCAGATTTAACTAAGAAATAAAATTCTGTTTACACCAGTGACAAAAAGGATGGTGCAAGGATTCTTTGAGTGAATGTATGAAAAATCATTTAAATACAGTAAGCTGGCATTGTATGGAAACGTTAAGTTAAACACGTAATTCATATTGTACATAAGTTTTGCAAGTTTTCAGCGACAAATGTGAAATGCATTTCAAGGCATACTGCAATTCAAAATTTTGTTGCATATATTTTCTTGTCCAGTCACTCAACCCATTCACAGAAGGTCATGTTCAGAAGTTGAGGAAGGGGCTAAATAATTGGTTTCGTTCCTTCTGTGTGTGAATACTATACTTTGATGGGCCACAGTACATCACCATCAGATCAAGAGAAATACAGCTGTAGGAACGGTTGCCTTTGTAAGCTTGACTGAAAAAAGAATAACTAATTAAAGTAAAAGGCTTATATAATACAGCCCTGTCTGAGCCGTACTCTCCAGATGTTTGCTGTGGGATCATTCATGTGGAACCCGATTTAGGACAAGGAGCTAGCTCCTCCCTCTGGATTTTTATGAGGTGCATAAACACAGAGCTGCGATTCTCCTGCCTGTTGGGAAAATCAGATAAAGCCTTCAGGCTGTGCTTGACTTATTTTTATTTTTCCTCTGTGTGGATACCTTCAGTTCAGTCTACAGTTGATTCATGAATGAAGCTTTTGTATCCACAGCAGATTTACAGATGCTAACCCTGCTGAAACTTCCGGCTAAAGCCAGCTGGGATTCTAAGATGGTTTAAGATCTTTTAAGCTGCATTTTCGACACTTCTAGCTGGTCATAGCTTTTCTGTGGCTGGTCAACGCTGGAAAAAGATGGTTAAAGCTGGTTAAGCTGGTAAAGTAAGCTGGTGGTCCATTGTTTGACTAGCTAGTTATATAGACGGATCAGCTGGTGAATAGCTGGTCGGCCAGATAAAAATGTTGAAAACACAGTTTAAACCAGCATGATCACTCTAGGCTAGGTTTCAGCAGAGAAGGGCTCAGATACTACATGATTCTCCTCAGATACTTCATATGTCCTTAGTTACAGTTGGTTTTGGTCAGATTCAAGCAAGGAGTGTGTGTGAAGGATGTGGGTTTGTAACAGTAGTGTTAGGGATTCGTACAAGTGAGAGAAAGCACCAACAATGTCTGGGGAGTGGGGTTGCAGTGTGCCAGTTTCTGACATTAGTGTGGGCCACACTAATGAATGACGTTTAGTGTTACCTGTCTATGACTGATGATAAATGAAAAGGCCTTGAGGCTTGTCATGGTCCCATATCTCTGGAGCGGACTGCTGAACTCATTGTGGAACTGTATCTTAGGATGGGGAACATTTCATGCACCTTGCTCATTCCATGCACCTTCTTGTGACATCATTGGTGTGGGTGGGTGGGTCCTCAGCCAGTGACTCATTGGTGTGGGCCGGCCTGTAGGTTTGGTGACTGGGGCTTCTGACATTATGCTGAACCTTTTTCAGCCCAAAAAAGACTAGTGTGTCAGCTGTGTAGCAACTCTCTTATCACCAGCTCTATACCTCCACCCTCACCCACCCCCAAGTCTACCAGCTTCTACATTTCTATTTTGTATTTAATAGTTCCACTGTTAATATGGGCTTTGTGTTTTTTAAAGCAATCTTAATTTTCTAGCTAATATGCATTTATCATTCTGAATATAATATATCATAATTATATTTTTTAATATAACATACCATTAGATTACAGATTATTTTTATCAGGCTGACAGCTTGGCTCATTAATAATATTTGTGATTATCATCTTCTTTGTTGTGATCATCAGCTGTGATGTTTTAATCAGCAGTCTTGGGAATTCTGCGTGATCAGAATCTACATCCTCTTGAAACTACAAGTAGTCATTGAGTGTACTTGATCCTTTGTTCCCCTCCTCTCTACTCAGCTGTAATATTTCAGGAGAGAGAGCAGTATTGTGGAGCAGGGGTTAGAGTGTGGGACTGAGCCTAAAGGATGGCTGTTTGTGACACCTTATTTTAATCCCTTGCTCTGTCCAGCTGTACAGAATGTTCTGGATTCTCAGCGCTGTGCGTCATTTTGGTTGGCATTTCATAGTCTGATAAAAAGGGGATGAATATGGAATCTAAACACCACCCTTAATCCTGCAGCATCTGAGCCAGAGCCATGCGTGCACACACACACACCCACACACACGCAGATATATGCATGCATTGCATACACAAGTGCTCACATGCATTGCCCTTCAGTTGGCGAGTAGATAGACTACTGTCTCCAGTTGGTTTTTTAAAGTTAGAGAGAATAGAACCATGAAGAGCAGAACTGAACTATGAAATTACTTCATAGTTGGCCTGATTAATTCAAAGTTAAAGTAAGTAAGTAATATAATTAAAAAAAACTACCTTATTATTAAATGTATACAAAACCGATCAAGAAGGATCCAGCCCTGGGGAAATGCTGTGCTGTTGCATCTCTGATACAGACGTGTGTCGCGCCACTCAAGCAGGAGTTGCTCTAAGTAGGTCACTCATAAACACAGGTATACAGGACTCAGGTGGTGCCCTGGGGGGGCTCTCCAGCACAAACCAATGGCATCGCAGTTCATTGTGACGCACCCTCATAAACCAACAGCATCAGTATTCATCGTGACAAAGAGCTTGGATAAATTGCTGTGTAAAGATGGCAAACAGAAAAGGGCTTTTACAGTTTCATGAGGCCTACTGGATAGAACCTCACCAGAGCATGCCAGCATTCATTCCTGTTGGCACCAGGCATGTGGACTGTCTATATTTAGAAGAGGAGCATTGCCAACTCCCACAATCATAATTAGCCTGTAGACCTGCTCCTAAGTGCCTTGTATTAAATAGCCTTGTAGCAATGTCCCAGCAATCCTGTACTACAGCACATCTCTACTATAGTGCATTAACACACCAAAGGCCCGATAAACACACACTTTTCACTGTGCAGCAGCTGGCAGCCATCACATCTTGTGCAGTGAGTTTCTGGGCATGGCATATCACAGGTATATTTTAAATGTTTCTTTGTGGAATAATTGTAGTTAATGCTGGACTGTCAATGTATGTTACTGTGGAATAATAAGAATAACCAACTTATCAGGTTGACTGGAATGAATGATAATCATAAGTATACACATTAAGGATTTGGTTTATTGGGATTATTGATAATCATAAACATCACTGAATGGGTTTACTGGGATTATTTCTCATCAATAATGGGATGAAAGGCGCTGTGATCATGTAGCCAGAGTAAAAGTAAATAAGTCTTACATGTATCAAGTTGTGGGGTGTTGTTGAGGCTGCGATCACCTGGTTGAGGCTGTCCTGGTGAGCGAGGTCGGGTTAGTGACTCGTTGGGGGGGGGGGGGGGGATATGAGACTGACTGTTAGAGCCGTGGATGCTAAAAATATGAATTTCAAAGAGATGCTTGTGTGTGTGTGTATGTCTGTGGGTGTGAAAGAGAGAGCGAGAACCCTTTTACACACTTTCACACTGTGATTCAGTCCTGACTTTTGGAGACACTTTAAGTGACGTTGAAGATGGGTGAAGGGGAGGGCGGGTGCTGACGTTTCCCAGCTCTGTCAAGGAGCACACGCAGATACCCTTTGAAGTGAGAAGATTAGTAGACCTTCCCCCAAAGAAGCCATCCGCCCACACACCCCTACATGTACTGTAGCTGCAACAGAGAGAGGGGGGAGGGAGAGAAAGAGAGAGAGAGGGGACGGAGGAGTAAGGGAGCAAAAGAAAGCTGAAAAGGTACCAAGGAAGAGAAGGAAATGGGATGAGTGGAGTAGGGGAGCAGGAGGAGGAGAGGTGAGAGGTGGAGAGAGTCAGAACAGAGACACAGCTGGGAAAGGCTGAGGGTCACAAAGAGAGGGACCAGGTTTGTGAGGAGGAGCGGTGAGAGAGAGAGTGAAACCACTCCTCCAGGTCCGTATATAGAGAGAGTGGTATCTGCATTTTTCCTGCCTGCTAGTAATTAAACCAGCTGATCTACCACATCATGTGACCAGAAAGGAGGGAGGGGGCGCTGATGGGGAGAGAGAGGGGATTGTCAGCATAACTCAGAATTTTCCCACTGGAAGTAAAGCAGGCAGCAGCTTTTTCTCTCTCTTTCACTCTATCTCTCTGTCTCTCTCCCCCTCTGTCGCTCTCTCTCTCTCCCTCTGTCCCTTCCTACCTCACTCTCTCTCTTCAGTAGCTCAGAGCTGCTGCCACAGTCAGACAGTCGCTTGTTCCAGCTCAGCATCTTGGGCGGCCGCTGGTCATGAGGTCCAGCTGGATAGAGAGAAAGCCTGTCCATGGCCCAGCGAACAGCGTGAGTGCGGGGGTCTGAGAGGTGAACGGGGGAGGCTGAGGGAATCGGGAGAGGGAAGGTTTGGACTGCAGATATGGGGGGAGGATTGTGGAGGCGGAAGGAGTTTGTTGGGGTACGTCAGGTGCATGGAACTTCTTGGGGGGGGGGGGGGTGAATGCCGTTGTGAGGAGGTCAGGGGGTGTGGGGCTGAGAGAGCATGGGGTGGGGGAGGGGAAACAGGGATTAGATGAGAGCACTTATCGAAAACTTCCTGAGAGGGCCCAGCAGAGGCTGGAGAGGGTGATAAGCGCTTGTTTGGGTGGGGGGTGGGGAGGGGGGGGGGTCTTCCTTCCATTTTGGACCACAGTTTTATAAAGAATGTAAGAATTGTGTGGTGTTTGTGCATTTGCAATGTGTGTGTATATGTTGTACATGAGTGTCTGCTTGTATGTTCATTCATGCCCTGTGTTTATGTGTGTGTGTGTGCGGCAGTGTGTGAGTGTGTACAGTGTGTTACCCTCCATTGTGAGTTTTATTCATCTATGAATGGAATGTTGGGAGTTTCTTGTAAGACTACTCCCCCCAAGTCTGAGCCAGTTTGAGCTGTGGCAAAGTTATATATGGGAACGCTGCCACTGTCCCACTTCTTGATGAAGGTCATTAGGATGTTTATTAAGGTGTGGCACTGTAAGCGATTTTATCGGTTTCAGTAACTGCGGAAATGTATGTTTGTTTTTCAGCAACTGAAAAAAAATCTTTGTTCTTATGATTGTAATTTTCAGATTAGAATTTTATATGGTTACTGACCCGTTAGCATAGATGTGAAATTATTGTTGTAGGCCAGCATGAAACCTTGGAGAGCAGAGTCCTGTCTTTTCTTGTGTTATTGCTGTTTTATATGTGTTTTGAGTCAAGGGGATCATAATGATACTTAAATGAACAATTTCCCCTGTACAGCCAATGTCTTGGCTGTACAGGGGAAATAGTTTCTTTCTGTTAAGGGTGCCAGTGAAATTAGAGTACTGTAGTGCCTTGGTTTTCACCCACAACCAACTTAATTCTGTTTTTGATGACAGGTTGTGAGCAGTTAAATAATGAGTGGAGTATATTAGTGTAGAAGAAAGAACTAGAAATTATGGTAAATTACACCTCAGATTAGTATGATTCATGCCATCACATTCTTTAGTATGATTCTTCAAAAAAATCATCAATTTATCAGTTGGTGACTTTGAATCATAACAAACTTTTATCTTTCTCTTTATTTATAGCAAGCTTTGCACCCAATACTACAAATACATTGGGTGGCACAGAGTGTGTTAGTCTGTGAGTGCGTGTGTGTCTGTGTGTGTGTGCGCGCCTGTACGTCTGCATGTGTGTGTGTGTGTGTGTGTGTGTGTGTGCAAGGGGGAGGGAAAGGGATTGAGAGCAGTGTCTAACACTGAAATATTCAGGTGAAAGAAAGGCTGTCCCATCCAGCAAATTTGGCAGCAGAGAGAAGTCTCCCTCAGCTACTGTATGAGCTGTGAGTGGGGAGAGGGAGGGAGAGAGGGAAGGAAACAAATCCAGGGAGGGCAGACTGGAAGGAACCTTACTTTTTTACTCAAACATCTGTTAGTTTGACTGCAGTCAGGGCTGAGAATCAGGCCAGTGTTTTTTTAAATGCTATTTTTGGTTTGTGGTTTTGACCGATCTGACGCGCCTTGGAGTTTCTGATGTAAAAGGTTGTTCTACATTATGCCTTTAGGAAAATGATTGAATAAAAAGCTCCTGTAGGATCTTAATGCGGAGCTCTTGCTCACCCTTTATAGGACAGCCCACGTGTTGAGGGGAAGGGAAAAATAACCCACCAAGGAAGAGAAGTGAAAGAGAAGAGAAAGGGAAGAAAGGAGAAAGGCTTTTTATTTGTGGCCCACAGGCTTTAGCTCCAGTGTTTGCTGATTTTTCCCCCTGCATTATGCATCAGGAGCATTGTTGCCTGAGTTGCTGCAGGATGAATCAAATGCATTATCTGCTGTAACCCAGTTAGAGTGCCGTAGGGATGTGGCACGGCTCTACCTGTTTGCCATCGAGTGAGTTTGGCAGGGTTTATGCGCAGATTGTAGGGGCACCTGCTGATGTTCTCTGAAATAAAAAATTAATTAATCTGAATTTCAGCCTAAGGGTACGTGTTGTTTGCTCGCTGTAGTACTCTGTGTTTGCTGCAAGGCTTAAGTGAGCAGTTTCCTAGTTTAATAGCATTTCGTAAATGTAGTGACAAGGTTAGTTATATCTCGCTGGCCTATTTGTTCCTGATAACTTACTAGCTGACCTTAAAAAGTAAGCATTATCTGTGTAAGTGTACATGTTATGAACCAGGAGTGCTTGGCTGCCTCGAAAACGTCAGTTGTTACACTGACCTGTGCTTTACTGGACTTTTATCAGGCTTACAGATGGGATGTCCACTCCTGAATGCATACATATAGAGCTACAGGGCTACGTGTGGATGGCCAAGTGAAGTGTCTCCTGTGATTTGTCATTTTGTTGCTACAGCCCCCCAGCCTGGAGGCCATCCACCCCAGTGAGGAGGCCACTGACACAGAGGAGAATGAAGAGGAGGAGCTGGGCGTGATGGAGGACCAGCGGAGTGTCATCCTGCACCTCCTGTCTCAACTCAAACTGGGCATGGATCTGACCCGGGTATGAACCCTAACATTAATCCTCCCAGCGTAGGGCATGAATATGACCGGGTATGAACCCTACCATTAACCCTCCCAACGTAGGGCATGAATATGAACCCTGACATGGATGTGACTGGGTCACATGTCCTAGCCTAGTAACATAAGTGATGCATGAGCCACATTTGTACTCTAAGTAGACTGGTCTTTATTTTTTATTGTAACTTAGATCTTCAAAAGAGGCAAAATTTTCAGACCTAGCCACATTACAGCTTTTTCTAAATTTTTTAGAATATTAAGTTTTACTTGTTGTTTTTGGGTTTTTTACAGAATATTCTTGACAACAATCAAACGTCTGGTGTAACTTAAGTCCGATAAAAATACTGTTTGCTTGAGTCTGTTGCTCGAACTTAAGAACAAAGCATGCTGCAAATGGATTTAATCTGCATAGTTCTTTTGCCTGTTTCAGCTTGTGTGAAGTGAACCCAAAACAGTGAAGCAAGCGATTGAAACATGAATTGTATGTACGGGAAGCCCAGTACTGTTTTCAGAAACAGAGGAAGGAAGGGTTTGTCAATGGCGTGTCTGGGTCACACAGAGAATGCTGGAATCCAGCACAGCTCAGTGAAACAACAGGGCTGCCGAGGGTGAACGCTCAGTCAGAGCTGGCTGTGCATGTGAACAGCACTGCAGTAGCTGAGGTTGTGAGCTGCTCCTCAGAGCTCATTCTCAGCAGCGGACAGCTTCATTCATCTCCCCTGCGGGAGCGGGTTGAGGCCCATCCAGCCTTCCTGTCAGCGCTTGGGGAGGTGGGGGATGGTGTGGAAGTCAGGGTGGAGAGACTCAAGATCCGGAGCTGGGATTCTGAGAATCGTTTTGAGATTGTGAGGGTGTGAGATGGTCAGTGTTAAGCCTGGTTCTTCTCAGGTTCAGCAGGTTGGGGCGTGAATATCCAGTGACAGATTTGAGCATGTGGACCTTGCTGGTGAGGGATCCAAGCGGTGGAAAGTATGTTTGATATATGGAACATGGTACAGAGCTGGCCTCTTTTCACCGGGCCTGAGGTCAGGCAATCAAGCTCCTCCCCCTCTCTCAACTGCACTTCCTGTCTCCTTCCCTATCTCCCTCACTCCCTTCCTCCCTCAACTTTTTGAATTGCCCACCCTTTTACTGTCTGCCTCTCTCTCCTGCTCTCTTTCCACTCATTCATTCTTTCCTTTTTTCTTTTCCTCTGTAGAATTTTTTTCTCAATATGGAGAAAAGCTTTGAACTGCTACTGAAACTACAGCAGAGTTTGCAGCAGTGAACACTGATAAATACAGTTGGGCATTCCAAAACTGGAAAGAAAAGGAAAGGCATAAAAAATCATGCTGAAGTTCCATTCTCAGTATTCCTTGCATGTGTATCCTGCTCTCTCTATGGCAGCGGGAATGTGTTCATTGCATTCACACAATGACTGACATCAGCAGGCAGGCTGTTCGCAGGTGCATCTGGAGCATTGTATGCCTTTGGGAGTCTCTGTATGGAAGAGTGATGTAATCATCTGGAATGTTTGTGAGTTTCATGGCAGGAGGCAGAGCTGGGGCAGAGTGGGGCTTCTGCACCCAGGCAATGTGCGCACACGCTAACACGTGCATGCTGAAAAACACTGACACGCACGCTCTTCCTCTCTCCTTTCTAAAGCATCATCTTCAAACAGGAAGCTGTGTAAAACATTGAACTCTGGAAGCAGTGTACCCTCTTCTCCTCTGCCTTCGATGGCTACCTATATGAACATGCATCAAATTCAAAACCTTGCCAGCCTATTGGGCCATGAGAGAGCCCACTCTATTATATTTTCAAAAGATCATCAAACCCTCCACCCCAGTCAGGCCTCTCCATTCTGCTTCCTCAGGGCACCTCCCCCCTTCATGGCTGCACTTCCAGGTCAGTGTTGGTTATGGCCTCCAGTAGTGGAACGAGCTTCAGTGCAGCAGAAACCCTACACATCCTCTGAAGCAGACTGACTCTCTTTAGCGGTTCTTTTTCTTTTAGGATTTCCTTTTGGGGTCATGTGTACAGTAGGTATCACTATGTAAAGATAGGTTATCTGTATAGTGGTATATAGTTTTGTTTACAAACAAATTGTTGGTTTCTTTTGATTAACTACACTTACTGATTATATATGGGCTTTCTTTGCCTTCTTGGTACTTCACTGTTGTGTTCCTGAGACTGATGTTCTCCACTTCTGTAAATTACTCTTGATGAAAGCATCTGCTAAATGATTGTGATGTAATGTCCGAAAGATGCATTTTTTTAATCATTGAACAGTGTAAAAATCAATGTGCCTCTGTGAGTTTAAGGAAAGCTGGGAGAAATGGAGACCATCAATTTATATAACTACCTCTAGATAATATAAGCCATTAATGAAAGGGCTGTGTTTGATTTCATTTAGTCTTTCTATTATATTTTTGATATAAATTAGATGTGATCAATTAACTATGTATTACAGTATTTATGAGTGGACTGCTATTGATGTTACTTTACAATGTAAGTCCCAATTTGCTTGTGTTGTGTCTAAATAAAGGATTCTCTGGGGAATCAAAGAATAATATTGATCCTACATCACTTTGATGGGAGAGTCTGCCTTATTGTTCTACGTTGTGATGAGATTCTCTTTCTTAAGGGTGATCATCAGTGCCCAGCATTTCAGGGTCAATCTCAGAACAGCCTGCATGGTGTTAATACTGTGACACTATGGATTTCATCTCTCACAGACTTGTAAGAAACTCTGTCCGAGATCACAGGCCCTCACAGGTCACTTTGATATGCCTTGTTTCCCTCTTGTGGCCACTTTTGGAACTAATGAAGTCTGCTGCTAACAGAAAGTTGCTTACTGTACAAGAAAACCAACATTATAATAATGTGATTTGGGGATAGTTTGTTTAAAGTAGGATTTGCTTTATAGCAGAAGAAATCATAGTGAGAGAGCGATTGGGAGAGGATCGTAGATCAGCTGCTGGACACAAACCCCAGTTGGACTCAGGTTTCATGGAGGGGGAATCTTTCTCTCATTTGGCTTTTTTCATTGAAGCTCTCTGTGAGGGCACCCACCATGGTCAACCACATTAAGTGCTGATTATGGTTGAATCTTAGTTGCAGCAGCATAGTGTTGGGGCTAAAGCATTGCGCTGGATATCTGTGGGTCGTGGGTTTAACCCCTGTACCCCCTGAGTGATGGTTGGGTCACTGGGTACTATTGCTCTAGGCTCAGAGGGTGATGGAGTCAAATCCCCAAGTCCAAGTTTATTTTTTTATCAAGACCGTTTTAGTCATGTAAGAGAACTGCAGACTAATTATGGATATGGAAGTATTCCTTTGCAGAAGAAACTGTAAAGCAAGAGATAAAAGTGAATCCTAATGAAATATGGAATTGCGAATATTTAAAGGAAGTCGATCTGTGGTGGTTCAGATTCACTCTGGGACATATTACTAATCCTTTAGTATGAAAGGTTGAGTTTATGAGTGGTATGAATGAATATTTCCTGTTATACAAACACGTAAGATTTCCTGGTATAAGAAGCTTCTTGTAGCTGTTGAGAAATTGTGCATGTGGCTGACAGTGTGCAGCAGAAATTGATCCTGAGGTCTCATGTTGATGTTTGCAGATAAAGGGAGCTGGCTTTTATTGATCTGCCTTAGATTTCATCTTTTAATGAAAACACCTCAGACGGAAAAAAAAAACTTTTTCAAGCATTTTGTTTATGCTATAGCTATGGATCAGAAGAGCAGACACACGAAGGAATCTCCTGGTAGCAGAGAGGACATTGTTAAGTGCAGTATATCCTGATTGATACTTATATATTCATACAGTATTCTGTATGTCTGTTATGTGTTCAGCAGGTACCTTTTTCCAGGATGTCTGTTCTATGAATTACAAGCAAATGTAACTGCAATTTTAAATATGCTAGTTTTTTTAAAAGGGGGGAAATTAACTGAATCATCCCGACCTCACAGGTAGGTTACAGTTTGTTACACAGTTTCTTCATTTACACAGTGAGATGTGGTACTATTGCTGGAGATTTTCCCACACTGGGTCATATTTTTACCTTAGAAAGCTAACCTGAAGGATACCTTTGAGGGTACTGCCCCTGCGACAAGCCATTGTTTCATTTTTCAGCCTAGAGATGTGACAGTCATGCCTACTGAACAGTCATGCTTAATGAATACAAAGAAAAATTGTGCTACTATCTTTTATCAGTAACTCGATGATGTTAACCAGTTGTAGTTTTTTTCAGGGAGCAGGACAGTCCACCGTCCTTTCATATTTTTTGCTTTGTTCAAACAGGTAGAAAGCCGCGAGAGTAACAGACAGAGAAGGGACTCCAGAAGAGAAAGTGCCCTGGCAGGGATAAAACCTCCACCTGTGTGTGGGGGGGGGGGGGAATCGCATGTAGCCGAAAGTCAGCTGCCAAACAGAGCGTGCCAAACATCTTGCCGACAAATTGTAGTTTTTTATTCAGAAAGAGTATTGTGCTTGGATCATACACATCAGTGATTGACAACATGTCGTAGAATCCTACTCAGAACCCTCACACTCCATTCACTGCTCCGTGCTGCTCCAGGACGCGCAAGCTCAGAGCATCAGATGGACCGGCCTGAAGGGCACTGCTAGCGCTTTTATTTGGGGTTTTTAGGTCACAGTTGTCATTCAGCTAGTCTGGCAGCAGCTGTGTTTATTTATTTATGACCAGTGTCCAGTGAAAGACCTTAAAGCATCTATGGGTCCTGTTTCTGGCTGTGTGCGCTGTATCCACAGATGGCCTGCTGAAAACATCATTTTCCCCTGAGTTTGCTCACTGTGTCTGTCAGGTTGCATCCTGATGATAGAGCACTTCAATTAGGTTTTTCAGCTGGGAAATTAAAACCGTAAATAAATGTGATAATATGCTGTGTCCACTCTGTGGAGCCGGCAGGACTGCTTTAGATATGATACCGTCATTATGTCTGTTACATCCTGTGGCCCCCACTGGCCCCCCTGCTGTGCATGGACCTCTCCCCCCTCCTCCCCATTCTCTCTTCATTTTAACAGAGGGGGGGAGGGTTTGTCATGTAGTGAGCTCCAGGGCAGGCCTGCTCTCTTCAGTTAGTTGCGTCAGGGCTAACACGGGAGTTTAACGGAATTACACCAGTAAGTTTCTCCACAAATCTGTCATTCGGACAGATTCCTCTCCAGAATTTTCCAATTCCTTAAGGGCTAAGTCACTTATCTGTGGCTGCTGTAGTGAATCCTGATCTTGTCTTACAGGACAGGTTTTCATAGCACATATGTGAGATGAGGGAAATGAAGTGCATCTCAGGCAGGGGCATCAGACTTGAAGTTGTGTGCAGTGTGATAGTCTGTGTTGGTTTGCCTTTGATCAGGTGTCTTCATTTGCTCAATAATTTACACTGATTCATTGCATGCACATTTCATTTATCATATTTTCTGTTGTTTTCAGTGCTTTCGAGGTAGCACATTGTATTTGTATGAAATTGTCAAATTGTATGAATTATCTGGCCATGTGTGAGAGAAAATGTCAAGTTCCTTGTATGTTAAATTGAATTGATGGCTGCATGTATTAACCACTGTTTGAGAGACCTGGGATTTCACTGTGACAGGACACAGATGTGTGATCTCTAACAGGCTTGTCTGATGTGCATTGGCTGTGTGACAGATTTCTCTTCTTTAGTTGGTGCTCCATGCTGTTCCATGGTATTGCCTCCCCCCCCTCCCCCCCATGACCCATATGAGTATGCATGCTAGCTGCATGGCTGACTTTGATCAGTGACGGGTTACCATGGATACCTGGAAGAGTTCACCCATCTCATCTGTCTTTTCAGAGATTAGTTGGTTTTTTTTGCCCCACCAAACCTGGACAGCACGGTGGTATGTGCTTGTGCTTGGTGTGATTGATGCTACTTTAGGGATCAGAGCTGGCTTAGCCGAGCACTTAGCCACACAAGTGTCACTGATGAGTGGAAATGAATATTTAAATGCTTTGGGAGAGTGTGGGCACGCATCACAAATAAGCGCTGTGCTGTTGAATAAAACCTGATGCACAGTAATCGCACAGCGTGATTGGCCACTCCCTAATGACAGAATGTTCTTACATCAAGCAGAAATGAGGTCAGTACTGATGCAGAGTGCGTGTATGAGTTTGATGGATGCAGTACCTCAATTCAGAGCTATATGCTATGATGCAGGGAAGTATGTTAACAGTGACAGCATGAGTCTCTTTCCCTCTCTCTTTTACACACACGTCCATATGCACGCACAAATGCACACACAGACACAGACACACTCTTAGCTAGAGGTGAGTTGGCTAGATTGGTTTACCCTCAGTATTATTATATCATTTCAGTTTGTTACCTTTTTATGGATGAGTTGCATCATTTTATCAACCCATCTGCAGCATCCACAGTCCATTTATTAATGCTTAATGACCTCATATGTCTCTGGATATTGTGATAAAGTGTGTTTTAATGCATTTTGTGTCAAATCTGGATGTGTAGTTCTTGGCTGAACTACGCAAGCATTGGACTAAATATTACAAGGGCTTCCTACGGCACTGGTGCAAACATGGTCCTTTGATTGTGCATAGCTTTTAAAAACTTGTGTACATGCAATTTATATTGAAGTCTGCACATGAAAGGGCTCAATTCCAAAATCATGGTTATCGGTTCCTGGCTTCATCCTTTCTCCTTCTCCCTGCTCTGCTCCTCTCCTCCTCCTTTCCATTTCCACCTCCGTGCCCCTCCCCAACTCCAGGTAGTGCTGCCTACTTTCATCCTGGAGAAGCGCTCCCTGCTGGAGATGTACGCGAACTTCATGGCACACCCGGACATGTTCCTGTCCATCACGGCGGCGGTGACGGCGGAGGAGCGGATTGTGCGCTTCGTGGAGTACTACCTGACCTCCTTCCACGAGGGCCGCAAAGGCGCCGTGGCCAAGAAGCCCTACAACCCCATCCTGGGGGAGAGCTTCCACTGCTCCTGGGAGGTGCCTTGTGACAGGGTGCGGCCCGCGAGGACTAACTCTGGCCCCGCCCTCCGGGACCCCGCCCAGGCGGAGCGCTGCGGCGCGGACACGCCCGGCTGCTACCGCGTGCGCTTCGTGGCCGAGCAGGTGTCCCACCACCCGCCCGTCTCCGGCTTCTACTGCGAGTGCCAGGAGCGCCGCATGTGCGTCAACGCCCACGTCTGGACCAAGAGCAAGTTCATGGGCATGTCCATCGGAGTGTCCATGGTGGGGGAGGGTGAGTCACACATTCTGGTCCTTTAGGGAATGGGGGGTGCATTAAGGGAAGGCCGTTTCCATCATTAGTCAGCGGTGTGGGGGTGCTGGGAGGGCGGCAGTTGGATAAGAACCTCATCTATTTTCCCTGTCAAATATGACCCATTTATTTTGGCAGACGCGTGAACTGCTGCCGTATGGAACTTAAACTGCAGTATGGGTGGATGAATCAATGTTTAGTCTTAATCTCACCAAACCTCTCATTACCTGGCCACAGTATGACAGACTGCAGAATGACTGTATCTTCATAAGGAGAAGGGTTCTGCATCTTTTATACTTTTACTAATAACCCACCGTACACGTCAGTGTTGAGCAGAGCTGGCTGTGCACTGAGTCACTCTCTGGGAGGAACGCTTTAACTAGAGTGGTGCCGAAGTGGCCGAATCGCAGGCGTAAGGATCTTCATGGATGACTGTCTCAGACTGTGAGTCACAGCACTAAGATGTGTTGGCCTCATAAATTATGTTTAGCTCTTAATCCACAGTGCAGATCAGCAAATTATAAAAAGAAGCATAGCCTTCTCTTCCTCCTCAGCAATTTTACCTTTTAGTTTGTCAAGTTATTGCTGCCTCCCCAGATCTTCTTAGCGGGCTGCCCACATCATGTAATTAAGCAGGGGATTGCCTGAAAAGTCCACCTCATCAAATCTGTGATAAAACTGTTTTTTTTAGCACTATGTCTGGTGTTCAATGCAGTGCAATGAATTTGACCCCTTTATGTAGCAAGAATAGGACCATTGTTTTTCCCCCGTCTGGCTGAGAGAAAGCCATTTAGTCAATTCTGTGGGATTTATGAATGCAATTTTAAAAAATGTATTTATTTATTTATTTATTTATTTTTAAAGCAGAAAACACAGGGATTTAAGCATTATTAATCAACTGAGTTCAGCTATCATCGTTTTCCAGGGGACAATGCTCACATTTTTACACCTCACCCAAGTTATATAAAGCTATTTTATATTTTATAAACTATTATAAAACTGCATCTTTATTTTCAGCAGCCTGCTTATATAAAAAGCATTTTTATTGGCCCCTCACAGCAGTGGCATCATTGTTTCTGTGTTCAGATGGCGCACACTGGCAGTGAGTCCCCCACAGACATGAATGCATGGAAAGAGGTATTCACAGTTCTGCTGTTTGGCACTCATGGCACATTTGGCCAGAGTTTTAACAAACCTGGCATCAGGGTGGTGGCAACAGTAGCCGATGAGAGCTTCACGCAGCGTCCAATTAGAGCCTGAACTGTAATTAGGGCAGAATTATTACCGGCGAGCCTGATCATATTCACCCTTGGGTGATTCCTGCTGTGCTAATGAGCACGCTAGCTAAGCTCACACGGCAAGTGCTCCTGAGTTTACCGTTGTCGTTAAGGAGTCTTAGCAGTCACGTTTCCAGGTTTATCAGAACAGCAGTCAAAGCGAAATATTGCTCGTTACTATACGTGTCCTCACATTGAACTGCTGTTGAGTGTTTAATATGTGGTCCTGTCCACAGCACTAAAATGGAAGCCTTGTCCACTTGGCCACAGCAGGTGCTGGTTGTCGTGGAGACCTGTGCCGTGTTGACGGGACCTTGTCATCAGATTTGTTTGGCTTGTTTTTTTTTTACACAGAACTCTCTTTTCTTGAATCCTATTTACACAACAAGAAGCAATAAGCTCTCTGTGTGTGACAAAAGGTCATTTTGCTGTAAAAACATTATTGATATTGATTAAATGAGCTGGAACATAACAGACTGATATGATTCAGCCTCTCTTCATACCATGTCCTTCTATAAGGCTGGGAGTTTGCTGAAGTTCCTCCTTCAGAAGTACAACTGTAGTACTATCCCAGTGATTGAACCTGCAACCTTTGATAACAAGACCAACTAGTTCATACTGTCTGTTACTCTGGATCCAAAGTTTGATGAATATACTTGAATCCCAGGCAAAGTGTTTTTCAGCCTTTTGTTGCGTATGTGTTTATAACTTAGCCAAATAGTAATGGGTGTTCTGTGCTTAGGATATTCAGTAAAACATTATTCCTGTTTCTGTAACCTTTCGGATGCTGCAATGAGCATGCCACCACTCATGTGTAAATGCAAACCATTTGTATATAAGGGGAATTTATGCTTTTTCAGATATGCCCTGAAGACCCAGTTTAAATTCAGAACTTTGTGAAAGCAAGTGCAGGTCAGCCTAATGCCAGTCATGTGATATAACTACTTCCATGTCAATAAAGCACATAATTACTTAATTTGCAGCAGGAAGTTTCCCAAATTGAATAAGCTAAGGTAGGAATGCCACATCAGTTTAGGAGTTTGGTAGCAATGTTGCAAGATGGCTCTGTGTGTGTGTGTATGCATGTGTGTACATTTGTGTCTTCACAGCTCTGTATCTGTTGCTCATATTAAACAGAAAAGGGCTCGGAAAGATTTTTATGGAAAACTTGTTTTGATAGAACTGATTTGTGATTAATTCGTGATCCGTGCACGAACAGAGATGGAAACTTGCAGCGGTTGCTGTTTTTGCTTCCCTCAAGCAAACAGAAGTACAACTCTTAATCTGGAACTAGCTACCATTTTACAGCTGTAGATTGTTCACATCCCTGTTGAAATTAGTTAGTTTACATTTGTCAGTGATGTTCTATTGCTGTGTAAACCCTCACATGTAATTAATGAAGGAAACCCAAGATGAAATGACTGTTGCTGAGACTGAATTAGTTGTGTTTTCCTAGGGGACTGCCAAGGCTGTGATGTCATTATAATCATGTCCCAGACCTACAGATGTTCACTGGAATGTAATCAGGCTCCTTCTGTTCAAATCCGTTAGGCTGGTAGAACTTCAACATTGAGGAGGCATGAAGAGTCACATGGTTCTGTCTTTCCAGGCTGCAGATCACATGACTTATGGCCAGTAATCCCTTATTTGCACCTAGAGTATTACAGGGTTGTGAGATTATCCACTGTCACTATGCACTCTTCCCTCTCATTTCCCTATTCTATCCTTCCCACACTAGTCACATGGGGGAGGAGGAGAGGGAAAAGTCACTTGACTAAGGAAGCTTATGGAAGCAATCCACCTACACACTGTAGACTGTTGTTATCTGTCAAATTAGATTTTGTCTCAAATTAGTTTTCTGGAGATTCATTGTGAGCATCCTATTATTCATGTTCAGTTTAGTTTAAAAAAAGTATTCAGTAGATTTCTGTCAGCTAGAGGAAAAAGCAGGCAAGTAAAAGGTACAATCCTAGCAGTCACAGCGGCCACAAATATTTTTTATGGTAATGATTTTAAAATAGTTTTTTGTTTTTATGATGCGGGTGCAGTGCAGTGGCATGCAGGGCTCCTCACTGCTGCTGCTGCATCCTCACATGGTGCGGTCACATGACTCCTGCAGGGCATGCAGTGTGCAGGCGCCTTCTGCTGCAGGGGCTAGAGGACGCTGAAATGCCCCAAACCTGGCTCCCAACCCCAGAAAACAGCTGCGCTATCACATCTGGTTGACTGGGCTTGGCACTTTACAGTGGGACAGCTGTCACTTACATAAGCTAAGAAACCGGGCCATACTGCCAGGGGGAGTGGGATGCCATGCTCCAAAGCCCAAAATCCCCATTCTGAGTTCCACACCCACATACCCGGGTTGCAAAGTTCAAGTCTTTGACCATCCAGTCAGTAACTAGCAGTTTGAATGTTTGTGTGTAATGAAAAAAGAAAGGGGGATTGTGGGAAAAGTGTCTGTGGCAGTGAAGCAGCTGACCTGTTTTGTTCAGGCTGTGGCATGAGCTAACATACAAATTCACCATAACTACATGAAACTGCTGGGTATCTTTACAGCTGTGGGGTTATGGGTTCCAGTCCATGGTGAGAGAGGCTGTTTGACGCACAATGAAGGCTGTGCACACTGAAGCTGTTTTCTGTCCAGTTTATTCATACATTATGAAAGTATCCCTCTGGCTACTCTATGATTACTTGTACACAAAATGTGAAATGTATTTAATGTCATTATTTTATTTGGATCTGGTTAGATTTTGTTCTTTTAATTTTTTTATTTTTATTTTTTATTTTTTGCTTGCTGATTAGGAGCTGAAAGAGTAGGCAAGTATGGCAAGATTATTAGAGCTGGGGAACTAAGGCATTGGTAAATACAGCAATTAAGGTTGAGCTTGCAGATTGGTGCATTGTTTTTTATGTGAGAATGTAGCATCTCTGGAAGACCTTCAGACTGTTCCTGAACGAGCTGGTAGAACTCACCATACTTTCCTCTCTCCAAAATGATATGCACTTACTTCAGTTTTTATTTCTTTTTCCTTGTGTATTCAGTCGAAGCACTTAATCATGACTGCTTGTAGTAGTTGATTCAGTGGGCTCTATTATCCGGATGGGTGTGGCTATTGAATTTATGTATTTTCGTGACCAGAGGCAAGGAATGCACAGTCAAAGTGGGCAGCGCAGGTGGGGAATTGGCTGGATTAGGCTGAATTTATTATCGGTGGGTGTGTTGCAGCTGGATTCAGTCATAGCCAATTAAATGACCTCTTCTATAGTCTACCACCGCAAAGGAAGATGAGGATAGCTCATTAGAAGCAGCCTTTCCCAAGAGGAAACTGAATTTGTTTTAATTTTTCTTCTGTCAAAATTTCTATAAAATGTTGCCTAGATATACTGTATAATTATTATGGCACTGTTAATTTCCCATTAAACATGTAGATAAATAGCTTAAATATGTTATGCTATTACCAAGAAATAATGACACCAGTATATATAGGTTTTATTATACAAAATAAAATCCGGGAAGATCATAGCATTGATGCTGTTCACAGCGATAAAATGACTTGGTAGGCCAGCTGTTGCCCAAATGAAAGAAAAGACTTCATCATTAATTCCCAACAATGACATGGCGTACTCAAACTAAACTAAACTGGCTGATCTCCTTTGGAGGGAAAACAGGCTTGGTTATTATTTTGTCACCAATGGCATAGAACCCGTAGTATTTCCAAATGACACTCCTGAGCTATGGTGGAGTTACAGTTTTTCTTGGCTGCTCCATTCAGAATGTACCAACAGGCTATGTAGGTAGCATGACCCACGCATGAACTTTATATTTAGGCTACCTAAAGGTAAACCCTCCTGACAAAACAATAACATGGCTTGTTGTTTTTCGGTTTCCTTGATATTGAGCGCTACCATGAGTGCAACTGGGAGGAGCAACAGGATTACAAGTTGAAAAAATTCAGAATTTTCAGACAGGTTTGAATATCAAACAAAGGAGTGACAACTGTAGTGCAGAGTTGAAGAATCTAATGTATGGCACCTCAAGCCAACCACGAAAAACAGACAATGTTAAATTAGCTTGGAAGGGCGTAACTAATACAGTTAATACACATAGCTTGCATGTGACATTTTACTTGCAATCACATAATTAAAACGGAAAGATTCAAATTCAGGTTGCATTTATTGTCATCAAACAAGTGTAATAAAAATACAGTATACAGTTCCCTTGGGACTGCAATGCAGTGTAAGAACAACCATGAACAATTCAAAAGAGAAATAAACACAAGAATTAACATTAGAATAAAGAAAAAGACATTGAACAATATATGCAAAGTATGCATTTTCCTGCTTGGGTCAAACTGGACTGCATATGATCCACGGTTTATTGGCTTTTGAATAGGTTATGATCCTGCACATTACTTGGGGAAGTACGAAAATTAGCAACTCGCCATATGCTGGGCTGCAACTTGTACAATAGACCTGGCCTGAGCAGGCGGGTGGCATATGTGACTTGCAGACTATGCTGACACCAAAATTGTTGTGCGCTGCTTGATCTTCAGTGTCCTCCCACTCTGGTGCAATGGCAATTCAGCAAATTGCCAAACAGGCTGAAGTGCATCAAATTCCATGACGAAAATGCCAATTGGCCAGTGTGACAACTCACCACACACCATGAGCCGAAAACATAGAGCCCCATACTTATCTTTTTTAGTGTCATGAAATTTTATTTGTAGAAGATAACCAAAAATGAATCCAGTTGGTGTGAATAGCTTCATCTTGTAAAATTTGGATTTGATTTTATAACATTATTTTTCATCAGACTCAATGTGCAAATACCTGAATACCAAAACTGCGGAGTGGGATCTACTGGTTGGTCATGGGACGGTTGTTGTTTGTTGTCAAATACTAGCTTGCTGCATATACAGTAATGCATACATGCATTGACTTCTGCCCCCTGCTGCACAGGGGTCCTATGCCTTCTGGAGCATGATGAGGAGTACGTCTTCACGCTGCCCTGTGCCTACGCCCGCTCCATCCTCACTGTGCCCTGGGTGGAGCTGGGGGGTAAAGTCTCCATCAACTGTGCCAAGAGTGGCTACTCCGCCACCGTCACATTCCACACCAAGCCCTTCTACGGAGGGAAAGTGCACAGGTACCAGCCTGAGTATAACGTGTATGTGTGCATGTGAGTGAGTGTAGACATAGGTCATAGATGTCGAGTGGGCAGCCATGTGTTACAGCAGGGAGTTGACAGGTCAACTGATCCATGGTCATTGTCATCACGCAGCCAGTTACCTGTCTCAGAACTACAGGTGTTTATTTAGCCAGCACATCCAGGACTGTCTGTCAGCTGCTGGTCACGACATGTTCTGGAATACCCATTAGATATAGGGAACGTGTAAATTGCTTTTATTGATTGAAAAGCCCTCCAATGGATTTTGGTTCAAGTAGTCTAGGGAAATGCAAGGACAGGGGTTACTCAAAGAACACAATCCACAAAGTTAGAACAGTAGAGAGATCTTTGATTGTAATGAAGAATAGCCTTTTATCGTGTGCACGCTTTTTATAGGGTCATGTAAGAAACAGAACAGAGTGAGCGTGCGTACATGACGAGCAAGCAGAGTGCCTTTCAAACAATGCAGTTGTCTTACCTTAAAGGCAAATACGCTATTTCACATTGAGAAAAAAGATTGCTTTGTCATACTATTTTTAATATTGAAAGAAAACTTTATTTACAAAATTTGTGTTCTACAGTTCCCGAAGTGTTGTGTTTCTCTTATTCTTTGTTGGTTAACACTTCTTGCTTTTTCCCTAAATGACTTGGAAACTGATCTTAAATGTTTTTGGATTGCCATTGAGTCTCTAAAGTGACTCCAGTGTCTCTCTGACCCCAGGGTGACAGCAGAAGTCAAACACAACCCCACCAATACCATTGTGTGCAAAGCACAGGGGGAGTGGAATGGGACACTGGAGTTCACCTACAGCAGTGGCGAGACCAAAGTGATTGACACTTCCAAACTGCCAATCATCAAGAAGAAGATCCGGCCAGTGGAGAGGCAGGGTCTGATGGAGTCTCGGTGAGCAAGGGGCCTGAATGTGTGTGTGTGTGTGTGTGTATGCGAGTGTGTGTGTGTGTGTGTGTGTGTGTGCGTGTGCGCGTTTGTGTGCTTGTGCGTGTTATGTTGTTCCTTTGAATCAATGGGAACCCCTTATTTATTCTGTTGGTCATTTGGTGCCTTCAGCGATGGTCCTGCTATCAGGGGAGGGAGGGAACTGGGCGAGCAGCTATGTAACATTGCTAATGTGTTGTTAAGACATCACAATGCAGAGGCAAGCCTCTAAGCAGGAATTAGCCTCCCCATGGAGTGGTGGTTTCCACTGAAAGGTTTTCTGTTGGCACATTACTTCGTTTCGGAACTGTGTGTGCCATTATATTAATCTATTAATCTTGTTCAGCAGAACATTTCATCCACAAGCACAACACACTTAATATGAGTAATAAAGAAACAGGTTTACAGATGGTCATTTTGTTGCACTTCAGACCTCAAAACTCTAGAGGATTTCATATCCACTGACTGCAGCTGATTATGCTCTTTAAGTACAAACTAACTATAAATAGCATGCTAAATTAAGTGTAGATGTGGGCAGTGTCATGGGCTTCTCCCCTCACGCCAGTATGTTCATACTCACTTCCTGTAGGACTCAAACTGCCTCCTTATTAGGAATGAGAGTGACTGGCAGTGAGGCTTTCGTTGTCCCAGTGTGAGTGCAATAAAAACAGAGATTTTCATTATAATGCTGCCAGCTCTCTCAATGCAATGGGATGATTGAATGGCTGCCTTGTAAGTCCTTTGTTCTGGAGTCTCTAATTGCTAAAAGGAGATCAGTTTCCAAGCCAACTACACTTTTTGCTGGTTTTACACAAAAGTCACAAGTTCAGCCTGTTTCACAGTTCCTTAGTGCACCGGGTAAAGGTTTCACCCTTGAATGTCTGCACATGTGTTTGAAGGCATTACACTTTGGATGTGTGTGAACACGCGACAGTGGTTAGGGGACGGTAGTTTGGGATTTGGGAGATAGGGATTGTACTGTTCTTTGTAAATTACTTTGTACCCAACAGCATGCAGGCAGGTTGAAATAGTAGATACTGTGCTGTGAGGTGGCGCTGTGCGTATGGTGAGGTGATGTAACGAGGTGAAGAGGGAGGTAACGATGGTGCGGTGCATCTCAGGCGGCTGTGGCACCCAGTGACGGAGGCGCTGAAAGAGGGGAACGTGGACACAGCCACCAAACACAAACACCTCCTGGAGGAGCGTCAGCGCAGCGAGGAGAGGCAGAGAGCCGCCAGCAACACGCCCTGGAAACCCAGATACTTCATCAAAGAGGTGAGGCGGCGTCCTCTGTCACCGTGGAGCACTCTGCTCCCCTCATTACGTTTGCATTTTAGGCCTTTAGCAGATGCTCTTATCCAGGGCGACTCATACAGCTTACGTTGTGTACATATAATCCATTCGCACAACTGAGTATTTGCTGAATCAATTCAGGTTAATTAGAGTACAACAGCAGTGTCCCACCTGGGAAAAAATATGCCATAAAGATGACAGCATTTTGATATATATTGTAGCCGCCACAGCCAGTGTGGCATGAAAGGACACTACTGTCTAATTACCTTTACTTCCAGAAGACCCATATGGTGCTTCGCATCGTCAATTGGGTATGAAAGCACTTTTTAAACGCTATATATCTACGCTGAGGTACCATCATTACAACCATCTCAGGAGCAAATTAATATAGCTAAAATATCAACATAACCCATCAACTAACTGACTTTGTTTCACAATCAGGATGGCAAGTAGAATGATGGCTCTCTAGCTTTTAGCATAATTTTCCAGTAAATATAGTGAGTTTACAGTGGGAGTCTAATGTTAGTGATTATAATGTGTGTACAGTCCAATTGTTTCACTGATTATAATACATTTACAGTGCATTTGCATTGATTATAATGCTGCAGTTATAGTGAGTATACACTATATAATGCTAGTTATTGTATTGAGTATACAGTGATTATGTTATAATATTCTTTTGTGAAAAAGCATTATTGTGACTATGTTGCTTATTGTAGTGAGCATACAGTGAGTATATTACCGTGATTATTGTGAATATGTTAAACTGGTTATTGTGCGTATACTGTGAGTAAAGCAATATTCTTGTGTGTGGTTTGCAGGGCGAAGGCTGGGTGTACCACAGCCCCCTGTGGAAAACACATTGACACAGGAACTGGTGTCAGCCAGCCATCACTGGGCCGTAGAGGCGGGACCAAGGAAAGAGTGTTGCCTGTTTCATTTGGGACACTGAAGCCAAGTGACCCCAGCCAGCATCTGGTGTTCAAACCCAGGAGTGGAAGCAGGACTGACCACTTACAGGGGTGGAAAGTTTCCAGAATCCCCTCCACCAGGGCCATATTTGTACACCTGCTCCTGGTGCAAGTACCTCTTCCACCTTGGAGAAAATTAGGACTGAAATACACATAAGTATATATACATAATATGTATGTATGTGTAACATTTATATTTTTAACTTTTACAAAGACCTGTTTTGCACATATACTGTATGAAGTAAATTGCCACTGGCGTTTTCAGTATTGTTCACATATTGCTGTTCACACACTGCTCACATTCTTTTAAAGACCTCAAAAGAGATCGCAAAGATATGGTTATCATCTTCAGCTGTAGGACTTCTTGGCTCAAATCTGCCCTTAAGTGCCCCCATAAAGTTGAAACTGATGTTCACTTCAGGTAAAGGGAACATAGAAATTACATCCACTACACACTGCAATCATTCCACAGTCCACCAGGAATGACAGGCTATATAGGAAACTCCCAACCCGGCAAGTATTTTTCCTCCAATAACATTGCCTGTTCTGGTTACTATATAAACCACAGGAATACTGTACCAAAGTATAAATCAGTGCTGTCACCACAAGTACAGGGAAATGAATTAATTATATATTGTGTTTTATCATGAATTTAAACATGTAAGATGGTTTTAATTTAGTATTGTGAGCTGTTTATGAAAATGGGGGCACACTCATACAGGCCAATTCTGTTTGTGTGCTGAAATTGGGGACCGTGGATCTGCATTGGCATCTCTTTTGGTCTAACAGGCCATAAGTCCATATCAATAGTTACCTTACATTTCTGCGTACCTTGCATTTCATATGTGCCTAAATTATCATCTCTGAAACTGTATTGCCAAAACCTGTCAGACACATACTGTTAAGGTGAAACTAGCTACATCCAAATGTGTTTTAAGTACTATCTCACCTCATTACTGTGGTCCTTAAATAAACTGGCCAGTGATGTCTTGCCATGCTTGCCAGAGGGCCCAGTGGCCCAATCCAGGGAGGTCTGGTTTGGCTTCTCCTGTGCAGTGTTTATAAGGGATGCTCAGTCAGGTTGTTTGTGGACAGGTGTAGTTCGACTGGAAGTAGAACACACCTGCTTGTGTTTGACGTAACTGTCCTAACTGTCTTCAGCACTTTTTCAGGCAGACCCATCTGTGAACTTTTTACATTTTATTTTTATTTTTTTTTTAACCAGAGCACATTCCCAAAGAGAGTATTTTCCTGCTTTAGTCACATTTCACAGCAGCTGTCAGCTTTATTC
The DNA here is from genome assembly GCF_013347855.1 of Anguilla anguilla. NCBI lineage: Eukaryota > Metazoa > Chordata > Actinopteri > Anguilliformes > Anguillidae > Anguilla > Anguilla anguilla. The sequence goes on along the minus strand of NC_049201.1, from coordinate 56,714,823 downwards.
AGTTTAGGTGAGTCACAGAACTGCAAATCCATCGTCTATACACAATGCTACTGCTGCCCAGCTGCAATCAATCTAACAGATGGACAGGTACTTACATTGAATAAAGTGTAGAGGTAACACAAATATACCTTTAGTTCAGTCTCATAAGAGCTCCACAATTTGATCCCATAGCCATCAACTTTTTTCTCACCGTGCTTAGAACCCCAGAACGAACCCTAATTAAAAATAAGGAAAAATGCTTATGAGACTCCTCTCCCTCCATTTGCTTTGATAGTTCTGCATACCCTTTTCACTCTGGACAGTTCAGCCACAAGCCCTCAGCTACAGGAACTCTACACCCATTTGGGTTCCAGATGACTGAATGTCATTTCACGTCCCTTAAAAACATTTTTTTCTTTTTTTAATATTCATGCATTTATTAAACTAGGAAGAGGATACTGAATTAGAATGTGGACGCTGGGAAACTCACTCCTATGTTCTCTGAATCAGTATGCCCTGAGCAGATGGGGTTAAAGGTCTGGAATTTGTGGTCTTCTGAGTCTCCAGAGGGAGTCGGTTCACTAAACCTGCCACCCGTGCTGCTCAAGTGGATGGTATGCACAGTATAATCCTTTAAGAATGTAATCATTGCACTTCGTGTTATAACAATCACATGCTGCTAGGTTCACCAGGTGGTCTGCGAGTCTGGAAAAAAGTATTAATTGCTGAAACACTGAGAAAGATGTAGAGGTCCCAACATACAAACATGTCCTAATTTTATACGGCACTGGCTATGACACAGTGATTCTCCTAATACTGTTAAGAGGCCCTTTTCAAGGACGACAATGTATGCTTGTCCTCCATTTGGGTTCAGCCTGTTCAAACTTTAAATTCTCTCTGACTCACTGTCTTACAGCACATTGGTGTGTTGAGTACAGGGCACAGTTTGTGAGACAGCCTCCTCCCCAAGAGTACTGCAGTGGCAAACTAATGAGCAAAAATTAAATGATGAGGAAAATATCCTGCAGTCTGGGGAGCATAGGTTATTTTCCTTTCTACATAATAATTATTCTAATTGACTTCAGTTTAGGAGAGTCAGTACAAAGATTCTCACATGCGAGTGCTCACTATTGTGGTATGACTCATGTGATATATAAAACTTACAAACCTCAATTAGTTTTAGTGTTCAGAAGAAATCAAGCTCTTCTGGCAGAGTTTTATGAATTACTAGCATAGTAGTGATAATACTCAAACTTCATAATCATAATCACCATGTTCCACCCTGGAAAGGATTTTATTAATGGCTGTCAGATTATATATTTTTCAGTATTTTGGAATATTTTACAATATTTGACAAAAGTATTATATGTGTGATGTATGAGGAAATGTGTAATGATTTATGGGAGGTGGCACGCTCTGAGGTGACATACCAGTCCTTTCCCAATGACAGCAGTTTGGCAGTTGCATTTGAATTTCAGTCCCCAATGAGATAATCATACAGTTAGACAAACATAGGCAAATATCACCTTGTGTAATTGTAATGTTTTTATTGTAATATTGCATAATTGCTTATATTCTCAGTGTTTATAAACACAAGAAAGATGGACAGTTTATAGTGTTTTTCCCCCTTGGATTTAACTGGGCGTGTTATACACTACTGTAATTTAAAGAGAAACAGTGAAGCAGCTCACAATGTTCGGGGGACTGGGCAATGTGCTACCTTAGTAGGATGTTCTCTACCATAACAACAGGGATTCCAGATTAACCTGGCACTCAACTGTGCAGCTGTGAAATCTTCAGTATTTTCTTAAAGTCGGTGGTGTGAAGGATCTTGCGAAGGGGTTGGATAAACATGCACTGAAGCATGCTTTTTCCATTTTGTTTTTCATAACCTCTTACCCCTACTTCTTAAGTGTGTAACCCTAACCCCAACCCTTATCACCCTTACCCTTTCATAACCTCTTACCCTATTTCTGAAGTAGCTATAGTCTATGCAGTGTATGCTGCTGTTCTTCAAACATAAGCTGTTAATTGTATGTAATTAGGCATTGTTTGAGAGATGATTTACCCTCCTGATGTCTCATTATATGTCAGGACTAGCTGTGCCTGCTACCAATGCCTCACATTCACTAATGTTTTAGTTTTCTGTAATGTGCTACATGAAAAAAGAGGTCACATTTTTAATGAAATAATAGACTGATGTGAAATCTGTGGGGTCCTAATCGCTGAAAGTGTGGAAACCTGGTCACAGAAAACAAATTATTTGTGGGAAAGGGCAAAGCAAATAAGCCAAACCTGCCTTGTTTAAGGAAAGACTCGATTGATCAAGAGAATGCCAGCAACAAATATCAGCACATGCCAACTTTGGGACCTGTATCATGTGTGAGAATGGCTGGTCTGCTCTACACACTTTTTAAATTCAGGGGTATGAATGTGCAGTCCTAGAGTGCTATTGTGCTTGCATCTGTTTGTGGTTTCCTCCTAATCAGCAGTCAATGACTTAAAATCACTGGTTCTGAAACACTGAAATTCTGAAATACCAAAATCCAGCAGTGTGGCCCCCCAAGACTGGATTCTGACACCCATGTCTTAATTTGTTAGGTGGGGGGGGGGCATATTAATGTCACTTTATTAGAGGTAAGTCCATTTGTGGAACCTTTTTTTGTATGCGTCCTACACAGAATCACTGTTCTGTATCATCTTGACAGTTCATTCAATTCAAACCCAAAATCCAAGCTAATCCACATACAATAGGTATAATTGTAATAGCTATCATCCCTTCACATGGTCTCGTGGCCCTGAATGACATTAAGTCCCGTTATCTGGTCTGCCTGACTTTATTAGAATGGGCTGTAGCATCCATTTCACAAGTTTTATCAAAAAACCGTATTACATTTTAGAATTTTCTATTCATGCATTTTCTTTTACTTTATTACATTATTCATTTAGCAGATTATTTTATCCAGAAATCTTGTAGCGTTCCACATGGCAGTTTTTCTAGGTTGATCAGCAAGCTTTAGTGATAGGCGGAGTGTTTGTCTTACCTTATTTGGACTTGGATGCACTTTGTGTGATGTCAAGGTGGGGTATTGAAGGCTGTGTGTATAAACAGCCAAACAAAGGGGTGAATCTGAGCTTTGTAAACTCAAATCTTTATTCCTCAGCCATGAATTCCCCTGAAACAGGGTCAGCTGGTCCGTGTGGGAACACCTGGGTACCCACAAATGCAGCAGCAAATGCAGTGTCCTGAATCTGTGTATGTAACACATTAGGAGTACAGCACTGCAATGTATTCAAAGAGCTTGAACCAAACTCTTGTCCACCTGTGTATAATCTATGCAACACTTAGATTTTTTTGTTTTTATGAGGGGGTGAACAGATTTACAATTTTTGTTTTAATAAATATGCCATGGAAATCAATCCGGCTGGCCTTTTTTTGTAAAAACATTTGTTTTATACATATGTTGACACAAGAACAGCCCTATAAGCCTCAGACAACCTTTTTTAAAGAGAATAACAGGTTTCCACATATACAGAAATCCACCTTTAATACAGTTGCTGTATAGATATCCTTTCCTTTATTTAAAACAATGTGTGCTGCTCTGCAGAAGCTGCATCCACTGGTGGTGCTTGGGTTACCTGGGATGAGATGCCAGCCACTGCCCATACAGGACAGAGTCTTATCCTTGACTGTCTGTGTAAAAATAAATAAAAAAGCACACATCCAGGGGCCTCGTTTATAAAACGGTCTTACAATCAAATTGTATCTTAAATAGTGGTTTATGCAGAAAACCGTGACCAAGCATTTATAAAAATTCCACTTTGACATGGATATGATCGTATTGCTATGCAAAGTTTATACTAGACGCAAGTCAACCACCTGCTGGTTATGTGGAGCTACTCCACGTTTGAAGGCTGCACGCGAATCCCCGAAGTGGGTTGTGTTCACGCTGTCAGAATAACATTCATTTGATCATCAATTTTAGGCATGAAGATTGCGAGCAATGTTGAAATGCAGCCTTATTTAGAGGAAAATGGCTGTTATTGGCTGCATTCATGATAAGGGGTAATGGTAAAGCACCTTCATTTCAAACTTGTATATCACAGGTGCATAACACAGATATGCCTTTTAAAAACAATGTAAGCGCAGTTATTTTTATTTCTTTTTATAAATAAATCGTAAGCTCAGACATAAAAATAAACATAATTTTAAGATCATTTCCCAAAAACATTTTTGTAAATGACTTGATGCACAGAGGCCTGTCAATATGCAGCCGTCCTTATATAGGCCTCGTGTGTACAATTCAGAGGCATTTCCACACATCCCAGTCACATATCAGGTGAATGCACCCTTGTGTGAGGCATTATATTACAATCACAAGGGTATGGTTCAACCATGGTAGGAGGATCACAGAAAAGTGACATTCTGTGACAGTGGCATTAACACCAAGTTTGTATCACTGCAGTTATTCTGCAATTTGTGTTTTATGCTTGGCTTGAGGTATTGATAAAAATGTTTTCTAGAGAAATACAAGTAGCATTGTATAGATGCTAACCAGGTTAGGGGTTAGGGGTTAGTTACAATGGCTCCCCCCATCACAGTACATAGACTGCGTGGTTGGTCGGGGGAGACCAAGGGTCTCCCCCGACCAACACATACATACATATACAGAAAACAAATTATTTGTGGGAAAGGGCAAAGCAAATAAGCCAAACCTGCCTTGTTTAAGGAAAGACTTCGATTGATCAAGAGAATGCCAGCAACAAATATCAGCACATGCCAACTTTGGGACCTGTATCATGTGTGAGAATGGCTGGTCTACTCTACACACTTTTTAAATTCAGGGGTATGAATGTGCAGTCCTAGAGTGCTATTGTGCTTGCATCTGTTTGTGGTTTCCTCTTAATCAACAGTCAATGACTTACAATCACTGGTTCTGAAACACTGAAATTCTGAAATACCAAAATCCAGCAGTGTGGCCCCCCAAGACTGGATTCTGACACCCATGTCTTAATTTGTTAGGTGGGGGGGGGGGCATATTAATATCACTTTATCAGAGGTAAGTCCATTTGTGGAACCTTTTTTTGTATGCGTCCTACACAGAATCACTGTTCTGTATCATCTTGACAGTTCCTTCAATTCAAACCCAAAATCCAAGCTAATCCACATACAATAGGTATAATTGTAATAGCTATCATCCCTTCACATGGTCTCGTGGCCCTGAATGACATTAAGTCCCGTTATCTGGTCTGCCTGACTTTATTAGAATGGGCTGTAGCATCCATTTCACAAGTTTTATCAAAAAACCGTATTACATTTTAGAATTTTCTATTCATGCATTTTCTTTTACTTTATTACATTATTCATTTAGCAGATTATTTTATCCAGAAATCTTGTAGCGTTCCACATGGCAGTTTTTCTAGGTTGATCAGCAAGCTTTAGTGATAGGCGGAGTGTTTGTCTTACCTTATTTGGACTTGGATGCACTTTGTGTGATGTCAAGGTGGGGTATTGAAGGCTGTGTGTATAAACAGCCAAACAAAGGGGTGAATCTGAGCTTTGTAAACTCAAATCTTTATTCCTCAGCCATGAATCCCCCTGAAACAGGGTCAGCTGGTCCGTGTGGGAACACCTGGGTACCCACAAATGCAGCAGCAAATGCAGTGTCCTGAATCTGTGTATGTAACACATTAGGAGTACAGCACTGCAATGTATTCAAAGAGCTTGAACCAAACTCTTGTCCACCTGTGTATAATCTATGCAACACTTAGATTTTTTTGTTTTTATGAGGGGGTGAACAGATTTACAATTTTTGTTTTAATAAATATGCCATGGAAATCAATCCGGCTGGCCTTTTTTTGTAAAAACATTTGTTTTATACATATGTTGACACAAGAACAGCCCTATAAGCCTCAGACAACCTTTTTTAAAGAGAATAACAGGTTTCCACATATACAGAAATCCACCTTTAATACAGTTGCTGTATAGATATCCTTTCCTTTATTTAAAACAATGTGTGCTGCTCTGCAGAAGCTGCATCCACTGGTGGTGCTTGGGTTACCTGGGATGAGATGCCAGCCACTGCCCATACAGGATAGAGTCTTATCCTTGACTGTCTGTGTAAAAATAAATAAAAAAGCACACATCCAGGGGCCTCGTTTATAAAACGGTCTTACAATCAAATTGTATCTTAAATAGTGGTTTATGCAGAAAACTGACCAAGCATTTATAAAAATTCCACTTTGACATGGATATGATCGTATTGCTATGCAAAGTTTATACTAGACGCAAGTCAACCACCTGCTGGTTATGTGGAGCTACTCCACGTTTGAAGGCTGCACGCGAATCCCCGAAGTGGGTTGTGTTCACGCTGTCAGAATAACATTCATTTGATCATCAATTTTAGGCATGAAGATTGCGAGCAATGTTGAAATGCAGTCTTATTTAGAGGAAAATGGCTGTTATTGGCTGCATTCATGAGAAGGGGTAATGGTAAAGCACCTTCATTTCAAACTTGTATATCACAGGTGCATAACACAGATATGCCTCTTAAAAACAATGTAAGCGCAGTTATTTTTATAAATAAAGCGTAAGCTCAGACATAAAAATAAACAATTTTAAGATCATTTCCCAAAAACATTTTTGTAAATGACTTATATAGGCCTAGTGTGTACAATTCAGAGGCATTTCCACAACATCCCAGTCACATATCAGGTGAATGCACCCTTGTGTGAGGCATTATATTGCAATCACAAGGGTATGGTTCAACCATGGTAGGAGGATCACAGAAAAGTGACATTCTGTGACAGTGGCATTAACACCAAGTTTGTATCACTGCAGGTATTCTGCAATTTGTGTTTTATGCTTGGCTTGATAATGTTTTCTAGGGGGGACTTAGGACTTAGGACTTAGGACTTAGGACTTAGGACTTAGGACTTAGGACTTAGGACTTAGGACTTAGGACTTAGGACTTAGGACTTAGGACTTAGGACTTAGGACTTAGGACTTAGGACTTAGGACTTAGGACTTAGGACTTAGGACTTAGGACTTAGGACTTAGGACTTAGGACTTAGGACTTAGGACTTAGGACTTAGGACTTAGGACTTAGGACTTAGGACTTAGGACTTAGGACTTAGGACTTAGGACTTAGGACTTCGGACTTAGGACTTAGGACTTAGGACTTAGGACTTCGGACTTCGGACTTAGGACTTAGGACTTAGGACTTCGGACTTCGGACTTCGGACTTCGGACTTCCCTATAATCCGGGATGAAGGTTTGCTAATTTAACGGTAGTATGTTCTAGTGAGCAAAAGAGGAGTCTTTCACAGCGAGATTGCGCAGTTACTTTCCGTTGTCCCTGGACAACATACTCGACCAGTCCACATCCATGCTACCATGTACACGATTTTGTTTTGACGAGAGGGTGATTATGGTGAGCACAATAGGAACCATGAGCCGCGAGATTGTGTCGGCCACGTTCCAGATGTCCACATAGTTCCCCCAACGAACGCACGAGCCGGCGAAAGACCGATCGAAGGAACGAGCGGCCGGGCGATTGCACGAACGCATGGTCATGGCAACCAGACGAACGCTCTCAAAAGCCCGGACCGACGAACGAATGAACGGACAATCGAACAGCCGAGCAATCGAATGGAGGTAGGTGAACGGCCGAAAGCACAAACAACCGATCGACCGAACAGGCGGGCAATTGGACGGGTGAATGGCCGAGCATGCGACCAGACAAACCGACTCAACGGCACGAACGGAAGGACGAACGGACGAGCGGCAGACCGGACGATAAGACACCCGACTGGACACTGCACTTCACCAGTCAACCTCTATGCTACCATGTATATAATTTTATGACTCCGTTAAATATTATGGTTTGATTAACCATTTAACGGGAGGATGAACATAGGGAGAGTAAACAGAGAATGAGCAGCGAGATTGCGCTGGTCACTCTAAATGCCTGATTGGGCATTGTACTCACCCGTTCAACCTCCATGCTACAGTTTAAGTAGTTGGAGGGCGAGCGGGTGAAGATGTTTATTTCTATTAACTTTATAAAATAGATTTTATAAATAGTTTATATTGATTTGCTGAATTACTGATAAATACTTTGTTAAATATCATGGTTTAATTATTCATTTAACGGGAGGATGAACATGGGCCGAGTAAACAGCGAATGATTACTGCGAGATTGCGCTGGTCATTCTCAATGCCTGACTGGGCATTATACTCACATGTTCAATCTCCATACTACATTCTAAGGACTTGGGGGGCGAGCGGGCAGGGGGTTTGTTCTATATTGACTATTAAAAACGGTTTATAAAGATTAAATTATTGCTTTGTTATATTATTTATAAAGTTATAATTTTTTGTAGACTGTTATCTTTTATAGTTTAATTAACCATTTGACGGGAGGATGAACATGGGCCGAGTAAACAGCGAATGATTACTGCGAGATTGCGCTGGTCATTCTCAATGCCTGACTGGGCATTATACTCACATGTTCAATCTCCATACTACAGTCTAAGGACTTGGAGGGTGAGCGGGCAGGGGGTTTGTTCTATATTGACCATTTAAAACGGTTTATTAAACCTAAGTTATTGATTTGTTATATTATTATTTCTAAAGTTAGGGTTAGGGCCAGGGCCAGGGCCAGGGCCAGGGCTAGGGTTAAGGGTTAGGGCTAGGGTTAGGGTTAGGGTTAGGGCTAGGGCTAGGGCTAGGGCTAGGGCTAAGGTTAGGGTTAGGGCTAGGGTTAGGGTTAGGGGAAGGGTTAAGGTTAGGGTGAGAGCTACGGTTGGGGTTAAGGTTAGGGCTAGGGTTAGGGTGAGGGTGAGGGTTAGGGTTAGGGTTAGGGTTAGCTTCAAGGATCCTTCCAGCATACAAGCGAACGCATCTTAAAAGCATACAATAAATCAGAATTTACTGTCGAACGCCTGCCACGATGTCAGCGCCACCCCACAATAACTTTCTCATATTATGCGATATTTGCTAGTATTGACAGAGAGAAATCTAATAGCAATATTGTTCTTCCATAGAAAAAAACTATTTGACAGGCAATACTGCCACCTGGTGTTTGTTTTTAACAGCTACCTAAAAGGCAAGTATCTTTCCTCAGATTTTATGGATGTAAACACAACTGGTTATGGCCCTGTCACTTCCGTTCCACATACCTAGATCTTCAAAATCAGGACCAGAGCCAAAGAGTCCGTTCAAATGAGGCCCTTGCAGTTTTATCCCTTCAATGAATAAAAACAGAAAGCAAAATATCCCATCGGCTACCCTACAGTGCATGTCCTACCATTGTTTTATATGAGATATAACCAGTGGAACGCCACAGACACATGGCAAATTGGCCTTTAGTGTAAGCAGTTCAAACCCAATCCCAACATTAAATATCCACACACACACACACACACACACACACACACAAAATAAACATTTGGCAGGTGATATGTTCATTATTCTTTCTCTTTTCAGTGAGATTTTTTCATTCCTGACGTGCAGGAGACATATGGCATCTCTCCAAAAACACCCTAACAGCCTTTCTCTGCCGCAGCCAGCTGGCTTGTGGGCGGCTTACAGCTGCGTTCGCAGCGGCATGAGAACGGAGGACACTTAAAACCGCGCTTTTCTTTCATTAACTCAACGCGTTTCTTTCGGCAGGAGTCAGGGATGTAGAAAGGGAACTCGGCTGTGTGGGGAGCAGGAGATGGAAACGGCTCCTGGGAAACGCACAGGGAGCAGGGCAGAGAAAGTGGGATCTTGTAGTCTCCTGTTTTGATGAGGAAGAGGATCCGTTCATGTCGATGTGCAGAGAGGAAGGACAGAGGGCTGAACATAAAAGAATTATATACCTTCCACCTCTTCTTCGTGTGGTGGAACCTAAAACCATTTCATTTATCCTTTTAATCACACAATGTATGACTTCCATCCTTTTCTGTAGTTATGAGATAAACACACTGGGTTGGGAAAACGGCATGTAAAAATGGCATTTTGAGATAGGAGTGTCTCCCACTTGCCTCCTCGTCATTCACATAAATCAGGGATCCACAGCACAGCTTATGCAGGTTTCTGATGTTGCTCAATGTGTCGCTGAACAATCAATGTGGTTTTATTAAAGAGTTATGAAATAAAACCATTACCTGTAGAATACCAGGCTGACAGAGCTGAGGACCCTGATTATAAATACATGGAGCACATGGATATGACATTCTGGGATGGGCTGCCTGTTCTGATAGTGTCATGGGCCTCATGGTATAGCACCCATAAAAAAACACCTTTTCACTAAAATCTCAAACAAATTACACCAGCAAAGTAACACTGATCATATCAAACAAATGGTTGTGATGAAAAGTCCTGTTCAGTGCGCAGTTATGGATTGTTACCTGGTCACCTTTAAAAAATAAAGGAGAAAAAAGAAAAAGCACGCACACAGGCAGGCACGCACATAAATGTGTGAATATACACACGCACATACACAGACAAGCGTGCACTTGCATGCATGCACATGCGCACACACCTGCGTGCACACAGGCACATGCACACGCACACAAACGTACATAAACACGTACACAAAAATACACACAGGATCTCTGCAGACTGCTGTGGGTCTCGCAGAGGAAAGAGAAAGACAGGGATCAAAGGGAAAGACTGAGAAAGATCAGTGTGATACGGACAGATCAGCTGTGAGGATCAGCTCCTGGTAATGAGTCTCAAATCTCTGATGCACGTGTAAGAACAGCGTCTTCATGGAGGGACACCTCTAACCCACAATCTGTCATATTCCATAATGTGACACTCCGTAATCCACAGTTTATAATACTCCATAACCTCTCATTCAAAAACCAACAGACTTGTCATATTCCAGGATCTGACAAATGGCTAGTGATTCATAAACATTAATCTTATATATATATCTGTCATAACCATCATCTCTCATATTACTTAATCTGTCGTGTCATATTACTCCAAATATGATTTAATCTTTAATTTTTATCAAGCAGCAGAGAACGTGATGAGGCAAAAAAAAAAACAACCCCAAAATAAAATCATATTCTTCATGAATCTATGACCTTTACACATCTTGCCCAATAAAAATTATTGCATTCAACAATTTCTTCAAATCATCGGTTCTTATATAAAAAAAGAAAAAACACTTTAAATCACCACAATAATCCAAGATATATTAAAGAATCCTTTTAGGCAATTCCTTTACATATCATATTTACACATTGGATTTTTTTTAAAGTTTTGAAACAATATGTTTGTTGTGAATACAAACCAGTCTAAAATAACCCAGGAATACAGAACAGTTCTGCGTGTTCGGAAGTCATCCTCCATATAGTCTGTACAAACTTCAGGAGCAATAAGCCCCTTCGAGCAGAGACCCTCCCATTCATTTCACTGCCCCCCCCCCCCCCCCCCCCAAACCCACCCCCTTCCCCATTCTTTTTTTTCTTTTTTTTTCTTTTAAAGGTAACAAGTCATCATGTATCACAGACCTGGAGCAGAGGGCTTCTTTGGTGTCATGACTCCCTGGCTCACCACATCATCACATTTCCCCCTCAGTGCCGAGTTGTTACAGGATGATAATATATGTACCACAAAAATACCTGCTGCCAGCTCTCGGTGGAGCAGTGTTCTTGCCTTGCCAACATTCAAGTACAAAAACAGTAAAGAGCAAGACAAAGGCCTTAAAACCTAGAGAGCTCCCCCACCCACCCCACACGGGGAGCTGGCTGAGGAGCAGAACAGGACACGGCTGCCCCGTCCTTACTGGGGCCGTCAAAAGACCACAGGTCACATGACCAAGGCAAAGACCATCAGGGGGCTTTCCTGACAATCTAAATGTAGGCGGTTTGTTCTTAATTGGTGTTTGATTTATTCTTCAAATTTTTCTCGTTGCATTTTCCTTTCTGTCCCCCCTCCCCCTCAGTTTTTTTTTTTTTTTTTTTTTTGCATTTCAACTTCCCCCGTCTTTGTTAACAATTAAACGGACTTCTTGTTGAGCTTCTTTCCTTTCTTTAGGACCAGTTTATTCTTAATATATCCACGCTTCCTCTTCGCAGTCTGAATTGAGAAAAAGAGAGAAAAAAATGACATTCTCTTCCAGGACATTCACCATCTTCTGAATTTACACTAAAACACTCATTTAAATCGTCTCTCGCGAAAACATTAGAGAGCAAAAGGAAATGACCGTTATTAAAAACACGCCGCTGAAGCGAAGACCCGACCTGAAGGCAGTGCTGATAATACCTTTCAATTTTACAAATGAACGGAAATATGCTAATTCAGCCTCCATTTTCAGCAGCACTCAATTACATCCTCAGTCAACTTCAAAAAGCGACGCTTGACGTATTACTCAGTGCCTCCTGAACAGTCCCTGAGGGGACATGGGAGGAGGAGAGAGAGCGAGGGAGGAGATGGGGACCGAGAGATGGGGATGGAGAGGGAGAAGGACGCCGTACCTTTTTGGAGGTGTACTTGTGTTTGGGGACGATGTTGGAGACGCGGGGCTTGTGGTCCAGGGCCAGGCGGTTCTCCAGCTTCTTCACCTTGTAGATGCGCACCAGCCAGTGCTCGGAGGTGAAGGCCTCCTCCAGGTGCCGGAAATGGATGTCCTTGTTCCCAATCTCCGCGTTTCGGGTCCGATCGAATCCGGGCGGCGTCCGGAAGTCCAGCTATGAGGAACGGTTGGGGGAGGGCATCAGTGCACAGGAGAATGTGCATGGAGTACACCCATCTCTAGGGCTGCCATGATTATGACATTCAATTATCCTGAGCCAAATCATCACAATCAACAGTATTATTGAGGGAGGGCAAAAACAATGGCTAAGCTCATACCCTTTCTATCTGGAGCCATTTTATTTCTGGATTATGTAGCCTATTAACTGGAAGACATTTAAAAATGAAACATCCAGTATTATTAATTAGGCTCCCAGTTAAACATAATGTACACTTCCATGGTTTCTTAAAAACAGAATTTTGTTCAATTTTTAAAAATACAATGCAAAAGAGAGCAGAGTGATGGAGATCAGAATAGGATATCATCCATACACACTTTCTGCCTACAACCTTTATAAAAAAATTCAAATAACTTCATTAGTATAAAACAAAACAAATAAAAATAAGACATACAGACCAAAGCCTAAGAGCATTTTTATGAACTTACACACTTTCAGTGCTACATCCAGCTCTCATTTCAATTGACATTTAAAAATCCATTCAAACAATTACTACAGGAATATCCCTGAAAAACACCTGCACTACAACCTTTACTGCCGCCCAAAGCACTGCCACAAAACCAAACCAAACTATGTTCAGAATATAGATTCAGAACCAATCACTCCAGTCATTAGCATTAACTTTCTTTGTAACATTAACAGTGTGATGGAATATTGAGGTTACTGCAGTCTCCAACTTCACTGTAAATCCATGTGATTAAAAGGCCCAGTCTTTAATGCTTCCTATAGACATGCAGTACATACACTACATGACCAAAAGTATGTGGACACCCCTTGGTCTGGGGCTGTTTTTCATGAGCTAGATACTTTAGTTCCTGGAGATCTACCATCCATTCTAGACGATTCTGTGCTTCCAACTTTGTGACAACAGTTTGGGGGAAAGCCCTTTCCTGTTTCAGCATGACAATGCCCCCAGGCACACAGCGAGGTCCATATAAAAACAGTTTTGTCGAGATCAGTGTGGAAGAACTTGACTGGCCTGCACAAAGCCCTGACCTCAACCCAATCCAACACCTTTGGGATCGACTGGAGACCAACTGAGAGCCAGGCCTAATCGCCCAATCACCAATGCCCTTCCGGCTGAATGGAAGCAAATCCCTGCAGCAACGCTCCAACATCTAGTATAAAGCCTTCCCAGAAGAGTGGAGGTTGTTGTAGCAGCAAAAGGTGGACTAAGTCCATATTAATGGCCATAATTGCCTGCATGTCATGAGTCTACAAGAGCCGCCACACCCTGGAGCTTAAACAGCAGCCAGCTTCTACCACAGGTACAGCTCTGTTACAATGTCAGGGAGATGAACCCTGCAGAGCAGCTCCTGCAGAGCAGGGCCTGTGTGAGCACAGCCAGCAGATTTGCTGTAACAGAAGATGATAAGTGTGGTACAGTGGCAAGCTGCCAACGGGACAGGGGCAGGAGCTCACCTGCATTTCACCAAAGCGGTAGTAGGACATCTTATACATGAGGCAGTTGAGCAGAGTCGGGGAGCCGGCCTTGTCCACTCTAAACTCTCCCTGTGGAGTGAAGTAGTCGCTTTCCTGGAAGCAGAGAGGCAGAAGACACACGGATTAACTCCAAGCCCACTGATTGCTAAGCGTGGTGTATGCCAGCAAATCCCTGCACTGCCCAGGGGTAAAAGCCGCAATGTATAAGAGGGCGGGGCTTCTCACTCGGATGTCCTTGGGGTGCTCCCCCTCTGCTATCCGCACCATCCACAGGAACTTGTTAATGTCGTCGCCGGAGTAACCAATCACCCCCCCGAAGATAATAAGCACATAGTCCACGTCCAGGCTCTTCATGATCTCATAGGCTGCGCTCTCATTGGACGACATGGCCTTACCCACCTGAGAGAGACAGGGAGAAGAAACGTACCCTGTGAGCTTAGTAAACAGCAGCCCCTGGAACAGTAAATACTTTGTCAAAATAATAAACAAATCAGAGTTGTTCTACTCTAATCCAAACCTTCAGAAAATTATTATTTATTATTTTTTTTTTTTTTACAGGTAAGAGTCTCCAGTGAATTGTGTAAATGAAAACTAGTTTCACAGCCCCACTGTGCACATCAGGGCCAGAATAGCTGCCAGGAGCCATGGCAGCCAGCTCATATTGCTTAAACCTTTCGCCGAGCTGTTTTAATCTCAGGGTAAATGTTACTGGCATTTTAGCAAATGTCAAAGGTACAGGGCTTCGGGGAAGCAAGCCCGGCATTATGCGGTTTTCACACTGCAGACAGTCATGGCAGCAGGCGAGCTCAGCTTAATGCTGGAATAAAAAAAATGATGTTTTACAGTCTGCTGGACACAGCAGATATTACGAGAGCAGAGAGGGCTTTCCCCTCAGCTAGAGCCAGGCTACTCTCCTGACACTACAGAGCATAGATTTTAGATTTGTTAAACATAAAAGCACATGGTGGTTAAAGGAGATGCTTCAGTGTTCTCATCCAGTCTGCTGAAGCTCATCTGTAGAGCAATGAGGCTCAGCCATGGCACTGCCCTGCTCATCTTCCTCCACTGGCCTGTGTCAAATTCCAAAAATTGGTGCTAGCCAACTGGGCAACTAAAGGGCCCTCTGCAACTTCTAGGCAGGTCAATGTGTCCCACAGCATCTGTTCTGGCCACCTGGTGGTAAAATGAGGTTCCCACTGCAGTCAGAAACCCTGCCCTTCTGATGCAGACTGAAGACCCACCTCTTCAAAGTCTATCATGGCTCCCCTGACCCTCTTTAGCTCTCCTCCTTCTATCTGAATTTCCTCTAGCACAGTAAAGTTTAAAAACTGTAAAGTTTGACTGTAAAGTTTAAAAGAGCAGGTGCAGTGTTTAAAGGACAAATTTGCGTTTGAAATGAGGAGTTTCTGGTGCCCATGTGTCTCACCAGTGCGATGTGGCTGTTGTTCCAGGTGTTGTTGTCCACCAGTGTTGTCCTGTTGGCCATGCCGGCAATCTGATAGCCGTAGTCCCACCAGGACATGACACGCGCGTGCTCGCCTGTGTTCTGCCGGAGCCAGTAGTACGCCTCGCGGAAGTCATCAAGGATGTTGCGTGTTCTGGAGAAGAGCAACCACACACAATCAGCTCCATAACACACACCCTGACAAAAAAGGGAAGGTGTGTGCGTGTGTGTGTGTGTGTATGCATGTATTTATGTCTCTTACCCATCGTGGTTGTAGGAGGCCAGCACTACGCTGGGGCTGGAGTAGGCGTTGCTGGTGACCCAGGTGCAGTGCACAGCGAACATCATGAGCAGCATGAGCATCAGCATGGTGACGATGCTCTTAATGTTGGGCCCCAGACCCTCCTCTGTCTTCTCCTGCTCAGAAACGTGCTTCCGAACCTTCCCCGCCTGCAGGGGGAGACACACCCTGCTTTAAGCAACACTGGAGGGGGTTAGGGGTGTATGAGCATGCACCGAGGCTGGACTTCGGAAAAGGGGCGGGCGGGGGGATACTAAGACATGTATGAAAGAGAAAAAGAAATACAGTACTGAAGTTGCACACTTGTATGCCTGCTAGGTCATAATGACCACACCCATCCCTTTACCCTGTCGTAGCAACCATGCCTAACCTCTCACTCTCATAGTGACCACACTTAACCCCTCACCCCATCATAGTAACCATGCCTAACCTCTCACTCTCTCATAGTGACCACACTTAACCCCTCACACCATCATAGTAACCATGCCTAACCTCTCACTCTCTCATAGTGACCACACTTAACCCCTCACACCATCATAGTAACCATGCCTAACCTCTCACTCTCTCATAGTGACCACGCCTAACCTCTCACTCTCTCATAGTGACCACGCCTAACCCCTCACCCTGTCATAGTGACCACGCCTAACCCCTCACCCCATCATAGTAACCATGCCTAACCTCTCACTCTCTCTTAGTGACCACGCCTAACCTCTCACTCTCTCATAGTGACCACGCCTAACCTCTCACTCTCTCATAGTGACCACGCCTAACCCCTCACCCCATCATAGTAACCATGCCTAACCTCTCACTCTCTCATAGTGACCACGCCTAACCTCTCACTCTCTCATAGTGACCACACTTAACCCCTCACCCCATCATAGTAACCATGCCTAACCTCTCACTCTTTCATAGTGACCACGCCTAACCTCTCACTCTCTCATAGTGACCACGCCTAACCCCTCACCCTGTCATAGCAACCACGCCTAACCCCTCACCTTATCGTAGAGGTTTCCAGAGTTCCTCTTGTCGTCCTCGTCGCTGCTGTCCTCAGCGGGCGGGTTCTCCCTCTTCTGGTCGTCGCCCAGGTAGTGCTGGAAGACGTTGGAGAAGGCGATGGCCGACAGCATGCACACGACGGGCGTCAGCGTCAGCATGAGCCGCACCATCACGCCCGCGAAGTAGACCGCGCTGATGGCGTACAGCGCCACTGCGGGGGGAGCACAGGGGAGGTTAGCGCTGCAAAGCACTGATCCTGGATCAGAATCCGCCATTCGCACGGGCAGCACCAGGGCTGGGTAGGCTGACCCTGGATCACCCCTCGGGTTCAGAAAGAACTTTATGCCGTTCGTTAGGCCTCATTCTGCCATTATTAATACGACAGCAGGAACAATGACAGACCACTGTCCTGCTCAGCTTAGGGTGTCAGGGAGCACTGAACCTTGAGAAAACCCATCATCCTGAAGGACTACTCTAATGCACTTGTGATGAAGGAGAGTCACTGAACGGCTCGCTGGCCTCCTGAAACAAAGCCAGAGCCGCTATCATCCCACTCCCGTGTGACAGGACCCTTTTTATTGCTATTGAACAAAACAAACTTTCCCCCCACAATGTCATCATTATGCCCAAAACAGGCAGTGACACAAAAACCCTTCAAGGGTGTCAGTTAATGAGTTCTCTCATTAACGGCGTGCAGAAGTTTACCTCGTTCCATCTGGCGCGGACGTTCTCCGAAACATTTATTTTGGATTAATGGAAGGTGACCTGCTGAATTGCACTTTGATGTGAGAGTACTCTGCTGACATGGTTTTTACTTCTCAATAAAGTCATTTAACTGCCCTTAAATCTGCTTGCAGGGTCCGGAGAATGTCCTTACTTCCTCACCTCAGTTGTATAAAGCAGGGACACGTACTCAACAGGACCCAGTAATAATGGCATCATTATTGTACAGTCAATAAAGACCCAGAGCAGTCAGAAACGCCCTGCTAGAGACAAACCCAGCACTCCGAGGGCCTTATCCACTTCAAGTTTGATAAATGAACCATTACACTAAAACCACACAGCTTTGTATGTCTTTTTATATGTACATACAGCCTGGTTAGGCAAGCACGCCTTTCAAAAATTTAACGAAATATATTTATGAATGGAGACCAAGGACACCCCAAATGTGAAATGAGGTCATCCTTTGAAATCATCTTACTGACTTAGTGACTTTCTCTGCTACACCGTACCCACACACAGTGTGGACAAAGGCCGCTTCGCCTCCCTATTACAAAGACGTGGGCAGAAGCCGAATCAGGCCTGTGATGTGCTGCTGGGTTAATTAAATACTGATGAATGACCAGACATTCCTCCTGATTTAGACGGGTGAGGAATGAAAACGTGCAACTATTTCTCTTCACAAGAGTCGATAAAACAGAAGGGGTTACGCCGCTATCGCTATGTAGCACGCCGAGATACAAAAACATATAAATTGTTCTTTAAAAGCTTTTCACCAACATCCGCACGGTAAATTACTACCAGCCCATTTACTTAGAAGCGGACAAAAGGTAGATTCCGCCTTGCATTTCAAATACACATCTAATGACAGATCATTCACCACAACCTTTGAGCGCAAATTCAACCACAACAATGACTGCACTCCAGATAAAGGGAAAATAACACAGCAAAGCTGCACTAACCAAACAGTGCTAAGCAGCCATTACCTGAAATCTCCATTAAAGCGAAGAGCAGCAACTGCACTAAAACAGACAGAATCACACCTGTAAAGTGCCTTTAAGGGGTTTTTAGAGTAATTTAATGTCGGTGAGGCAGTTTAACTGCTTTATCGTGGACTAAAATGGCCTTTACTGAAGTTGTCCCCAAGTGCTGGAGCGGTCTTCCCACAGCCGCACCCCCGCTGCCCTTAGCCGTGACCCCGTGATGGATCGCTCACCGAAAACGCGCTCGTCGTTGACGTTCTTGATGCAGAACCAGAGGCCTGCTGGGAAGGTGCAGACGAGGATGTGGAGGTCAAAGAAAAAAGAGACCCAGGTGGTGGGCTGGTGCTCCGACACCGAGGCAATGATGGGAATGTGGATCTTGGCGTATCTAGGGCACGGAGAGGCAGAGATAATATTAAAAAGGAACCTCTGAGGAACTGAGTTCCCACATTTCAAATACATTATACAGATAAAAACACAAGGTAAACAAATTTCCAATATATTCCAGGACTACTCAGCTTTATCTCAAATTCCCTCTACATCCACATGAGCCCCTGGATGAAGATCTCTGTGCTACAGAATTTTAGTGAGCATTAACTAGATGCAGTCTTACCCAGTGTCCCACAGCGAGTAGAACCGGCCACTCCAGGGGGCGATGTAACCTACATAAAACACAAAGCAGCATGAGCACACAGTTAGAGCACTGTTAACCGTTAACACTCATCAGGTGCATAGTACACCCATTACTGCATTGTTACACATTGTTACAAGGTTAGAAACTGTTATCAGTTAAAGGGCAAAAAGGTACTGTGCCACCTAGGATCTGAACATGCAAACCCCTGGTTACAAGTGCAGTAACTGCATTAATATGCAGATGTATACATGCCCACAAAAATAAACCGATACACTGCTGAAACACAACTCAATGCTCTTTCACAGTCCTTTTGTCCAGCTCAATGCATTTTGGCGTGTTATTTTCCATTCACCTCTTTAAGCTAAAGTAATACATTTCTGGAAATGAACATTTTCCCTCACTGGGCTTATCTAGGCAGCATGAAAAAAGGTTAAAGAAAAAGCACTTAGAATCCATTAATGAGGTTTCAGGCCCATCACACTAAAGCACTGTTGGTATGGAGTGATTAATGACTACAGAGTTATTCTACGCATGAAGGAAGAACAGCGTCTCACTCCAGCCTTCAGAAAATAACACTGTCCTGGCAGGTCCAGGGTGATAGATAGGCTCTCCGGAACACAGGCAGACAGAGAGAGCTGGGAGCTGCTGTGGTCTGAATCTGGGCTCTCCCTGGTGCCCCACGTGTAAATCTGAGCACGGTTACATCAAAGACTTTCAGCGCTCATGAAACCAGCTTCAAAGCTGCAGCAGAACATGGCTGCATTCGCTAATGAGCTTCAGCACCTTGCCGGCGAGAGGTTGGCTGAGACGGAGAACCGGGGGCTGGTGTGAGAGCACTGCGACAGTAGCGAGAGACTGCAGTCCAGGGACGCGCTGTCCATCCTTCACCTGCCATGGAGACCTACTGGCCAGGCCACGCCAGGACAGTAAGGCTTTACCAGGCATAGTACGGAAGAGATAACTATACTTTTATGTGAGAAGGTGCGGACTGACCTGTGTAAGTCAGGTATATGACGGTGAGGAAGACTACGCCAGCAGCCAGCGACACTCCAAGGAAGAAGAGGGTCTGAAACTCCTGCCTGGTGAGCCGGTCCTTCAGGTACTGCAGGAAAGCATAGGCCTGGAGCAGGGCAAACACACCTGTACAGAGGCAACAGTTAGGCAGCCATTTTACTAAACACACAACTGTTACAGTACAGATTTACTCAGCCACTTGGGAGGATTTTGAAAGTGGAGGCAGATTACACATTGAATATACACATTGAACATTAAAGCTGAAATGCCCAAAGGGCAACTGCTGTTGTGGAGAAGCTCAGTTTAACTCCATAAACAGGATAAACTTCAGAGCAACTGTACCTGCTGCTGCCATGTGTTCGCTGGTTCTGATTGGCTGGAAGCCCACAAAAGGGATCTGCATGGAGAGTACCAGGCCCACGATGTAGAAAGTGCTGTAGGCTGGAGAAAGAAAGGGGCGGAATGAGGGAGAGTTAAAGGTCCTTATATTGTTTAACCAACTCGTACTTCCAAAATGAAAAACAGAACAGAAAGAATGGGGAATTTAAATTGAAATCAAATATTACAAACTACACACATTGGGATAAAAACAGATGAGGTCATTCATGTGTAGCACAATCTTCCTTGGCCCTGTGTAACTTGTCAAGGGCCTGAAGTTACCAGTGCACACCCTAACCTGAAACCCAAACCCTAACCTACAGACCTACCCTAACCCTCTGCACTAAACATGCCAAGCTGCATCCTCTCTGCTTTCAGAGGGGGGATCAGAGCACATCTGAAGGAACACAGGAAATAAAGAACAGATAAAGTTCCACACTTTGATCCACTGTGAAACTCCAGGGCCTTTCTGCACTTGATGAACTCGCCTGCTGCAGCTGAACTAGCAGCCAATGGGGGCACTGCCAAATAAAGAGCTCCTGCAGAAAGGAGGGGCGTGGGGACTAATTAGTGGGATGCTTTAAACACAGGGCATCTGAAAGACGCACAGGCAGGAGCCTGAAAAGTGCAGAAGGGCGGGGGGGCTGTGCCAGGCGGTCTGTAGTGAGGGGGGGTGGGGGCTGGGGGCATGGCACAGCACACTCTCTGTCACTGGGTTTGATCTGACGCCATTACTGAGAGCCCCCTGCACATCTGGCACAGTAATGTGCCATAGACCCATCTCTGAAGTCCTGTCTGTGTCTCCTCAGGACTAAGAGCTCATTCAGCCCCTCGCCTACTTTTCCCATTCTCCACATCCCCTCGACAGTTCCCCCAATGACTCATGGGATAGGATATCATCTGAAAGACTACCAGCTTCACTTATTGGCCTCTGCATGGATATACAGGTTGCAGAGCCTTCTCCTGATGTGTTTCTGTCCCATGGAACAATCTGCCAGTCCATGTTCTGAGTGCAGACTATATTTAAATCTCAGCTTACTTTTCTAGCCAATCCTACGGTTCAGGAACAGGGTTGGGTGGCTGAGGTAAGCCAATCCCAGGTAAACTTGAGCTGTCGGTGCTGTTTCTAGATCATGCATGTTATCTCTGCGTTAAGTTGATCCAGACATGTTCTTGTCTCAGGGCTTCCCGTCATGACTGCTGACCCTTTAATTCTAGCTCATCTAGCTATGCTGCTATAGCCTTATTCTTCCAGGGTTTTCCTTATTGCACACAGGCACCTCTATTTCTCCTGCGCTGCTCATCTACATACCTGAACTCCCTAATAATTATTTTTCTCTCCTCTGCTTCCTGCTTCAGTCATACTTACCCATCTCCATTGAGGTTTATGTCATTTTCTTAGTCCTGCATATTACGTACTTAGCCTTAGCCTGCACATTACATACTTATCATCCTCACCCTGGTTCCCTCATCGTGCCACATAATGATCTTCCAGTTTAACTGCCTCAATAATACCTCCCTCTGCTGCAGAGCTGATATGTAGCGAGCAGTCGGGGACAAAATGGCTGCTGCGCACCACCCAGATGGGGGCTACACATTAGTGCTGGATGGGTCAAGCTCCCCAACTCACCGTAAAACGCTTGGAGATGATATAAAAATATATGACTATATAAATTCAATTCATTATTACCAATTATTCTGCCGTGGTGCCTTTAATGTTATGAGTCGTATTAGTCCAGTTGGTTTATGACGGACAAGAGCATCGGCCAAAAATACATAACATAAATGTGAAAAATCTGTCATAAGGGACCTCACCGGCCTCTCATGCTGCATAGAATTCTTTGTTAAAAAGGCTATATGTGAATGAATACTGGATGCACTTCTGTTGAATTTTCATTCAGTGTGATTCTGTTTCACTACAACCTGTCTGGGATGTCATGAGACTTACTGAACGCAGCACAGCACCTAATACAGTCTGAAAGGTCTGAAGAAGAAAAGATGGGAAAAATGAGTTGTGAAATGGTAAGAAAAACACTATTATCCCCACAACTATGTGTGACAAGGTGCCATTATATGGTGCCCATTCTCCTGTTTGTGTAGGTATGAACTGAATGTTAACTGAAGAAGCTTCAGTAATTAAAGAAGCTACAATAATTGAAGTAATCAGAAGTTGCGGTTAATGAACAAGCTTCAGTAAATGAGTAAGTTTCAGTAATGTCAGTTCGCAACCCACATGATCCACTGCAGAAGTCCACTTACTCTCACCAAATCAGATTCAGAGGGGAACCAAATTCTTGCACAAAGCTCAGTTATTGGTTTATTAAATTTTGGCTGAGTACAGATAGAACCCTGGGAGACATATTAGATCAGAACAGTGAGATCTGATTTGTAAAAACTTATACATGCATACATATTGGTTAGCATGAGCATCTATATGTGTGTGTGTGTGTGTTTGTGTCTAGTTTAAAAAAATGTAAAGACCATGAGCCACACCTCACTGGTAGTGAATAAGTGCCTGACTGAACTACAGCACCACTGTTAGATGTCCAGCTTGATAAAATAGAGGCCTGTCTAAAAGACATAGGCCTGAATTCCCAAAATTGGTTACCCATATTGGTAGTCCTCCGCTGAGATGAATTCTTATTTTCCTTTAAATTTAGATGGCTTCACTGTCACACCTGACGCAGTTGTTAAAACCCTGGTATGACCTCGGATCTCTCCTTCCAGGCCCTGATAAATAAACCTAAATTGAGGTAGATATCCCCCACTCCATCGTGCCAAAGAAATGGTTTGTGCTTTTATAACCTCTCGGCTGGGCAGCTGTAATGCCTTGCTGTCTGGCTGCACTAATACAGCCTTGAAAAGTCTCCAGCTGGTACAGAATGTAGCTGCTAGGTGCTTAGCAATAAGAACTAAAAAGACAGAATATATCTGGCCCCTTTCCCCACCCTCAATTCACAGAACGACCCTTTCCTGGTTCAAGGAAATGCCATGAGGCAATCTTAAGGCCTAGATGTGTTTCCTTGCTCTTCTGACCTGCATATTAATATTCACTTCTGTACTTGCACTGTCAATTTTACCAGCAGATTTACAGGATACTTTGCTGTCTGTACTTTGCTTTTTTTTTTACCATTTCAGTTTTAGAGTATGATTTTGAATAGCCTAGACATCTTTTGTGTACGATGAAGGGCATTTTAAATACTTGTCTAAGCAGGTCGGTCAATGTCCTCATTCCAGTTCAGGCTAAAATACCATTCCTGTATTCTGCATGTATTCAAACTCATTTCTACCATTAGACTCCAAGTCACATCAACAGAGGATTCAAACCCAACACGGTAGGAGGGCCAAACCCAGCACAGTAAGGGGATTCAGACCCAGCACAGTAAGAGGATTCAAATCCAACACAGTAAGGGGATTCAAACCCAGCACAGTAAGGGGATGCAAACCCAGCACAGTAAGGGGATTCAACCCCAGCACAGTAAGGGGATGCAAACCCAGCACAGTTTGAGCTACTCTGTGACCACCGTTACTATGAGGTAGAAGGTGGTCACAAACTGCCGGGCTCCAACCCAAGCCCCCGATCACATTGAATCTAATCAATTAGTGTGCTCAAGCTGGTGGGCGGCGTCCAGTGATTGATGGCCTGGGCAGGGAGGTGGAGAGCAGGGCTACGGTACGGGGTTTCTCTAGAACAGGGCCGGGAGGCCCTAATATGATGCATTAATCAAGCAGCCTTCTCCGACTGCTCCTTCAGCACAAGTTAAATGAAATTCAGTATCTAATAAAACCCTAAATGGAATTAACACTGCAGAGCTCTGTACCACCCCCATCCCTTTAAAGCGAGCAGGACTGAACAAACACCGGGCAGCTAATTCAAAATGTTTTACTCTTCATCGTTATGCCATCCATTTAAAGACCCATTGTAGAAACCATGGTCTATTACTTCATTGAGAAGCTGAACTGGCAAATATTTCGAGCAGGAGAAATGGCCCCCTTCCAGTCTCTGGGCTTTCATTACCACAAGCATCAGGGCTACTGATGGGAGAGATTCATTCTGTGCAGCTGCAGCTAACAGGGATGAAAAAGCAGCTCAACTAATGACAGGCATTTAAGGGGGCTCATAGAGGGAGACTTTTATTACTAACTATTTATAGTTCTGTACTTCAGTTTTTACATTTCCCTCAAACGTGCTGCGAGCGAGGACACACATGGACTTCCCCGCTCCTTGCTATTATGCAACGCTGCACCTTCTTAAACCTGCTCATTACCGTCCCTCAGAGCAGAACAGAGCTCACTCAATCACACTTACAGAGCACCGGAGAAACACCAGAGAGGAGGGACAGGGAGAGACAGCGCTTCTGTGGAAAACCAATAAGTCAATGTCTACAGACGCAGTTCACACATACATGTACACACACGCACACACACGCACACATACACGCACACACACGTGCACTTACACGCACGCACACGTGCACTTACACACATGCACATACGCGAACACACTCACCGATGTAGACTCTCCTGCTGTAGCGCTGCATGAGCAGAAGCACAAAGACGTGGAGGGGGATGAGGTTGATGATGAAGACGTAGCCTCCCCATGCTGACACCTACAACAGAGACGACGCACACAGGTCAGCCTGAGCAGCTGCCGCTGAATATAGGCCAACCACAGCCGCCGACACCTACCACAGTTTAACAGAACTGGAAAAATCTCGTCCTCATGTACACGGGACAATGTTTATACAACATAACAATACTTCAGTCACTCCAGCTATATGATCCAGGGCTTACAAGGCTGGTCATGTCTAATCGGTGAAAAGAGAAGCAATTGTTTGTCAGTTCATTTCAAAGAAAACCTCAAAATGTGAAGCATGAAAAGATAAAAAAACAACAACAAAAAGGCATTTCTCCTTATTTTGCTAGGCTGGTTTTATCTGCAAAGCCCGGAGTGGCTTTGCAAATTATCTTCTTTGTAACTGAACCACAACCCCAGAAATGGCTCCAATTCACACTCGCTTTCCAGCGGGGAAATTGACTCCATGGTTCTGTGGCAAGGAAGCACTTCAAGAAATCGAGACTGCTGAAGTTGCCTACTCACTTACCCCCCCAATTCACAGCCTCTACATCAATAGGCTTTTCAGTGTGTTCCCCCCAAAACCTCCTATTATTCAATTCAACAAAAAGCATAATCTCTCCCTGTATATTTTAAGCCTGCCCTGCTGACTCCGTCACTGGATTTAAAAATATGTTTGGAGCATCCCAGTGCCACATATTCACAAGCTCATAAATTCATTTTATTTTTCCCAACTCTAGGTTCATACTTGCCAGAACATTTATCCCTTGTCAACTGGCACTTGTTAGGCACGTTATTCCTGAATAGTTAGTCTCCGGAGACTGTTGTATAAAACTAAACACTCTTTTATTAACCTTGGATGTCACATGTAACCTGGGAGAGGCACACATTACTGCCTGTTGAATCGGTGCTAAAGAGCACTCTTCATGATCTGCTGCTGTATACGGAGAGGCAGGACTGCAAGGGCAGCTGTGCACCTGCAGTTCACACAGCGACCACCAGGAGGCCTTCAGTAGCTGCTGCTCATTTCAGTGGCTCAAACAGCACGCTCAGTGCCTGGGCAGAGCCGGCATATTTCACAGAAGAATAGCCCACCGTGCGCCACACATCTCAATAAGTCCGATAAAGCAGGGCGGTAGGGTTAATTATTAAGGAGCCATTGACTGGAAATCTCCTCAGTCCTAAAACAGTCCCAGTCATAGCGCTGCTCTCTCCCCCTGGAACGTGTATGCAGCAGATGTGTGTGACTGTGTGTATATTTATTTACTTTCACATGTTCTTTTAGTCGGAAATGAGGTATCAGTTATCAGTATGACTGGTAGAATACGTGCTTCCCTTTCCTTGCACAGAATTTGCTCCAAGCACACTCGGTAAACTTTGTCCCGTTAAAATTTCAGCACAAGCCAAACAGGAGTTGCCACTAACTACAGCTCATGTTTGGCAAACAAAATCATATTCTCAATCATACCAAGTTTAACAGTGAGGCAAATCAGCCAGCTGCACCTAAGAATCTGCCACCTTGCACACAAAACGGGGGAGCAGAACAGAATGAAGTTTGTGTCAGTTCATCCATCTTTTTTATGGGGCCATTTCTGCACACCGGTGCTGCTCATCGCCAAAGCGATGTGTGAGCGAAGTCCCAGCAGCGCTGCTGTAGCACGGAGACTGAAACTCACCATGTAGAAGTAAGACAGGCAGCAGCCGATCGTCCAGAAGACCGAGCCGGTCTTCACGGCCTTCACCTGAGAGGGAACACAGGATAATTACCATCAGAGCGCGGCACAGAACCGAGCCAATAACCCAAAATGCAGGAGCATCCTTTCAAATAAAGAGATAAGTAAAATGGAGTTGTTACTTAGGCAATGGCTATTAGAGCATTTGTCCACTACCCTTTAACTACATTTTCTAATTAGAGCTAAATCTCCCAAGAGGTGAGGAAATGCAATCTGCATCAAAAGCACAGAAAGAAAGGAAGAATATTTCTGGACAGACGCTCCTTTTGTTTGCTCATGCCTGTCGCACAAAAGCGACACACCCCTCAAGGTCACATTGTTTGTGCGGATGGAGAGGAGGTGGTGGGGTGGGCAATGTTCAATTAATGACAGAGCCATGACACTATAAGCGAGGCACAGGGAAAGGGGAGAGAACAGGGGGGAGAAAAGTGTAAACGTAGAGAGATGTAGGCCTGTGGAACAGATCTCAGAACCACGGCAGCCAGCCAGATAAGCAGAAGCCTGGCACGGCAGCCGGCCTGCCTGCTCTCTGTCTATCTGCGCGCGTGGCACACAGAACCCTGCCTTTCACCCTCAGACAGAGCGCGGCGCTGCGCGGCGCTACCACGCCGCCGGCTCATTACAGCCCTTCACCGCGCCTCCAAGCGCGTTCCAGCACCCGCCCTGCAGCAGGGGAAGCGGAGGAGAGGGCAAAAGCCATCATGCTAAAAAGGGCAGGTCTCTCGGGAGAGACGGGATTCAATTATAGATTAAGAAGAGGTGAGAGACGGAGATTAAGCGCCTCTGACTCATTAGGAGACCGAAGGAGGGGAATATGAGGAACACCTGCACCTTTCATGCAAAACACCGATACCTTTCACGCAAGTCTCTAAAAGATGGACTGGCAGAAATAAATTATTTTGCCAGAGCAAATCTTTTAAAGAGGCTTCTAATAAGGCTCTTTCTAGTAAGGACTTAGTCATGGTACATGAAGGGACACTGGCCAAGAACAGACAAATGATAACTCCCACACACTGCACATGGTTAATAATAATAAGATGCAAGTCGATGCTTCAGTGTTTCAGGTGTTTTGGCCCTCTGGGAATGTAGCATTTTTCCAGCTCATTTAGGCTGCACGCTCTCCTCTGCACACCAGCACGGCCTAATCCTAGAAAAGCACCATCTCGGGGCACATCACTTACTTATTTACTTCAATCTTATCTGGAATGCCTTAACACGCGGTTGGCTCGGCAAATTGCAAAGTGGATATAAGAGCCGTGAAAATAAGGGCAAACTGTAGTAAAATAACAAGGCAAAGATTCTCCAACTGCATCTTAAGTGCCCAACAAAAACAGCCAAAAGGGCTAATTTAACTCCGAAAACCATTCTCACGTCCCGAGCAGTTGCCTGCACTGCCAGGCAGGCGCTAGCCAATCAGCAGGCTAACACACAGCTAGCAGGCACCATAAAAACGTGCTGTAAACGATGTTCACTGTTTTTACAGCGCATGCATATTTACAGCACAGTTTGCTTTGGGAGGGACTCAAACAGACTCAAGTGGGGACAGCATCTAAATGCTCCATCCCCAATACTTCCCTACTGGACACAGCAGTGCAACATGAGGGATGTTCCCTGAAATGGGATTCCTTTTATTGTTTGAGAGGGGAGGGTCAGAGGTCGCAAGGTCGGGAGTCACATCAATGTTGCATGATACAGAGTCAAGTTGCATTTTTATTGGCTGACCACTCAAACCACAAGTCGAGTGTCACTTTCTCTATAGAAAAACTGCTACAAAAAAGGGAAGGGGATATAGGGGACAATGCAGGACAATAAACAACACTATAAAAAATAACGACAGAGAACCCTGAAAATAAAGAGTACAAGTGAAGTCAGGTACACTCCAGAAATAAGCTCCTCCTACTCCAGCAGTAGGCCCCTCCTACTTCAGTTACTCCGAATTCAGCTAGCAAAGAGCGGTTTAAAAAAATACTCCACCCCCCCCCCCCCCCAGGGGTGCAATAATTAATTAAAGACACAGAAGAATTATGGTAACCAAAGAAAATACACGATTGAACATTTTCCTGCAGGCTGCGAGGAGCGTGCGCCGTCTGCGATTAGCGCTGGAATTAGCCTGTTTGTGGCAGTGATGCAGACAGGTCTCCTGGGCCGCCCGACAGAATGTTGGCAGCAGCAGAACTGGAGGCAGCGCGAGCCCTCGGGGCTTTAATTAATTACACCTGCAGACTCAAACTCCATTTAGTCCCTGCAGATGTTCAAAAAAAAACCCACCCCTTTCATTCTTCTTAATGAGGTTTTGCCATTCCATTATTCCATTACATGCATTTTAACTAGATAAAGGGAAGTCATTTTACAAATGAATCCGCCCTTACATCCCTTCAAAACCGATATTTGTCTAAGTCATTGGAGGACATTTTGGGTTCTCTTTCTCAAAGTGCACAGCGGCTGTTTTTCCCCATTACTTGTTCGCGTGCGTTGTTTTAATGCAAATTGTGTAACGTGAGCTTCACATCTGCATTTAGCCGATGCAGAATGTCTGTTCAGCTGACAAAGCACACCCACCTGCACCAGACCCAATCAGCACAATGGGCATGTTTACTTCCTGCTCCCAGGATCTCCAACTGGGACATTCGACAGCAGCACAATCCAGCAAACCTCAAGCAAACAGCATCTTGAGGAACAGTCAATGAACAGGCGCTGTTCATACCGCTTTGTCCCACTCTACAGGGCCATAATAATGTGTACCCTCCTCTACGCGTACCCTCCTTTTCCTGCAGAAAGCCAAACACACAGATGTGTGTCCACTGATTCTCAACTGGGCATGGGGGAGAAAATGCAATTACTGAATCCCTGGATGTGTTCGCTCAAGCAGGGAAAGGCACTTCCAGAGGCATTCCACAGGCTTGGTTGCAGGCTAGTTTTCCCAGCTTGCAGTGACAAACTTGACAGCGGGTGAACAATATCATCCCACGCCCTCTGATTTCATCATTTTAATTGCGTATTGAAATTTCCCATCGCTATGGTGATGGGCTGCAAATGGCTGCCGGTAGCCAGTGGAGCAGCCGCGTTCCAGAGCCGTGTGCTGGATGACAGCGCGTGGGCTTCCCGGGGAAAGCAGGGCGTCACTCGCTTTAAGCGCTGTAAGCACGCCACATTTTGAAACCTAAGAATGAAATTGGGAGAAAAATACCCCCATGATAACAAAATAGTGCTACGGTTACAGTGCAGGGGAGCAACACAGACTGCACGGATTCTCCAGCATAACAGAGAGCCAGTATTCAATGTGTACACATTACATTCAGAACGTTTAAAACCACGCTATCCTTGGCAGAAACTCAAGTCAATACTACTACACGCTAAGCATAAAGCAAAAAAAAATAACATCCTCACAAGATTAAGTCTCAAATTAAACAATGAAACAATTTGACTTTTAGCTAATTGTTTGACTAAAATTGTGGAGTACAGAGACAAATCAAATATATATATATATATATGAGTATGACTTGGTCCAAAACATTACGGTGCTCCCTATGTACTCACAAGAGGAGAGATGAAGGTGCATATGTACTCCCTCACAGGTAAAAAGGTGCAGGTATACAGGTACTCACTCACAGGTGGAGGGGTAGGTAGTGAGTGAGCAGCACTGACCCAAAGGTAGAGATATGCAGGTATACAGGTTCTCACTCACAGGTAGAGAGGTGCAGGTACACAGGTTCTCACTCACAGGTAGAGAGGTACAGGTACACAGGTTCTCACTCACAGGTAGAGATATGCAGATACACAGGTTCTCACTCACAGGTAGAGAGGTACAGGTACACCGGTTCTCACTCACAGGTAGAGAGGTACAGGTACACAGGTTCTCACTCACAGGTAGAGAGGTGCAGGTACACAGGTTCTCACTCACAGGTAGAGAGGTACAGGTACACAGGTTCTCACTCACAGGTAGAGAGGTACAGGTACACAGGTTCTCCCTCACAGGTGGAGAGGTACAGGTACACAGGTTCTCACTCACAGGTAGAGAGGTACAGGTACACAGGTTCTCCCTCACAGGTAGAGAGGTACAGGTACACAGGTTCTCACTCACAGGTAGAGAGGTACAGGTACACCGGTTCTCACTCACAGGTAGAGAGGTGCAGGTACACAGGTTCTCACTCACAGGTAGAGAGGTACAGGTACACAGGTTCTCACTCACAGGTAGAGAGGTACAGGTACACAGGTTCTCACTCACAGGTAGAGAGGTACAGGTACACAGGTTCTCACTCACAGGTAGAGATATGCAGATACACAGGTTCTCACTCACAGGTAGAGAGGTACAGGTACACAGGTTCTCACTCACAGGTAGAGAGGTACAGGTACACAGGTTCTCCCTCACAGGTAG
This sequence comes from Anguilla anguilla, assembly GCF_013347855.1. NCBI lineage: Eukaryota > Metazoa > Chordata > Actinopteri > Anguilliformes > Anguillidae > Anguilla > Anguilla anguilla. The sequence continues at coordinate 56,683,491 of NC_049201.1, read as the reverse complement.
AGAGGTACAGGTACACAGGTTCTCCCTCACAGGTAGAGAGGTACAGGTACACAGGTTCTCACTCACAGGTAGAGAGGTACAGGTACACAGGTTCTCCCTCACAGGTAGAGAGGTACAGGTACACAGGTTCTCCCTCACAGGTAGAGAGGTACAGGTACACAGGTTCTCACTCACAGGTGGGAAGGTAGGTAGAGAGGCAGCAGCACTCACCCACAGGTAGTATGTGAACTGGAGAGCGAATATAGCGATGCCCTCGTTGTCAAACGAGCCGGCGACGGAGCGGGAGATGTAACCGGGGACGATGGCGATGAAGCAGGCGGCCAGGAGCCCCGCCCCCTGGTTCCAGAGCTCCCGCGTGAGCAGGAAGGTGGAGATGGAGGTCAGGCCGCTGAACACAGGCGCCAGGAAGACGCACACGTCCCGGATGTGCACGGTCACGTGCAGCAGGTTCAGCACATAGTGGATCAGCCCCGCTGTGACCATCAGCCCGGGGTACACCTGAACCGCACAGGCAGAGAGCGCAAGAGGGACACGGTGAGAAACAGACAAGGAAAAAAACTGATAAATGACATTAAATGATTTTCAATCCATGACAGAAGAGGAAATGCTGAAAAAGTTGAATGAGAGGAGACGCTTGTCCATGGCTTGCACGTCTTTGCAGCCTAACGGTAAAACTGGGTACTTCAGTACATTACAGAAGGAACTGTTGAGAGCGATATTAAAGGGATACTTCACTTTCTGTTTTTATTTTGTGTGTATATTTTTTGACTGGCCCAAACAGCCATTGTATTTGATGAAGAACATTTTCAATAGAGATTTCTGACGACTTGCTGGCTTTACTAAGGCTGGTATAGGGGATCTGAGTCTAATGCAAGACGCTACACTTAAAGTAGCTCCAAAGCAGCTTGTATGCTTGTATGTATAGCTGATCGATACTTCAATAAAAAAAATAAAATGACAGAGCAGTAGTTCTTATTCATTCATTTTATTTTCTCATTTAAATTACAATCACACTTGCTCTCCATTTACAGTCATTTGGTACAGGCTAACTGTTCTATGGATTTGGAGAAATTGCTTAATTTTTTTAAGGCAGTAAAGTATTTTATGCTGTTACCATAAATACAATCCACGTTCAAAGGTTAAATAGCTCAGACATAATTTTTACTTAGAAGGCATTATGGCATCTGTCGAAATGGCCAAAGCAACCTCAATACGACTCCAAAGCTTCCTAAAAAACAACTTTTGAGTTTCTCTGTAAATTACCATCATTAAGACACATATCAAATGAGTAAATATGTTAAATTTATCTTTAAAAAAAGACAAAAATGAGTATTAAAGAACTGAGTTGAAGTACACTCCTAGCAGGAGTGGTTTTACAGAAAGTTCTATGAGAATGCAAAGCAAACAGGAAATTCAGAGTGGACAAGCACACATGCTCCCTGGGCTCACTCCAGCCCAGAACAGCACCTTAAAGAAGGCTGAGGATCCAGAGATCAGACAGCAACAGTGTCCATATCCTGTTCTGCTTAGGCGAGGAGGAACTGCCACTCAACTAATCGGCTAAGGACACGCGTGTCTGTTTTCACATTCCGCTGGATTTGCCAAACACCAAACCCCCTCTGTGGCAGATCTGCCCACTGCGCCCACTCTGAGCGACGGCCATGTCCTTATTCACCACAAAAGAGAAACAATATTCCCTCCTGTCATCCCCCATCCTAAAATAATTACTGCTTTAATCACTGAAAACAAATGCGGTGGTGATAAGAGAGCTGCGGGGCAGAATTCTGTATCTCAGCATGTAGGCTACTGCGCATGGGGGGGGGGGGGGGGGGGGGGCAGAGTGTAAGCACTGAAGGCTTTCTGTGAGGAAAGATAATGCTACTAACAAAATAACACTGAGAAGAGTCACACAGCCCCTGTACCTATTGGCAATTCAGAAATTCAGATAAGTAATGCTTGGTGGCTGGCTAATCGAGGAAAATAATGGGAAGCTGGTCTGGGAAGGAATGGTGGGTTTAAAGGTGAGGCTTCTGCCTCCTTTTCCCACCACCACAGCCTTCATTTCACTCTTTCAGAAACAAGAAATTTACCAGTCACTGTAGCAGTTAATAACAGCTCTGCGGACTAATGAATGCGTTTAGTATGAAGCATTGCAGCATATACCAGGAAGTGGTTTGTTTTCCATACTGCCCATGGACACAATCACAAACCAACCAAAAGCGAGATGTTTGCATTTGCCGAAAGCCTCAAAAGACAGGAAATGAAATTGATTAGTCCTAACGCTAACATCAGCCTGCCCTTCATCAAGGTGTACTGTACCCTTAATTTTTTGGACCAAGAGGTTTAATCAATACTTGGGATTATTATGCAGGTAACCTTCACTGAAATTACCACATGAAGTTTGCTACTGCCGATAAAGCTAAAAGATAAAGTTAAAGGTGAAAAGATGGCATTGAGATAGCATTTGAAACAGCAGAGGTGGTAGTTTTGGGGTATAGATTGGGTGTGTAGAGTGTGGGTGTACTTACAGTCCCCCCCACGATCCTGCCCAGGGGGTACCATGCCCTCTCGTCAAACCAGTTGAGGAACTCGTAAAAGCCATTGGTAGTGAGGTGATGTGTTGATCTGTAGTTGAACCTATGGAAGAGAAGGAAACCGGTAAGAGCCTACAGATTAAGTGCCTCACAGTGAGAGCTCGGCCACTGCAGAGAGAGAGAGAGAGGGAGGGAAAGAGAGAGGAAGGGGGGGGGAGAGAAAGAGAGAGAGGGAGAGGGGGAGAGAGAAAGAGAGGCAGTGAAACAGATAGAAAGAGACAGAGACGGAAACAGAGAGATAGAGACTCACTCTGTAATAAAGTGCTTGGAAACAAAGACCAGAATCTTTTCGATTTTCCGATCCTTTCCCTAAGCACACCGTCACACACAATTTGTAACCAGACTTAAATCTACTTTATTTTCATCAATGTACCTGCTTTCAGTGTCAGTGCTGAAGCTGCCAGGAGGAAGCTCATAGCTGCCCAAATGCCTTTCCTACAACAGTCCTATAATTTGCAATTTCCAAAAAGAGTCAGAAAAATAAAACTATCTTACTTGTTTCCACAGCTACATGACTACACGTAAGAACCCAAACCCCTTAATCAGACTAAGTAAAGAACACCCTAAACTCTGAAACAAAAACATTCAGGAAAGAGATTTTCTCTCCTCTCTCTATTTATCTTTCTGATGGGCAAAGATGAAAATGAATATTATGATAATGGTTTAGTTGCAGTGGCATGTTTTCTCTTTCCTTCGTTTCTTGCCTTGCTACTCTGTAAAGCATCCTTGTGACAGATCTCTGTAAAAAGCTATACAAATAAAATTGAATTGAATTCCTGATTAACATAGTGCCCATGGGCAATGGTGGTGAAGCAGCTTTTAAGGATGGTGTAAAAGCTTAGTAAAGTCCTGATCATCCAATGGAAGTGGTCTTCCACCTTCTTCGATGACATGAGACGAGCTACTGAAAGGTCAAGTGGGCACTGGCAGGCCCGACCATGCATATGAATGCTGAAGTGGCAGCAGTAGTCGGTGTGAATTACTGTGGCAATCGAGGCCAAGCCGTGCCTTCGCAAGCCAACTGGCAGGTGCTGGATCCCGCCCCTGCCTGAGATGACAATTCCAAATGGGTAGGCAGAAGCACAACACTCTCCAATAATGGGTAAAATACAGTGCTGTCTGTAGGTATTCAGACAATGTCACAATTTCTGTTGTTTTGGCTCTGTACTCCAGCACATTGGATCTGAAATGAAACAATGAATATGGAGGACTATGTATAAAAAAGGGTTGTAATTCCTACAAGAGCTGTAATTCAAATATGGGTGTAAATACCCTCAAATTAAAGCTGACAGCCTGCACTTTAACCTCATATTAATTTTTTCTCAATTTCAAATCCAATATACTGGAGTACAGAGCTAAAACAACAAAAACTGTATCACTGTCCAAATAATTACAGACTGCACAGTATGCGGTACGCCAAACACCATTTCAGACCCACACCTCCAATCCATGCAGAAATCAGAAATGATGTAAATGTTCACTCGGCACACTCTTAACATAGCCTAGTATGCGCACACGCACACACACACGCGCACACACGCACACACACACACACACACTGCTGCCAACAGCACACACAGACCAGGTGAGCAGCCTGTGTGGAGATGAATGAACAGAGAGAGGCGCCACAGGGTTAGTCCAAGGGCAAGGGCCCAGACAGGAAGCCTGAGACTCCCACTCTGACCCCCATCCAGGAGGCTGCTATTTTTAAAACACTAAAGTCATTTAAGGATATTAAACAGTGCTCCAAGGCCACATCCAAAACAACCTGAAACCACCTACACTGTCTGTGTTAATGCCTATGGAACGCCATCTATACTGCCTGTTTCAATACCTATTTAACACTATTTAATGCTAACCTCTGTTCAACAGGGACATATAATGCACTACACTCAGACGTCCCTCTGGAAAATTAACCAAAGGCAAAGTGTTTGGTTTGCTAAATGCCCATCACTCAGCTTCAGCACCGACCCACAAGTTGCAGGCTTGGTTACTCTCCTGCATCACTGCAGTTGTACCCTCAGGCTAAAGAGTCTCAACATAAACAGCAGTAAACACCCAGCTATATGAGCGGATCCTGGGCAGATATACGCACGTGAGGTTTCAAAGACACCTTGGACACAGTGAATAATATAGGAGCAGATAAATAATGCAGCAGGACACGCTGTTCAGAGTGGCCACAGGTGCCTTTGAACAGCTGGCACACAGCTCTGAGACATCAGGAACCCCAACCACCCCCACCTCAGCCCCCCCTGATCCCCAACCGCCCCCACCTCAGCCCACCCTGGACCCCCAACCGCCCCCACCTCAGCCCACACCGGACCCCCAACCACCCCCACCTCAGCCCACCCTGGACCCCCATCCACCCCCACCTCAGCCCACCCTGGACCCCCAACCGCACCCACCTCAGCCCACCCTGGACCCCCAACCACCCCCACCTCAGCCCACCCTGGACCCCCAACCGTAACCCACCTCAGCTCCCCCCCCCGAACCCCCAACCGTCCCCACCTCAGCCCCCCCACTCAATATAAAAAAGACTTATCGCTGCTTTTTTCATTTGAGTGTTAGAGAGCACTCTGCGCAATATGCCCTGTAATTGTTTCAGATGGACCCATTGCTTGGTACTAAATACAGCAAATACACACGCGTTTAAAGGTAGGTTTGCTTTCATAGATCAATGTCTGTTTTTTTCCTCTCCCATTATTTTAGTTCGTAAGTGCTCTTCAGTCTTGAGTGGATGCCTCAGATAAATATAATTAGTTCCTTTGTTTTATGCCCTCTCACAATTTAGCTTCTACGTCTTTCACTAAGAACATACAATAGTGCCACTTTCCTGAAGAGGAACAAATGAACAAAGGCTGAAATGCATTATATTTTTATATTTCATATCTTTACACACCACCAACAAGATATGTCTTTCTCAAAGGCTTTGAGCAGCCTGCTGAGGGAAAACAATCAAATTCACATTAAGTATTAAAATAGGAGTTAAAATCAACAACCATAAACTGTGCACAGTGAGAGCAAATTGCAGCATACACAGAGCTACTGACAACATCGCACTCTCACTCACTCACACACACACACACTCACTCACTCACTCACACGCACACGAGCCACAACCTCAGAATAACGTCAAACATGGAACTCCACTATGGATGAGACCTGATATTACAAGGACACAGAGAGAAGAGAGAGAGAAAAAGAGAGAGAGAGATAGAGAGAATAGGAAAGCAGCAGGCTTGTTTATCCAAGCTGCTCCATTTCCCATTCAGAATGAGTCTTGTGTGGCTTCATCACACACCAGGGGCCCCTGACATTAAACTTGTCCCTAATAATATGGACCCCTCAGCGCCAAAGCGAGTGGCCAATCAGCCGAGCCAGCGCAGCAGGAATAAGAACACTTCCAGATACTACCTTGAGAGAGAATATAGAGGTCATGTCACGCAGAGGCCAGGGTGACATTGGCACAGTGCAGCCTGTCTCTTACATGGATCAAGGTGTACTTCCCCAAACATGGAAGACCGTTCGGACGAAATAAAAGGAAGCCACTGAGAACACTTCCACAGCCAGACACACACATACGCATGCAGAAGGATCCACTTCTCACGACCTCACGGTTACACAACGGTACCCAGTAAACAGTACTCAGGGCTGGAACTAGCTTCACGTAGCTTCACTTTTCAAAGGAAAGCTGTTAAAATAACGGCCCTGAGGAGCTGAAACTTCAGCCCTGGTGCAGGGCTGCTTTACACTCCTCCATTTTCCAGCTGCTCACTCAGACTGAAATTCTGAAAGACGAGAGCTTGCTCCTGGTGTAGGTGAGCGGCCTCCACAGAGCGCTTTCAAAAACGACCCTGCTCCCACCACCCCCACCAGAGAAAACACATCTTGTTCAGCAGGCACACGTCACATGGCTTTGTCCAGACATTTCACATTTGGACATCGGCAGGACGCACATGCCAAACTCCACAGCATCTACTGCTAACTGCAGAAATACAGCCCATCTACCGTCATCACCACGTCCACAGCACAGCACAGCACAGTCATCACCACGTCCACAGCACAGTGCAGTAATCACCATGAGCACAGCACAGTGCAGTAATCACCATGAGCACACCACAGCACAGTCATCACCATATGCACAGCAGAGGGCAGTAATCACCATGAGCACAGCACAGTGCAGTAATCACCATGAGCACAGCACAGTGCAGTAATCACCATGAGCAGAGCACAGCACAGTCATCACCATGAGCACAGCACAGTGCAGTAATCACCATGAGCAGAGCACAGCACAGTCATCACCATGAGCACAGCACAGTGCAGTAATCACCATGAGCACAGCACAGTCATCACCATGAGCACAGCACAGTCATCACTATGAGCACAGCACAGTGCAGACATCACCATGAGCACAGCACAGCAGTCATCACCATGAGCACAGCACAGTGCAGTCATCACCATGAGCACAGCACAGTCATCACTATGAGCACAGCACAGTGCAGTAATCACCATGAGCACAGCACAGTGCAGTAATCACCATGAGCAGAGCACAGCACAGTCATCACCATGAGCACAGCACAGTCATCACTATGAGCACAGCACAGTGCAGACATCACCATGAGCACAGCACAGCACAGTCATCACCATGAGCACAGCACAGTGTAGTCATCACCATGTGCACAGCACAGTCATCACTATGAGCACAGCACAGTGCAGACATCACCATGTGCACAGCACAGTCATTATCATGTGCACAGGACAGCACAGTCATCACCATGCGCACAGCACAGTGCAGTCATCACCATGTGCACAGCTCAGTCATCACCATGAGCACTGCAGCTCAGTCATCACCATGTGCACATCACAGTCATCATCATGTCCACAGCACAGCGCAGTCATAATCATGAGCACAGCACAGCAATCACCATGTGCATTGTGTGCAACTGCAGCAGACTCGGCTACCTCAGTGTCCCTCCAGCCTACACTGACATTACCTAGAGGACACAAAAACATCAAACTGGGCTTTTCTACTGCTGCGAGCCGAGAGAGAATGTGCGCTTGCATGAATTTAACAGAAAAACAGACAGCAAAGATGTAATTTCAAGATTAACCTCTAGTCAGACAATGATAATTAAAGGGTAGGGAAAGAGAAAGGAGGCAAGGAAGGAAATTGAATTAGAGAAACAGGAGGGGGAGGGGGATGGGGATGGGGACGGGGAGGAATAAAAGACTGAAATGGGGAGATCGAAGCGGGGACAGAGAGTGGGAGAGAGAAACCAATAGAGAACGGGGAGCAAGGTGCTAGCATATATTCCTACACGAATGAGCTATTGCTCACGCCTTTATTAGCAGACAGGATCTTTTGTTTTGAAGTAGTGTGAATGTATTAGACACCTGCATAAGAAGCAGTACCACTGCACAAAGCAATAACAACTGTGCTGTATTCTCAATGTCAACAGTGCAGTAACTGCAGCTGTGCTGTATTCTCAATGTTAACAGCACAGTCACTGAAGCTGTGCCCTATTCCCAATGTTAACAGCACAGTAACTGCAGCTGTGCCCTATTCCCAATGTTAACAGCACAGTAACTGCAGCTGTGCCCTATTCCCAATGTTAACAGCACAGTAACTGCAGCTGTGCCCTATTCCCAATGTTAACAGCACAGTAACTGCAGCTGTGCTGTATTCCCAATGTTAACAGCACAGTAACTGCAGCTGTGCTGTATTCCTAATATTAACAGTGCAGTAACTGCAGCTGTGCTGTATTCCCAATGTTAACAGTGCAGTAACTGCAGCTGTGCTGTATTTGTAATATTAACAGCACAGTAACTGCAGCTGTGCTGTATTCCCAATGTTAACAGTGCAGTAACTGCAGCTGTGCTGTATTCCCAATGTTAACAGCACAGTAACTGCAGCTGTGCTGTATTCCTAATATTAACAGTGCAGTAACTGCAGCTGTGCTGTATTCCTAATATTAACAGTGCAGTAACTGCAGCTGTGCTGTATTTGTAATATTAACAGTGCAGTAACTGCAGCTGTGCTGTATTTGTAATATTAACAGCACAGTAACTGCAGCTGTGCTGTATTCCCAATGTTAACAGTGCAGTAACTGCAGCTGTGCTGTATTCCCAATGTTAACAGCACAGTAACTGCAGCTGTGCTGTATTCCTAATATTAACAGTGCAGTAACTGCAGCTGTGCTGTATTCCTAATATTAACAGTGCAGTAACTGCAGCTGTGCTGTATTTGTAATATTAACAGTGCAGTAACTGCAGCTGTGTTGTATTTGTAATGTTAACAGCACAGTCCCTGGCGCAGAAGGGCCAGCGATCATCTCACCCACACGACAGGGCTGGGAAAACCCCTCCAATGGGCTGACACCAAACAAAGACAGATCCAGCTAGCTAGCAATAATGCTAACGCAACATTTCAGCATCACTGCTGCAATATGCATGCAGCTCTTGTGCGATGCTGCTGTAATGTACATATAAAACTCCTGCGATGCTGCTGTAACGCACATATAATACTCCTGCGATGCTGCTGTAATGCACATATAATACTCCTGCGATGCTGCTGTAATGCACATATAATACTCCTGCGATGCTGCTGTAATGCACATATAATAGTCCTGCGATGCTGCTGTAATGTACATATAATACTCCTGCGATGCTGCTGTAATGCACATATAATACTCCTGCGATGCTGCAGTAATGTACTTATATACTCCTGCGATGCTGCTGTAATGCACATACTCCTGCGATGCTGCTGTAACGCACATATAATACTCCTGCGATGCTGCTGTAACGCACATAATACTCCTGCGATGCTGCTGTAATGCACATATAATACTCCTGCGATGCTGCAGTAATGTACTTATATACTCCTGCGATGTTGCTGTAATGTACATATAGGCTAATACTCCTGCGATGCTGCTGTAATGTACATATAATACTCCTGCGATGCTGCAGTAATGTACATATAATACTCCTGCGATGCTGCTGTAATGTACATATAGGCTAATACTCCTGCGATGCTGCTGTAATGTATATATAATACTCCTGCGATGCTGCAGTAATGTACATATAATACTCCTGCGATGCTGCAGTAATGTACATATATACTCCTGCGATGCTGCTGTAATGTACATATAATACTCCTGCGATGCTGCAGTAATGTACATATATACTCCTGCGATGCTGCTGTAATGTACATATAATACTCCTGCGATGCCGCTCTGAGTGCTGAGTCTGGGCACCGCTTGCTCTCTCTGTGCAGAAGCCTGGGGCCGCGCTCTGGCCCGGGGGGTTGTGGGACCGCGCTGGCGCTGCGCTTCCCACTGCGCGCCTGCGTCTCTGGCCCCGCCTCTGATCAGCTCTCTCTTACCGCAGGTACAAAGGAACAGGGGAAGAGACGGAGCAGAGGCCTGGACGCGGTCCCGGTGTTAATGATGCCCCTCTGCGCTGAACACGGCGGCACCCGCAGCGCAGAGCGAAGGCTCGAGCCGGTTCACATCGGGCCGAGCAAAGCGACAGCTCAAATGCACCCAATATGCCAGGGGAGGGGCGAGGAATAAATGTGTCCCTTTTTGTTTAATCTTGTGTTGGTGTAACAGTAGCTATGTTTTTAAAACCTAAATATCTAAAAGCGAAATGAAAGGACAAAGTTAAAAATTAGCAGGTAATTCATCACAGAAAGCATAGTCAGATTAACAAGGTAAAAGGCTTTATCAGTGAAGCACAGTATGAGTAAAGTACTCAAAGCTGCCAGGCATAACACCATAGAATAAAACAAAACATTTCTCCTCATTAATGTTACAGTCATCATCAGTGGGAGGTATCTGCAACTTATCCTTTTTCCAGTGGGAAACTTAAAACACATTTCTAATGCCAATATTTCTATATATAGCTAATATTTCAATACAGCCAACAATGTTACAGATTCTTTTTTAAATGCCAAAAACACAAAAAGACTGGATCACAATGATTCGCTAAAGCAGTTAATTATCTAGGTTGTATGAGAAACAAACAAGTTAATTAGGTAGAATTGGTGCTCTCTCGTGGAGTGCACTAGGAATGATGCACCAGCCAACTTTAAAGCAGGCATTTACAGGACCATGTGAAATACACCGTTAAATGCAAGCAATAAAAATGTGTTTTAACTAGTTTTATTTTTTCTATTTAGCATTTATTTGCACAAACACAGAATAACATTAATGACTCCTAGCACCTTTTCCATACAGGCCTAATTACCTTGCACTGCTGCTGTACACCACATGACACCACGACCAAAGAGATATGCCCCGTGACCTAAACGAGAACTTGCTGGCCAAGCCAGAGGGTCAAGGACAATTACTGTAAGCAGTTTGGCAGGGCGCAGTATGAATTACGTGGGTCGCCTCCATGCATTGATAATGAACGACTTCCAGAGAGAGAGCCACGGGAATGCTGTGGTATAAACACGGGGTAACTAAACGATTTCACGACAAAATAGATAACTCAGCCTGTGTCCCGCTGCCACGCCCCTCCATGCGGCCGGTCACAGGGTGCAGCACTGCAGTGTGGGACGCCGGCCTCGCTGAGGCACACAGTGAAGCGCTGGAATGAGACTGCACTTGATTAAGAAGCTGTGGAGTCGGGGCAGCACTGCTCGGGGGGGGGGAGGCGGGGCGGGGGGTATTGGGCGGGTCACAAGTGAGCGGCTCAGGACGGGAAGGCAATAGGTCATTTCTGGCATGTTTCTGATGGATTCTAATTCAGAGCCCAGCCGCTCTTTCATCCACACTCCCAGGATTACAGCTCGCCTCCGTTCAGATGAACGAGCCCTGTCCGCACATTCATCGCAAATATGACAAAGAAAAACAATTCAATTTCCTCCCATTCACAGACCCAATATAAAACTGGAATGGACGGGTATGTGTGTGTGTGTGTGTGTGTGTGCGTGTGTGTGTACATACTGCGGCAGAGGGCCAAAGCTATTAAAGTTCCACAAGATCAGGTGAGGATTTATACAGTTGTCTATTGCCATTGATCTACAGCCCTCCGCACTGTCTTTCTCCAAATTGTCAGAACGCCTTGCGGGAGTGTACACATGCCCAGAGGAGGCCGTCATAAAGCAGGGAACAGGGTTAAGGGGTGACTGATGTTGCCGTTTACATGGCAGGTCCATGCCATTTCATCAGTCATGCTCAATTTGCAGGAATGCTGTTAATAAATTAGTCTCGAAGTTCCTTTTTCATTTGTGCCACTACATTAAACTGCATATCGATCTCTCTCTATCACAAGTTATTCACAAGACAAACAAACGGCAGGTGTAGCCTATGTGTGTGTGTGTGCATATGTTTAAACTGGACTGAGAAGAAAGCAAGTCCAATCCTCCACAACAATGGCGAATTAGGCATCGGCATCCAGAGAGCTTTTATTTGAATGGTAAACAAAGAGGGGGACATGCAGCCAACACCACCAGAGCAGGTCAGTATTAAAAAAGAACCTTTACCAGAGCAGGTCTGTATTAAACTATCACCTTTACCAGAGCAGGTCTATACTAAACTATCACCTTTACCAGAGCAGGTCTGTATTAAACCAGCACCTTTATTAGAGCAGGTCTGTATTAAACCAGAACCTTTATCAGAGCAGGTCTGTACTAAACTATCACCTTTACCAGAGCAGGTCTGTATTAAACCAGCACCTTTACCAGAGCAGGTCTGTACTAAACTATCACCTTTACCAGAGCAGGTCTGTACTAAACTATCACCTTTACCAGAGCAGGTCTGTACTAAACTATCACCTTTACCAGAGCAGGTCTGTATTAAACTATCACCTTTATCAGAGCAGGTCTGTACTAAACTATCACCTTTATCAGAGCAGGTCTATATTAAACTATCACCTTTATCACAGCAGGTCTATACTAAACTATCACCTTTATCACAGCAGGTCTATACTAAACTATCACCTTTACCAGAGCAGGTCTATACTAAACTATCACCTTTATCAGAGCAGGTCTATATTAAACTATCACCTTTATCACAGCAGGTCTATACTAAACTATCACCTTTATCACAGCAGGTCTATACTAAACTATCACCTTTATCAGAGCAGGTCTGTATTAAACCAGCACCTTTATCAGAGCAGGTCTATACTAAACTATCACCTTTATCAGAGCAGGTCTATACTAAACTATCACCTTTATCAGAGCAGGTCTATACTAAACTATCACCTTTATCAGAGCAGGTCTATACTAAACTATCACCTTTATCAGAGCAGGTCTGTATTAAACCAGCACCTTTATCAGAGCAGGTCTATACTAAACTATCACCTTTACCAGAGCAGGTCTATACTAAACTATCACCTTTATCAGAGCAGGTCTGTATTAAACTATCACCTTTATCAGAGCAGGTCTATACTAAACTATCACCTTTATCAGAGCAGGTCCATACTAAACTATCACCTTTACCAGAGCAGGTCTATACTAAACTATCACCTTTATCAGAGCAGGTCTGTATTAAACCAGCACCTTTATCAGAGCAGGTCTATACTAAACTATCACCTTTATCAGAGCAGGTCTATACTAAACTATCACCTTTATCAGAGCAGGTCTATACTAAACTATCACCTTTACCAGAGCAGGTCTATACTAAACTATCACCTTTACCAGAGCAGGTCTATACTAAACTATCACCTTTATCAGAGCAGGTCTGTATTAAACCAGCACCTTTATCAGAGCAGGTCTATACTAAGCTATCACCTTTATCAGAGCAGGTCTATACTAAACCATCACTTTTATCACAGCAGGTGTGCTGAATAGGCACCTCCCTCAGGAGCAGGTCTGTGTCAGTGGAAGAAAAGAGCCTAAATAAGTGAATTCACAGCGAATGGAAGAGGACAGTCCAAAGTGCATGCGCATCAGGAGCACTGCGTCTGTTCTCAGATCAGTGAGTGTGTTTACCCCACATGCAGTGGCTGTAGGACAGAGCAGGAGGCAGCGTGATTCTCTCCCCCCCCTCCTCCCCCTGACTGCGGGACATGCCACGGGGTTGGTCTCTTCACCTCCTCCACTTCATCCCCACAACCCCAGTGTCCGTTCAATAAAACTCAATTTCACACTCTATGGAGATTGCTATAGGGCTTGCTTCGCTTTCTCGGGAGAAAGGCCAAAAACACATTTTCTGCTAGATGATGTCACTGGGTTTTGGGTACACCATATAGCAGCACCGTATAGTTTCCCACCCATTTTGTTGTTCTAGCCCTGGTAAAGTTCACACAGACACAGAGCACGGCGGACTTCGAATAACAAATGCCCGACCAATAGAGGAATATGTTCGTTACCCAAGGCCAGCTAGCTCTACGGGGTTGCGATGGAAAAAACGTGTTAGGAATCTGGAGAACCTTGCAGGTAAACCTGAGGTGACCCATGATCGCAATCATCCTGTGGACAGGATGTAAGGACAAAGATTTAAAATACAGCTGAATTCCAAAACTTTCTATTCAAATGTTTACAATGACAGTAATTTAAACTGAACACAGTAATCACTGAGAAAAGAAAATATTTGATGCACTTTCCTTCCCTACACAATTCCTTTGGCTTCAGAAACGAATGCAACAGAATTTGTATTCAGTCGGCTTAATGTTAACAGGCAACAAGCAAAACAAATTCAACACTGAGAGCCTGTGATGGTAAAAGAGACTGAATATCGTAACTGCAAAATTTTAAGATGTAGGATATGTACGAAACAGGAATACTCAAATCTGCACTACTGACCTCCCTCTAACCAGAGGCCGATTTAGAACAGGGAAACAAGCTGACTGACACTGGCCAATCAGTGTCATCAGCAGAAATCAATCACTGTATAGGCCTAGAGTCAGATTTCAAAACACATTTTTGTCTCTATTGCCTATAAAAAAACTGATATCCTGAAAACTGTGAATCCTTTTGCCATACATTCCAAATTATGTTTCAGACAGAAAAGTCAGCCAAAGGCATCCTAGTACAGCCACAACGTTGGGCAGAAGCATACACCCCCTCGCGCACATCTGATTGGATCTGGTCCACATGATGTAATCAGGTTCAGAATATCAACCTATGACCAAAAACTATCATCCGTCCCAATCAGAAAGACATGAACAGAAGCTTGCACTTTACATATTAAGGAAATCTGCCACCAGATCTGATTTATCTGGATAATTTCTCTTCAAGTAAACAAAATGAATGCTTTTACATGTCATGTCTTCTCATGCGAAGCCTGATAATTCATGGGTCATTACACCATGTGACTGCTAGTATGTCTTCCTAGGGCTCTAGGGAGGATTTAGGCATGACTTCCCCTCCCCCCCTTGGCTAGCCCACGACAGCATTCCATTTGTCTCTGTCCGTGCAAAAATAATGATAATGACATCAGGATAAATGATCATAGATATGGACAGCGGGAATAAGCTTACAGCTCAGTAATCCCCACAGCCAATCACAGAGAATGGGGGGGGGAACGTCTCTCTCCCGCCTCCAGCGGTGCGGCCCAGCCACCGTGCCCCAGCGGTGCGGCCCAGCCACCGTGCCCCAGCCACCGTGCCCCAGCGGTGCGGCCCAGCCACCGTGCCCCAGCGGCGCGGCCCAGCCACCGTGCCCCAGCGGCGCGGCCCAGCCACCGTGCCCCAGCCACCGTGCCCCAGCGGTGCGGCCCAGCCACCGTGCCCCAGCCACCGTGCCCCAGCGGCGCGGCCCAGCCACCGTGCCCCAGCGGGGCGGCCCAGCCACCGTGCCCCAGCGGGGCGGCCCAGCCACCGTGCCCCAGCGGTGCGGCCCAGCCACCGTGCCCCAGCGGGGCGGCCCAGCCACCGTGCCCCAGCGGCGCGGCCCAGCCACCGTGCCCCAGCGGCGCGGCCCAGCCACCGTGCCCCAGCGGCGCGGCCCAGCCACCGTGCCCCAGCGGGGCGGCCCAGCCACCGTGCCCCAGCGGCGTCAGGCCCAGCCACCGTGCCCCAGCGGCGTCAGGCCTGCTGAAAAGTTCCACCGGCCGTGTGTTAAACGCGATGGCGCTTTTGTCACATTCCCGGGAATGTTTTTCCAACAGACCGCCGCGCGGCGGCTGGGTGAGTCGGCGCGATGCTTTTCCCTTACCGCCAGCGCGCCGAGAGTCACAGCGCCGCGAGCCGCTCCGCCACCGGCCGGCTGGGTCATTACAAAGCGCCGCCGCTGGCTGGGTCATTACAAAGCGCCGCCGCCGGCTGGGTCATTACAAAGCGCCGGCTGGCTGGGTTTATGCGCCGGTCTCCCACGGCGACACCTTTCTTATTTGCGCAATTTGGAAGTGAGATAAGAATGATTCTGTTTGTTAGCCGAATCCATCTACTTAAACCCCCCCCCCCCATAAAATGGTGCGGCGCATAACAGATGTGTGCATTGTGAAACTGGACCCCCTCCTCCCTTCCACACTGAGCCATGAACTGAAGCTGCTCTGAATAGACGGCACACATTTACACTGAAAGAGCATTAAACCAAACCAGGAGCAAGAGATTCACAGATATATCGGCCAATGATCGGTATCTGCTAACATTCTGCAAAGGTTAGAGGATCATTAACAATAACGCACGTGGTACATAAAACCTTGGTAAATGTGCTGCCAGGTGTGTCCCTATTTTTTACCTCCAATAGCAATGCTTCAGAAATATATGACCCCAACAACTCTCTGGAACTGTAATTGAATCTAATGTAAATGAATTATATCATATATTTTTATTGAATGTTCTAAAAAAAATCTGTCAGGTTTGTAACATCGTTAAAAATTATCTGTAAGCAATTGTGGAGTCTTAATTATAATGAGGCATAGGTTAAACAGCTTATTTTTATCCAATAAAGGCAGCATGTTAAGTTAAATCATCCTCTCCTTGTGATCATTTTGTTTTAAGTCTTGAATATACAGAGCAAACAAAAATCTGAACACAAATTTTAATTGCAGACAGCCTGCTGCACCATCCGACAAATCCAATATGCCACCCAGCATGCTGCATCTGTTAAGGAGTCTTTGGGTGCGTAGCACCAAGGCTGAAAAAAATTATTGGGGAAAAACTGATGCACCTTCAGTTGGAGGAATGCATCATATGTTGGACGAATATGAAGAAATTTACTTTACTGCATTTATTGCATTAAAGTTGTGCAGTTAAAATTGCGTTTACACATAACGAGAGAAACCAGGCAAATGAAAGTATAGCAGGGAAGGAAGGTAAAGACTAACTTTCAACAAAATCTAGAGGACAAGTTCAATAAGGAAAAGGCAAATGAAGACACGTGACTGCAGTCGTTTAAGGGATTAACCATAAACTCACCACGACAGAGAAACGGCATCGACAGTACCAATAATGCTCCTGATCGCCCGTTACAGAGACAAGTATCAAATCTAAAGACAAGTTGTTTTATCTCGCCTTGTGAAGACAGGCATTGGGACATTAAATAATGCTCTAAGATGCTGAATGGATCTCCGTGCATTTCTTGGCTTTCATGCAGTGTTCAGCTGAACAGATGGAAGAGCATAAAGTACGTGGATTGGACCCTCCCAGCTACGCTGTTCTGACCCAACGTGACGTCTGGATTGAGGAAACAAACGCGTCGTTCTGTCTCCTGAGACGCCTTCCTGAGAACGAGGGGAAATGAGTCACCCGATTTCCGCAGTCTGAGAACCAAGAACACAGCCTGTATTAGCATGTTGTAGGAAAAGTGAGGTGCGCTACGTGCACAGGAAAAGACAATGGGTGTGGGTGGGCCATTGACAGTATATAAATGGACGATGGGACGCTGCTATTTTCAATGGGCGAGATTGGAGGCCAATCGTATCACTTCCTGATCGGCCTCTCGTGCAATGGATACAGGGAAAATGCAAGATTGGACAGAAGTCTCCAGTTCATGATGCAGAAGATGTAATCTTTGTAAAAGTTGCACTGCAGAATTAGTTAGATTACAGCATCAAGGTGAGAATGCAAAATCATCACGATTCAAGAATCATCCTAGGCATTTTGATGTATGAAATTATTCCTCATATTCTCAAAATAACTAGAAATAATATGCAGTGTGGATGATAGTTCCCCAGTTTCCATACAGCAAAACTCCATCAGAGTTTCTTCTTCAAACATTACAGCGCAGTCCTTCGAGGTAACAGGTTTATGACGTCGTTATTTGTGCCGAGAAGCCCAAAAATCGTTATTTCCGCTGGCACGCGCTAGGAGACCAATCCTGGGCCTCTGGTCTGAACAGACCCTGATCAGGGGCTGGGGCTGAGGTGGAGTCCCTTCACCCTACATCGCCATAACCACTTCTTTCAGTGTGGTGCAGTACAGTGGGGGGGTGTTGGAGTGTGTGTGCATGGGGAGGGGGAATAGAATGGTGCCACAGGGAGGGGTGCACAGCTGGCCTTAAGGAAAGTAGGAATGGAGCACAAAGCTCTTGCTCTTGTTCCTTCATTTCGTCCCAGCCCTTCAGTTAGCAAATTTCGTCATATAGACATAATGACCCCCAACATGCACAAACGCACACACGCAAATTCTAAAATTCTGCTTTCGCTCCAGGAGGCATGACAGCCGGTGGCACAAAGCAGGAAAGAGCATTCCTGTCTTTTCCATAACAGCTGTGGAGGCATTAGGATTTAGGAGTGCATTGTTTTGGTAAGTATGCTTCCTGAAGATCTATCGAACCTCCCACATCACCTATTCCATCCCAAGATCCATATCCATTCAGAAAGTAGGACAGTGGAATAACTATTAAAATGTGAAGGCTGCTTTTAGTTTGAAGAAATCTGGTCTGGGGGCTGATGGGTAGGCCATCCTGCTAGGGCACTGTTCTAGTGTCTGGATAGGCCCCAGGATTTAGTGTCTAATCCAAAAACCATTTCAAAGTCAGCTGGGGTTGGCAACCCCACAGGGCGCCATATAATTGGCTGTTTCATCACCAGGGATGGGGAGATTTCAGTCAGCAGGATGTCTTTATCTAATCGCACACCGTCGACCCTCTCTACATCGCCTGTATAATCTACTCAGGAGGTGTCTTCCTATGACTCAATGTCTGTGCAAGTATAACCAGTAGACTGAAAAGAAGATGGCACCTGAAATTATGTGTTTTAGAGGAGAGAATGCTTGTCCTCACTTCCAAATTTGGGTACAGTGACCAAAAGAGGTCAAATAAGAATTAAAAAAAGATTGCTGCAAGCAGCAATTACGGAGTCTAAGCATCAGGTCCCAACAAGAAAAACATAAGCATACATAAAGACAAGATGGTAATGGTTGCAGCTCATTTCTGATCATATAGCCTACAACTCATGTAGGTTCAAATATGGGCCAGGTGACTATTGGGACTGGAAAAGCCTGAAAGATCCCCAATAGTAAGAAACAAAAATGCTGCATGAGCACATTGCCGTATTTGCACATTGAATTGGATAAAGCAGCAATAAGAAATATTAATGAACAACAGTGTAAAAACTGGGATAGAAAATGAACTATGAGTGCTGCTGTATCCACAAAAAAACAAAAAGCCTGACTCAGAATATAGATCATGGCAAATTAGCTGAAGCACTGTTTTTGGCCCAGGACAGTCAGACTTCGAATACGATTTAAAGTCACGCTGGTCAACATCCGTCACACCTGCGTCCAGCCAGAGTGCCATACGCAGACACTTCAAATGCTTTAATTTACCCAAAGTATGATATACACAGCATGATGCCTATTCCTGCCAAATGGCTGCCTATTTTACATTTTAAATATTATATAAAATAAATATATAAATAAATAAATAAATATAATAAATCAGTCTACATCACATGTTCAATTTAATTTTCATCAAACCATTTTGCTATAATTCAACCAATCATTTGTCTTCTAATCTCTCCAATTAAAAAGGCCCAAATGTGGACATCATTTCTGTATTCTGATGAATGTTAAACAGAATTAGGCTACCTCCCTCGCCCAGTGACTGCATTCAGGATGGGAAAGGAAAGCCCAGACTGACTAAATCCATAATATGTCTACAACTGCTCCAGTAACTGACGTTTAAAGCGAAAGAAAGCTTGCAAGGTACTGGAGATATTGAAAAAAGGGAGGAAGACAGCATTAATCACTTGTGAAGAATAGATGTGGTATAGAGGCCTATACAGACATGACATTAGGTAATATTTTCTGAGGTAGTATGTCAACCAAGGATCTACGGACAAAGAAAACAAAGCTTTTAAAAAGGTTCCAAAAATAACATAGTCATCTTAGCACAAGCCTAAACATCAAATCCGAACTCAGGATCAGGATCAGGATATACCACAAAAAACAAAACCAAACAATTCAGCTGCAATCAGAATACTGTTGATTCAATTTCTTCCTGTAAAGAAAAACACTGTTAACTGACCCCTTTGAAGCAAACAGATTGACGGACACAGCCTAAACCAAATGCAACATCCTGGATTTTTTAAAAAGATGACTGGAATTAACTTCATATTTCCAGGGATGCAAATCACATCTTGCACATCTTAGAACTGCTGCTTGCAAACCATGCTGTAGGGAAATACAATGTTGCATTGCATTCAAGAACTCAATTTCTTCAAAGTAGTGCAGTCAACAATAGTAACAAATATATTTATGACTATTTCAGTAAAATGTTACTGTGAGCGTCCGTGAGCGGCACAAACAGGTCTCATTGACCGTGCAGTAAATCCGCTGGATATACAATGATAACATCTGATAAAGCCACACTACCAGTTTATTTAAAAAAATGATTTTTGTGTAATTCAATGGATTTTACAGTAACAAGCATTACAAAAGTGGTGATGCTTTATGATGCGGTTTCTCACAGAGAACACACAGAGCTAAGCACAGCCTTTCTCTATGAAGCTATACATTTAATTATTTGTTAGATTTAAACCTGTCTAAATGCTATGGAAATCCCTTCAAAATACTCTGAGCACTTGACTGAGCCTGTCTGAAGCTTCAGATGTGTGTTGTTTGTCATTTTTGCATTCAGACTGGTTCCATGAAAACATTGTTACTTGAAAGAATTTCTTCATCAACGAAACCCCCTCCCAAACTGGGAATCATTAACCGTGGACAAACTTGCACAGTGATTCTCAGCAATTAGCAGTCAGCAGAGATCTACTTCCTGCACTCAAATTGATCTAATTGGTTCTTATAGATTCCTAAGAACAACAGGATGACAGGCTCAGGTCAATTCACAAATGCAGTGCCTTGCAGCCAATCACATACAAAGGGGGAAATATGGCTTCACTCAAATCAAGAGAACGAGATTGATGGCTACCATCTGCCATGGAGACGGTTGCCCGGTGCTAAGCCAATGCTCAGGGAACCCAACATATCAGATCAATGAGCACAAGAGACCTTAAGACTGTAGGAGAGAACAGAACAATTTACTGAGACACGTTTTAATTGTTACAGAATAATTTCTTCACAGCAAGTAATAACACTGCAGCGAAGGCTTACAATTCTCTTAAATCATTGTGGGGGATTAACGTAATACTATGACGACCAAGCTATGCAATGATATAACACTCCACTCAAGGGGAAAGCTTGCGCATATTAATCACAGGAACAGAATTACTGCAACAGTTCTGATCACTCAAGGCTATTTTCCAGCATATTCACATATTACTGGACGGGACCCACTCAGAAGATTTAGTGGAATAGAAGAGTGGAGCTGCTCAGCCTGTGAGGCAGGTCTGCAGCACCTGACCCCGTCTGTACTGCTTGCTCAACTGGGAGGTTGTGTGTACTTATGGAATTGGGTGTTCTTGTGCAAATCAATATAGCGGTTCCTGATGGACAGCAGACCGCAGGATTCAGTTATAAATACGCTGCCAGGAAGCTCTGCCACATGCCTTCTGCTCCCAGAGCCATCACTGTGCCAGCTCCCAAACCGTCCTCAACGTTTTCAGCAAAAGCCGTACCTGAAAACCACAGGCCGGGAAATGATGAAAACAAAGACCCAGCAGGACAGCTGAACGACACAGCGCTGTAAACACAGCGTGATCCGGTGTCAGTCCGCCTCTCCGGTTTCACCTGCTGAACGGCGCCCACATAAAGCCGAATTAATCATTTAGGATAAGGGAGCAGGACGGGACACGGCTCCCCCGGGCTCCGCAAACAGCAGCATAATCCAAGCGCTTCATTTCGGTCGGTCTTGCCGTGATGCAACAACGAGGCAACTGAACACGGCGCTGCCGGAGAGGCGACAGCCAAGCGGAGGGCTGCGTGACGCTGCGCGTGGAGAAGCGCGATTTTCCACAGCTGAGCTCAAAGGCTGGCCAAAGCCTGGCACTGCAGCTCGAGCGCCGCGGGGACTGTCTGTCAGCGTCTTTATCATTAAATAAATAAAGAGGAAATTGCGTGCTATGGCTCTTATGGTCCCGGCAGCTTGTTGTGTGGGGAGGAACTGGGCCACAGGGCTGCTGCGATATAAAGGAAAGTCTTGCCAGGATTTAAATAAGTCCCATCTGGACCCTTTATGAAAAAAACAAGCAAAATGTAAATGCAGTATTTTCATGTTGAGCAGCCATTTTCATAAGGCAGCATGGAGCTATGCCCACTCACATAAAAGCAAAGTGCACACAAGAAAGGAGCAATGAGCTAAAGGTGGCTCCGTCTTCACAGGTTCCACACGCTCACAAATTCAAATGACAAGGCAGGCAAGAAGTAGAAAAATTAGCCAGTTTTCATTAATTTCATTAATTTTCGGAAAATGTAACTTTAAAAATACACCTGAATTCCCTGGTTTTAAATAAGGAATAAAAATGACATTTTTCAGCATGGTTATTTTTAGAATATTTTTTCAGATAGCAAAGCTAACGGGCCATTAGGCTACATTAGGGCCGCTCATACATCCTCTGTGACACTCTCTGTTGCATTATTCAAAATGCCTTAATTGCATACGGACCAAATTTAATGATCAAGTACCATTATTTTAACAATCAACCATTAACAACTGGCCCCACTAACAAACAAGCAAATATGAGCCAAATGCACATCCCGCGTACTACCTGCATCATAAAAGCAGGTAGGCTCATATTTCTATTGAAAGCCTGCATTTCAGTTTGGCAACCCATTAAAACAATTATTTATTGGAAGACATTTCTTTGACAATGTGCAGCCAGTGTCCAGTGGTCACATACGAACCCCTGCAGTATCGTAGACTGCAACACAGGATTTAGCACCTCAGTGGCACTATTTTAATTGACTGGGAAGAGATTAAATTTATTCGATTGCTCCCTTGGGACAGTTCATGTGGGTATTGCCATGTTCTACCTCCTACTAAAATGACTTGAACCTTTTTAGTGAAAATCAATCCCGTTAATCTTCACTTGGGTCTCTTCAGCCCAACGGCAACAAGGGAAAGCACAATGAACGCTGTGTCTGCCATCTGATGTTGTCCGAGGATTCCAAAGCAATTTAATCCCACAGAAAATTAACCTAAAATAAAATGGCTCATTGAGAAATTGAGTTCTCCCAACAAGACTGAGGGTTCTTCTCTCTCCTGGAACTACCATATCAAAGTGACTCTTCCCTCACCAACTTTGAGCATTTTAATTGGCAGACGGATTAAATTTCACTATGAATACTAAGCAGATATGCAAACAGAGTACTGCTGGCTATGTATTTTCAGACTGAGTGTATTCAAGTTTATTATGGATAGGGCTCAGTGAATCTTACTGTGTAACGAACAACAAGTAGGCAGGCTTTTCAGTAATTATTGAAAGACAACAAAAAATCTAGTTAAATATTTATCAGAGCAGTGCTATGTGTTGTTGGTTGATATATTAAGAGGTTCAACTGTCACAGAAAGATGGGGGAAGGAGACTTTTATGCAAATGTGTTCAACTTTTTGATGAGAAAATTCTTGTCTGTTCAATGATATACATTTTAAAAGGAAGACTTTCATGACCCTTGTTTCCTCATGTCTCTTTCTCAGTGCGCTGAGTACTGGTTAAAGCACCGCATCCTGGGTCTCAGGGCCACACAGGGTTAATGGGGTACAGTAAGGGCCAGAAACTACAGGCCACTGCCAGTAGGGGGGCAGAGCACCGCTGTCAATCACCACCAGGGGGCACTGGGCACACTGCAGCTGAACAGATGGCTTAAAGGGGTGGATTGGACAGCCAAAAATCCATCTCATTTGTGATGCAACAACAGGGGTGCTCAGGACGCACCGTTTTCACAAATAGTGCACCAGGTCTGTGTAGAGTCTGTAGCAAAACTATTCTATTGGGCTTTTCTGATTGGTTGGGTGTATTTTCAAGTCAGCAATCTAACCTCAGCCAATCTGTATTTGTTTCCATATCAGAGGAATTGATACCTTACTGTTGAAGCCTCAGTGATCCACATTGTAATGAACATCTGGTGTGCCAGACCCAATAACACATCAATGAAACTCAGCGCTCTAAATAACAATGCTGCCTGAGAGCCAACTGGTAAACCGGTAAAAATGAAAAAAAGCATGGCAGCTGACGCAATTTCAAAATGTGAAAATGCAAAAATGAGTTCATTCAACAAAACAGTGAAAATTGCCATAACATGAACACTGGACAGAAATAAATTTGAAATAAAGAACCTAAAATAATTAGCCAGATTGTAGGCCCTCACAGCACAGTAAGAGAACACGAGATGAATTAGTGCACTGCTTGCATATCTGCCCCATCTGGGACTAGAAAAAAGTATAAATGCTTTACGGTATCTACGTTTTTCCATCAGGAATGCAAGTATGGACGTACCTTTAACACATTTCACTCATGTAAAAGTTTCCACTTTACCAGTCTGTCAATCACAATCTTGGAAACTGACATTAACATTTAAATGAGGGTGTTGGATGATCTAGCAGGCTGCCACCACATTGCCATTAGATTTTCTGTCTTCGCCTGCCTCACAGCCTGGTTTGTTTACTTCAGGTAATGTGCGTGGATACTCAAAACATTATAACAAAGGAGGAGGTTCACACTTGAATTCACACTCTGTCACCGAGACAACGGAGCCCTGTGAAACGAGTGTGGTTCTCCTTCACAGTTGCTCACTACACAATCTTTGCTCTGCCTGCACGTGTCTGATGTTGTGTCCTACGGACGTCCTTCAAGATGGAAAGATTAAAGCGATACTTACAGAAAAAAGCGTGAGATGATTATAATAACCAACCACGTCTCTATCCAACATGAAGCAAACTACCATCATCTCACATTTCCTTAGATGAGCAAGAAACCACACAAAAGATTGCCCTCAGCATTCTAATCAGCTTGGGGAAGGTGAGGCTTGACCAACTCCTGTTACAACAGGCTTCATAATGGCAAAGGAAATAAAAAAGGAGGGAATAAGCTTCTCACACAGTACGAAATCCACATTCAAGCTTCACAGGTTTTTTCCAGACTGTGCCAATTAAGGCACAGTGGGGCAGAGCAGGAAAACAGGTGTGATAATAATAAATGCTCAAATCTGATTTAATGATCACAAGAAAAAACAACATTGAAACTGATGGTCGAGTCTGAGGAGCAAGTGTTCCTAAGAGTCATCTACACCTAGAATCAGCATTACATAAATGTGGAGGATATGTGAGAGATGCTGATCCTAGATCTGCCATGGGGACGATTGTTCAAGGAGATTTATTACAACATTAACCACGGTGTAGAATACAGGGTGGCAGCGTAGTATAATGGGTAAGGAACTGGTCTTGTAACCTAAAGGTCACCGGTTTGATTTCTGGGTAGGATCACCTGTATTGCTTCAGTATATATCCAGCTGTATAAATGGATGCAATGTAAAAGTTGTGTAAGTTGCTCTGGATAAAAGAGTCTGCTAAATACCTGTAATGTAGTGGAATGACTAACCAGCCGCAGTAGCCTATAATAATCTCAAGACTATCACTGAAGTGCTCAACGGGCTGTTCTTAATGAGCCTTGATGCCTGTTCACACCGTACCTTGAGGTTTGCAGTCAATAGATTGAGTCACTTTTTGCCTGGCATCTCAAACAAAAGCATGGTTGCATGGACTGTTGTCCCTAGGTGACGTCTTTCCCTCACACTCCCATGCCAAAATCACCTTAGACACTGTTCCTTGCGTAACATCAGAACGTTGAGCAGTCTTCATCACTGAAGCTCCGGTCAAATGTGCCCTAACACCCAGCCCTCTTTCACAGTTACTGAGGGCTCTTCTAGCCATGGTACCCAAAATAATTGGCAGCTGAGCCTGCCTGGCATTTTTGTACATGACCCTGAGCATGATGGTCTGTTAATTTCTTAATGAACGCAGAAACAAGACCTACAAACCACCTGCTTTCAGTACGCTTTGAATCCCTCATTTCCTCACGTTTCCTTTATTCTGGCAGTTAGCTGTACTTTGTCACGTACATGAAAACTGGCCCCGCCCCTCTCAGTTGCAGCCAAACCAATCAACCCCACCCCATCACTCCCACGGTATTTTCCTGCAGCAAACCCTGCATTGCCCAAATTTCCCACAGTACATGTCTGTGCTTAGATACCCACACTTCTGCACACAAACAAACAAAAGCAGCTTGTGATCTTGACAGATCCTCAGTGGCTGCAAGTGAATTAATGCATTGACAACTTATAAACCTCACTTAGCTCAGAAGCAGATTTAAAATAAAACAGAAAATCCGCAACAGACACAAAAGAAGTTAAACACAAGCTTGCCTCCTGGCTATAGCTCCACACTGCCATCCCTCTTTTCTCTCTCCTCCTCCCCCCCACTCCCCGATAAACTCCAGCAGTTCCCTTCCCATGGGTGGCTGGTGCTCACACTGTCTACCAGACTGGAGAGGAGGGCAGTGCGGGGTCTGGTCTGGTCTGCTCCAGTACACCAAACCCCGTCCATGTCACTCTAATCAGAACACAAAGTACAGCAGCTGTAAAAAGACAGAGGGGTAGAGGGAGGAAGAGAAGAATATGGGAGTGGAAGAGGGAGGGATAAAATAAGTTGCAAGCGGGAAAAAGGGGAGAGATGAGGAAGATAAGGAGGATGGCATGAAGGGGAAGAGGATGAGGGGAAGAAGGATAAATACAGCAGGAGAGAGAAAGAGAGAACTAAGAAAGAGAGAGAGATGTACATAGCTGCAGAGGTGCAGTGCTCTCCTCTCCTCAGCACCCTCCCAGAGAACAAAACCAGCTCGGTGCAAAGCCAGTGAGACGAGCTGGCACAGCGAACCTCACGCACGCTAACGCCATTCATAGGGGTTACATTACCATGGTAACGTTAAAGAGCTGATACCCTTTCGAAAAACACAGTCTCTTTATTGCCTTCTCTGTGAGCTGCTGCATTCTGAAAACCTTCATCCAAGGAAGTAAAGCCGATGTGTGTCCTGAAAATAAACCCATCCTAACTGTTAGCCTGTGTGTTAGCATTTGAGTGTAATCGTGAAGATAAGATAAAGATAAAGATATACTTTATTGAACCCCGTGGGGTAATTTGTCCTCTGCATTTTGACCCATCCTAGTTACTTAGGAGCAGTGGGCAGCCACAGTGCAGCGCTCGGGGACCAACTCCAGTTCTGAGGCCAGTGCCTTGGTCAAGGGCACCTGCAGGAGTGCACCTAACATGCATGTCTTTGAGTGCACATGTGTGTGTGTGTGTGTGTGTGTAGGGGGGGCACTCTGCATCATGTTTGCATGGGCACACAGGCAACAGTTAGCGTCACTGGTGTTGATCAGCAGTAGTGCCATAATATTTTCAGAGTTAGCAGCAGCTTTAATACAAGTGGAGTGGAGAGGCCCTGTTTACACTTTGATCTGATGCAGGTGCCTTCAAAAGACAAATCTGATTTTGATATATCGAATATGGGATCAAAGCTTTGCTAGTCTTTTTATAACCTTCTAAAGCTTCTTGCCTCTTAAAAATTTCATCTTGAAGTTCCACAGGCAGTTTCTTGGTTTTCATGACAACTTACCTGAATTGATCTGCAGTTTCAGTAGTGAGACATCACAGGTTTAGTTAAATTTACTCTGCAATCGCTCATTTCAACACAGGTGGATTTGAAATCAACATAGATGGACCTGATTAACATACATAGGATGATCTCAAGAAAATTTAATACACCTGGCCCAATTTAGACTGCTAATACAAAGGGGCTATGAATACTCGAATACTATCAATAATTGAATACTACCCATTTTATATTCTGGCCATTTTCTTAATATAATTCTGAAGATATCTCAATGCCTTATTTAATTTTGACATCATAGAGAGTTGGTTATGTAGGAGCAGAGAAAGTTACATTTAAATACATTTCATTGTGACTTTGCAACACAGGAAATTAGAAAAAATCAATGGAGTTGAAAACCTTCAGAAGGCACTTCATGTTGTAGAAAGAGACAAGTGTAAACCAGACCTCACAGGTAGTTGTCTAGTAAAATGGGAGTAGTAGAGCTCACACCCATGGAGATAGTGGTTTCAGTGGTCTCATATGTATGGAGTTAGTGGTTTCAGTGGTCTCATCTGAGTGGAGTTCGTGGTTGCAATGGTCTCATAAGAGTGGAGTTAGTGGTTGCATTCTAATGCCAGTGCAGCTAGCAGTAATGACATTTGGCCTAATGGAGGTTGTTAAAAGAAGTTAGCCTGAAAATCAATTGCATTGCTCTATATAGCCTAAACTTTTTTACTGAATAGGCTAAGTGTGGAGAAATTAAAAAACAGTTAACGGATATACTGTAGTGACAGCACTCTTGTTTCCATTACTCTTTTGTAGCGTATTAATAAGAACAGGGAAGCAAAAGGCCTGCAGGCATCATTTAATTATTTAGATGCCATGGTACCTGAACCTAGCCTTAGCACAGGCTACATGATCAAGCGAAACCTGGACTTCAGGGGCAGAGGAAAGCGAAGCGTATCTGAGCTCTCTTCAACCTTAAAAAGGATAAAGAACAATACCCGGCACAATAACAATACAGAAAACCATCTCCTCAGATAAATGTCAGTTCCACAGCCAATTACTTAAAGCCACATTGCATATCTAACCCGGAGGTTAATTGCAGAACTCTGACACACAAAGGCCTACAAAGGCACAAATAAGCAGCATCTCTTCTTTGGAAGCTAATTGGCCTACTTGACATTTAACAAGTTTAAAAATTTCATTAAATGCACTTCAAAAAGTGTGATGTTGCTGATGCGCTCAACATATTTCCCAATTTTAGATTGCTATTATTTCATGCATTTTAACAATCCTGTCTTGTCATTCCCTAGGTGAAGATAATGATGGCCATCATCATGAACATAACACCTTGTATGGCAACCGCTACAACAAGATGCACTGAAAATAATCAGCCCCTAATTACAACAGCTGACAAAACAGCCTTAAGAGAGCAATAGACCCTGCTGTCCAATCACATTCACTGCATCAGCCTGGAAAATCAATGCAAAATAAAGTGCTAAAACTACCTACAAAAATAACACCATGTCCATGTCAGAGGCCACTGTGGCCAACTTTCAACTTCAGCTTGTTCACTGGATATCCTCATGGATGCTTTTGGTTTGGGCAAGTAGAATAATTAAGAAGCAAAGCAGCCGTAGAACAGGAAAGCAGAAGGAAATGCAGGGTCTAATGAGGCAAGTCTGGCTGAAGGGAGCCAGTACACATCACCATACGCCAGTGAGGCGGGTGCTACTCTGACCCCCTCCAGAAGCCTGACCCAGCCGGAGCGGATAACTAACGCTGCGCTGCTGTTATAACCCAACACCAATAAACCCCACAAACAAGCTCCACAAACCCCGCTATGGGTCTATGGCTCTGGCTCACAATGCCAGCACAACAGTGAGCGTGCGTCTACACAGCAGCAACAGGGGACAGAGCAGTGGCGGGGGAACAGAGCAGGGGTACAGAGAAGCAACAGGGGACAGAGCGGCAACAGGAAACGGAGCAGCGATGGGGGACAGAACGTGAGAGGGTGAGTTGGGCAGCACAAAACGGATCTGGTGCTTTAGAGAAACAAGGGGCTAATGAGCCGTCAGCAGCAGAGGAAATAAGAGGAAGTCTGAAAACGGTGACGAAGATAAAGAAAAAAAATGTGAACCTGCCATGCGACAGAGCCGAGAGCTGGAGGGGCTCTGGCCAATGGAGCCCTGATCTCCACAGGGGACAAGCAGGGGCACCATGACTAATCTCAATTAAACCCGAAACCCTGAGGCAGACAACCAAAAAAGTCATTTCACTTTGGGCACACAATGTAGAACTGAAGCAAACCAAAACTGGCTATAAATGTTAATTAGTTCTAATAAAATGTACTGCAAGGTCATGGTATGTAAATGATCTGGAAAATTACATTCAAATATCATTCTGATCGGTGGAATGTTCTGTATGACTTATTGTGCAAAATAAGTGTCTTTGAAGTCTAAAGGACCAGGGTGCTCAAGTCAAGGCCTAATGTTGTGCTTCATATCGTCACATAAAGTCAAAGTTTTTTAGCTGAGAGGTTTAATGGGCACATTGCTAAATGGCTAGATCTTCTCAGAGATACCAAACAATATTTGAGTACAAAGCAAATCTGCAATGGCTGCACTGGGAATGTTGGAAGACTATTTGCATGTCCAACCTCCGTGTCCAGCATCTGCCCAGGAGAGGAAACCATTAACGGCTGAAAGAAACGATTACATTTAGGCTAGTACATAATGTTGGTCTCTGAAGAGACAGTCATGGTCCACCTGGCAATATGTGCAACCTCTCGCAACCCAACAGCTCTGGGCTCTGCTGTACTCTCCTGTGTGACCACACGCAAAAGTAGCCCCAGAACCAGAATTAAGAAGCAGACCCAGCTCCGGAGAGAGAACTCCCCGCCCAAGACTCAGGGGCATAAAGCATTAGGTAGGTGAAAATGGCCAGGATGTAGGAAAATTAGCATCCAGGCCAAGCACAGACAAAGCACCTAACCACACAATCAGCACAATCCCTCCTATTACTAACCACTTAAGCACCCAATCAGCACAATCCCTCTTATTGCTGACCAACTAAACACCCAATCTGGTTAAGAAGTCCTATCCAATTACAGTTCAGAGCATGAAGTAAAATCATAATAATAATAATAATACATTAACTATTCATCAGAACAAATAAAAAACACTTTAAAGCTCAGCTGCGGCCTTTGAGGAGAGCATCAACCAATGAACTTAAAAACACAAAGGAATACAAACAGCTGTTGGCATTTGAGAGGCAATATGATGCGAGCTCTGGTGCAGAACGACTAGTGGCCTGGCTTCTCTTCACATCACCCAGTCAAGGTTAACACTGAATAAAGGTCAGGAGTTGCCCAACACAGGCCCCTCCACTGAAGGCGAACTGCACTTCCAGTGAGTGTGCGTCTGTGTATACACACACACCACAAGTCTCTCAGGTCTGTGGTTATATTTACTTCAGGATCGGAGGGCTTGCAGTGTTTTTCTCTCTTCGCCCTTGAGAATAATATTTTACCCCAGTGTCTCCAGCTAAACAATCTCTGTATGAATTATGTAAAAACTACGCATAGAAAGTGACCCCGGATTTAAACAAACTAGTACAGAACAGCATCACTATCAATGATCAGGGCCAGTGTGAAGTTGTGCTGCTACAGCAAGCATGGTGGAACCCAGGACTCTATACACTGAGCTGCTACGTCCAAACACACATGTAGCGCTGTCAATCATTACCGGCCCTCGCCTCCCCTCCCCGGTTCACACAGGATGTTCTCCAGCAGATGGTAAGGCATAGTCTTAAGGGTGTCAATCACACAGCAAGTGAAGCATGACCACGGCAATAAAACAAAAAAGCGAACAAACGCAGAAGCTCGAATTACATGGATTTCACTGCGCTGTTGGGGAGAAACTAGCAGTTTAATTTGACAGTTGGAAGCAACTGGGATAGTCACATGGCGCTCTGCTCCTGCACTGAAGAACATGCCTCTGAAACACACTGCTGTACTATGGTGGGGGGGGGGGGTTAAAGTGCTTAAAGTGAAGGACAGGAACACATAGGCTATTCCTCAGGCTCAGAGCACATACATGCACACTGCACACACCAGAATCCATGTACACACAAGCACACACATACTCCAATAAATCAAGTAACAAAGGGTCACAGTACCAAGGAAGGATACAGTGTGTCCAGAAATGTGTTGCCAGTGAAAGGTGGTCAAGATTGTGTACCTCAATGTAAAATGGGGGGGGGGGGGGGTCTTTTGCTTCAAAGGTTCAGGCTTTCAGTGGACTTTGCCTAATTCATATTCTGAATTTCATTACAAAAAGTTTAAATGATTTAGAAACCTATCCTTCTGGAGACTCTGATGTGTCACAAAACCTTCTGGCTGACAAACCCCCTTAGTTGACAAAAGGAAAGGAAACAAAGTGACCATAACTGGGCTTGCAGCCTTGATTCCTCAGTGGGGCTGAGGCCAAATACAAAGAAGATTTCTAAAACCACAAGGGTGATGTCCAACACAAACCCACTGGGTTTCAGATGTTCCCTCAGAGGAGTGCAGATGCAATTCAATCTCCACACTTTTTGCAGAAGCTCAGCAAACAAGACAAGCTGACCAATGGAGGTGCAGTTCGTTTAGGGAAGAGCACCTGCACCCCTCACACCATCGACATCTCACTTCCACTTTGGAAGAAGGCCACTTTCAGCCTCTTCTCTGCAAGACAGGTTTAAGCCTCCAACGCAGGCTCACATTCTAAAGAGGAGAATAAGAGGTCCACAATTTATTCCGGCAAATTAGAGCTTGCCGGAATTTCTAACCCACACAGACACTAAAATATCCTTCCCCCTCAATCTCCAAATCTAGAGTGGCAGACACAATGGGATTCATCCAAACTGTTGAGATTCCTTGAAAAGCCCAGTTTTATTTTGCTTTTTATTTTTATTTCATACAGACCCAGTAAAACAGGCTGCTTGTTGCTTCTCTTAAAATCTGTGTTTATTTCCGTGACAACCTGCTCAGCTGCAACCAGTTTGACAACTTGAGCTTGATACACTGAACACAACATGTTCTTTTCGGTGGTTTAACTGTTGAGAGCAATGTTTTTCTCATTTCAACTACCTTTACTTTAACCCACACAACCCACTGTGCATGAATTTTCCTTATGTGTGCATTAAATTCCCATCTCATTTACTGTGATAAAGCAGGGGAGAGGCATACAGAAAAAAATTATTGTGGTCCATCAGTCAGAGGACTGAAAGGCCAGTGCACATTAAGCAAGGGGGGCATATATTTATTAGGGAACGTAAAGACATAACACATTTACCAGGAAGTGTACTGGGCTGGCATAGCACATTTACCAGGGAAGCGAATTTTATATAAAACAATGATCACGTCAAATATTTCATTTATGTTCATTTTTGGCTGTTTAAGGGTTTCATCTTATTTTAGTAGACTGATAACTTGGCTTTCATAATCTGTAAATTTTAATGCCAAATTCAGAATAAAAATATAGTTTTAGGGTAGCACTGGAGGTTGGCGTCATTTAGAGTCTAGCCAGCTTGCCACCAGTCACATCAGTTTATTTCATGACTAGGCTATAAGCTAATGTATTGGATTTCATCTGATTTTACTCAAAAAATGTCTTTGCTTTCATTATCTGTATGTCTTGATATCAAATTCAGAGTAAAAATATATTTAAAGGTTTTAAATGCAAGATGATTGACAGGTAAATAGGGAAGCCTCCATGCAGAGGGCTGTCCTGATTAGGCTAGTTGTTATGGTGCTGTGAAATTCGGAGCGGCTGATTTCAAAGCCTGGGAAAGTCAGAGAGATCTGATTTTTTTCTCAGAGTTTTAATTTATTGATATCTGTCAGGATGTGAAGGAAATTGAACCAAATATGAACAAAAGTGTTCTAACAAACTTACACATTGCACCTTTAAATATTTCAGCAGCAGTGTTTTGTCAGCATAACAAAACGCTGTGTTTGTGATGTGCATGTAGAATTAGAAATATGAATCAGTCCTACCGCTCATAGCAGACTAAAGGCATGAACACATTTACCAGGTAGGTTACATTTACCAAGTTCTGTATTGTTCTCTTCTGATTGGTCAGTAAGGTAGTGACTGACATGGTCAAGTGATGGAAGCTGAACTGTATGAACACAAAACAAGGACACTGTTTACCTAAGCTCACCCTTACCTCTACACATAAGGGTTGTTGAGGGCTGATAGTTGAAATCTACATTTTTGGTGCAGGTCCAGAGTCCAGCAGAAACCAATGTGGTGCAATTTGGTTTTGAAACATGGAAAATATTTCTCCTGAAGGTGGAGATTACTACTGGCTGGATTTAACTGTTATTTGATCTGATCTTGACACAAATATCACCTCTGTTGTTAAAGGCAGAAGTAAACTTCCGTTTAATGAAATATGGTATTTTATTTCATTAATTTCCTTTGTGACTGTAACATTGTTTTTTTAATGTAGCTTAATCTTCATCTTTAGATTAGACATTCAGTATTTGTTGCAACTTAATAAATCTTTTCATTTTAATCTAACTGTGAGTTGTACATTTTGATAAAGGTTGATCCTACAGGTTGCTCTGCATATCAACAAATTCAGCAATTTAACTGATATTGATATTTTTTGAGGTTGATAATTGATATCTTTGCACTTATGTTCTGCATTCAGAGTGCTGGACATTCAACAAGTGTGTTAGCTGTTAAAACCACTGGATTCAGAAATTAAACATATTTTACTTGACCCTCACTTCCCCAACACCAGTGCTAAACCAAACTAACCAAACTAAATCATCAACTTAACTGCCTATTCAAAGCATGAAATTTGTCACATGAAATCAAATGAATCTTCCTTTTAATTGCATGCATTTTACTTTTCATACTTAACTCCTGAATGAAAGCATAGACCAAGAGAATTATCAACACACAAATGCATACGTGAATGTTAAATGGCCTGTACTGGATTTTGCAGAGAATTTTTAAGATGCATGTGCTGCTCATTATTTAGACTACATCTGAATAATTTCAGTCACTGTGTCCCCTGTGCCCTCCGACACACTGACAGTTGATTATCTACAGCAGGGCAGAGTGACAGAATGTGCCACCCACTCATTTGTTTCAATAAAACACAATAATGTTCTGCACCACCAATATTCAGATGATTCTGATAATAGCAATATTTCAATATTCAGATCGCTGCACAAGTTTGCAGTTTTTCATAGCATCCCTGACTACAAGTCACAGCAACACCTTTATTCTTGCCTGGCTACTAAATGATCAGCTGACATTCTCCACAGTCATCTAGCCAAGTCATCCTACCTGCTTTTCTGGCAAAACATGCTTTATGGTATGTGAATAGCTCAAGTCTCATGGTTATGTGTTTGAGAAGTGTGGCCAGTGCTAGGGTGGTACGACAGACTAATCTTATCGACCCTGAATTTTTAGCCTATCTGTGTCATTACAGCACAAGTTCCTATATGCATGGCAGACAGAAAGTCACAAAGTCATTCCCCTGCAGAATGCAAATAATGCATTATCATGAACATGCAACACCAGATGTCCAGGCCCTGGAATCTCCAAGGAAAAACGTGGTTTCCAAATTTGCCTATAATTCACAGAACCACAGTCTACAGACCCATGTTCTACTACAAACTGGACACGCACACTCTCCATGCCTTATTGATGGATACTGTAACAACACCGCACTGAGAATCAACCCTACATCTGTTTACAAGCCCAGTTCCTTCCCCACCGTAGTGACCACACCACACTACCACTGCAAACATAGATGGCTATAGTGAATACCATGCCCCCCACCACACAGCTGTTCAATCAAATGCTGGGAAGGAAGCTTCTCATTCAGCACAGTGGACTGGCGCAGTGTGTGAACAGAAGCATTCATTAGACACATAAAGCCATTGTACAGCACCTTGGTGCCAAGCATCATATACACAAAAAGAGAAATTCAGGTTAAAGTTACAAAAAACCAACACCAATTGCAGTAGATCACAACATTCCATTCCAACAACATTCTCTCTTCGGACCTCACAACAAAAAGTAGTCACGTCCTAATGTGATCTAATACTACCAGTACAAACAAGTGCCAGGTGAGAAATTTAAATGGACGTGGCCATGCCTTTTTTCTCCCAAGGCTAAACGGTTATGCAAGCGACAGGAGCATTCATCATGATTAAAGAGTGTGGTGCCCAGACATCCCTCTCTGTACCACACCAGCTGAGAGTTAAGTGGTGTGAACTTTAGAGATCAAAGTTCATTTCTGAATTTTTTTGAATTGAATTGAAACACCATTTGCTTTCTTCTTCCTGATTTTGTTTTATTTGCACAACTCATTCATTCACACCCCCCCCCCCCCCCCCCCCCCATCTTCAGAGGGACAGAAAAGAAAAAATAACAGCTATTAAATCCAATCACCTCCCAACAGGATCCTTCTCCTGTCTGCGGTTGTGTTTGCAGACACATTTACATAGGAGGCCCATTCCTGGCTTCAAACACCCAAAACCACCCCCTGCTCTTCAATTCTGAAAGGTAAATCAGTGCTAAACCCTGCGTCCCCAAGGCCTGGTCTCAGTTGCAGTTGGTGATATTTAAACCCTGAGAGGATAGCAGTGGCAGTGATGTAATTTATCACTTTAATAAAAAGTCTCTCGATTCCATCACCCAGCATCACCACGCTGTGAGCCCCTCCCCCCCAGACCCCCTAAGGGGGATGCTCGTTAGGCTACTGCTGTAGTCCGCATTGAAATATGGATAATTAATCCTCAAACAAACAGGAGAGAGAGGCAGAGAGAGGATTCGCCACCAATCGCCAATTCAGGAGTAGAGGGAGCTCCGTCCTGGGGTCCTAAAAATGTGACAAGCAGGGTAACAACTACGCTGCCTCCCCGCAGGATTTACATCCATTATTTACTGAGCTAGAAACCGAGCAAAGCACTCATATAGGGGTGCGAGCGGGCAGGGAGTGTGGTTTTGTTGCAGCTCAGACAACTGTGCATGAAATTCATACAGAACTTCTCCCGTGACTCCCTGGACTTGCAGGGTGTTGGCTCGAAGCCTCTTTGGGCACCTGGGAGGACTCCAGTGGAGCTAATCATACATCTAATCCAGCCTCAGATTCCACACAACTCTTCTTTTCCAGCAGCAGCTGCTTCAGGCATCAGCTACATTAACGGTTTCAGGACGGAAATTCAGTAGTTTCAGCCCCTACGCATACATTTACTTAGCTGAAGAGATGGCTATACATTGAATGCAAAGAGAAGCCGGTAAAAACAATGGCAGCTGCTAAAATTAAAAGGGATTTGCTAAGCATCAGTTTTATCTACCCAGCATCTGACAGTAAGAGCATGAGACATGAATGAGCACTTTTGTGACAAAATTTTTTAATGAATGAATCAACAACACCAAATTAGGCAATCATACAAAAAAATGTAGTGTATGTTTATTCAAACTCATGAAAATATAGATTAATTTTTTTCAATTCCACACCTGATGCTTTGATGTAGGCTACATTTTTAAGGCACATGGGTTGTAAATACTGACTATCTGCCATGCTCAGAATTAAAGAAGGACATGGGCTCTGGGCTTTATTTTATTATATGCACCAAATTTTCTTCTGTATTTAATTACACGCCACATATTAAATTTAAGATATTTCTGCATCAGCCATTGTAATCCACCTGTGCTCTTCCATACACAGGTAATGTACTATTGAGTCTGTAAAATCTGAGGGTAATTCAGCTCGCCTCCTTTGTCCCAAAAGACACCCTGTAACTCCAGCTTTAACCGCATGGGGAGAAGTGGAATGAGCTTTTGGCCCACGTGGTCACGAGCGACCAAACACAGGCCGTATGCTGTGTAGACTTTACACTAGGATGCTGGGCAAATAGATAATAATGTGACCCCAGACGTCCAGAGCCAGAGGCTCTGACCTCAGAGGGCATATCCGGCCACCGAGCAGCCTGGCACTGTGAGCCCACACCAACTGGGAGTTTGCACACTTGTGACATCGTTCCACGAATCAGAGCAAGGGAACAAAAGCCATACAAATTAACAGGAAAAGTGTCTATTGACTACAGTTAAACATTCTTTCTTCCTGAAATCCTTAAACGTCAATCTACATAGATCCGTACTTTGTTCCAAACAGAACCATTTTGTATGTCTGTGTAAGACCCTGGAACAATAAGCTGTATTGGATACAAAATTAACAAGAGAAACTAAGATGAGATTTTTTTACCAGTGTTTCAATTGGTTGCACCGTGAAGCAATAGTAACCTGTGATCCAGCACCTTTGCGACACCGTACAATTTCAATTAGAAGGCAGTGAGGAGAACTCACACGAAGTGAATACAAAAACTGATCCATCCTCATAAAACATCACTGTGCCTCAATTAGAGGAAAACACGTTTGTGCAGAGATTTTAAATCAATGTAAGTAGTAAGGACACCTGAACTATGCCCTGGAGCAAAACAAAAACAGAATGCAAAAATCTAATCAATCTCTGACTGGAGCACACGGGGAGAAGAAAGAATGGAAGAATTAACTGACATGTTTTGTTGCTTCTTTATTTTATATACTTTAAATATGGTACATTTTATATATTATATACAGTATACACACACAAAAACACACACATACGCAGACACACACACATGCATACAGTACACGTCTGCACTTGTGTCATGAATCACATATTGTTTTTTCGAAAGAACATTAAGAACAAAAGTAAGAACAATTTAAGAAAAGTTTTGTGAATAAGGCCCATTGTTTTCATAGAATCAAAGAATTAACGAGAGGTTTTTGCTTAACAACAATGCAAACAGAACTACCAACTGGAGTTTTGCTTGACAACGCTATATAGGCCTATGCCAAAAGAGCTGCAGACATGTCCTGCATTAACATTCTCAGTAACCTGAGGAAGAGTTGCCCTTCTGTTTTTCCTCACATATATCGCACAAATGCACGAGCATCACGGTCATCGAATGTCCGCTTTTGACCACAATTTCCGGCCCTATTTACTGATGATTGAAACACCAGCCAGTTGAGCAGCCTATGTGACTGAAGCTCCTGCCATCCATGCCCCAATAATGAACACTCTCTCAAAGACACTTACATTTTCTTCCTCTTGCCATCTTGATCCAGAATTGAGGTCAACTGGGCCTGCTCAGAATATTTATAGGCCTACATGCTACAGAGCCAGAAAAATTATAATTGCTCCGGTTCAAGTAGTGCACCTGTATCATGGAAGTGTCAGTATTTATGTTTCTCATTCAGGTTTTTCCTTTAATTTGTCACCCGTCTATATACATTTTTATTTGATTGCATTATTACGGAATAAATATCTGTGACTTTGTGAAGCCTCAACTGAAACAGCAGCAAATCATCAGTCACACTAGCATTAAGACCAAGGAACTGCCCACTGAACTTGGATATAAATGCAGAGGCACCTCAGCTGGAGAAGGTTCTAAAAAGGTTGGCAAGGCATTGTGTTGTCCATTGTAACAAAAAGGGGGTAAAATGGCACAACCCCATCACTACCAGGATCAGTTTGTCTGACCATGCCGAGGCATCGGACAAGAAGGTAAATTGCCAGATCGCTGATCAAGAGGCCAGCTACAACACCAATAGTTGCAGAGCTCATTAAGTGAAGTGGGAGAAATTTTCCTGAGATCAACAATCTCCTCAGGACATCAGATTTGGTCTCTGTGAGAGTGGCTAGGTGGAAGCCACTTCTGAGAAAGGTCAACATTGTCATAACGTGCGATAGCACAGGTACTGCTGAAGTACAGGCACACAGCAGGTGTTTCTGAAAAGACATACAGGCGCAGTGTGGGTGTCCCTGACTCGCATTCATAGTGCAGGTGTTTCTGATGTAAACTGTGCCGAACGTACTAATTTGGTCCCAATCACTGAAGAAGCTGAAAATACCAAACAAGATGTTGTCCACCCTGAAAGCAAGCATGACATTTCCACTGCTGGACTTCATCACCTGCGCCAAAAAGGTAATACAAAAACTACAAAAAGTCTTCAAACACTGGCCTGCTTTTGAAATGCGGCCACTATTCATATTCACCACCATTCCTACAATATCTGTAGTCTAACACAGGAGTTTCAATATGGTCTCTTGCTTATCACCACACATCACTTTGGAGAGATGGAAAAATACAGACAAGAGGAAAAAACAAATAACACCGACATAAGAGGGCAGCCTGGCCCTGACCTTATCCGACCCGCCTGTTGCAGCTCATTTTTACTGATGAGGCTTCCTCCTTGTTAGCATGTTTAAGAAATCACAACTCTACCCTGCTATTCAATCACCTTCTTGGATACTCGGTTGCAACCTGACAATTATTGTATTTTCATAAACAGCACTTGAGGGAGGAGAAACAAACTGGTTACCTCTGAGAATTCCAACTCGGTCTCTTTCTTTCTTTCTTTCTTACATGCGCACACCTCTAAGAATGTGCATCCTGAAGGTTAATAGTAATGTCATTGTGAATACTTAAATATTGCGTGGACTAACAGAATGCATGAACAGCTAGGCTACTTCCACAGGGGTCTAAGGAAAAAAACTGTTACGAGTTTCACTGTAAAGTATGCTTTCCCATGGGACCCTTTAAAGAAAAATATTGTTCAGCACATCGGCCAAACATACAACGGAATTTAGGTTCAGTGAATGAAAATTCCTCATGGCATCACGAGAATAAGATAAATCCTCGTCGAATATTTAATTAAACCTTCTAATTCATACCTTTATAATGGCTGACGTCAGCTGGAGTTTCTGACGCTACCAAAAACATAACACGAATTACCTACAGCCTGAATCATTCTGGTTTGACTGAAGAAAAAATTGTAACCATGGGCAATACAGTACGAGACATTACTACCATAAGGCTAATAATATTAGCAACTGTGCCAACCATCACGCTCACCTATATCGTGATGGCAGCCGTGTAACCTCATTTAATCAACCTCCCTTAGCCGACCTCCTTGAGTATTAGGCTACCGTTTATATAACGAAGCTGATGAAAGCGAATACTAATGCACTGGAGAAACTGGAGAACTGTATAGTGTACAATGCTCATTTGCAAAGCCGCACACAGAGTAAAGAGGAGAGTAACAGCTCCGATGAATGAACCCACGGAATATGATTACACAGCAAGCTGAGTGAGGGGACAAGAATCCCTCTAGTCGCGATTAAAACATCACTGGAGCAAGATCCGGTACAATTCCAACACGTTCGTGGTATTTAACATGAATGGGTCAACTATATATCCCAAACAATGGTCTTCTTTATATTAGATCTTCTAGTTTACCGGCCCTCGCGTTCAGAAGTTCACAGATGAATAAAAATACATTTAGGCTACAGCTAACTTAATAGCCGATACAAAATAGGTATTGAAAAGGGGATAGGAATCAGACTCAGTGTTTTCTAGGTTAGCGCTGTCTGGCCAGATACCAACATTAGCAACCAAAATTCCAGTTGCATCAATGCAGCACAAAAGGCACCGCTGTGCCACATGCACCGTTGTCCTTTATCAATGAATGAGTCCGCACTGCCCCCGTTTCATCTGCACAGCTGCTGTACTCCCAGACTAGCTTCACCTAAATAATATGGTGTGCAGGTCGCTGTGGAGATTACTACTGAAATATATCATGCCGGGAGGGGGGTGTACAAAGTTACCTAGTAGAATAAAAGTTCAGACTGACTGAATGGCGTACAGCACAAGTTTAGCGACCCAACGTTAGCTATGTTAATGGAAGACATTCGTACGCTAAAATGAACAGCTAACGAAGTGATGTGCTCCTGATCGTCCATGCAACGGTAAGGTAATAGGAAATATTATTTAGCTACTTACCAAGGGTCAAACTCGTGGATGATGCTCTCGAAACGAATAACTGCGAAGAGTCTCGAACTAAACCCTGCCAGCCAGGCCAGAAAGAGTATTGTGAAAGACAGCAGGGACTGCCACCCTGCCGGCTGCGTCAGTCCACCAGAAAGGCCTCCACCTCCGCCTCCTCCACTCGCGGAGCTCGACCGGCTGTTTCCAGAGAGCGAGCCCCCGGTATTCGAGGAAGCTTTGAGCTTGCTGTCGCTAACTATATGTTGCTCCGCCATATTCTGCGTGAACCGCGGTTTATCTGGACAGGAAAGAGAGCCCTCCACCCCCCCGGCCACGCTCTCTCTCAGTCTCTAATCCGCAATTCGTCAGTCTTTCTTTAAAACAGCTCTGTTCCTTCTATAGTCTCTTGATAACTACACCGGTAGTTACTTTAAACTAGTTCACATGTAGAGTGGCATAAGTGCCAGTTGCAGGCACTCCAGCACGCAGCTGAGTGATCGCTAGGAAGGAAAGAGGTGAGGGGGAACTGCGAGATAACAGGAAGCGCTTTCAGCCTGTCACAACGCGACAGGTACAACAGGGAGGGCGGAAACCGCTTGTTAATCCCAACCAATCGAAGAAAAGCGCGGCTGTGACTGGGGACTTAGTTTACCAATGGACTAATACAAAAGTTATGGGAGGAAACGGACGGAAAAGAGGCATGCGAAACCCACCAATCATATTTTCTTAAGAAAACGGGAACTGTATGTCAGCCTATCCCGCGTCAAGAACTGCAGTAGGCCAACGATTCAAGTAAAAGGCGTAACAACTGCAAAGGGGTTGTGACCGAAAGGGGAATGGACAAGTTAACTGAGACAGATAAGAACGACCAGGTAGGTCATGGTTTTCTCATTTAAGATGTAAATTATTTAGATTTTAAAATATTAAATCAAATCACCTAAGTACGTACCTTGAAACATTAGTACATATGCATAATATGATTTCTTCCCCAAAAACAATTTGTAGCCAGAGCCAGCAGCAGGTCTGCTGGTGTACTTTTTGCCAAAGAGCCAAATACAACCGTACCTAAACTTACTCTGATTATTGAACAGAAGAACACATATAATTAAAATGCATCAAATTGTGAGTAAGTCCTGGCCATAGTCATTGATTAAACGCAGTCTTTAAATACTGAAGTTATGTCAGTCAGTAGCCTACTAGCCAACAAATAATAGAGGGGATTCACATCAGTCAGTTTATTAAGTAGGATGGTTGCATTACCTCTTTGAACTAAAGACTAAAGTTATGACATTTTTTTTAGCAATCTATCTACAGTGCAACAATTTCTGTTTTTATTTAACCAAGGTAGTCACATTGAGATTGACATCTCTTTTGCAAGTGAGTTGTGGAGCCTATGTATCTCTGGACTGTGGGAGGAAACCGATGGCACAATGTGTCTTCTAAAAGCTTTTGTGGCCTAAGATCTTGGGTTTTGTGATTGCCTTTACACAATGACTGTAATGACTGATTACAGTCATTGTGTCTTGTCATCTTATACCATGAGGATTGGAGGAAGAACAGTGCACACCCAAATTTACACCCAGTTAATCTCTGACAGCTCACTGTTCAGGGTGTTTAAAGAAAACCTCACTTTTTCCGTATGTTCACACTAGCCTTGATTTAGGTGTCCAGTGTGCCACCTCCTAAGAGCAGGGTTTTTGTTTGTCCTGGCAATGAAGTCTTCAAGGACGGCACCTAACAAACCAGCTCTTAAATTTGGTCAGTCCAGGACTGTTCTCACCACATTTTCAAAAGGATAATGTGGAGGGATGTGGGGGCTGATTAGAGGTAGGAATGTTTATGTTTTAATGTCATGTTAAATAACCCGTCTGTCAGTAAGTCAGTAACAGCTGATATGGAATAAAAAGCACTTTCAAGCCACACCAAAGTCAGGCCTTGTACAACTTTAATGTTGGAGCTAAATCTCAAAATTGCTTCAGCTAATAGTTTTGGCCAAGGATACATTTTGCTTCCACCAACACCATGCAGATTGAGCAGTAGTAGAAAGGTAAGTCAGGGCATGAAACTCATTCTCCACGCTGGTGAAGCAACATCAACTTTGCTTCCTTCCACTAATGAAAATGTCATTCTCACCAAATTGCTAGTGAGTTTTACCATTTTTCTTTTTCTGTTGAAGGGAACGGGAGTAAAATATAAAATGTATAGAGAGCAGGGATGAGCATTTAAAAGAGCAGATAGAGTAGGTTGTAGGTAAGAAAGAGTGATTAAAAGAATGGGGAGGATGACATGCGCAGGATAAATGACTGGAGCAGTAGTCACATAATGTTAAAAAAATCAGTGCAAAGGAACAGAAGAGGGATTAATCATGGCAGTTGATTAAAATATACCTCCTCAAATCAAGGGACATGCCTAAAATGGCCTGATATTCTTTTGTAAAAAAAATGCAAAAGCTAGAGAAGATGCGCTGCAAGGACAAAAATAGTAGCCAAAAAGGTGTGGAAAGAGGAGGAAATACCAGTGTATCAAAACAGATTTAGATTGCCAGTCAAAATTGTGAAAAGGTAAAGATGGCAAAGAAGTGGGAGGCCCAAGGCACTCTTAATGGTAAAGTTAAAAGCCTTTATTTAAACATGGCAAGGAAGAATAAAAACGTGTTAGACCTACATGCTGCGGCCTCACATGGCCTTCATCAAGGTTCCAAAAGCATAAGGAGCACAATGTTAAATATTCACTGCCGTCAAGTGTGGTTCACAAATTAGCTGATGGAACAATGGGATAAAAATGGAAGTGACAAGTGGGGAAAAAACATGTTTTTTTTATCCCATTATTCCATCAGCTAATTTGTGAACCACATTTGATGGTAGTGAATATTTAACATTGTGCTCCTTATGCTTTTGGAACCCTGATGAAGGCCATCTGAGGCCACAGTACGTAGGTCCAGCACATTTTTATTCTTCCTTGCCATGTTTAAATAAAGGCTTTTAACTTTACCATTAAGAGTGCCTTGGGCCTCCCACTTCTTTGCCATCTTTCTTATTCATGCATTTGTTATGCATGCATTTGCCATTCTGTGACATTACAGAAAATGCAGATGTGAGCTGCAGAAGCTACAGACAGTGCATACATCTCAGACAAACCTCAAGTATCTTCTCCTTGATATTTGATCAAGTACAGTTCTGATATAAGAGGTCATTTTGCTGTGTCCATCTGCATTTTCAGAGACATTCACCCCATTACCCATTTAGGAAGAGAAACAGAAAATCCATCGTCAGAAAGTTTAACAAAAGTAGGCAACCTTTTGAGCATTTATATAGCATTGTGTTGTAACACAAAGGATTATCCCAGTTGGTCCTCAGTGTTCTGATCAAGGGAAGATGAGACTAAACTGCATGTGATCTATATCATTCTCCTGCAGGGATCTGAGGGATCAGCCTCAAACCAAGAATCTGGCAAGGAATACAGGAGGGTCAGTGTTCACAGGATTATGCTTGCTT
Source organism: Anguilla anguilla (assembly GCF_013347855.1). Lineage (NCBI taxonomy): Eukaryota > Metazoa > Chordata > Actinopteri > Anguilliformes > Anguillidae > Anguilla > Anguilla anguilla. Next base: position 56,638,634 of record NC_049201.1, on the reverse strand, counting down.
TTGAGTTTCCTTTGTATTCTTTGACAAAAATTGTGGATGGTATGATGGACAGTTTCCCTATCTTCAGCCTAAACCTCCACTTATAACAAATCTCTCAGGCTATTAAGTATGAACACTTTTATGAAATCAAAGTAACATCTCCCCCAAAATATTTTTTTAGATCTTCCTGGTCTGCTTTCAGCAGTTCTTTCTGCAAGTCTACATCAGTGTCCTCCTCTCTTGCAGCTCAGTCTAAAACTGTTGCCTGATTTCCTGTTTCTATAAATAAGGACAAAGAGAGACAGAGGGAGCACTTGTGACATTGTGCTTGGTACATAAATGAGAAATGTGTCCAAGTGCTTGACTGCGGGTTAGAACACCATTCATTGGCAAGGTAGACTACTAAAACAAACTTATTGTTGGGCCAGGCATTATTTCCTTAGATCCAGAATAAAAATCTAGTTCCCTGGAAAAATCTGGTGTGCTTGTCCATTTGCCCAAGCAAGGATTAAAAAAAAAAAGATCCTATCATGCTCTGTGGCATGTATAAAAATGCTGAGCAGACCCAGCTGACCTCGATTTTGGATCAAGATGGCAAGGGGGGAGATCTAAGTAACTTTGAAAGAGGGTTCATTATTGGGGCACGGATGGCAGGAGCTTCAGTCAAAAAGACTGCTCAACTGGCTAGTGTTTCAATAGGAACAGTGACTAAAGTGACATCCACATTTAGATCTATGGGAAACACATCAGTAAATAGGGTTGGAAATTGTGGTCGAAAGCACACATTCAATGACCGTGATGATTGTGCATTAGTGTGATACGTAAGGAAAAACAGAAGAGCAACTCTTCCTCAGGTGACTGAAAATGTCAATGCAGGATGTGATCACACTGTGTCTGCAAGAACAGTTTGTCAACAACTACATAGAGAGGGATATTATAGTATGGTTGCAGTGCATATACCCCTCATTACAAAGATGAATGCACATTTGAGAGTTCAGTGGTGCAAAAACCATAGGCACTGGTCTACAGAGACGTGAAAAAAGTGATACGGTAATATCAGTCATCCTTCATCATATTCTCGACAAGTGGGTGAGTGCATGTGTGGCGTACACCAAGAGAACGATACAGGCCTGAATGCTTGGCCCCTACAGTGAGGGGGCCCGGTCGCTGTTATGCTGTGGGGGTGCATTTTCCTGGCATGGTTTGGGTCCACTTGTCCCCTTAGAGGGAAGGGTCACTGCAAATGAATATAAAGTTATTCTGAGTGATCATTTATCCTATGATGAAACATTTCTATCCTGATGGGAGTTGACTCTTGCAGGATGATGGATGTCCCCATCCACAGCACGATGGGTCACTGAATGGTTTGATGAGTATGAAAATGATGTGAATCATATGCTGTGGCCTTCAGTCACCAGATCTCAACCTAATTGAACACCTATGAGAGATTTTGGACCAATGTGTTAGACAGTGCTCTCCACCACCATCATCAAAACAACAAATGAGGGAATATCTTTAGGAAGAAAGGTGTTTCATCTCTCCAGTAGAGTTCCAGAGACTTGCAGAATTTATGCCAAGGTGCACTGTAGTTGTTCTGGTGGCTCGTGGTGGCCCAAAACCTTACTATGACACTTAATTTGTCAACCGTCTGTATATACTTACCTATATACACTAATGCATTGCCATACACTATACTAAGACCGTTTGCACGTCAGCAATATTTTTAATCATATCTAAAATATTTAACATAATTGACAAAATATTACTATTTTTTATGTCCTTATATTATAAAATAAAATAGATGATACTTAAAAAAATAATCTTTAAAACTATTTTCAAGTAAGTATATCTGGGCACACGAAGATCAGAGATTAAAGCCCAAATGCACATCTAAACCTCACCAGGAAATAAATCTGATCCCACTGTAATACCCTAGATCTGACCCTTTTAGGAAAGCTTAGTGAATGTACCCTCTTTGAGTGTGTTGTGATATAAAACCTGAGCCTTCAAATGTCACTGTTTCACAGCCTCCACAGGGCAGGAAAACTCAGCTACACATTCAAAACGGATGCTGCTGACAGCCGATAGCCACTATACGAAGACTTGTGTAAAGTATTGAGTAGACATGAATAGCTTTCACATCCACATTCTACCTTTACAGAGCAAAAGACTACACCCTGTGGTGAAATCCTTATTATTCCCTTGCAATACTAGTATGCATAGTCAAACTGTGATTGAGAAGAAAGTAAAATGATAGCTGTAGGTTGAAAATCATTTAAGTCAAAACCAAACCCATAATGTTCCTCCTACAGAGATTGAAGTGAAATAAAGTAAATTCCACACATCCCAAACAGCCTCTTCTCCCAAGGTTTGGATCAATAGTTTTTAAACTTGCCATGTCGACAAAAGCTGCATATGCATGCATACATGCACAGCTGGATTTCTGCCATACAATGGATAGGTGATGTGATATTTACATATTCAATTCATTGGATTAGTTGTGAATTCATGTCTTTTTGAAAAAGTGTCATTTAAGAATATTTTGTCTACAAAATACACGTGCTCTGGTATGATGCAAATATTATTAAAGATGGGCTGTTATTTGGACACGACTTTGGATTCCATTAAACCTGGAAGTATTGAAAACTGTCTAGGGCCACATGGCATGCAGAGCTGGTAAGTTATAATCTTTAAATTGTTCAAATTTTCACTTAACCAAAAAGTGGCGTCATTTTGTTGTTCTTTAGATTGATGCCCATAAAAAGCATATATAAAAATAATGTTGTTAACATAAAATGTTATGATAAAGCATCCTAATCTGAACACAATAATCCTAATAGCAGGCTGAGAAAATGTACAGCAGGTTCCAAAATGACCAGACTTCAAACGAATAATGCCTCCTGGTGTGACAACTCTGTCCTCTCATGTGACAGGCTAATTGTGTTACAATAGAGGACAAAAATGTCACTCCCAGAGGCATTATTCATGTATAAATGGTTTAAAGTTTCACTGCTTGTTCTTGCGTTATTCAACAATCATTTCATTAGCCTTTAGTGATTTATTAACATTTTTACATTAATGCTGTTTAAAAATTAAAATATATATATAAAAAAATAACATGATAATTTCAGAAATTATTTGATGACTTTTGGATATTGTCTTTTTTTATATTCATTTGAGACTAGAACTGACAGGGAGGATAATGTCTGGAGCTAACAGGACAAGATGATACAGGGAGAGACTAAACAATCCAAACATGCTTTCACAATGATGCAATACATACACAGGAACTGTAGCATTTCTAAATGGTACATCTTACAGTTAGTAGATATGCATTCTACACTGATGAAATGTTACAATGAAAGGACAATATCAAGTCCTTGCTGAGAAAAAGGAAAGAAGAACTGAGGAAGAGGTGGAGAATGTAAAAATGTAGGCAAAGAATGTTCTTAAAGCTGTTGTGGGTCAGAACCCACCTGAAAGCTTTTTAAGTGATATAGCAGAGGAACTCTAAGTTAAAAAAATAGACATTAATTCACCAAAAGTGGGATGTCATTTAAAGTCACCACCCAGACAATCAACACCAAAGGCCAGAATTCTATCTAACAAGAAGTAAAGGAGTCTAAAGAGAAATCTAAAGCAACAAAAGTTGAAAATTGATAGCCTGTATAAACAACAGTGACAATTTCTGATTTATGACATAATTTTGTTAGAAAAATTCTCTTCAAGGAATTTGTGATTGTATGACCCATTCAAGGGAGGCCAGTTTGTTTAAGTGCAATGAAGAAGAGATTCAAAACATTCTCCACCAGAAAACTGACATCTCTCATAGGAAGTCCTTGTTGAATTGAATATATTATATACACTGTATTACGTTCTGCTTTTTGCATAACCTGTAAGGAGAAGGAATGACAATAAACTTTAACTAACTAACTAAAAATACTAGAAAAAATATGAAAAGCAACCCTATGTCTCTCTCCACTTCTTGCTAAGTTCATGTTGAATTTGCTTGCCACTAGCATATTTATATTTCTTTAACACATATTTTTGCTTCTTGAATTCAAATTCAAATGATCTGCAAAACCATGATGCAAAAGAATTATCATACAGTGGAAGATGAAATTGAGTGTTTTCATTGTAATGGTTTAAAAGTACAATAAGTCCTAAAGTCCTGCTATACAAAGGACAGTATAATCTTAATATGTCAATTTCCTGCTGCTAACAGACAGGGCTTTTATCAGCTCAGGGTGTGTTTTTGCAAGAGGAGAATCTGACTGCGTTTGATAAGGATTTTCTTTCTTTTCTCCTCGACTGAAGGTCAGTATTCTGTCATTTCCACTGCTAATAATCTTCCCATATAACTGCTGTAATCATCAATGTTCAGTGAACTTGCCATGTCTAAGGTAGTTCCCTGACAGCTTTTTGAATAAAGCACTATAATAATCATTTATTTGACCTGGTGATTACCTTTCCAAATAGATGACATAGATGAAATTAATATCACCTCCACCAACATCCCCCCCCCCCAAAAAAATAAATAAAAAAGAACTTGTGTAATCATACTTTTCACTTTCTGAACAAAAACATGCTCAAACTGTCTTGAAGTACATAATTGGTAGCAAACAAAACATGATACCTCTGTATCATAAATAACAATGAGCAAAGAAGATATAAATGCAAACACAGACTACATCTCTCTCTCTCTCAGTACCCAGCGGCAATGCTCAGTGGAGGGGCTGTCAGGTCCTCTCAGTTTACACCCTGCTATATCCCTGGTATATCACACTGTCTGCAGCAGCAGGAAAAAGAGACTGATTTTCACAGAAACATTTCAGAGCTGTGTGCATCAATCTGTGGTAAAGAGATGCCTAGTTTTGGGTTTTCTAATTCCACTGCTGTTGAACAAACTGTGGAGAGAAATTATTCAATATTCTGACTAGGAACTTGTCATGGGCAGAGTGCTTTAAAATTGGAGTCAAACTGTGGCTGTTTAATGCATTCCCCCTCTCACGCTGTGAGTGCAGCCTTTTCTGCAAGCACATGAGCTGCATAAACATTTACGATGACAGAGATATGTTTGAGGGAGGATAAGGTCTTATCCATCTGTAAATACTAGGCAATATTGAGTGACTGAGATTACTGCAAGGAAATTTAATTCTGAAACAGTCAGCAAGATGTTTAAGTTCATTTTCTTTTCAAAACCGCACTTTGCCCGATTTAGCCTAGAGACAGGTAAAACTCTGCTGACCTCATTCTTTCTTCACAGATGAAATGAAGTGAAACCCAATTTGCAGCCAGCAAAGGAAATAGAATGGTAAGATCTGCTTGAAAAATCTCCAGAAAGATGTACGAAAAATCTCCAAAAATATGTACACTACTACTCCAAACATGATGTGCTAAATTTGCAAGGCTACTAATGTTTATGGTATAGTTTTGGGACACAAAGGCAATTGAATGGAAAATAAAAAGAAACATTTTTATTACCTCTGCAATTATGGTCACTGAGATGCTGACAGAAATTGTTTCCATCACAGCAGTGAGTTACAGGACTATTTGTCCTCAGGATATCCTCACAGCCCCTTCTCTTTGTCCTATCTGTCAATCCTGTCTTCACTCACTCCCATCTCACAGCCCTGTCTCTAATTGGTCCCATCTATTAGGCATATACATCCTCAGATAAAATCAAATTCTATTTATATTCTCTACAAAGAATTTGTGTCAATATTCATCACAGTATACCTGGGCTAAACTGCCACAAAGCAGGCCAAAGGTGACGTAAAGGTGATATAAAATGAATATAGGGAAAAAAGTGTCCATGTGTAAATGGATTATATGTAAAATGTATGCTTCCCCAGAGAAAGGGGACTGATGAATCTGGGGTGGAGGGACCCTGGTCCTTGAAGGCTGGTCTTTTTTTGCCCAGTTAAAGCTGTACACTACAGCTCTGCTTCACAGAACAAGAGTGCACAGGTGTAAATTAAAAGATCAAAGAAATACGTAGGCTATTCACATGTGAATCATACACAAGAGAAGGGGTTTAAACTGAAAATGTAACTTTAGTTTTAATATTGTTGTAAATAAAAATGCTATCATTTATGTGTATGTGCCTGTATTGATCAAGTCACTCTTTACAACTGTGGACAGAATATCCATAGAAATGTTTCTATCAATTTATCTTACAGGCTTATATCCTATCTACACTGGCAACCTTAACTAGACTTGTGCTCATCTCTACACGTTGTTGTGTTTCTTACTATGTTTAGAACTAATGAAACATAAGTTTGTCATCATTATCACTTTATTGGAATTATCATGTTACAAATATTTGAAGAAGCTATTTGTAACAGGATTTATACTGGAGGAAGAAAACATATCATAATGATGAAGGATCAAACTCCACTTCCTGTCATACTCATTTATATCAATCCCATCAATCATCAATTCATATGTGTTTCTGCTTTGCTTTCCAAATCACAGGCCATATTCCTTTCAAACTCTTGTCCTCTGGGTTCGCTCATACTGCATAGACCACAGTAAAATATTTCATATAGTCAGGCAAGAACAGTATTCAGCATTGAAGAGCTTTCCAACAGATCTAACCGAAATGTCAGATCATGCAAATGACCGGCCTAGTTAAATAAATAAGAGCATTAGTCAGCATGAAGTCCTGCAACATATAAGAGTGCTCCAGGACCAGGGCTCTCCACCTTTACCATAGATATTGATGCACTCTCCATGTCTTTGACATTCTGGGCTGTTCTGGCTCACATGGGAGGCATGTGAGCAGTGGACCGCACTGTGCTCACATTACCAGGTCCTTTCTATTGTCTCAGTCAGGTTCCGGCCCATCAAACACATCCATACTGTGATTGGGCTCTGCTCATGTATTCAGTAATTCCCATTAGAAACAAGTTGCAGTTCCTTAAAACTTGAAAACTTGCTGGTCTCTATTGAATTGCTGATTCCCTGATATTCCAAACACTTCACTGGCTTATCTCAACCCAAACATATTCTGAGCCTAATTCATGACTTCAGGGGGCTGTTTCATTGATGGTGGGTAGATGGGGGAGTCTCAATTTGAACACCACTGGGATGGATCTCCTAGTTGGTCTTGTAATGTAGGTGGAGAAGTGAGAACTGTCAAGCCTTGGGGTGGTTTCCCCCTCCGCGGCTAATCTTCATGTCCTTGATACGCTTAACAAATGAGTTATCATCAGCCTTAATGGTAAAGTATCACTTGGTGTTAATTGCCATATGTGTCTGTTTAGAAACTGAGTTTGAGGTACCTTTTCATGCATTTACAGAATTTTAAAATGCTGAATTGATGTTAACCACTTAAGAAAAGGATATCATGAGCTGTGAAGAAATTCTATTGTTAATGTGAGCATAAACCACACTATGTCCAAAAACGAAGAAAATCTAGTTCCATCTCTGCTCAGAATTTTGAAGCTCCCTTTCTACAACTCTGCACTTTCATTACAAGGACAAATACTGCAAAACTATGGCAGCATTGTTGAAAGTAAAGTTCTGGTGAAATACAGCCTTCATTCTGGCTCCCATTTATATTAATGTAATGATGGCAAATTGCAGAGAAAGGGTAGAATTCCGATGGTAGGGGCTGTCGCACTCTGAAGCCTGTGGCCGGAGAGTGAGAAATGCTTTACAGAACACCAGTCAAAAGCCTGTGCCCTCCAAAATTATTCACACGTCTCAGCACTGGAACTGTTATTTTGGCCAGATGAGACCACAGATATGCCCTTTAACAATACAAAACAGTGGTGCATTTGGTGTCGAAAGAAGGATGTTTATGTTGCTAAAGACACTGTAGCAGCAGTGATATTTGGTGGTGAATCTTTTATGTTATAAGGTTGTTTTGCATCAACTGGTCCAGGAGCTCTTGTTAAAGACAATGGACTCATACACCCCAGCAAGTACCAAGACACTTCAGACAATAATCTGGTATTCCCCTGCCAGAAATGGATCTCTTTCTACACAACAATTGTTCCCAGTACACCTCAAATTTGGCCAAGAAATGGTTTACCTATCAGAAAAGGACAATTTTTTAATGGCCATCTAAATTTAAACCCAATCAAAAATGTGTGGTTTGGACTAGAGAAGGCACTACACAAGTTAAAATAGTTGAAGGATATTTCACAAAGCAATCCTGCCAAGAATATTGCCTATATGCAGAACTTCTCATTAGGCATAAAAAGTAATTTTGAAGCCCGTTACAATTCTGGACTTTCAGTTCTGATCTTTTATAATTGAAATAACTTGTGTACTGTCTCCTCCACTTTCCTCCACTCTCCTCCTCTCTGCCCTACTGAATCCACAATGCTCCAAACGACAGTAAAATAATAATTAATTAGCTCAATAGAAACACTGTGACAAACATAAATAATAGCTTTTTGTTTCAGGGCAGTGGCGAGGCGGATATGAGACAGCCGGGAGCAGTGTGTTGGGTGCAAAGTTCTCCATGTTGCTGGGACCAGGGGCAGTTTCAGCAGCTTTTCAGTTTATACCTCTTCTCCAATCTACACGAGCTCTCCTACAGTAAACTGTGTGGGTTGCTGTGTGCATGACAGTCACTGAGTATTGGAGGACCGCATAGGCTCAGTTAAACAGCTTCTTGTGGAGCTGTGAAGCAGTGGAAAAGACAGTGAAGAGCAGGCCATTCCCAAAAGAAAAGGAAAAAGGAGAAACGCTACTGTGGTATGATTTTTTTATGCTTTTAAACAATTCCATACAAGACCACTTTCGTCCCAGGTGTTACTCTCAAGTGTGATATCATTTGTGAAAAGGTTCATTTCAAAAGGCAATTATACAGAAATGATATGGACTGAAATGAATAGATCACTGCTGGTATTCAATTTCCATTAAAGATGGCTGTATTTTCATCAAAGTGATTTTGTGAGGGCTGCAATAATTTATAGGAATGTATTAATAGATAAGACTAATGCTGTCATTTTTTCTGTTGAACAACAGGGAGGTATTGTTCATGGAAGCAATTATTCAAATATGCTTATTAGGGGAAAGCTTAGACAGGTATTTACTATATTGCTAGACAAGGGCAAAGACCCCCAATTAAATCAACTTCATATTGGCATCTGCCTTCAAGAAATGCCCCTTGGGACAGCTGAAAATCCAAAGGAATCAATGAGACAATAAAAATATTTTTTGTACAAGCAGGAAAGAATTTCAGACAAAAAAACAGCAGTAAAGGCCTGGACCTCCAACAGTAAACACATGCGGAGAGGATCAGCGCACATGAATTCAACAGAGCTTCACAAAAATAGTGTAGTTTCACATGACCTGATTGCACTGTAAGATCACAATTTTGAGAGGACCCTCACGCAAACATTTTGATATCAGAAGTCAAGAATAGTGGCATCATTACACTGTTTCATTGTTGAAAATGCTAGTATAGTGACATATGTGTCTCATATATAAAAATAAAACTGTGGCTGCACTGTGAACATGAGTAGCCTATGTTTTGAAGATATTTATAAACTGAACTGAAACATTACATTACAGTCACCTTTCAGATGTTCTTATCAAAAATGACTTAAAAACATGGAGGTCGTTATATACAATGACACTACCAGCTGTTGTCAGTAGGCCAGAAGAAGGCAAAGTTCCTCCTGGCTTTCTGTCTGGCTTTATAAATGTGGGGCTCAAAACGCCTGCAGTACAACTGCTAAACAAACCACCCTTCCACCTCAGCTGGGGTAAAAAACACTCAAAGGCAGAGCATCACAAAACATTTTTTAGAGAGCATGATGGAGATGTCCAAAGCTTGAAGCGTGTTTGATGAGCACTGAACAACACCTCCCATCAGCCAACTTTACTAAACTTTTTGTGACAACCTGCCTGTTTCACATACTCCTGATGTGTAATGAGTGTGGTGCAAAATTGCAGCTCTGTATTATTCAAGTGTGGTTGCTACACAATGCATCCAAAGGTTTAGTATAGTTGCCTTCTCAGCGGTTAGGGCTTTTGGTATCCATGAAAGAGATAGCCTATATAAAAGTGCATAACGATAAAACATGTATATTATTTAAGTTTCATGTTCAGTGTAGTGCAAAATCATCATGCAATTAACGCAAATTAATGCACATTATTTCAAATGATCAGATATAACATTAACTCATTTATAAAAGTCAAAATATAAAACAAACCAGACCCACTACTTTGAAGAATCAACCACTTATAGGAATTAAATCAAAGCTGAGAGGTTTGGCTCTTGGAGGGCAAATTGCACTGCATTTGAACTGTAATGGTACTCTCGACCACAGGGTGTCTTTGTGGAGCTTGACTGCTTTAGCTTAAGTCTCAATCCGTCTTTTACGTGCGCTGGCATCACCTGCTCATGTCATTCCAGCAAGAAGTTTGAACAGGATCTATGACCCATGCATTCATATTGGGCATAGGCCAATTGACAGAATGAAGTTCAGGACATCCCCTGGCACTAGAGTCTGTCAGAAAACTAAATGGCAGAAACAGGAATACTCTCTCTCCAGTTGCCATGGCTCAAAACACTATATTGACCAGGAGCACATTTCTATAATCACTGAAGAACGCATACAGCTCATCATCAGTAGTACTGCTACTCATTCTCAGGGAGATGTCTCTAAACCCAGCACTAGACAGCAGATTTCAGGCTCCAGCTCATGAAATCAAACCCATATCACTTTGTGACAGGAATACATTTAAGCCAAGGCTGTTACTCAGAGAGCTGATCCATGTGGAAATCATTTGTACTCAGGCACACTGAGCCCTTCAGCGACGTTTCACTCAGAACTATTTTCTTACATTTATACAGAAGCAGAGCTATGGCATGAATAGTGGTCCCCAAACTGTTCCACATCCAGGAATTACAAACTTTGCATAAACATGCAAATGCAACACAGAAACCTTTGGCAACATGCACTGAAGTACTTACAATATACTGTTGTCATTTGTCATGAAACAGTTTAATTCATGTGTGAACATATGTAAGGCTACATTTTTATAAGGGTTGGGTTACAGAGACTGCTTTGAAGAAATATGTAGTTACTTGCAGTGGAAAGTGACATCACAGCTCATAAAATATAATGTTCACTATCACAAAACCATAGCAACACAAACTACAGTTTTTTCACATGGATGATGACATCACTCCCAACAAAACACTTTATCTAAAAAACACTTTATGCTAACAATCACAACAACAAATAAAGCACAAACAAACAAGACCAGATTTTGACAATGTTGGGGAGGAGAATGTTGGTACTCATAAAAAAAGTTTTCTTTTACATATAAAAAATTAAAATAGAACAAAGGTTTCTTTTAACAAATTAGCATGCACAAACCCGGCACAATGACCATTGAAGCTATTCAGTGTTATTTCAGGTGAAAAGTGACATCACAGCTCATAAAATAGGCTTAATATCTCAAAAACCATAATGGCGCAACTGAGAATATTTTTACTTTGTGATTGCATGGGCTGCCAACATCATGGGGGTATTTAAAGCTGGTGTTCTGACAGACAGATCTCCCACCTCACAATGACCTACTCATTTTCAGGCAGTTTTCAATGTTCAAATATTTTGTGGCACAGTAGCACAGAATTGTGGGTGGGATTAGCTGTGATTGACAATGATGTGGAAAAACTTTAAAGCACTCAGGCGCATACACAGTTTGTGTAGATAAGTCACCCTGAGGAGTAGGTGTATTTGAGAACACCAGAACATTCTCTGATGGTGCTGCCATAATGCCATAAAGTAATGTATTCACTAAACATCGCTCAGTGTCACAAAAAGACCTGGGATTCGAAAAGGTTTCATTCATATAGGGAATGTGACCTCTTTGGAGCATTTAAATAAACAAGGAAAAACTGCTGTTTCACAGGATGTGTGTTTCTTTTGCACCTCTGCACCTTGAACTAATGCACTTGTTGTACGTCGCTCTGGATAAGAGCGTCTGCTAAATGCCTGTAATGTAATGTAATGCTGCGGGTATAGCAAAAAACTCCCAACTTTGTCTTCCACACGGCTTGTCATAAGACAGGGGAACAGGCTTTGGGGAAATTGTCAGCTAGTTTGCTCAGCATAAGGAATGGTCAACATAAAGTTATTGTGGCTAACTTTTGTGTTTACGGTACAATGAGCAGCAATCAAGGAAGCTACATGATGGCACACTGGCTAGATTGCTTGCATGAAGAGTTTGTAGTTAATTTCCCTTTTTTAGCCTACAAAATATTTCACAGTGACTGGCATAAATAGAGTCATTCTTGTAAATGTACATAAATACCACAATCAAACAAAAATATATAAGGGGTGATATTTGTTATTTTCTGCACCAAAATAACCCTCTAAAGTCTACCTGCAATACAGCCACTTCTAGGCTGAATAACGATAAAACACTTGTTTAGCAAGTTAGCCAATGATCCAGTCAAGCACTGCTGACCCACAATAGCAAATTATAAATAATCCTCAAAATCATCCTCATTTGCTTATGTAACATTAACACAGTAAACATAATTCATGTTCAGTTTTAGGCAATGTGAAATGACCTTTCTCTCTACCGCTGTCACTGACAACTCACTAGCTTGAAATTCTCAGCTTTGTGAGAAAATGCATTTCAATGTGAGCAATAAAACAAAATCTTTCTAGAGTTATTAAAACGGATATTACAGAGACGTATGTGAAGGTTAAAGAAATGGTTCCTAACTATGCAAAATTAGTTAATCTATTAGAGACGGCCATTTCAAGTAATATAACTCCAGCTCATCTGCAAAGCAATGAAATATATCTTAAAGTCTTTACGCTCTATGCTCTACATTTCATTCTGCACATTCCTCAGCTTAATTATGCAGGTACGTTCTCTTTTAAACAATGCTTTTGACTTTTCACAGGGCTCACTTATACCCAAGAAGGGTGAGATATATAATACACTGTTAGAAACTAGGCAACAGTCTGTGACACATACAAACACATGAAATACCAGAAACTTGTCCTATTCAGTTTAATCAAGATTATTTGTTTTGCCATTTTATGTGAATGACTCACAAGTAATAATAGTTTGCTGCACATTTATCTGTCTTGCATGAAACAGAACTGTTGGACAATTAAAGCAGCTATAAATTACATTACAGGCATTTGGCAGATGCTCTTATCCAGAGCGACGTATAACAAAGTGTATAACCATAACCAGGAACAAGTATGACAAAACCCTAGAGAGAAGTACCGGTCCAAGTGCAGGGAACAACCGCATAGTTCAACTTGTTTAACACTAACACAAACGAGAACAGCAACAACGCAGTCTATGCAAAAATACAAGCAGTAGTTAAGACAGGTACATTAACTAAGTCACCTAAAAAACAGCTACCTAGTTACAACCCTAAGCTTACAGTCATTTACAGGGAGGTAGGGAGGGATGGGGAGAGGTGCAGCCTGAAGAGTTGACCAAAGAATAACCTTTACTTAATTTCTAGGTCAGTGTCATTTGCCATATTATAGTTCAGTCATGGTGTTGCATGATTTTTTGGACTGGCATCGAACGCCTAAACCAAGAATAGAACCAGTGACCTTCTAGTCTCTGAGAGGCCAGAGCACAGAAGCCCAACTCCCAAGGAGGGCAGGTTTTTGCAACAAAGTGCAAGCTATGCCCTGGAGTTTCAGAAGTATGTCACCCTGAACAGAAGAATCAGGACAGGCTTTTAATCACCCCCCCCCCCCCAAAAAAAAGAAAAAAAAATGTGAGCAGGAGTACTTGGGTGGGGACGTGAGCAGAAATTCTGCTAATATAGCAGTACAGGACATGTTGTGTAACTGACCTCTGAAGCGCAGCCTTTCCGCGCTCTCTCTTGCATTTCTGCTGCTTGCAAGTTTGGAACATGACGATAAATAATGCAACTAAGCCGCTTACTTGAGCCCTCTAAGGAGCTGAACACGTGAAATATGGTCAGACAATAGAAAAAGTAATTTACGGTAACTGGACTACATGAATGACGCTCAAATGCCATTAATTTTGTTTTGTTTTTTTCAAAACAAGCGCATTTTGCCTCTCATAACCTATGTAGGCTACCCACGGCACGAAATCGACTAGTGACCGTTTTTTACTAACTGAAGCTTGCGTATTTCGGTCTTTTACACATTCTGCAGCCTGAAAAATGCTTAACCTGACAAATCAATATCATCAGTAAATGGTCTGCTTTTTCTTATAATTCATGTGGTGGTCAATTTTTTTTTGTTTGTTTACATTTACCGTTAACGTTGTTAAGGTGTTGGTTGCTGTTGGTTACGTGCTGGGTGAAATCTTATAATTTTGATTGTGCTGTGCTGAGGAAGGTAAGAACAAGTTATAATTTAGTAGGCTAATTTCTACGAGGAAAAAATCCTGAATCAAAACTTTAACAATTTAAAAACTTATGAAGTATTTAAATTGGAATATATAACGTAACTATTGTATTAAAAAAATTAACTAGTAATACTTTAGATTACGTGGCCTATTGTGTTAACGTTAGACTGGCTAACCAATAATGTGAAACGACAGAGAGCCTATGTGGTCCGTTCCCCCCAGTATAACGCCAACTAACTAGCTAAATTAGCCCATTTCTATAGACTAGCTGTTCTCTCACCGAATAAAAAAATTAGTCAGGTACCTCTCGCAAATTTTTCTAAAATGTGAAAAATGGGAGCGTAGCTCTCGTTAACTGTAAGTTAACGTAACTAACTGGAATGGAAACGAAATAGTTCTGCCATACGCGTGTTCTGCCTTGAAGTTTATAATAATAAAATGATGCAGACACATATTTAACGTGGGATTGCCTACATTTAAATAAAACTGACATAACTTGTCACTGACAAGAACTAATTCGCAGGAGCTCTGACCGGTGTTCTCCCACATGGCTGGTTGATCAGTTGCCAAAGAAGGCGCAGCATGTAACTGACAGCATGACGTCATCCAGTCACGGCAATATAATCGCTTGGAGGAATTAATATGGTAATTTACAGTTCCTGCATTTATCTTGCGTGGAGAACTTACTCAAGACTATCCCAACCATTCATCCTGTATTTACGTTACAGCGTAATCGACAATGGATACAGCAACCAGCAGTACGTATGGCAATGCATGTCAATACTTACTCTATGCAAACTGTTTAATTAGCTTCTGAAACCTTCCTAGTGATCATATAGGAATCTTGTCTACCTTAACGGATAGGATAAGCAATAGCCATAGCCCTGAATGAATTTAACAGTGGTTCGAGCGGTCCTAAAAAGCAATTATAGTTAGGTAGCCGACTGAATGATTGATCATACTTTTTCTTTCATGCTTTTTCGTCTTTTCAATGTCAGCTCCTCTTAGTTGGCTCCTCTTTACATAGAACTGCTGCTAATCATTGTTTAAAAAAATCTGAATTAAATAGTATATTTTTAGTGTAAAAACTATTTCTGAATTAAATTAAAATTACTTTCTCAATATACTTTTTTATTTCCATTGAAAGATTTGATAGAATTAGCTAATATACTTTTTTGCCTTTATTTTTTATTGTGAATCCATAATCATTTGATTTGCTTTTGAAAGTGAGGAAGCAAAATTAAAGATGATAAAAAGAAAATGAATCCTTCCCTTCAAAACCTGCGAGAAGATACTCCTAAATATGTTGCTCTGTCCTACCAGGAGTTGGGATGTTTTAAGTTTCTCATGGTTGCTTGGGCAACTGCTGCATTAGCTCTTACCAATAATGTGCCAAATGGCTACAAGCCACCAGCTGTTGTCGGTAAGACAAGTTCTCTGTTTCAATCATCCCTAGCCCTCTTGCAATACGGTGTGGTGTGTGTGGTAGAAAACAATCACTGCTGAGCAGGAGCTCCTTGGTGTTGTTTGGGTGTTGTTGTTTGGCCAGTGAGGACATAAGACTAAAAATTGTTAACTAATAAATAATTCATGCCAGAAATGTAATATAATTATAATATACAGTCATGTGCAAGCAGCATCTACATGCATTATCTGTACATAAATTGTATCTGTACATAAAGTATTTTCATACATGTTTGTTTTGCAATTTAGAAATTACAGCGCTTTTTATACATGCCCCACATTTTAGAGCACCATAATATTTGGGACAAATATCTTCACAGGTGTTTCTGACTAGTCAGGAGTGTTCAATTGCTTCCATAGTGCAGTGTACATGAATCTACATTCATTTTCTGTACATAAATTGTATCATCGCAATCATCAGTTTCCCTTAAATAACAAAATAACAGTCACACATAAAAAGGAGTAAATATAAAGTAGGTAGTCTTGTAACAATATAATATAATTACTCATTAATTTTGAAGGCACAAGAGGACAAATTCAAGGTGGTGGTAAATTAAATGTTCAAAACAACAATCAAATATAGAGTGCCAAAATGTATTTAAGGTGAATAATTACATTTCTCTGCAAATGATTACTGTATTTTATTTGTCATTTTGCACCACATACAGTTGCATTTAAATTTCTTAGAATAACATAATATATATTATTCTAAGAAATTTATAAGAAAATTCTGTTACTGTCACAAAAAAACTTGTAGTTTACACTTTTCTGTTATTGTTTATATTATTGTTTACATTTGTTATTGTTAATGTTTTGGTTGCTATTGGTTACAGGTTACAGTGATATTTTCTCATTTGTATTTGTGTTTCAGGAAGGTAAGCCACAATTTATAATGTATTATAGTCAATTCATTTTTATAACAAAAATACAAACCTGAATAAGAAATCTCTAAAATATATATATAGTTACACAATTTAGTAATGGAATGCTTAAGTTTTGTGTAAGTATTTTGATATAAAAATTGGTATTTTGTATTTAACATGATATGTAACATATTCTATAACTTGGTTAGCAGTTAGCTACTCACTTGTGCTGGTGCTTAAACAATAATAATAACAATAACATTTGTGATTAGATAGATAGATAGATAGATAGATGCAAAAGTATTGGTAGTGACACGGTTTTTGTTCTGGCTCAATACTTCAGCAAACTGGATTTGAAATAAAACATCAATATAAAATGGATGTCAGGTAAAAGTGCATACTAGGTGATCCGTGTGCAAATTACAGCCTTTTTAAAAAAAATTTTTTACATTGTCCGTAAAAAAAATTAATACACAGGATACATTTTTTGACAGTATTTTTCAAAAACCAGCAGCTACTATCGATTGTACAATCACATTGTGAATGGGACTGTCTTAGCTAATGTTAGTGTAGGACAGACAATTCTGACATCAGTTTAACTAGAACCTAAGCTAAGCACATATTTTACCTGAATCTACCTAAAGTATGTAACCCACATTCCAAGATCAGTGCAATACCTAAAGTGATAATATGTAATGCAAGTAATACACAAGTAATATAAATAATATTACAAAAGCAATAGGCTAAATTTCAGTGTTACTGTAATTAATTAGGGATGAAAGGTAATACTGGAGTAGTATTGGCTGCTTTAAATTACAATTAGCAGTTTCTCTTATACAGAGTGATTTACGAAAGTGTAGAACATCAGTCTTAGTCTCAGAAATGCACAAGTGCAATAACACCAATAAAGCTCAGAATCAGTGTAATGTTAACCAAACAAACCAACAAGTAGTATTGTAAACAAAAGTAAATATTTCTATATAGCTAACCTATCTTTGCTCATCTATAATGATACCATTACCCAAAAATATAATCCATAAAGAAAGAAGATAGCTAAACAGGGTCCGGGAAGCCATGGTGTAGTCTGATGATTTGGGTCTTCAGTCGGTTGGACAAAGGGTAGAGTTTCTGATGATCTGAAAACTGTGGGAAACTGATTCACACAGGAGATATGACCTGGAAGTGTAGACATGCAGTGAATGTAGGGGCTAGGCACCAAGAAGTAGCAGAAGGGAGAGTTTTGGTTGGTGTGTAGTGTCTGTTAATCTGATGATTTTGAAAATATTACAGATTGGCCCCTTTAGCTGTTGATTAGGCTAGCATCAAGTTTTTAAATTTGATGCAAGCAGATATTGTAGCCAGTGGAGGGATATAAGAAGGGGAGTGACATGGCTGTGCCTGGGGATATTGCAGCGCTTTGGATAAGCTGCAAAGGCCTGGTGGAGGCAAGAAGGCCAGCAAGGAGGGAGTTGCAGTAGTCCAGATGGGAAATGATCAGTGCCTGGACTAAGAGCTGCGGGGAATAGGGGAGAAAGGGGTAGATTCTCCAGAAGTTTCACAGGAAAAAATCTGTATGCCTGATATAATTCAATTATGTTCTTGGAGAGGGACTGTTTTTTAGTCCAGTACTGTGAGATTCCTTCCAGATCAAGAAGGTGACGCTATGGTGCCATCCTGGCTGAGTGGGGGAGGACTTGGCTGGGAAGTACAGCATCTCAGTTCTGGTAGAAGTGACAACTGAGGTAGCAAGCAAATCAGTTAAGAGGTGTGCTGTGGAAGCTAGTCAGGAAAGACCGCAGGAGGAGGCAGTCAAATGCTGATGAGAGGTCAATGAGGGTCAAAAATGGAAGAGCTAAGTCACCTTTGAAGAGTGTACCACCTCAGTGACTACAAATAAGATTCTTATGAGAGCGGCTTGCCTTTAAAACAGAAATGAGTCTAGGAGAAAAAAAGTGAATTTGCTGAAAACAGCATGGTGAAGAATTTGAGAGATAAAAGGAAGAAGAAAGACGGTGGGTGGTAGTTTTGGATGGATTTCAGTGGGTTTCTTTTTGAAAAAGGAGAGTGGAGAGGCCACCCTCCTTTCGTAATTTTTGTTTTATTCAGACAGGCAGAAAGCAACAGGTAGCGAAGGGATTACAGGTCAGAAGGTGCCACGGCAGAGGATCGAACCCCTGCCTGCACAGGGGATTTGCATATGGCCCACGACCCGGCCGCCCAATGGACTGCACCACACGTCTAACCACAAGAGTGGGTGTCTTGAGCAGGGGGGTAACATGACCTTGTTTGAAGCTTAAAATGATCTCACCGTTAGGCTAACAAGCTAAAATTATGGCCAATATGATAGACTGGTATGATGATGCATGTGCCAGAGAGGCGATGCATTTCATGTGCCAGATGTCATGCTTGGGCTCAGTAGCCTAAAGTACCCTCATGATAGTCATCTGAACCTCTTTTATTATTTTTCATTTATCATTTTTACTGGCAAAGCTCACAAACAAATCTATAGAGACTCATAGCTTTTTAGACATATGCTCTCTGCTTAATACTAAAGCAAGTTGAATATTTTGTTATACTAATAAAATTACTTAAATATTTCCTTCATAAGTATATATATGTGAATGCAGAATCTTGGTTGCAGTTAGCAATTGTGCTATTACATGGACGTATGGGCATCAGCATTAGCCAGTAAGGCTAGTCAAATATTGATTATTGATATTAGTACCAGCATGTCTATATCATTGCACCCCTGGTAGCAATAATACATTATAAGTAATAATTATGATGATAAAGGTAGTGGTAAAGGAATGTCCTTAATTAAAAACAATTACAATAAACAAAATGTTTATGTAGCGTAATTTCTCTGTGATTACTTGTTATTTTACACCCATTTACTACCCATACCCTTAACTGCTGATAACGTATTTCTAGAACAATTAGATTTTCTAAAATAAAACTGAAGCCATTTATTCACTGTATGTCCTGCCTGAGTTATTACTTTAAATAGAGTATTATTTTATGCATGTGCTATCCAGTTGCATCTAAATTTCAATTTGTTCTTACAATAACAAATATCTACTTTAGGAAGAGGGTAGTTTTACTGTTAGTACAGCGCATAAGGGACCTTTTTTTTTTAACCACCAAATGTGTTATAGAGGCAAAACAAGTACTATGGAAGATTGTTAAATATAGGTCCAATGCAGATTTTACCCAGAATCCCTGTGGTGGCAATAAAAAAATGCCTCCACATAAATATTGTATATAAAGAGGTCATATATTACATAAGAAAAGAAATGCACCCCACCCATTCCATTCAACTTGTAGAATTCTATGAGAATGCCATTAGAACACACATAAACACTGGATTACCCAGAATTCTTATGGTGGCCATTTTTCAAAATGGCTATGGTACAGTTCCACTTGGAGTTCACAGGACAATAGCTTTTTCAAATTGTGATCTAACTGGGCCCACAAAGTGATCAAACAGGATGATCTGAGGGTGGCTCGTCCTGTTTTTGTTTCCTATATGGAAAGATCAACAAGAAAACGTCCGACATAATAGTCAATAATCAAAACATATAAGGAAACAAAATAAATTGGACAGAAAAAATACCACTTCCTCCATCCATACCTGAGCCCCAACCATTTTTGTGGTGAACTTGGTAAAAAACAAACAACAAACACAAAGTAACACAAAGATAATTGTTATTATTAATTAGATGAAGTATTACAATGCACAGTTAATGACAAGTTGTGAAAAGGTTACCTGGAATCAGGTCTGATCTATGGCTTCCTGTGTCTGTCTAGGTGGCCTTTAAGTAGAACCAGTAGATGGAGGGTGTCCTGTAACTCTTGCATGTCTGGTGTCTCTGCAGAAAGCCTTTGCCATAATAATTTGGTGAAGAGAAATGCAGTGCTAGTGAATGGAATGTATCTTAACGGCCCAACACTGGACATCAAGGCAACCTATACGTTTGTGGAGGATGCCATATCGCTGATCCTTGATGAGGCAGTGAAAAAGGGCACAGACATCTTGGAAAAGGTAAGGACCTGTTGGCCATGGAGTACATTCCAGCAAGAATCACTTTTAAGCATCATGACGGGAAATTATGAGTCAATCTGGGAGTTTGACTGAACTCTTCATTTGACTCTGCAGTTCCCACTATAACCTGAGAGTTTACTTTTCTTATTTTCACATTTTTTGGATCCATGCATTCTCCATTGATCACATCATCTGGGTGGCACACCTTGTCAGCTACAGTTGCTGTTCATGCATGCACATCTATACTCATTTTCATATGAACTGGACTGAACATGTGGTTTTGCTATCTGCTTCTATCAGGACTAAGTATTGCAGTTATTGTTCCCTTTCAGAGCCATGCTGTGTGTAATCATAATGCACCTGGCTCTTGCATTAAGCTGTAGTATGCATGCTTTATTGTAGGGCTCTCATTTGATACAGCTTCCGCTTGATACATTTTCTGTTGCATTCTCAAGTCCAGCTTTCGAACATGAATTAAACATGGGGTGCACACTATCAAGACAGTAACAGACAGTACATTATTGATGACCACAAGACATATTATGAACAAATATTGTGAGGTATGTAGGTGTAACACAGTATTTTTTTTGTTTTCATGAATGTTTTACATAACTGGTCATTTATGGAATAATCATAACTTCAATATAACATTAGTTAAAGTTGAGATTGAGATTAAATGAGCTCATTAAGGGTGATCACGGATTAGTTCCCATCTTGGTTGTATCGCCAGTGAGCTGGTAAAGTAACAAGCCAGCTAACTTCAGCAAACTAACATTAGCTGGCTACCTAACTAGGTAGATGAACTTGCTTTACTATGCTGCCTGTAATTACCTTGCATTGACTAACAATTACACTGCTTGGCCAAAAAAAAAGTCGCCATTTGGACAAGTGCCTTCTGAACTGCAGATATGCAAAAATTAAGTGCATAATATAATCTATGGATACTTCCATACTTCTCAGGACACTGAATTTCAAGTATGCATAGATGCAAAAGTGACCCTCTGTTTATTAAGTTGAATTTACATTTAAAATATGTTAGTGACAAGCTAAGTAGAATTTTCTGTTAAAGTCCGATAGCATTAAATGTAGCATTCTGCAGATGCAGCCTTTGCCACGCACAGTCCTGATATTATGAACACCAGTCTCCTTTGTTAAGTGTACCCCACTCCCATATTGCTACCACTATACTTCATACAAAGTATGCCTTTCCTTTCCCCCTCTTTATGTGCCCCCTAATTGGGCCAGGTGTGTGAGTGGCAGCCTCCAGAGAAGCTGAGAGAGATCCTGGACCTGGAGTTGAGGGAGGGGGGCGAGCCCCAGGCCAAGATCCTGAAACGTTGCCAGGATGTCATACGATACAGTGTAAAAACAGGTGAGACAACAGAGGGTGTAATACCTTGATGTTAGCAGACTGCATAGCCCAAACAATGACCAAGAAATAGTGCTATTGTGATACGAGTGTGATATTGGTCCACAATAACCTAACAATTGTTTTGTGCATCCCTTCATTCCGTAGTCTCACCACTCAAACCCCCACACTTTCCCCCTCCCCTTTCCCGCAGGCATTTAAGATGCTGCCATCCTGTAGATCATGACCCCCCAGCACAGCCAAACTGAGTCTGGGCAACCAAAAATAGAAAATGATGACTGGCCCTGCATGTGGCACACTCCTTAATGGGCACATTAATAGAAAGGGAAACCTTTCCTCTTAGGGCTCAGTTTTCATGGTATTGAGGAATCCACTCCATCATCCTTTACAAATGTTTTTGACAAGATGCTAAAGAGGGCTGTCTCACTGGATATTTTTTGCTGTCTCACTGGGTATTTTTTGCTGTCTCACTGGGTATTTTTTAAAAGTCATAACCTATTTTCTCTGGGTCCACAGGTCACCCACACTTCTTTAACCAGCTGTATGCTGGGATGGATCCCTATGCCCTGGTGGGACGCTTCATAACTGAGACCACAAACCCAAGCCTGTAAGTGCTGTTTATATCCAGGTGACCATTCTTCTTGTTACAGTGACAGTAAAAAAAAGTCTGAATGCAGAGCCAGCTTCTGTCAAGAATCAACTACAGTACACAGTGCTAAAACTCTACTCAGGAGAATTTTGACCTCAATATACATATGGGACTCAGTACATCGGTTAGAGTGATCACTGTCTCTGTAATATGATAGTTTTCTGGGGACTGCTGGGTGGCTCATTCTTTTAAGGCACTGATCTAGGGCATGTATGGGTTCCTTTGTCTGGTATGGAACCCAAACCATGGCAGTGCCGACTGTGGCCCGAAGCTCTGCAGGGTGATGCACACTTGGCTGTAGTGGTGCCCAGAGATGAGGGTTTCAGTCAGCCAGGATGGCAGGAACTTATTGTGCACCTGTCACCACCCATGAATCTGACTGTTAAGCCACACATTTGTTTGCTACTGTGGTTGCTATTCAGTCATGCACAACCATGCTTGTTTGCATATTAACGGAACTAAAGAAGTGGATACCTGCTTCGAGAGGGACTAACTGAGTGAACTTGGCTAGTACAGTATTGAATATGAAAGAGATCTCATGACCATATTTAGCATTATTGTGAACAGGACCACTGTGGACAGGCTCCACAATATGTTAGACTCAACTGGCAGAATTGTGTGTGCATTGATAAAATCATATGACAACACAATATACACTCAATGGCCACCCTTAGGTACACCTGTCTAGTACTGGGTAGGGCCCGGACAGTCCAGAACAGTCGTAATTCTTAGCTTCATGGATTCAAAAAGTTGCTGGAAATATTCCTTAGGGATTTTGGTCCAAGCTGTCTCAATGCCATCACACATTCCTGAAAATTTTTGGCCACACATTCAGGCTGCACACCACCCATTCCACCTGATCCCAAAGGTGCTCTATTGGATTGAGATCTGCGGGCTATATTCGTGGAACCAGATTGAGATTATGCATTCTTTGTGACATGGTGCATTATGGTAAATGGTAAATGGACTGCATTTATATAGTGCTTTTATCCAAAGCTCTTTACAATTGATGCCTCTTATTCACCAGAGCAGTTAGGGGTTAGGTGTCTTGCTCAGGGACACTTCGACACGGCCAGAGCAGGGATCGAACCAGCAACCCTCCGACTGCCAGACAACTGCTCTTACCTCTTGAGCTATGTCGCCCCATACGCATTATGCTGCTGAAGCGTCCATTTGTAAAAGGGGAGACTGGGATGCACATAGACAACAACAATTCTCAGGTATGCTGTGGCACCCCATACCGCCACCAGCAGCCTGCACCTTTGACACAAGGCTATTGAACAAGCGTTCCTAATGATGTGGCCTCTGAGTGTAGTTTTGAGGTGTTGTTGGGTTCTCCTGTTGGCAGGTACACATATGAAGTGGCCCCCGTGTTTGTGCTGACAGAGGATGCAGTGCTGAGGAAGATGATGGAGTTTGTGGGATGGGAGGAAGAGGGTGACGGTATCTTCAGCCCAGGTGAGTGAGAACAGATTTAATCTCAAGACATAATAGTCTCATTATGTGGCAGCAAAGCTTATTTTTTTAGGAGGTTACTCATTGGTTTGGCAGATTCAGTTAATCCCAGATTTCACAAGGGATGTGATTCTTGCAGCCCCTGCCCCCATTTTCACTTCCAATTCCCTCACTATTCTGTTCCCTAATCTCTGTATCTGCCCAGGTGGCTCCATTTCCAACATGTATGCAGTAAATGTGGCCCGATACCGCTGCTGTCCCGACATCAAAGAGCATGGTCTGTCTGCCATGCCCAGGCTGGTCCTGTTCACATCACAGGAGGTAGGCTATGGTTGACCAGGGACACCAGAGTGAAGATGCCATGCCTGACAAACAAAAAGTATTTCTCCCTTCATGATTCAAATAAAATGCCTGAGTTCTCTTGTCCTCAGATTAAAAGTGCTGCATGTCGGTTGCTGGGTGGCTCATCCAGTGTGTGTTCTAGTGCATGGATGTGAGCCACCATTTGGTACAGAATCCATACTGTGCCAATGTCAACTGTGGCCAGCAGCTTGACAAGGATGCGTGCATTTGGCATCACTCAGAGAATGGGAGTTTCAGTTGGCCAGGATGATAATGTCTGGTCGATAGGGCACCACAAGTTTATCTTTTGAGCTGCAAATAAAGCGTCATACTCATGCCAACTGCTGTAAGATAAGAAATGGTAGCTGACCTATCAAAGCACAGACAGGCTAGTAGGGTTTGGAGGTCAGGACTATAGACAGATGCATCCCATGTTATGAGATATTGCTGCAGTGCCCTTCAATACAGTAGCTACCCTTTTAATATAAATGGATGTGTGACTGGATAATGTCAAACCTTGCAAAATAAAATTTGTAAACAAGGAAAATAACATCACAATGTTTTACTCTACCAATGTGCTCTAGTCTGCCTTCTACAAGCATTATCTGTACCTGAAAATCATCATAGCCTTTTATCAATAGAAGGCGTGTTAGAGTCATGCACCTTGTAACAATATAAATATAGCAAATGCAAATATTCCCCCACTGGTTGCAAAGCTAGATTGGAAAATGTGAAATGGAACAGGTGCCTATCTGTCATGGCACAGTTCACACGAGCTGGGTCAACCTTTGTGGGAAAACAGCAAACAATAGTGAGGCTCTCTTTAACCGAACGTGGAATGAGCAGTGATAATACTTAAGGCAGGGGTGGGGCATTTAATACTGGGGGTGTGTATAACATGCTATTGTAGACACTCCTGGAGAAATATCTTTAACTCAATAGGCTCAGTAATGCGTGTGGTTAGGGAGAATGTTATTGCTATTGATGTTAATTCAAGGCCCTCTGGATTTGGCCTGCAGAACTGTTTTCGCTTAATAGCCTGGGAGTTTCAATTATAGTCCTGAATAGAATCATTACACTGTTCAATCAGTTGGCAATGCAGCAACATTTTAAAGGCAGCGCACAATAGTGATTCCGAGGAATCATTCACCTGAGTCATCTGAACAATATCACACTCTTATCACAATAGCACTATTTACAATCAATACTCTTACATCCCCTTTGCACTGGAACATTTGAGTTGAGCCATGTTAGACTGGAGTACATCCGAGCTGGTGGGCACAGCTCAAATTGCTTTTTCATTATACTCTGTTGGTGTCTAGCAACACAGGGCATGCCAAATACTGTCATATGAACATTGCCATGCATTTTTGGTAATGCTGATTTATCAGATGGGTTCAATTAAACATGATGGGCTACAAGGAGCTGATTTTATTTTGGTTACTGCTGAGATATAAAGTATTGATGGAGGCAGGCTGTGTAGACGCCAATTGATCAGAAGATATGCAGTAAAATAAGCATGTGGGTAGGTCTTATGTTTTCATATCTTGAAGTACCTAAATATAGTCTAATCTTGCATAATAAATTAGCAGCTTAGTTCAAAATTAATCAGGGAAAAATATGGCCATGATAAAATTCCCCAATTTTAATAATTGACATAGGATCCATTTTTCCATGTCTCTTCTTTGTCATGGTACAGTTGGCTAAGTAGTCTTGTTTTATGGGTCCATTTGTGGACTGGGTTGCCTGTAATGATCTGTTCTGTGGCAAGTTATGTTGACTGGCAGGTTGCCATGGCAGAATTCTTAAGAGGCCAGTCTTGATGAAACTGCAAGCTCCTGGCTCCATTATGAACGTGTTAGCACTAGAAATTAAATTGGGCATTGGGCAACTTGGGCAAATTTCTGGATCAGGCCTCACCAGCACAGTTTACAATTTGAACAAGTCAGAAGCTCTAGCACAAGTCCAGCTCAGCTCAAGTGTGCCAGCGTAAAAGGGATATTAAAAATTACATTATAGCATAATAGGGAAGTTGGTTTATAAAACAGTGGATCTGTAGCACTGCCACATGACACGTATGAACCTTAATCTGAATCTCTTTGGTAAGTATCCACCCATAAAAAGGATGTTTAAAAAAAAAACTAAGCTACTATTGCAATTTTGCAAGAGTGAAGGACTGTTATTTAAAGAAAGAAGGGGACATATGGTTTGTTTCCTTTCAGTGCCATTACTCAGTAACAAAAGCTGCTGCCTTCCTTGGAATTGGAACCAAGAATGTCTATGTGGTGTCTTCTGATGAAAGGTAGGTACAATTCCCAACCTGAATATTTTACACACTATGAAATATATTAAATCAACCACATTTTCTTAGTATTCAAACTTTATCTATGTTTGTATATATATACATCTGTGTTATTACATATGTATACTATGATAACAGTCTACTGTGTACAGAAATATTCTGAATTTGTGTAAATTCATGCTAATGAAAGCACAGCTGCTAGGGATGTTAATGTTCCATTTAGAAAAAGTATAAAAATAAATGGTAGAGCATCAGTGGGAACATAATATTAGACATAAAAATGTAAAGGGAAATACAAAACACTTTCAGTTCCCTCCATCTATTTTCTCAATCAATGACCCCTTGTCACCTTTCATGCATTTCAGAGGAAAAATGATTCCTGCAGAGCTAGAGAAACAGGTGCTGAGGGCCAAAGCAGAGGTGAGGAGAAACAAGCATTGAAGGCAGGGTGTAACAGGTGCTCACATCGGTGGCACGGTGTGGCAGAAGTGGATGGGGGAGGGGGGCAAGGATTCCAGGATGCTATAGGAATAGCATGAAAAAATGGTGCAAGTCCAGGGCCCCTGCTGACCCGTTAACCTACTAGGCCCTACTCTCTGCATCTTTACCAGTTGTCACCCCACTAAGGTTAACATTATCAAACCAAAACTCAGTTTAGTTTAATTCTGTTTACCCTCTCTTCCACCTCCATCTACCCTCTCTGAGGAGGATTCATCATGTATTTGAGGTGAAAGATTTTGACATCCGCAAGTCCCTCAAAGTGGTTGAATTTCCCTGCCCCTCATACCTTCTGAGGCCCTCCACATCTCCTCTCTCCCCCTGGCCTCTCTTGTCCACTTTCTCTACCTTTACAGATGCAGACATATCTCAACTTCTTCTACCCCCCTATTTGGCCATCTGTGCTGTGGACCCCTCATCTCTGTTTCAGTATATCACCTGACATCCTTCTGTTTATTTCCTCTGGTTAACTCCTCCCAGTCCAATGGTCATTTTCCCTCATCCTGGCTTGTATTGCCCCCACTGAAGAAACCCGCTGTTGAGCACATTTGACACTTAAGCATGCTGTCTCCAATCAGCTCTCTACTTTCCTCTCATAGAACAACCTCATCCCCAATCCGGATTCAGGGCTGGACACTCCATAATAGCTCCCCTCCTCTCTGTCAGTAATGCCCTGCACTCTACCTTGATGGCCTCCCTTTAATGGATTCTGACTTTCATTGACCTCTTTGCTACATCTGATAATGTTGACTACTGCATTCTGCTGTCTTCCCTGTCTGCAGTGGGTATTGGTGGTACGGTCCTTGTCTGGATAGAGTTGTAAATCACTGGATGCTCCTTCCTGGTCTCTTGGGATGGCAAAGTATCTACTCCCCATAGTCTCTGCAGGCATCGCCCAACGCTCTGTCCTTGGTTCCCTCCTCTTCTCCCTCAACACAAAATCCCTTGGTCCTGTCACTACTGCTCATGGCTTGTTAAATCATTGCTATGTCGATACATTCAACACATTATGTCCTGTCCATTATATGACCTGGCTGTATGACATCTTAAGTTGGATGAAAAATCACCACCTAATGCTCAAGCTGGAAAAGCCTGAGATTCTCTAAATACCTTCTGTGTCTACCCCCTGTATGACATCTCCCCCTGGGAAACACCACGCTGTCAGCATATTCTAGCACCAAGAACTTTGGAGTGGTGAAAGATGACAAACTAAACAGAACCAGGAACAGCATGGTGGTGAGCCGGGCATGCAGATTCTTCCTCTACAACATCAGCAGAATCTGTCTGTTCCTCACCAGCTACTCAACCCAGGTTCTGTTTCAGTCTCTGGTCCTCTCTTGCCTTGACTGCTGTAACTCCCTCTCTGCTGGCCTCCCAGCGTCTGCCAACAGACCTCTGCATGTCATCCAGAATACTGTGGTTCACTTGGTCCATAACTTCCAAAAATACTCCCACATCACCTCACCCCCAGCTGTCTGTCATCACTCGCATCAAATACCAGATACCACTGAGCCATGACCGCCCCTTCATTTGAGTCTACACATCTTGCACCTTGCACTCGCTCTCTCTCTCGGGACTGTATTTCCCGCCCCCCCCCCAGGAACTACTGCAGTTCGATCCCTACTCTTTGCGCTTGTGTGTGCGCTGTAAGCTGCTCTGGATAAAACAGTCAGTAAACAGACATATACAGGATTGATGGTAACTTTGTATGTATCAATCAAACAAAGGGCAAGGGTGATTCTCTGAAATAATCACTCCAATTTCTTTTTATCATTCTTGAAGGTTTTATGGGTTCAGTGGCATTTCAAAGCAGAGGGTGGTCATGCCTCCATTCTTTTGAATTGGTGAGAAAATACATTTACAGTGATATTTTGCTAAAAGCCTAAGAAGGCTATACAGGTCATATTGCTCTCTGTCCTCACACATGACACACAAACCTTAAATACAGACTCAGATCTAAAATTGTTTCACACTTATTTTTTGATACAGAAAAATATTTTTTATATCCAAGGACCCAGGTTGAGATGCCTGCTTTTCAATCAGTGTACCAAACTCAAAGTAATATGCTAATGGCCTGCATCTCATAAAAAGCCCTGTAGTCAAAAGTGATAGAATGAGAGAGGTAGGGACAAAAAAAAAATTAGGAGAGCAAGAGAAAGGAGGAAAGAAATAAAGTGAATTGGCCCAAATCTAAGGTATACACATGGTTAGCCACTAACAGTCGCATTTAATGCTCTCAATCTTCCCCACCCCCTGTAGGCCCTTCCTGGGAGTGATGAAAATTCTGTCTTCCACTCTATACCTGATTCATACTGAATAAAGGTGGCAGGAACTGCTTTAAAATGGCTGCAGCTGGTGAAGACAAACAACCGCAACACTTTTGAAAAGCCTCCTTAGAGTAGCTCTGGTGTACCAGCGATTGCCTAGTAACATAACTGTGAAATGGGCTTTTACTAAACAGGTCAATCAGCTGCAGTCTTACAATGGTTGAGAATTCTCTATGACAGTGTTTCTTAAACTATGGACCAGGACCCAAAATGGATTGTGGGAGTGTACAAGGTGGGTCCCAGAACAAGTCTGTAGTTCACTAGGCTATGCTATTGTACTGGAAGGCTCCCTGAATGGTGCTAAATTTCTCATTTGGGTCCCAGTGTTAAAAGGCATTTCTAGTTTGGGTCCTGATATTAAAAAGTTTCAGAAACAGTGCTCTATGATACCAGAAAGTTATGGTTTCTACCCCCAGTAGTCCTACAATGCACATTGTAAGGCAAATTGAATTTGATGGCATTTAAGAAACTGGGAAGCAGTGCATGATACATGGGCAGGCTGTACCAAATGCACATGTATGACTATCACTATTGAGCGCTTTTGAGACCATTATTGATGAAACCACTGATGTGATACTATGTACACATACAGAAAAATAGTGAGCTTGTCCCTTTATGCTTAGTGTAGCCTTGTGATGGGTTTGTATTTCAGGGTGCTTGTCCCTTCATGGTTAATGCCACTTCAGGAACCACTGTGCTGGGAGCCTTCGACCCCCTTGAGGAGATCGCTGACATCTGCCAGACACACAAACTCTGGCTCCATGTTGATGTAAGTGGACATGTTCATTCATTCACCAATCTTCCCTTTCTTTCATTTATTCAATCATCCTCCCATCCATCCATTCATTCAGTCATCAATGAATCCTTCCATTTGTAATGGCAGCCTAGTAACTGGTAGACGTTTGTCTCAGAACCCCTCAAATAATAGATTAGTTTCAAATTTGCAATAGAGGGGAGCCTCATAAAGGCACCACAACCCGTGAAAGCCACTGGAGTCAGTGACTAAAAACAGGTGGATCTCTTTAACAACACCTAGCAGGTGTTCCCGGCAGTGGAACCTGATAAACTTCAGCTGCACACCTGTGCTTATTTTTCACAGAACCACATTAAACCTATAGCAGTTTCCATCATATGTCTGTTTATGTACAATATGCATGATGGTTGTCATTTGGCTCAACTGTAGGCTTGTTGGGGCGGGGCAGCTCTACTCTCCAGAAGACATCGGCACCTCCTGAAGGGCATTCAGAGGTAAGCACTGTATCTGCAGTTGCTGCAACTTAACGCATCATGTCAGTGCTCTATGTGTAAAGGCCCCTGTATTTCCCCTGTATATCAGACGTCCAGTCACAGAAACCTGATTGGCCATGCTGGGGCAACACCGGAGAGGTTATGACTTTTGTGAGTTGTGTATTTATGGTGTCTGTGCAGGGCAAACTCGGTGGCCTGGAATCCACACAAGATGCTGATGGCAGGACTGCAGTGCTGTGCCTTCATGGTCCGAGACAAAACGGTGAGACTTTGGGTGTGAACCTCTGATCTGGTTCTGTTCTGTATTATTTTTCACGATATATTTGATAAATAAAATATTTAAAGTTGAACTGTGCTTTAAGTGACAGTGGAAATCATAAAGCCGAAGATTAGCTGTAGCTTGCAAGCTATCATAGCTGTTTAATGTGGGCTTAGTAATACTGATGTTGGAAAAAACTAAGCTATCACTGGCTTGCTCATCAACTGTCTTAAAAATGTGTTCCAAGGGTAACAAAATTGAAGCATACTTGCAAGGTCACATACCATGAAATATGTAAAATGTTAAATTGAGTATACAATTGGGCTAATTAATGAAGGTTTGTGGACGAGAGGCTTGGAGATAGGTGCATCTGTCATTCCATCTCCAGTGGCAGTGATGTATGTGTCCATCTGGGCACATGTCTCTGTTGCATATTTTTCAGGGTCTGTTACAGAGGTGCCACTCTGCTCGGGCATCCTACCTCTTCCAGCAGGACAAGTTCTATGACATCAGCTATGACACAGGCGACAAGTCCATCCAGTGCAGCCGGAAGCCTGACGCCTTTAAATTCTGGCTGTTGTGGAAGGCAGTAGGAACCCATGGCCTGGAGGAGAGAGTAAACAAGGCCATTGCTCTGACCAAGTCAGTCTGAACCGCTCTCCTAAACTGCATGTATTCACAAAAAGTAAAACTTTGGAAAGTAATAGTCATTGTACACAAGAATATTTTTCCTGGCTGTGAGCTCCTGCCAGGGACTTCTAATCCATACAGAAAACCTTGAGTTTAGGCAATTGGTCACAGCAATTTGTCACCATCTTCAATGCGTTCAGCACCTAGCCTGTTCTACTCATCTGTTTGAGCTTCACACATTTAATGTTATTTAAAATTGTATCATCATCCTCGTAAATCTTGTCCTGATTTAACCAGAGATGTAAAAATACCCAACAGGTGCAGTGCCTCCCATTAATCCAGTGTTCTTGAGGCTGCAGACAGCACCCTCTACTGTGCAACTGGCACCATTACAACAATACAATGGTTTAGTTTAGTCTAATGAAATCCAGAACAGTCTTGAAAATCATTCTCAGTTAAAGGCATACTATGATGGATTTTTACCTTGAATATATTATAAAATAACCATGCAAAGGCATATGTATCAAGCACTGGAGATCTGTCTTTACCCAGTTTCACAGACTTCATGCACCTTTACCTGTATTTGTTATTCTGAAATGTGTTCAGGACATCTCTGGGCGTGGTCTTCTGTGTGGGGAGGTGTGGGCGTGGCTACAGAGTTTGTTGTTTGGGATGACATTTCTACGGAGTGTTTGTTGCTAACTGCCTAGCAAAGAAGCTCAGATACGGCAAAGCAAAAAGTCAAGCAGTCAGAGCTTGTCCAAGAACTAGACAACCTTAGAATTGCTTTTCCTCGGTGGCATCAGCTGAAGTTCACCAAGGGGATGAAAAGCAACACGGAGTTGGCTTTCTGTTGGGCCTGTAAGTAACCTGCTGTGTGAAGCTAGCAACAATAAAGCCTGTTATGAAGGTCTGAAATTTTCTAAAGAAAGGTCCCGATGATAAAACCACTATTGCGTTCAACATAATGGAATTAAGCTAAAATCAAATCTGACTCTCACAGTTGATCAATTCATGGTACTAATGTTATCTCTAGCTATCCAGCTAGCTATGTTAAGTGGGGTACTTGGGATGAGTGGGCAGTTGAACACTTGTTTGATTGTAAAACACAGGACCACAGCAAGGCTAGAAAATCCTGAATAGTATGCCTTTAAGGGCTGGAGCATCTGGATTGTCTTGCGTTTCATCTGGATTTCTGGATTTAAGTATCTTATGTTTGATCATGTAAGTGGTTTTGGTAGGAAGGCAGGAAGGCTGAACTAGAAACAAGGAAGGGGATACGACACAAATATTTCACAGCTGTTACACCTCCCCCTCCAAGTCTCAATAAAATGGCCAGATACCTGACCAGGAGAATCTTCCAAAATAGTTAGGAAAATGTCTTGATGACATGTATTATGAGTTCTGGCTCTAATTACAACTTTTGTGGAGAGAATGTGAGAACCCTTTCACAGTAAAGCAAAAATTATGGCAAAGCAAGCCTAAGGATATAGTGCCTTGTGTAGATACAATTTGACAAGACAATGGTACCAGTGCAGCCTTGAAACATTGAGACACTGCACTGAGCTGGGCAGGAAGGCACAATGCGACAGTAAAAGCAAGCTTGCATGTTGCTGTGGTCTGCTAGTGGGGTATCATATGCCTCAAAAGTGAAATTCTCTTTTCTTTGGATCAAGTGTACATTAATCTCTCCTTATTTTATAGGTATTTGGCTATGGAGATACAGAAGAGAGAAGGTTTCCGGCTTCTGATGGAGGTCAGTAGTTAAAATGCTGTTCTCGGGACTACTGGGCCACAGATGGGCCCCACGGTCTGTGTCGGTGCTGACTGTGCTCACTATATATATATATATATATATATATATATATAGTGAGCACCATAATGTTTGGGACATTAACCTGATCCAATAACCTGATCTGAATGTTTGGAAATACTTTTTTTCTTGATTTAGCTCTGTACTCCACAATTTTGATTTGTAATTAAACAATTACAGCGTGGTTAAAATGCACTCAACTTTTATTTAAGCATATTTTTATACACTTTCACCATGGTGTACAATTACAGCACTATGTACACAGCCTTAAGTTGCCTTAAGTTTTCTCTTCAGCATATGAAACACACATTCAACTGGGTTCAGATCAGATGAATGACTTAGGCCAGTCAAGAATTTTCCAGTTTTTGGTATTGAAAAACTCCTTTCTTGCTTTAATAGTATGTTTGGAATCATTGTCATGCTGTAGAATGAACCTGAGCAGATAGGATGCTTCTTTACACTTCAGCATTCATTTTGCTGCTGTCAAGTTACATCATCGGTGAAGACAAATGAGCCAGTACCTGTGGCAGCCACAGATGGCTAAACCATAATACTCCCACCACCAGGTTTCACAGGTGAGGGGGGTGCTTTGGATTTTGGGCACTTCCTTCTGGCCTCCACACCTTGCTCTTGCCATCACTCTGATACGTCAAGATAAATCAATCTTGGTCTCATCTGTCCAAGACCATTTTCAATAACTCTGCAGGGTTTTGTCATTCTTAGCAAACTGTAACCTGGCCATCCTGTTTTTGTGGCTAACAAGTGGTTTGCATCTTGTAGTGTAGCCTCTATAATCCTGTAGTCACTGACACATCTACACCTGAATCCTGAAGAGTTTTTGTGATCTGTTGGACATGTGTTTGGTTTTTTTAAATTTATTATTATGATGGAAATTATTTGGTCATCAACTATATAGGACTTCCTTAGCCTACCAGGGCCTTTGCGATTACTGGCCTCATCAGTGCTTTCTTTCTTCTTACTGATGTTGACAGTTGATTTTGGTAAGCCTCAGGTTTGGGCTATGTCTCTGACTGTTGTTTTTTTCTTCTTATTTCTCAGTCTCATAATGGCTTCCTTGACTTTCATTGGCAATAACAGACTCTAAAGGCAATCAGAAGCCTAGAGTCAAGACTAGATACCAAAAGCTCTCTTATACCTGCAGTAAACGAAACAACTGAACACACCTGACTACTCAGAAACACCTGCGAATCCATTTGTCTCAAACATTATTGTGCCCTAAAATGGGGGGGACTATCTATAGTGCTGTAATTTCTACATGGTGAAATCAAAATGTATACCCCTAAATAAAAGCTGAGAATCAGCACTTTAACCACATATTAATTGTTTGATTACAAATCTGCCATTGTGAAGTACAGAGCCAAATCAAGAAAAAATGTTTTTGTCCCAAATGTTATGGAGCTCACTCCAAAAAAAGGACAAATGCAATTATCTTTCCCATTTAAAAACCATTTGCATTCATGAAACCCAAACTGAAATATTTTTTTACATTTTCTGCAGCCCGAATACGCCAATGTGTGCTTCTGGTATATCCCTCCCAGCCTACGGAAAATGCCTGAAAGCAAAGATTTCTGGGAGAAGATCCATAATGTAAGTGCTTAATTAGAGTCATAACAAGTCTGGTAGAGTTACACTAACAAAATGAAACCCTAGGAGCACTGTCAGGTGAAAGGTGTGTACTACCCCTTAAAGCTGCCTTTATTTTTAACGATCCCATTACATTGCCCGATTGAAATTCCGCCCATTTATTTAAAAATATATTTTCAGTGGTCCTGATCAGAAAAGTTGACGCTCTCTTTATATGAATATGGTGATGTTCTATATCAGTCTCACCTAATATTTAATGATGAGAAGGGAAAAATCGCCAACAGGTGGCAGCAAGTAGCAGAGAGTCTACTGTCATGGACTGCTGCAGCTGGCCATACTCTAATCTAGTCTGGCAGAGCATCATTATTATCCACCTGGTTTTTTGGTCAAATTTCATGTCACACTTTCTTTGACACAAATTCTACACTATTGGACTTTAAGGCCTTGTTTACACTTGCCTTTTTATGCAACATTTATCCAATTTGTTGACAAATAACATACATTAGTGTAAACATTCACCGTTCCTATAGACTAACGAGACGCCCAACCCTGGTCCAGGAGATCTACCATCTTGTAGGTTTTCATTTGAACCCTAATTTGGCACACCTGATTCTACTCATTAGCAGCTCAATGAGATCTCTAGCTGTTGAATGAGGTGTACATTGTACAGGTTACCTCTACCTATAGGAAGGTAGATCTCCAGGAATGGGGTTGGGCAGCCATACTATAGACTAACCAGAGTACCACAGATGCTCCTAAGTAGACTAGAGACAGTCAATTCCTGCATTCCTTTTTCACATCAGGAGGCTCTAAGTAATGGGTCTTTCCAGTGATTTTAACAGGCATTGAAATGAAACTGTAACTTTCATAAGAAAATCGGAATAGTTAAACATCAGTGAAAGGGAGACAGAACTTTAAGTGCAAAGAATATGGAGTTGTTCTATAGTGATATCTCTGGTAATACTATAACGTCCAAAGGTGGATAGATGGTCTATCTATGTTCTACATGTACACAGGGGCAAAGGGTGTTGTAGTTGCAGCTGGCAGAAAGAATTACAAGCTAATCCCCCCTCCCCAATTCATCCTACTGCACTTACAACTGAAATACTAACAGAGTAATGAAACACAAAGGTAGTCACACAGCTCACTTAAGGCCAGTCAAAGTAACACTTGAGAATACAAAGCCTGAAGGAGCCAGCCTGATTCCAGTTTTACATTGCTAGGTCGCCCCGCTAATCAAGGAGAGAATGATGAAGAAGGGCTCCATGATGATTGGGTACCAGCCTCACGGGAGCAGGGTAAACTTCTTCAGGCAGATTGTCATCAGCCCCCAGCTGAGTCGTGCGGATATGGATTTTGTCCTGGATGAAATTGAGAAGCTGGGAAAGGACCTATAACTACAGCAACTGGGCCACCTGTACAGTGGCGGGGAGGGGATGAAACCCAACGTACACAGTAGTAGATTAAAACTTTCTCTCTTAAACAAAAATTCTATTTATTACAGCAATAAAGGAGTTTGCACTTATAGCTGGGCTTTATTTTATACAAATCATGTAAGAAATAATTTAAATTGTAAATAATATTTATAATAATAAAACATTTTTAGCAACTGTCTTGTCGATGGCAATTAACATTCAATGAATATTCACCACTTACAAAGTAGTGAATTCAGACAGAAATGCTTTAGTGGTGAGCTCCAGAATATTTTGGACAAATACTTTTTTTTTTTCTTCTTGATTTGGCTCCATACTCCACACTTATAGGTTTGGAATCAAGGCTGTTCACATGCAGTTAAATTGCATATTCATGTTCTCTATTGTCATACATTTTGGTTTCAGCATGTAGAAATTACAGCTCTTTTTATACTGTCCCCCCATTTCAGGGCATCATAATGTTTGGGCTTCTGTGTGTTTCTGATTAATCAGGTGTGTTCAATTGCTTCCTTAGTTCAGACATAAGACAGCTTTCAGTATCTAGTCTTAACTGTAGGCTTTTGATTGCCTTTGGAGTCTGTTATTGGTATATGTCAGCATGACATAGACATATGCCAAACGTTAAGCTCACCAAAATCAACTGTTTGAAACATCACTAAAAAGAAGGAGAGCACTGGTAAGCTCAGTAATCGCAAAGGCCCTGGTAGGCCAAGGAAGATCTCTACAGTTTCTCATCTTAAGTGAAGAACCACAAGACACAGGCAGGTGTGAATGAGTCAGTGATTACTGTACGCAGAAGACCTCACAAACAGATCTACAGAGGCTACACTGAAAAATGCAAACCTCTAGTTAGCCAAAAAACAGGATAGCCAGGTGACAGTTTGCTAAAAAGTACCTCAAAGAGCCTGAAGAGTTCTGGAAAAGGGTCTTGGGGACAGATGGGACCAAGATGGACTTGTATCAGAGTGATGGCAAGAGGAATGTGTGGAGGCCAAAAGGAATTGCCCAAGATACAAAACACCCACCCCCACAGCAAGACTATTATCTTCAGCAGTGTGTTGGGGATAATAGTCTTACTGTAGGATGAAGCCAGTTGAGTTAGGATGCATTTGGCTGAACCTGAGTAAATAAGATGCAGTCATTTTTTGCTTTGAAAAGTAGGAAAATTCTCGACTGGAACAGCCAATAACCTGATCTGAATCCAATAGAAATTGGTATAAAAATACCCTTAAATAAAAGCTGAGAATGTGCACTTCAACCACATTGTAATCATATTACAGATTTGTGATTCCAAATCTAAAACTGGGGAGTACAGAGTCAAAATAGGTCTTTGTCCCAAATGTTACAGCACTCATTGTATGTTCTCAAGCAAGCATAACCAGATATCCAGTGTTTTCTTTTTTTATTACTGGTCTGAATACATGGTCTTGTAATTGGTAACAAATTTTCTTGTCTGTCAAAATAATAGGTTGCTCATTTTGATCTGCAAAGCATGTAGCATTCAGTAAATGACAAGTAAGCAATAGCCCTTTCACTGTTTTCTATTTTCCACAAAGGTCTGACATGTTTTCTGTATGTGAGTCAAATTAGAGAGCTTGCGAAATGAAAATGCAATGGATGGAGGACCAACCATAAGTTGTCTTTTGTATCCTGACTAACTGTTTATTTGCATTGAAGAATTGTGGTAGAAGCTTGTAACACTTTCACTATCAAGATGAAGTCTTGTTACATTATATTTTAGCTGGTGTGTGGAATGTTACATTTTAGCAAAGGCAGGTTTTACTGAACACATCAGACATGTTTGTTTTCTTCCCACTCATTTTCCTCAATGAAAAAATTAAACTTTTTTCCGAATGAGATACCACTTAGCTATAGTTCACTTGCTGGAGTTTATGTGAACATAGTTTCAGGTTTACAGTATGTTTTCTATTGGTCCTACAAAAACTGGTCCTACACAGTTTTTGCCTGTGATTAAGGACAATTTTAGATGCAGAAATATCCAGAAATCTGCTTTACAATGCCTAGTATAGGGTCATTGACATCATGGTTTAAAGAAAGAAAATAGCCTACACTTAAAGTAACTCCAAGCAGCATGTAGAGTGACATTATTTTTCCAGAGACTATACACATTAACTAATTAATTGTATAGCATTTATTCAGAATTACAAACAATAAAAATTTGTTTCCATTTTGTACCAGTAGGCCTAGGCTACTACTTCAAAGGTGGCACAACTGCTTCACTCTCAAGGACCAGAGAAGCGTGATTTACAAGCTATTTACAAGTTGAAATTGACATTATGATTATATCTGACATCGAAACTGAATTTTAGCTAGATTGCAGAACTTTATACATTTAAGAATTTACAGATGAGGAGTTTCAACAGTCAGAGGCTGAGAAGATGGAAGGCGAACTGGGGTTCTGGTATCCCAATAGGTCTAGTTGTTTAAAGGTAGTAGGTCAAAGTGACGTGAGGATGTTTTCATAACTTTTCACCCTGAAAGCTTGAATTGCAAATGCAGGAACCATTTCCTGCTTGGTTAACATGTACCTAAGCCATAGCCTACTGTCGATAAAGAAAACCATGCCACTTTCCTTCAGAGTGGTCTCAGGGTACATGCATCGTATGAAACAGTTTAAACTGAAGATGAGATAAAAATTTATTTATTTTTTATTTAAAATAGCCAGAACATATTTTAAATACCCAACCTCTGGAAATATAATTTCTTCCTTTAAACCTGAAGTCATAATTTTGTAAGAAACTAAGCATATGATGGCACAAAAAATTTGTCTGGGCCAATCGAAAACATAGGCTACATATCAAAAATCTCCAGAAAGTGAACCATTAAAGGATTTCTTTATTATTGTTATTTGGCTAACATGAAAAAAAAAATGTATAGCTTCAAAATGACACTGGCTATAGCTGAAAATAAGGCTAATGTAATTCAAGTAAATTATTAATTAATACAGCTCCAATAAATAATTCAATTAAAACTAGTGTATTTTGCCTTCATTTTCAGTTGGATTTTGACTTTTTTGTGGCATTTTTTCAACCCCCTTCCAGAAGCATTCGTATCTCAGGTTCTACTGTACTGCTCAACAAGAACTGATGCTCAGGTCATCACAAAGACAATGCACCACAGTGATTTTCTACAATCACATGATATTACCAATGTCATTTTATTTTATTTATAATACCATGGGGTGGAG
Source organism: Anguilla anguilla (assembly GCF_013347855.1). Taxonomy (NCBI): domain Eukaryota; kingdom Metazoa; phylum Chordata; class Actinopteri; order Anguilliformes; family Anguillidae; genus Anguilla; species Anguilla anguilla. The sequence goes on along the minus strand of NC_049201.1, from coordinate 56,598,808 downwards.
CATATTCAATTTCCACCCTAATTTGGAATGCCCAGCTGCCCGCAACTGCAGCCATGTTCATGCACAATACATATCGATCCTGTATCCTGCATATACAAGAGAGTCGACAACCACGATCTATGCAGCACATAGTGCCATCAGCTGCTTCTTTTCACACCTCAGACTACAGCTAAGCTGGCACAGAATGGAGTCAGAGGAAGATGTTATCATATGGCTTTAACATACAGCCACCAATTGGGTCAAAAGAAATGAAAAGCATACCCTAACCGCCTGAACCCTCCCATATCCTGTGGAGCATGTTCCAGAGTAATTTTTCACATTTAACTTAATGCAATTTAATTAAAACTACAAATAAACGTGCTATGCCACATATCATGGAAGTAAAAGAGCATTTACTGAACTAAGAAGAAAAAATCATTTAACATGAGCGTTGCACATTAAATGCGTCGAGCAAGTTTGGTCAGGAAACTTGCTACAGCCGACCATTGTTCGGCCTCATCAACCTTCTCATACTCATCCAATCACATGCACACATCACTACATGTTTTCATACTCAACCTAACACATGAACACATCACTACATTTCCTCATACTCAACCTATCACATGCACACATCACTAATGGAGTGCCGTTTTTAAACTGACAGACCTCTCCAGTGCTGCTCTTTGCCTACTACACTTGCTGCAGCTCACATAATTGGACTCACCCTCCACCACCTGGGGTATGGATCTGCTTGTAGGTACTGGGAGGCTTTGATGTTCCTCCTGTTTAGTAAGGGATATGTATCGTGATCCCTGTTTGACAGGTTAGTGCACGCTGGGACATGCACAGATGTACCTAATGCAGATCTATTCAGCGCCAAACCAAAAATAATTACTTTGCATATTTATAAATATATTAAATGGTAATACATGAGATTGCAATTTCAGTTGTCAGATGCATCAGACACAAGACCAGGGGTGGGCAATTTCGGTGTGGGAGGGCCAGTGTGTATGCAGGTTTTTGTTTCCACCAATTACCTTGGATAAATGAGCGAACTGGCTGTACAAACCAAAACTGGTTCACTCATAGATTAGATCACAGTAAAACAGTTTGTATAAGAACACAAGAACAGTCTTCAGCGGTCATTCATACGATTATCAAGAAATGCAGCTATAAACATAGGGCTAATTAAGTACTAATTAAGGCCAGAACCCTGAAATAATAAGGGTGACTAGGAAAAATCCCTTTAATCCTCAGCTAGTAGTTTCTAGATGTTGTGAAGCATCGGTCCAGAGGACATCAATTCTGACACAATGATAGTCTGTACCCCATTAGTTGGAATAAAAACAGTATCCAGAACAAAATGAACAGGTGGTGGAGGTTGGTGCCTCTGTCTCAGAGGCCTGTAGGACTGGCGTAGAATGCTTCTGAACCTGGTGATTAGGGCTCCCAAACCAAAGAATGTCTGCACCGCACACACTACACAAAACAGCCGGCGCGGCATGCATTTCCCTTCTGAAATGTTATTGGGTTCTCCAAAGCATGTTATTCTGCTCAATTGCGTTACAACACCAGCCTTACTGCAGTTGTGCAATCGCTTTTCACGCTGTGTGATCGCCTTTGGCCCTGGGCCCAGGTCTGAATTTCATTCCAAACTACGTGACCTAGTGCTTTCTTTTTCTTGTACAAAAATGTAGGCTATGTAAAGATGTAAACTCATGCGTTACCGTAATACCTGGGAGCTTGTTGTTGCTTTTTGGACAAACCGGCACACTTGTTTTTTGACCAAATGTTACCCAAATGTAATTAATCTAAAGCCACATGTTATGTCAGTTTTCAGGTAGTTTTGTCTTTCTTGGTTCTGTATAATAGCAGCATTTTATTTGGACTTACCTTGTAACAGTGAGTTTACTTCCGGTTGTCTCCGTCCAGCCAGTGATTGACATCCACAGGTTTATCAGTTTGTAACTCTTAGCACTCCCGGTCTCCCACAGGAATCGTGTGGCTCTCATCCTTTCTGTACGACGAATCATGACAGGTGCAGAGACTGTGCAACAAGTTGTTACCAGTGTGTTCCATCAAACAACAATAATCTCAGTTGTTGCCAATGAGTTAAGTCCGTATTCTATTTTTTAAAGCATGTTTTATGTCGTTACCGCATTTCTAAACATAGATCGAAGACCTTTCACTCCTTTGAACAGCCGGAGAACTGTATGGTCAATACAATAGGCCTGCATCCCTTGGCAAGATGTGCGTAGGCTTAACGTGTCTCGGTGTCGACGCACGTACAATTTTAAGGTTTTTTTTAAAGCATTTAGGATGCTGGACTTGAGAGTATTATTTTTTAAAAACATCTTTCAAAAGTTGTGTTCTTGGCTGCAAGATAAAAATACAGAAACACTGTAGGCTAGTCTTTATGATACACAACCTAAAAATAGCCGTTTTTCAGTGTTGACCATAACGTAGACTAGTCCGGTGCAAGTAAGTAAAAACAGGCTCCGTTTTTAAATTCACTTCCTGGTCTTGTTGAGAGACGTTTGTTCGCAGTGCGGTTGGGTTGGCTACTGTATAGACCCCACTTCCATGTGACACACAGTTTGAACATTCTCATTTGAAGGTGAGACGCAAAAAAGGTTACAATAAATTATTTAAGAAACATTGTGTAGCACTGATTTGGGATAGAGCTTGTTTAATTAATGTGTGCTAAGATAGCCAAAATTGTTTGTTTTAACGTCCTCATGGGCTGATATCAGAATTTGTTACGGCAGGCCTATATTTAGTTAAGTTTCTTGTTGAGATTATAAAATGCAAAGATGAGATACGGGACGCACTAACATAAAATATTTTTGTATATCTTTTATTTGCACGAACGTTTCGGGCAAAACGCCCTTCATCCTGTCAAAAGTAGCAAACTGAATTGCAGGACATCAATCAAATATCGTTCTCCTGGCACAACAGGTTAGATGACGTAGTACAATAGGGCCAATCACATCAAAGAAACCAGCAACCAACTAAAAAAAAAAAAATTAAAATAAAAGAAGCCAATGATAACTCACCGGCCCTTATCTCATTTTGCATAATATGTTGGACCGGCACCCAAGTTTACATATAGAGTTGAGCACAGTTTAAATCTTATTATTGACCGAATACTGGGAAGTGCTCTTTAGTTTTACTTACTTTTGTGCAATCTTCTGTCTTGCAAAGGTCTGACTTATTTCTTCACTGAGTCAAGTTTTTATTTTTATTTTAAACAATTAATGGTGTGAATAATTGTGACATTGAGTGGCTGAGGTATGTATACCACTTGTACTCCAGCACAATGTCCAGATTATTACAGATTATTGTTATAAATTATTTAATTAGAGGCGCTCACTGCGGGCAAAGTGCAATGCTTACAAATTTACACCAAACCCATTTATAGTAACAATTAGATTTTTTTATCAAGGCACTTGAGGAGAAGCTTGTGCTTGTGGCCGGAACACAGACTCAGGAGCCTGAGGTCCAGAATCAAGTGTGAAGGCTTGATTAATCCAGGAAGTTTACATTTCAATGAGACAGGGAGACGGTTTTCAGTGGCGTCCAGTGAAATTCTCTTTCTGCAGGCTGGTGTTTTGGCAACAGAGTGCTTTTCCTTTGTGTTGCTAAGGAGATGAAGAGTGACCTCATGCATTACACTGAGATATATAACCAGGCATACCTTCTTTAACTAACAGTGCCTGCTTGGAGAGAGTTCAAAGAACTCTACCCTGTGGAAGGCTGCGCAATTCACTAAACAAAGGCCAGGCTGGTATTTACAGTATCACTCTCTTCAGAACTTGCAAGTATTCAATTCCTCACTCGGGGATAAAAAGAATATATAATAGCCAGTTTCCACAGACCAAAGGAGTATTTTTCCCATCCCTTGCAGAGGTGGCTGTCTGTGCTTAAGGCCGCAAGTCAGAGCCAGGATAGACACAGAAGAGAGAGTTTTCGGAAAGTTATACTTGTGTGGAAGCATCTTCTTTTCTGAAGCAAACCATCAAATGGAAGACAAGTGGAATGCTCTTGTTGAAGGTAATAGAAAGGCATTGAGTTGAAAGCTGTTGACAGTGAGGAAACCAATATTTGTTGATGAGTGACTCAACCCTTTTTACAGGCATCTGAGAGTGACTGGGAGCTGTCTTATCATCAGGAGCTCAAGTGAGAACCACAGAAAGAGAATTCGGATAAAAGTCCAAGCAGGGGTCAAAGGGTTCTATCAAAGCTTGTCAGAAAATGGCAGTTTTGGTGTAATTTGTATCTGAGATGGTGGGGGAGGATTATGAGTCAGGGCAGCAGTCCAAATTATCAGTATTTTTGTATTTCTAAGTTCTGTGTGTATGTTGTGATAGGCACTGTGGACAAAGGGCATGTTCTACAGTGCAGATGTCACATGACTAAAAGACCAAGCCTCAATGGTGAGGGAGGAATGTACCACTACCCAGCACCTCATAAGCTTACACCTAATACTGTAGCTTATTCTTCTGCCTAGTTGGCTTTGCAGATGTTAGACCAGAATAGTGTTCATTGTTCTCGGCTAGAAATAGCTGTACAAAATAAGTAATTGTACCTTACTGAACCTGTGTTCAGCAGTTGTCTACGATCATGAAATGCACTTTTTTGTACGTCGCTTTGGATAAAAGCGTCTGCCAAATGAATGTAATGTAATGTAATGTGTGATTACTGCAATAGCCAATGTATGTTACAGAGAGAAAAACTAATGGGCAACCATGATGACACAAATAAAGCTTGATGTCAGTTACGTGATGGATAATTAAAATGATTAAAAGCATTGAATATGTTAAATGTTCATTTGGTTGTTCTGTCTGATGATACTAATAATAATTCTGCCATAATAAAATGTAAAGTGTAGGAAAAAATGTCAAATAAAATTAAGTAAATAAACACATGATATGCATACAAAAAACACAAGTGTACAAAAATATGAAAAATGAATGTAAAGAAGTGAATAAATTCTTACGGTTAGAGTAAATACTGAAATGCTTTAATCATTGTGTTACACAATACTTTACATACAAAAGAACAATAAGACCTTTGAGGGGTCTGTATAGTTTTTTTTCTTTTCACAATAATACCTGTAGTAATATACTGTACTGTGCAGGGAAAGCGCTGCTGGGACTACAGTCAGTAGAATTCCAGCCTCAGCATACTTTGCATAGGATATTTTTATTCCCTTTTGATAGTCTGCTTCACTGCATAGTATGTTTTATTGATTTGTTTCCTAAATACTTTCCTCCCCTTTTCTCCTCAATTTGGAAAGCCCAGTTGTATCTCCATCAGCGCTCACTGCCAGCGCCTCCGCTGTCGATCTGGGACAGCGCAGACAAGCCCTGCCCTGCCCTGCCCTGAAGCCGCCACTTCTCATCACACTGCTGCTTGTAAGTCAGGCTCCCACAGACGTGAGAGAGGGGATGACGTTTCACGTGCAGATTAACAGACGGATTTGCGGCTACCTGACCAATCAGTAGTGGTCACAAATTCACGAGACTGTCATCATGGCCTACGGAAACCCACCCATCCCTGGATGACGCTATGCATAGTATTTTCATTGAAAGAAATGTAATGTTTTTACACAAATGCACACACACGCACAAAAATACACACTCGAACACACACTCATGTACACACACACACACACACAAACTTCTACCTAACATCACTTGTCAGTTTAGAGTTGTGCAGTTTACTGTACAATTTCCTCCCTTGCAGAAATAGGCTGGATTATCATTAATGTTATAAACATGTCTGTACAATTCTCACTCCTGAGGGAGGGGTAGTGCACCCATGCCCCTCAGCCGCATTAAAATACATGAATATACTCTCTTCATGAATGTACATTAACACATGGTCTTGTCTTGCATAGGTATTTTGATAAAGCGCAAAATACATTGATTATAAATGCTTATATTGCCTCTGTCCAGCTTATTGCTTCTCCCTCTCGGTGAGGTCATCCAGGAGGACCAATGTGTTATACATATACAGGTATATATACATATACTGGTATATATCTTCCAGTTTCTCTGTTCCCCAAACTCACAGCAAGAGTCCCTGCGGAAAGCAGAATTGGATGCTGTTGAGCGCTCCTCATGGTCCAGGCAGAATAGCTGGGCGATTGATCAGTAAAATAAGCCCCACCCCCTGGCTTTGGTCAGGGAAGCGTGGTGGGAGCTACTTCCCATCACTCACGGAGCAGTCCTCTGGGATCTTCTCCTCCGAGCAGCTCCGCCCTGACAGCTTGTCCATGTGATCCATGTCGTGGAAGCGCTCGGCGACGCAGTGCGCAGTCAGCCGTGCCTCTGGGTCGTGGTCCCAGCACTCGTTAATGGTGGCACACACGAGCTGCACACCCTGCAGGTGGGATCGGCCGCACGGTCACAACTACACGTGCACTTACTACACACAGCAGACTGAAATGCATTCAGAATACGGACATGCTTGAGTGAGCGCGCGCGCGCATGTGTGTGCACGCGTGTGTGTGGGATAAGAGAGAGTGTGTGTACCTGCTGTTTCGCAGTTTGTGTGCGAGTGTGTGCTCACGCAGTCATTACCTGGTGGTTATTCCAGCTGCTGGGGATCTCTGGACGGCCTCGGTCTCGTAAGACGTTATCCTTCATACTCTCCACACAGGGGTGCTCTCGCACCTTTGAGCCAAAGGGAGGCTCGTAGTCCTTCACCTCTGAAGCAGACACAAAACAGGAAGACTCCACGGTAACCATCAGCCATCCATCAACAGGAACCAGACGATCCTCCCATGAACATCCCACTTTCAACCACTAAAACCCCTCCAATCCACTCATACTTATAGAATTTATTTTGATAATTCATACTGCATAATGTATTTTTTGTGTCACACAGGGGCCATATGTTAAAATATTTGAGGTGGGACTGCATCCAAAACTTTGCTTCCAGAGTCTGGAAAATTAATTGAGATGTCTGGTGCCCTCAGGGATCTCAATAAATCAACAATGAGAATGCCATTGGCTCTAAAATATACATTAGTTACCACCAAGGAACCAAAGTCCCGAATTACAATTATAAAAAAGACAATCTCTCAGTTCAGACAAATTACTTAAATCTTTCAGCACCAGAATCTACTCCAAGTCACAGTTTTTTTGTTTGGGTTCTTGGATTGCATTTTGCAAACTGATCCACTCACAATCCAAATGTATGCAGTTAAAGTGCAAAGGAAATTCAGACAACACAGGCTTACATGGCAGCCTAAGGCTTGCTGAGCAGCAGACAATGGCTCTAGAAATCATAATAATATATGACGAATAAGAGCGTTATTCTGTAGCCACATCCAAATGAGGATGTTCAGATACTACGTGCAAACAGAAGTTTATTATGGGATTTTACTATCCCCACGGGAGCAACCATAATTCCATTAGCTCACTGAATATGGAGATTTGCATTTGAATCTAATGCATCATGTTGTTATTGGTTTGTTGTTGTTGTTTTGATCAGTGTCCCCTGGAAGGCAAGGTGTGCCACTGAGAAAAGGAGAAAACCCACAGTGAGAAAAAAGTGTAGAAAATTCTCACAATAAACTTTAAAAAAAATGCTTTTTGAAGGTTCAGTGAGTTGCATTTCAGACCTGGTACATGGTAAAGACATTATATCCATCAGAATACAGATACTATACTAAAACAGCCCCATGAGGTGACTAATTCTGGGTACTGTAAACTGTATGCTCTGAGAATGTGAACAGTTATAGTTATTACTGCACACTGTGCACTATGAGAATTTGAACAGGGCAGTTACAGTATGTACAGTAAACTGCACAATGATAATTTTAACAGGGCAGTTACAGTATGTACTGTAAACTGTGCACTATGAGAATTTGAACAGGACAGTTACAGTATGTACTCTAAACTGTGCACTATGAGAATTTGAACAGTGTCTGGGCCTGCAGGAAGTAGCGAGACTGATGTGTGTTCGCCCGGTAGGAAGCTGGGGGCCTGACAGGGACTCCTAAGAGCATTTGTGTCCACAACCTGACACTTCCTGTTTTTGACAACTGGATTTCCCCCGTTTCAGTTTTTAAAACAAAATATACCCACCCACAAGATATTGTGTGTCCTGGGGCGGACAAACATTGTTTTCCCAGTTTCAGCTCCTGCTACTGCTGTTACAATTGAACAAATACTATGGGAAGTTGGTCATAACACAGTCATGCCAAATATGTGTATGTGTATGTGTGGGCATTTCCATAATGTTTTATTTCCCTGGACATTTGAATACAATGAGCCAAAAAGATTATTACAACAATGTGTCTAATGCAACTTGCTATTTTATGAATTTGAAAATGAAAAATACTCATTCATCAATTGCTGAATGCAGTGACCCTTTTTTGGAAAACCGCTTGTTATAAATTGGAAGTGAGAAGATGCAGTAGACCACGTGCCACTGGGAACAGGTGTTGAATTTCACTGCAGTTTTAGAGTTTAGTGAATTAAACTGATTATTGAGAAGTGAAAAGTGAAAATATTGAAGGTTTACTACAACTATTCTTATATATAAAAAATATATTGAATGACAATAAGTGAAAGGTGTCAAAGGTATGGTTTATGTTGAGGGACAGTGAGTGTAGGCCGTCGGTAGTGTAGTTTGGTTGTTTTGTGACAGTGAGTGTAGGCTGTCAGTAGTGTAGTTTGGGTGTTTTGTGACAGTGAGTGTAGGCTGTCAGTAGTGTAGTTTGGGTGTTTTGTGACAATGAGTGTAGGCTGTCAGTAGTGTAGTTTGGGTGTTTTGTGACAGTGAGTGTAGGCCGTCAGTAGTGTAGTTTTGGTGTTTTGTGACAGTGAGTGTAGGCTGTCAGTAGTGTAGTTTGGGTGTTTTGTGACAGTGAGTGTAGGCCGTCAGTAGTGTAGTTTGGGTGTTTTGTGACAGTGAGTGTAGGCTGTCAGTAGTGTAGTTTGGTTGTTTTGTGAGAGTGAGTGTAGGCTGGCAGTAGTGTATAGTTTGGGTGTTTTGTGAGAGTGAGTGTAGGCTGTCAGTGTTACAGTTTGGGTGTTGAGTACCAGCCTGCCTAGCTCACTGGTCCCTGACATCTGGTCCACAGCTGCCCCGCCTCTTCCCTCGAGGAAACCAGCATTCTGAGGGCTGGCAGACAGTCAGAGTGCAGGCCAATGCTCCGCCCTCCCCAACCTCCCTCCCAAGCCTGCCTCCCCCAACCCCTCCCCCACTCCACCGCACCCAGAGCCCAAGCCCGCAGCTAATTTGGGATGTGCAAATTATATAGGGAGGGAGACAGGTACAAAAAAAGCATGGTTTTTGTTTTTCTCGCTGGCCTTTCTCTGTAGGGACAAACAGCAGGCATTCTAACAGAGGCTTTTCACAGATAGGAAGGACCAGCTCCATGCCATCCATGACACTTTTTAAATTAGACAGTGCACCCCACCGCCGACTGCATCATAACAACTCTGTTCTCCGGCTTGTTGATCATGGCCATATGATATTAGCTGGCCAAACACCTTTTCCCAATGGCCCCCTGAGTCATGCTGCCACTATATGTGGACAGTGAAAGAGTGATACTCCACAGCCGGAGCGAGGTGATTCCCCACAGCCAGAGCAGCCTGGGCAGGTTGGGGCAGGCATGGGGTATGTGGGTAAGTGGAGACGGACGTGAAGATTGACTCACCCTGCTGGAATGACAGCTGAGAAAGGGGCTGTCTAAGAGTAACGATAATAACCTGCTGTAGAGCGATCAGAGTGGCTCATATCAGATGTGAATGCCTATCATTCATCATTCTTTTCAGAATACAGGGAATTCACTTAGTTGTTCACTCTCTCCATTACCCACTCTGAATATCGCAATCTACATACACTGCATCCTAAAAAATTAAACACTTCAAATATACCTACTTGTTCTGACATGATTGTTTCAAGCTTCTTTTTTATTTCCTTTTATAACAAAGCTTGGAGGAAAACCCGCTTTGCCCTATTTTCCCATGTATGACTTTCCTCTCCTGCCAGTTTCATAAGTACCTGCAGATTTCGTTAGTCAGTCTATATGTGCAAAGGTACCAGCTTCTTGTACACCCAATACTGCCATTAAATAGAATCTATGCCATGAAAGGCCCACCCTTGTGGGCCACATGCAGGAACACTGTAAGCTCAGCCTGCGCTTCCAAACTCACAGATAAACACGACTCCCTCTTACTTCACACATTTATGTCTCATGACAAGTCATCTTTATCCTGAATAGCTGTCAACTGCTGATGGCTCATTGGGCTGCCTCTTGAGCTTCCAGCCTGAGGTACATGGACTATGTGTGCGTCTGTGCTAAATCTGGGAAACTTGTATTTTGTATTTGAACATAATGGAATATGCTTTGATGAAGCAGGTGTCCCACTTGAAAACAAGAGATCATTCTCATAATATAATTTTACTCCTCTATTCAAACAAACCACAATAAACCACAGGACCTAGAGAGCTTATTCCAGTTTGGCAACGCTATGCACATCCAGTTTTAATCTTTAAAAAGCTTTTTTTAGCACTCCTTTCTGGCAGAAAAGCTACAGTCCTTATTTGGAGGAGGAGTTTAAGCTTCTGGATTCAAAATGAGTGTACGCTTAGATTCTGGTGAAGAAATTGAATATTCTGTGCTTTTTTAGAATCCCAAAATGGTAATGCTAATCACAGCAAAATGGTTTGTACAGATCATATTGACAGACAATAATGAATACTGATAATGTGACATGGCACTTTCATTGTACTGGCACTCTTGCCCATTTGCTTTGTGTGTTTTATATGACACAGGGACAAATTATTCATCTCAAAGGTGCACAGGTTGAGATTGTGATTATGTTATCAGACACCAGTATCTAGAGTGGTTTACACAGACAATACTCACATATTATCCCTTTTTACGTTAACAACAAAGAAACCATCTATTTGGTTATTTGTCATTCTCAATATCAGTTAAACCAGTGTCCTCCTGGAATTTTGTCTCTGCTGGAGTTATTCATTTTGTGCTTACGTCCAAAGATGGGATAATTCTGTGGTCCATTATCACAACACAGTGTTCTGCGGTAGCCTCAAGCTGTATTTTATCTGAAGCTATTCTTGAAGGAACAACCAACAGAAGCTCAATGAAGACAAAGTTAAGCAATATTGGGTGGGGGGGGGGGGGGGGGGGGGGGGGGGGGGGGGGGTTCTGCATCCACTGATATATATCTCTGAAATGTTTTCCTTTCTGTGGTAGGAAACAACCCCTATTTGTATTTTCTGTATGTAAGCTGCAACAACAACCACCCATTTCCTGAGCTGAACTAAAAACACTGCAAAAAGGGGAATGTGAGAACAGTCAATAATGAGAGTCACTAGTGAGGTCAGAGAGGGAATTCCTGTGTTTGATTTATGTCAGGAGGTCAACCGAGACACACACAAACATGTTTAAGTACCCAACTCATCAAGCGTGAATGTCAACACTGCTCTCCTATTCCTATCGTACTCCTGGTTGGAACAATACAGTACTGTTCTCGCTTAGTGCCCATTGATCAGATAATCTGCTATCAGTGCCTACTGCTCAGATTCAAATCAGTCTTTGAATGGCAATGGCAATACTGAAGTCTGTTCATCCCATTCATTAGACTCATAATTTCTTCTGCTTCTGTTGGACAAATGCCCATATGGACCTACCTCCAATGGCGTTGCACCTGGAGGTGATCTCCCACAGCACCAGGGCCATGGAATAGACGTCAGTCTGCTTGAAGGACTCAATGTTCTCCAGGTTAATCCTGGACTCCAGGACCTCTGGGGCCATGTACCTAGCTGTGCCCACCTACAGGAGGAGACAATGAGAAAGACTGATATTTCCTGTTCCTGAAGTACCACTGTACCAACAGGAATGCTGTATGTTGCCAGGTATATATGACTCTTCATACTCTCTCTACACCAAACATTGTCATCACATTTGCTGAGAACAAATACTCCCAATTACTTTCATTTAGCCATGTTCATATTATCAATATAGATAACTCAAAGTTCAGTAAAACAAAACAGGAAACAAGCACATGGCCAACTCTCTTATGATAACCGCTACATTAAAAAAATGTTTGTGTTGGCGGTGCAATGATTAGATTGACCTTCACTACACAATAAACAAGGAGGGGAGGGGGATTTCTGCTGCTTTCATTTTAAAACGCTCTCAGGAGTCAACACTACTAAAATTAACCTTAAAAAGGATTAGCATTTTGTATATTTTGTAGGGAAACTATGTTTCCTTAAAGGACAGCTTTGAAGTTTGCAGATGTGTCACAGCTGCACGTTCCCAGCAAATGAGCTGTTTGTAGCAGGCTGGGTGTTTTGATATTACACACTGATGCTCTCTACAAAAAGCTCAGTGATGCAGAAACTGAACGCAAACCCTGCCACAGCACTGCCTATTAACTGTATTCATCTGACTATTTTTTACTGCTAACATACAAGCTTTGATAGAAAATTGTTTATGAAAGTGACACGTCATGGACACAACTGAGACCAGTTTGGCTAAGATGCCAAATATCAAGCTACACAGGAGAGCATTATTAATGGGCTAAACTAAAACACTATAAACAGACTGGCTTAAGGCTTTGCAAAATAAGGCTACTGAACTTTTAGTGTCAGCATGATTAACTTTAGGTGTCATGACACTGCAGGGGGAAATCCACTTAGACTTGTGGTTAAGGTGTTCACCACAAGCTCAGTTTTAGTCCTGCAGCTGCAGGCTCAAGCCTCAGGCCTGGGTGACATAACCCACTGACTATTACATGGTGTCCATGGCAACTGGACATAATTGGCCTCATCCTGTCAGAAGTTGTGCAGATATATGTTGGATGTTGATTTGTCAGTTAGTCAAGTGGTCAGCAAGAGACACACCTCTTGTCCAATCACACAATCTCTCAACTGTAGGTACAAAATATTCACTGGCTCACAGTCGAGTGCACTGGGCAACACTTGTGTACACTTCAGCTGCAGGGCTTCAGAGATCCAAGTGTGGGTGGCACAGCAGCCAATTGGTAAACTTGTAGACCAGAGAACTGTTGTCTTACTCTTATCATCTGCATGATACCTCTCTTACTCAGGACTGAATCACCCCCACCCCTGACTAAAAAGGGTCAAATGTGGTGCGACGGGACAGCATTTGCTGAGACAATGATCTTTGCAAAGCTTCACAAAGCATGCCAATGCGAGTCATGCCTCTGTTAAAACAGACCATTTTAAAAACACTGACAAGGTAAAAATAGCACATCTGGGAAGGAAGTGGCCTTTCTGGGTGGACAGCTTGTGTGGAAACACTTTGAATAAAAGCTATTACGAGTAGTTTATTTTACCGTGTAGTTAATAAACTCCTGAGATCGCCCCATTCTGTGGAAATCCTGGCATCTCCAACTTTAGAAAAAAATCTGGGCTGACGTGTGTGTCACTGATATGAGTGAGAAAAACTCCTCAGGGGCCACTCTGCACACAGCCCTGCTCGTGCTTATACGCTGTTTCAACAGTCACATTTAGAATAGTACACAGAATACAGAACCTGAGTAGAGCCTTACCTGCCCACTGTTAGCCAGGTCATCCACAGACAGCGAGTTGTCCAATCGAAGCCCCAGGCCAAAGTCACAGAGGCAGCAGGTGAGGTCACCCTTCACCAGGACATTGGAGCTCTTCAGGTCTCTGTGGACAATGGGCACCTTGGGACGTCCGCAGGGGGTGTGGTCGCTATGCAGATGGGCCACACCACGGGCAAGGGACCCGCCCAGCAGCCACAGGTCCTGCCAGCTGATTATGTGGCGGGTCAGGTACTCCTGCAGGTTCCCGCGGGGGTGGTAGGCGGTGATGAGCCAGTACTGCTTCTCCACCTTGCGTTCCTCAGCCGTCAGGAAGTGCAGCACGTTCTCGTGCTTCAGGTTGATGTCTGAGAAGATGTCCTTCTCATTCTTCCAGGATGCATACTCTTCATCTGGGAAGATCTTGACGGCCACCGTCTCGAATTGCTCGGAAGAGCTCTGTTTGAGCTTGGCCTTGTAGACCTCTGCGAAGCGGCCCTTGCCCACCTGCAGGTCCAGCTCGATGGGCAGCAGCTCGGTGTTGTGGTTGAGGTTGTTGGCGTGGGTGGAGCTGGAATCGGAGTCACGGTCGCTGATCATGATGGCGCAGGCGTCGCTGCAGTCCACCGCGCCCTTGCTCCGTTTGGGCTTCCTGCTCTCCCACTCCTGGTTCAGCTTGCGCCGCCGATAAACCCGGTACCAGTAGAAAGTGGCAATGACCAGCACAGCCAGGATAAGCAATGGGAGCAGGCTGACCAGGATGACCAGCAGAACCTGGTTATCTTCATGGGGGGTCCCTAGGTAACAACACAATCACAGCAGTGCAGGTCAGTGGAACTGCTTAACACTGCTTATGTGGCAGCCACAACACTATGGGGACATTCTATAGATAATAAAGCACCAAATGTCCCCAAACAATATAAAACTCAAACTGGTCAACCAATAAACATTATTATTTTGAATGATGTTACTATTCTTTCATAATATGCTTATAATTTTGTATTTGTCCAATCTTGCTTAATGCTCATTACGGTTATTATTTTTAAATATGTTGGAATGTATATGACTAAATTAAGTAAAGCATCAAAGGTAAGCAATGATGATTAACTGTGTAATTAATTCATTGTTATATACACATATATATTTACACATCCACACATGCTCTCAAAACACACACACACACACACACACACACAAATAACCTTATTCTTGCAACCCAACCCTGTGTGTTTCATGAGGTTCCGGACCAGGAAATAAACATAATGGAGAGGGAGGAAGGAAACACCTAGAAATGATTTGACACAAATAGAACTTCAGGTCTTCTGAAGGAGACAAATAGATATTATAAACTACTCACTCTGCTGTGATTCTAGGTTATAGAGTGAGGATCTCATTATAGACCTTCCATTGTGTGACATGCAGTAGAAGCAGTAGGGAAACTGTATTGTAATGAAAGGTTCAGGTTAGATTTTGTGTAAATAAATTTTATGTAAAAAAGTATGCCAATTATGTCACAGATGGAGAGTATAAGACAATAATAATAATCAAAACACTATTATTCAAATACTACAATTCCCTCACACCTAAAGGATGATACTGGGGACAAAGAATCAACCACTGGTTGTGGTTCAACCACATCTTAACCTAATCACGATACTTTGGTAGCTTGTTTTTGTGGATGACAAAACTCTAATGAGAATATGCAAGCTGTTCACTGTTCCATAGATTACTACAAAAACGCACCTGCTGAGCAGACAGGCACACTTGCCTTTTTTCAGGTTTTTTTTAGCCATGGCTGTTTGATTAGGGTTTTTTGTGCTTAAAACACAGAAGGTTGCAGTTTCCTGAACCGGACTGGCAGGCACAGACAAGCATGGTGTGCCTCCAAAAAATGTAGACATAACACTGAAGAGCCACAGGCAGGAACACCTTAGAGCAGAGGACTGAGTGAAGCCTTTCCTGCATTACGGATACATTCATTAACATTGCCTCCACTACACCAATATGGACAGCACAAATGATATTCCTTCAATGATTAAGAATGGATGAAAGAGAATAGATGAAAAAATGAATACATGAACTTAGAGGGAAAGACAGTGTTTGTAAGAAAAACCCAGCATCATTACCCATAGTATCAGCAGACTGCAGGTGTGCAATTATGTATTTATTATTATGTTGTCAGTCGGCGCATGGACCTCTCACAGTCCCCCAATCAACTGTCATCTGCAGAGATGAGTCATGGTATTTCCTAACAGCTCACTACAGGGATCCAGGTCAAATTTCCAGCTGGAATTTTACACCCTTATCCTAACTGGACCTTCTGCCAACTCCCCCTTCCAACTGAACGCCTCTGTCTAGCTGCCCCTCAGGCCAGCTCTAGGCCTGGTCCCAGGGGACATACCACCCCTGGGAGGGGCAGATTGGAGCAGTCAGAACCTGGAGCTGCAGGGTGAAGCTGCTCACAGGCGGCTGTGTAGGCCTTCAGAGCCAGCCTGTTTGGCAGTCCATGCAGGGGAACAAGCCAAGTTTAGGTCAAAAGCCAAAAAAGAATATCTCCGCACAAAAAATGTTTTTTAATTTAATAAGATTTATTCACATGAGTGACGTGGCTCACACATACCTGAAACAAAACTGTGTAAGAAAAATAGAAAAGTATAAAATACAAAAAGTTTTTTTCAGGCAAACCACATGCCAGAGAGGGAGGTAGGGGAGGAATGATGCTAGGGTGCATATGGGCCATTAAACGGTGTCTGCCCCACAATGGCATCTACTGTAAGCACCAGGGTATGTTGGTCTGTGTGCTTGGGCGGGAGTTTGAGATTTGAGTCCGGGAGCCTGGAAACACACACACACACACACACACACACACATATACATATAGTAGGTGTGTTTACCACAGAAAAAGAGAGAGAGAGAGTTAGATGTTGGCTCATATGCTGTACAATTAGCAGGACATGTTCAGCCACAAATATTCCAAGTCTAGAATGTGTAGTGTATTTAGCCTGGCACAGCCAAATCAGGCTTTTTATGAAACTGAGGTATTTTCTGGGAAAATTTGGAAGAAAAGCTTGTGACCAGCCAAGGAAAAAAATCAAAGAATATATTCCAGAAGAATACTTCCAACACAAACACAAAAATAACGAAACAGGTAGGATGCCAAGGAGCCCTAGAACTGGCTGCTCTCCTTCAGAGTCTCCTGCTGTCAGAAAGCCTGTCCTCTATTGCTGCCATATAATGAAAATATCATCATGTGGAGTGCATGTCATGTAAACAGGGATTAAGACACATGTCTTTTCAGTGTCTGTGACTCAAAAATGATCAAAATATTAATGATTGCAATGGTTTAGAATGTGTCCTGAATTACTGGATTCTTAAAAAGCCAGATTTCCTATCTAAAAAAAAAAACTATCCCAAACCCAGGCATGATATCCTTCTGAAAAGAGGACCTAGAAAATGCAAACACTTCGTAAACCATGTCCAAGTTTTAAATGAGAAGTCAAAACAAAATTAGGTCTGTACAAAAGATGAACAGTACTGGACAGACCAAAAAATCAATTTCAGAAACTTCATTAGATTCTCACTAGGATGTTGTTGGTTCACAACTCAAGCGTCTGTTTAAATGGTGTATGTAGACCCCCACCATTCAGATTTTCTACCAAAAACCGACTCAGGATTAGCTTAATTTAGACCCTGACCGTGATGTGAATAAAGGGTCAGTATATACAGTAGGTCTCCATTTACAATTTCCTCAACTTGACAAGCTGTTCTATGGTGACACAGCATGTTTTGAGAACCTGGGATAATACATTATTCAGAAATAATGACTGCTCATCGACCAATCAGAAGTGTATCCAGCAAAGTCACAAAACAAGTTGGTATTCCGTAGCAGCTCTGTCACTTCAAATCTTATCCCACAGAGAAAACTTTCTCTTTACATATCTGAGCCGATTTCACAGTAACTATGCAAATAAATCCAATATACAGCAAGCAATGATCATAATAGGATGTTGCAGCACACTGCACCAAAAGAAAATGACTTCTTTACATGCAAAAAAAAAAAAAAAAAAAAGGATGTCCAAATGGAAACGCTATTTCATTTGTGTTCTAAATTCTTATGCAATAAAAAATGATCTCTTTTTGATGCAGTTACGATGTTAGGCTTTGTGGCTTATGCAAACATCTGTTCGCTATTGTTTTTTCCTGTTGAGACAGGGGAACTAGTGATGTCATACGGCTTCATTAAAACTGCCATTTCAACAGCTGAAATTGCAGAAAGCCGAGGTGTTAATGTGCTATGGTGCATTTTCACATTATTGCGTTGAGGTCCGAGCTGAAAGACCAAAAACAAGTGTGGAAGACTTTATCAGCATTGGCAGCTGTTTGTAGGAACATTTTCCGTTGTTGTTGTTGCTGAACCACATTCCAAACATACATCTGTCTTTTAAATGGTAGGATTCACGTTTATATAAAAAAACATTTAATCTCATTTAGGACCACACACTCTAATATCACCCTTTTTCCCCCAGATAAGACAGAGGACACTTGTTGTATCTGGGTTTTTTAAATTCATGCATCGTCTGGTGCTGTTTTATTGTACTGGATAAACTAGCACACCTCCACAGCCTGCCCCTGTCTAGAGCGTCCCATGACTCACTGCACTGTGTCTAGGCCGAGGATTGCACTGCATGGGGAACACTGCCGAAATGCACCACCGACCAGACTAAAAACTGCTGAGATGGAAAAGGATATATTTATTCACCTCCACCTGCCTCCCACCCACTCTTTTCAAACAACTACTGGGCAAATGCCTCCACAATGAGTACAATGAACAATGCTTTCAGGTTCAAAAATAGCTTGGTTCTGTTCTGACATACTGTGTTTAGCTTTGAGTTTAACTTCCTTCATGGGTCATGGGACAGTCGGGTCAAAAGCTGAGGACCAGCTTAAGCCTGCAGGGGAGGGGGTCTCTCCTGTAGGGTAAAGAAGCTGCACTGGAAGATAATTTGAGCAGGCAATTTTTCATCTGTCTCCCTTCACAGCCATGGGAAAAGGTATAAAGTACACTAAATGCTAGCTGGTAAATGAAGATGCAGTGTAGAAGCTTTTAGTGTCTGTATGGGGGTGGGGGACACCCCATGTTCCGATGTATATGTGGTAGTAGTGGTATTCATGAGCCTGTTACGTTTCAATATTATGAAACTTTTACCAGAAGAAATTGCCAAGAATTTGCCGGTGAGTATGCAACAGGGTTTCAGATGGTTGTTTGAAGTTCATTCAAAAGCGAGAATCTACTCAGCTTACAAACCAGCACCAGTTCAGCACAAGGCCAATACAGTTACCTATATTAGCACAGGGTCGCTCGTGCTACAAAGAGGTGCAACAAGACAAGAGAATAGATGCTGAATTTGTGTTGGAATTTGTGATGAGGGGACTGAGGGGAGTGTGGAATTTCCACCAAGCAATTCACCACACTGAGTCAGACAAAATGAATGATTGAAAAAATAAACAAACCAACCAATCTGCAAGCTATAAAAACCCTTTTGAAGACAAATCTAAATAAAGTATTCATGACAGACTGGGTTGTAAGCAACACTGTAGCAAAGGCAATAAAACACGCAGGTTTGAGTGTTCCTTCCACAAGTGTTCTGAATTAATTCGCAATGCTTCAGTGCTAAAACTGACGGAGGGCCTGTGATAAAATTGTGATGCTCTAACGTTGCTGTGGAGTTATGGGAAAAATACGAGGACAACAATGTGAGGTATTTCCAAAGCTGTAAGCAGTGGCATTCATCCAATAAGAGAGCGCTGACTTCCAGCAAAACGTATTCTCCACAGACCCAGAGTGTCTCGCTTCAGCTACACACAGACACACACGCATGCACGCACGCATGCACACGCACACGCACGCACACGCACACGCACACGCACACGCACACACTAAGTCTCCTTTGCTGAGTTCTTGCAGCAGCCTGACAGAAACCAGGCAAACACGGGACAAAAGCCAAAATAACCTTATTTTTATAGATTTCTAGATCAGGTAGGTCATCATTTAAAAAATATAAAATAAAAGAAAATAGATTAATGAAACAAATTAAGGACAGTTAGAGAAAGGAGGAATATAAGGCAGGTTTAAATCCTGCACTGGCCTGAGCCCAGGTTGTAAATACAGTGGGATATTAAGCATGCTGTCTGGAAGGGGCTGCTGGCCATGTGGCGATGATGTTCTGCTTTGAGTTAGACACAGACAGGAAACCACATGTCTGAAGCCTCCAGCTCACCCTCCACCGGCCATGTTTTCACATAGTGGGAGAAAGGAGGGAGCGAGGGAGATGAGGGAAAGAGAGAGAACGGGGTTAAGCAAAAAGTTAGAAGGAATAACAGGGCAGAGGAAGTAGAAGAAGAGACAGGGGAGCAGAGGGAAAGAAAAAGAGAGAATGGGAGGTTCTGGTGATACAGTATGTCACAACCTCCCACTCTGATGCTGTTTTTATTGCATTAAACCAGAAGAGGTTTGTCCTTGGGAGGGGAGTGAGGGTGACGGGTCATCCACCTGTTTTGTCCCAAGAAACATGCACACAGCAGCCTTTATACGGAAGGCGAAATAAATCCCATTTTATAGAACAGCATGGATATGATTGTGCCACTATAACCAGTCAGAACCTCTCTGCATGTGGTATAGATCACAGACAGGTCCCTGTGATCTCCCACTGATCCTTGTAATCGTTGCTTTAAAAGCTCATTATATCCTAATGACAGACTTACTGATCACTATTAACTACCAATCACACTCTTTGGGTACGACTAAATGATAGATGCACTGGTCACTGAGTCTGACTGATTGACAGAAGCTCTGATTGGTTGAGACAGACTGATTGACTCACAGGGAGGGAACGTGAGCTCATCGTTGCACTCTTCGCCAGTGCAGGAGCATATGTAGAACTTCGAGCCAGGGACCTTCTTCTCCTTCATCAGGCACTTGCTTGTGTTGTAGTCATCTAGCATCAGGCCATAGAGCTGCTTGGATGGGTGATGACACAATGTCTCCACGGTGATGTTATCATCATTCTTCCTCCTGAAGGGGGGTGGGGGAGTCACGCCATGATTAAGATGGGACCCAGAAATCACCTCCCCACAAGGTTTCTGTACCTACTTAACAAGAATGTAAATATAGAGCATTGTACAGTCATTTTAAAATTAAATTATGAACATCTAATCAAGCCCACCCTTTATTATTAGTTATTAGGGCAGATCACAATTTCAAAATGAACTCTTTTGATACTGACAATACTGGACAAATGCATCATTAGACACAATGATAATGTCCAACCAAAGACATTCCCTGATGTTTTATGCTCTTAGAGAGCCAGTAAACTGCTATTTAAAGTCAACGTGATGTGAAGACATGTTGAACAAAGACAAGATACACGTCAAGAAGGGATATACACTCATCAGACACTTTATTAGGAACACCTGCTCAAATAGTCTGCTTCTCCAAACAGTGAATCATTTTAATGAGAGAGGTCAGAGGAGAATGGGCATTCTCATTCCAGCTAACAGAAAGGCCACAAATGCTGTTGGCAGCGTCAGAATTTGGCATAAACAGCATGAATCCATGGATCCATCCTGCCTTGTATCAACAGTACAGGCTGCTGCTGCTGGTGTAATGCTGTGCGGAATGTTTTACTGGCACACATTAGGCCCCTTAGTAACAAATGAGCATCATTTACTGTAAGTGCCACAGCATACCTACGTATTGTTGCTGACCATTATGACCACAGTATACCCTTTTGTAAATGGATACAGGGTAATGCAGGATAATGTCACAAAGCACACATCATCTCAAGCTGGTTCCACAAAGATGACAGTGACTTCAGTTCACTCTAATGGCCTGGATATTCCCCAGATTTCAATTCAATATCTTTGAGATGAGGTGGAACAGGAGGTTTGCAACATGAATGTGTGGCTGAAAAATATGCAGAAACTGCATGCTGCTATGAAGTCCACAGGGATCCAAATCCCAAAGGAATGTTTCTGGCACTTAGCTGAATCTATGCTGTGAAGAATTCAGGCTGTTCTGGAGGCAAAAAGTGGTCCTACACAGTACTATATAAGTGCACCTAATTAAGCCAGAAACCACCCATTGAGAAAAGACAGCAAAACAAAATGCAGTTTAATATAAATTATAATCTTAAATTAAATCAATGTTGCAAGAATCCCAATATCCCATGTTTTTTTGGGGGGGAAAAATTGAAATGACATTGGTGATGGGGGGGGGGGGGGGGGGGGACAGGAGATTGCTCATTATGTCTGGGGGGATTTATGGGTAAATGGTGGGGTGCATACCAGATGCTGACGCAGACCTCATCTAGTTGGTCACATATGGAAGTGATGCCACATTTCGAGAAGCAAGTGCCGGTGTCCTCACAGGTGGATGCCTTCAATTCACAGAATTTGCAGAGATTCCGCATCTTGAAAAAGTTAAAGGTCCCATCTGTATGAAAACATGGAGAGGCAATGTCAGTGGTGGCTTTAAACTACTACAAAAAAAATTAAAGGCTCCAAAACTACCAAAGGGCCTCCAAAATAAATTTAAAAAACACCTTAGGGAAATAGACCTGAAATAGCACGAGACACTGGATAGCACTGGAATGGAATGCAGTCTATGGCTACTGGAACTGCAGAGGATTTCTACAGGAAGCAGGAAGTAGGTCACCATGAAGCAAGGAAGTCTATATGCTCAAATGAAATGAGAGAGGATGCTGATTTCTTTACTGTACATAAAAAATCTAAACTTTCACTTCTCACTCCACAACAGTTTTACTTATTATTATTGATACTTGAAAAAATTACATCTGCACATTAATTACCAGTGCCTATTTAAAAAAATATTAACTCCCCCCTATTTATTTTCCCCCAAAAAAGTAAAGAGACTTTACTGGGTTTTGGGACTGAAGGGACATACAATTAGAAAAAAGCTTAGAATACGTTTCTATTAATTTTCTACAATGACCTGACTGTGAAATAAAAACCGAGTAAATCAACAAAGATTTAATTTATTACCAAAGCCACAAGAAATTTTCAAAATTTGATTTAAAATTCCTCCAGGAACTCCATGAAACATCTGACTGACCCACTATTTAGCTGGGAAGACAAGAAATAGCATTTTTAAATGTGCATTCTCCTAAATACAACTAGATCATAAGCAAATGATATTTTTGCTCTCAATAATATCAATTTTTTGAACACACTCTCAATATCATAAAGCGTTCTTGTCTGCATTCAAACATCAAGGGGATGATGCAGGATTATTATAGACATAATAAGTATCTCACCTTGTCTCATTTCATATGAACAGAATACATCTGTTAATTTTGTGTTAGAACATTTAGCTAAGCCTTTCCCATTATTTTAGCTTAGATGGTGACATGAAACAAAAATATTAATTTCTTCAAGTGACAACTGTGGTTTAACTCACACACCCTACATGCTCTGATTTTAAGCAGCTTGACACAACTATAAGCAGTATTATGCACAGAAACCACCAGGGGTGTCTTTCTGGATATCATTGCTACCGTATAATTATATTATTTCTGTCGATGATGATGATGATCATTATTATTATTATTTATCATGTTGTCTTCTCTATCTGTGGCATAGTTGTTATACTGTTGTACATATAATTTATTTATACAAAATCTAACCTGAAACCGTCTGGGTACAACACAGCTCCTCTAGTTCTTCTTCTGCATATTTCACATAGTGGAAGGTAATGTGATCTCCGCAGAGCAGAGCGAACAGTTTATAATGACAGACAGAAGTCTTTTTATGGGTTTTTTTTTTTAATTTGTATTCTTCAAAAGACCTGAAGTTCCATTTGTGTCAAATCATTTTAGATGTTTCCTTCTGCCCTCTCCATTCTGTTTATTTCCTGGTCTGAAACCTCATAATGATTAGTCTGATTAATTACTTGTGTAATAATAATAATAATAACAATAATAATAATAATAATAATAATAATAAAAAATAACACTAGCAGTCATGAAGATTTTTACTTGTGTATGGCTCATATCATTGAGCAACACAGAAGGGGCCTGCAGCAGTAGTGCGTGGAGCAGTGGGCACATGCGCATGTGGGCAGATGCGATGATGTAATCATAGGCCGCTGAAGTGAAGAGGGAGAGAGCAGAGCTGTGCTTCTGAAAGGCCATACAAATATCTGGAGTTTTTGGCCTGAGACAGTCGTCAATAGGTCTCA
The DNA here is from genome assembly GCF_013347855.1 of Anguilla anguilla. Classification (NCBI taxonomy): domain Eukaryota; kingdom Metazoa; phylum Chordata; class Actinopteri; order Anguilliformes; family Anguillidae; genus Anguilla; species Anguilla anguilla. The sequence goes on along the minus strand of NC_049201.1, from coordinate 56,575,006 downwards.
ATATCAGAACATGACACTACATTACATCACAAGGCTCACAAAAATGAAGAATATCTACCTACAAAGGGTTTACACAGTGCACTGTTTAAAACAAACAATAAAATACTGAAATAGTATGCTACATTCAGCCAAATAAGCAAAAACCTCTAAGCTACAGACATTTATTTGGCTATTCATTTTAAAAGGTGCTCTCCACTTTGAGGGGCTCAGCTAATTCTGAGTCCTTAGTTTAAATCCTTAGTTTCAGTATATATTTACAAAAAATTGTAAAATACTACCATCACCAAGACTACAACTACTACAACTACTACACCTACTTTCTACTACTATTATTATTATTATTATTATTATTATTATTATTTGTAGTCTTCAGCTGAGGCTGAGGAATAGGCCTACTTTTTTTAGACCTGCCCTGTAAAATGGCCATGATTGTGTTGTGAATGTGAGGCAGTTACCTGAAAACACATTCACAAAATACCACAAACACTGAAAACAGACAACACCAATGACACAGCAATCAAGAAAACATAAAGAGTGTGATTATTCTGGAAACACTCACAAAATAAAATGCAAATAAAATACAGACCCAAATGTGTGTGCTATTACAGAGCAGCTGCAGTATCCTTATGCATTCCATAATGGCTGACTGTGTAAACATAACAATTTAGCATCGACCATAACATTAATTCTCCCCAGTCATATCAGTTCACACACAACTAGGTTTCTAACCAAAACCTATCAACACACAGATCTGTAAACAAGCGGTTCTAATACATGTTCTCACAATGCTTCTGTAATCAAGTGCGTAGATTCTACATCTTCGTAAAATAGTAATAAAAGAAAGCCATGCTGCATAGCTAGCTGTTTTGTATTATCTTGAAACAGCAGATTTGAAACAGAACCTGAAAAATTTCAGTTCAGTTCAAAACCCCTCCCTTTTTGAGAGAGTTTATTATGTGCAGTTTCTGCCGCTGTTGTGCTCCTGTAATAATAGCTAGGATGTCAGTAAGTAGGAAATAGTGTGAGTGTCAATGTGTGTGTTTGTACAGCATGTGTGCACACATGAGTGTGGCAGTGCGTGCGTAAGTGTGGTGGCGTGGTGTGTATGTGAATGAGCATGCACCGTCTGTTGTGGTATGCGTGTGGGTATGTGTGAGTGTGTGTGCGCGTGTAGCCCTACGTGCGTAGATTGAGATGAGCTCCAGCAGTTATCTGGCTGTCCTTGTTTGCACGTGCCTTTCCTGATAAAGCCTGTTTGCTGCTGTTCTGGCAAGAGGAGGCAGAGAAGGCTAAAAACCTTTAATCACCAGCTAACAGATGGATACTGACCCACACAGCGTACAGATCCTTCTGCAAAAACGAACAGTGAGTCAAGCCAAAAGCTCTGTTACACCTTCCCACACAACACAAAAAAAGTATGTCACTCAGAAGAAAAACAAAAGAATATCCACCCTTATCTGATCACAGCCCCACCACAACACTTGTCCTTTTATGATTCAGAAAAACTGTTCAGGCACATAACACATACAGATTCTGGGAAAAACACTGCCAGCTAACTACATTAATTATGAGACTTTATTCAAGGTTGATGACATTTAATTTTCTATAGTGGGGTAAAAAAAATCCTGAGCCTTCAGAAAGAGGTCACTGAGTCTGATGAGGGAGGAAATCAGATGGGCTGTCTTTCTCTCTTCCCCTCTCCCTCTCTTCCTTTGACTGACAACCGCAGGAAGTGAGGTCACAGCTTGTGGAAATGAACTGGGGAGAAATCTGCCTTTTCACTCACAATGGGGATGGCAGGCCCTCATAGCCCCACAGAACTGAAATAACAGGGAGGAAGAACTGCGACCCAACCTATCGCTACAGTAATGACTTCAGCAGAGGCCGGGACAGGAGTTTGGGTGCAGAGAAAGCCCCCTTGTGCTCCCACAGATCTCTGCATGCTCTACTGGTGATCACATGGCCTGCAACACTCGCCGCATTCTCACCAGACTGCTGCAACATTATGACACTGCTGCAAGGCTGTGCTGATCCCTCAGTACAGGCCTCTGTCATATTCCCTCATTAAGAACTCTGTTATAAATAGTAGATAAAACAATAAACAGCATATGTGACCGTTACAGTTGATTAGAGGTGTATATTGCTTGTCAGTCCATATAAACATTGGGTAAATACTCTGTACTGTTCAGTCAAACGTACCGCATCGAAGGCATGATATCCACCCTCACAAGCAGAGTAACATGGGAAATATAAAATACAACCACTTTCAAGTCATGTGACCCACCTCCCTAAATAGCCATTTAGAGCTCTCCACAGAGGCCCAAAGAGGTTAGAGTAAACACATGCTTACATTCCCTTCCCCACTGTAGTATCTCTCCCACCAGCCAGCCAGCTTAACTAGACAGTACCCAACGAGGGAAAAGCTGACACCATTCACATGAAAAATCCTGTTATAGTCAAACCCAGTGTACAAGGCTTCTGTGAATCCTCTCCAGCCACTGAACTGGTGATACTAAAATTCTGGAACTGCAGAGTTTTCCAGAATTTACTGTCTAAGGACAGAAATGAATCCCAATCACACAAAAATCCCAAAAGCTCACTAACCAAATGGAGAATAATTCAGACGTTATTGTGATTGAAATGTGGGGATTATCATAAATCCTGGCCTTGATTGAGGGTGTTCTTTGATTGAGCTTGTTGTCTCAATGAGGTTCAGTTGAGGAAGTGCTTTTACCTCTTTACCACACTGGGTGTGGCTCTGTGTGGCCAGAAAGCTATAAGCAGTTTATGCACATCCGCACTCCACGATTGACCAATATGCAAATGTGAGAGGAATGGTGAAAGCTGCTGAAGTTAAGAAGGAAAACTGGTTTTGGTGGTGATGTTGGGCATGATCTGGGGTAATGAAAGTCTGAAATATGAGCGTCTGTCTCATTTAAGCAAAACGGATGATCTTGTCAATAGTTTGTCAGGAAAGATATACAGGATGAAAAATCAATAAAGAAAGAACAAATTGAATAAAAAAATAAACAGAACCCAAACTAAGGGTGGGCTAAACAAATACCATATTTACTTATGTCTTGACCAGAGACTGTAAAAAATACGTATGTCTTGACACAAACAAAAGCAATGGCTTTGGAAAGATATACAATGCTGCTATATATGTTTTTAGTTTCAACAAATTCACTAATCCAAGATTACTTACATTTCGCTGTATGGTAAAGGCACCTAAGCAATAAAAATGTGCTCTAGTATGTAATTAAGGAAATAAAACTACTTAAAGGAACAAGAGAACACAGAGACAATATCTCAATGATGTGCCATGCCACAAAGTGAAATCAAACAAGCTATTTTCTGAGACTAACAGTACAGAGAGACTGGGAGGAAAACTAACTAACAACCCTCTACCCCTTTGAACACAAAGGCTGGTGGAGTAAGCCTGATCTCTGTAGGCATATGCAGGAGGCATGGTTCCTGTGCATGTAATGGGACATGCCTAGAAATATCCACACTCCATGTGGAATGGACCAGTTATAATTCCCATCCTAAACGCTGGTCTAGTCCTTAGAAGTGTAATGTCTGTAAATACATCATCATATGCAGCCTGGAAAGTCTGTACCATTTACACTGATGGGGGGTGGGAAGGTGACAAGGGGGTGGAGGAGGGGAGGATCTGGACTCTAATTGGCACCCAGCTTACCTGTAATTGCAGTGAGGGGGGAGGAAAAGGAGACGATGATGAGAGGGCATGCTTTGGCTATGTTGTGCATAAACATGGACTGAGCAAGTTGCTTTCATACTGGACTATGAAGACTTTCAATATATAACTTTAAGATCATGTTCTAATGCCTGTCAAACATAAATCAGTGGTGTCATTCCATTATCTCCTATCCCATGCATGCACGTGATGGAAGACAAGAGAAAAGGTGTAAAAAAATAAAAATAAATAAATAAATAAATTTAAAATTCATTTATACACTTTTTTGTCCAACACAACAAGTGAATAAGAGAGTTGGGGGTGCGGCAGGGGTGAAATACAAATTTTATTTTTAAAAAGAGTGGTGGTATAGTATATATCAATGTACTGAACACCGCCCTCAACCTGGACAAAACATGAGTGGTAGGCTACTCTACCATGCATGCAACACAACTGACAGCAGTTCCATATCCATTAAGGAATACTACTTCAGAAGCATTGTAATAGAATATTCAAAAATGTTTAAGATGACTTTTGCACTGCTATTGTACCCTTGAACCTGAACTTCTTCATAAAATATCCAGGTATGCAAATGATTACATACAAAGAATTTAAGCTGTATAAAGAGCTCTGGATAACTGTATCTGCAAAATCCGCTACCGTAAAATGACTGGTCTAAATGCAGAAATGCAACTAGTTACAATGTCAACATAAAAATTAACCATGGCTTCACTCAGTAGGGGACCACTCACATTCAAATGATTCATTCAGTTGATTTGGAGTTTCCCAAAGCCGTGCAATAGTACTTTTCAATGACAGACATCTGAAAACAAACGCCTTTGTGTGTGTTTATAGCACATGTAACTGGTTTTAATACTCTGATGAGGAAAATATTTGTAAAGAAAGTATTTTAAAAGTCTTGTTAAATAGCCTACATTTCAAAAGTCTTCATGAGTAAATCAATAAAGTAATGACTGAGGACACAAATGGCAAATTAGTTATGGGTGGAACATTTTATAAGACTATGCAGGCATAAGATGTTGTTTACATAAACTTCCTGACGTCCAGGAAAAAAAGTGTCCTCATCTCTTTGCCACCTGCCTATAGCCTAAATGATAACGGAAACCATGATGTAACAAAAATAGAAACACCTCTTATTAGGCTGCTACGTGAGATTCTTGTGAAGCATGAAGGAATGCTTCTTGATAGTTCATATTGTGTACCTCACCTAGCTAATGCTATTGGATTTATGACTATAACCATGTCTGCAAAGTACTTTACAGTAAAATTGCTGCATACATAAAATTTTGCTGTACTGTTTACATTTTGCGAACTGTATTTCTCTCAGTAGCTACAATGCTAATGGAAAGAAATGGTAGAATCTCATGCTAATCATGAGTAAAATGCCAGGTTGTTTAGTCATGTTCAGTCCACAGTTGTAGTAGTCTACACAACTCTGTTTTATTACCCAAACAATGCAGGCACATGTGATGCGTTTCATCATCATGTTTCACTTTTTCCACACCCACTCACATTACCACGCAAAATGCTTTTTCATAGTTTAATAGCATGCATGAAACATAGGTTATTGGCAGCATTAAAGGTTCAAGAGTTACACTGCCTGTGGTAGGATAGTCAGGAGCGGATTAATGTGAGATATTTTCACGCAGCAATTGACTATCGTGGGACAGTTTCTTAAAATCCATAACACATTTACGCAAATAACATATAGCCTAGCCTAAATACACACGCAATAAAAGCAATACTAATTATTAGCATAATAGTGTGTAGGCCGGCCAACAGTAGCCTAAAATAAAACGACAATTGTTTATGGAGTATTAAATATTACATTCAATAATATGCTTTCGCAAAGTTGAGTCTGCAATAGGAAAACTAGGAAATATGAATTCATTCACCGACAAGCTAAAATCCATTTGATGTAGCGCAAGAATTCCTTCACAGATATCTTACTCAATATTACAATTCGGGAAAACTTAATGTTTAGAGTACTCTAACTACCATGGACTTGTTATAATTTGCTTTAATTATTGCTATAATTACGTTTGGGGTAATACATTTTCCTAGATATTTGCCTAGACAGTTCTGCTCAGCCACCTGTTGTACGTAGCCTACTTGGGCATAAAAACCATTTGCTTTTAGAGTTCACATTGAGAAAGGCCATTTAAGACAAAGTTCTGACAACTGAATTTCTACTACATACCACGATCTTTGTGCTGGTGAATCCCCCGTAGCTCCTAAAAATCTGAAGTGCCCGCAGGCAAGACACTCGCAGTAAGACACACAAGAGACATAAAAGAGTTCAACTTACCCGCTTGATCAAGACGAACAAAGTAAACGAAGAATATCGTGCCCCACCAAACCATTGAAAAACTACGTGGCTCCATTTGAAAAACAGTAATTCCTTCCCTTGATGTTCATTAAACTGTTTTTACACCGTCTGACAAAATGGAGGAGAAAAGTTTGGAGAAATATTAACAAGACGTGATTTTTTCTTGCACGGTGAGCAAGACCTGGCTCTGCAAACAGTCGGGCTGTCTAAATGAACCTCTGGTTATGAGTCAGACTGAACTCACTTTAGTGAAACAGGAAATCTTTCGGGAAAGGGCAGGACATTTTCTCTCCTCCCCTCTCCCTGGCAACTTCGCTGGTTAGCTCAGTGCAGACTTTAAAAGACTGTAATTATAGGCCTACGCCTCAAATTCAAAAAGAGAAAACGCGACTTTAAATGACACGTTTCAATAGGCTGTATTATATTTTAAGATATAATAAAAATATACGAATGTGAAGTAGACTAATCGTTCGCACTCAGTGCCTACTGCAATTGGTATTTTATCTATAAGCTATGCATTTTTTGGCAGATAAGTTTAAATAGCCAAATTCCGACATCATGTTGTAGCTACCTCTCACAACAGCTGTGTTAATTTGACACACAAGCACGTTGGCAGGTCAATGAACAGTTTTTAATTTTATTTTTTTTATCAGCGTTTATTGGTTTATTAGTAACAGCAAATATTATTTATTGGTAAGATATGCTAGAGTACCCGAGATGTTTAATGGACTGCTACGATTTCCTCTTGAATTAGGCTTCAAAAATAGGCTAGATAATTGGAGGAGACTTACACAAACCACAAATAACGGGAATATAGCCTCCCAGTATAAGATTTAAAAAAAGGTAGTGAAGATAAACATTTGTGAAAACGGGTGCCCACTTGACACTCGCACAGACCGGGTGAAAAAGACACGTGCCTTTTTCTCCAAATATTCCTCTCCCACCTTTGCTTCAACACGTTTGTGGAGGAACTGCATTCCTTCTTTTTTTTGGGGGGGGGGGGGGTATACGTTCTAGAATTAGTGTAGGCTACAGCTCAAAATAAACTTCAGAATTGATGTTTGTTTACAGTTGCCGAAGAAAATGTTTTGGACGAACCTGTTTACTCTGTGCTGTGAGAACCCATGTCATGTCATTCCAGTAGCAGAGCCATTTAATTAATCCAATACTCTCAAAATGTTCATTTCCAACACACTTTTTGTGTCACATTTTGCGTCAAAGTTGCTAATTTTGTGTTACAAATACAATTCCTGTTATAAAGTGAGGCTTTTAACAAAGTCTGTGTTGAAAGTAACAATGCGTTGTCTTTAACTAAACATGGTGCGTGAAAATGACTATTTTTATATATTTTTAACGCACCTGTTTTGAGAGTTAGTAATTCTGTTTGACAAGAGAGGGAGAGGGTAATATTGTCATATAGGTTAATATTCAAGTTAATTGGGCTATTTCAATAGCGGAGTCATGGATAGTCACAAGCTAGTCAGTAGTAGCAGTAAATATTAATATTACAATAGAATGCATACCTGTCTATAAAACGAATATACTAGCACGCCCTATTCAATTTGTCTCGAACGGGGAAATGCACGACATTACTTGAACCGCGGTGCAGAAATCAAATCCCGTTCTTGTTTAAATAGGCTACTAGTCTCGTCTGTTCACGCAAGTGTGGTCCTGCTGTCGAGCTCCGAGCTCCGGAGGGATTGTGTTCTGAACCAGTTTCAGCAGCAGCAGCTGTCGCAGATGCAGACAACCGCGGAAATGTAAGTCCGGTGTAAAGGAAATTCCACGACGACGCTCCGAACTTTTCGATTAAAGCGCCGCCTGTGGTTTTAATGACCACGCTTACGAGAAGAGTGTGGGTTTCAAAGCCGACAAATAACACATCTTACCTGCCTGTATTCCTTAATTTGTTGATTTGAGGAAACATGTGTAAATTTGATGAAGTATGATGAGGAGGCCCCATCCTTTAAACACATACTCACAAAGTAGCCTAAGACTTTCCAGTCTAGGTGGGAGCCTAACCCCCAGGCCTCAAGCAGTCATGGGTGGTGGTCTTAAGTGGATCAGCCTTTTTTCTCTCTCAATATTTCCTTCTTATTATTTTGATTTCCATTATTTTCATTTGCGATTCCATCAAAGTTTAGAAAGAGAATGCCCCTTGAAGTCATACGAGCCTGCTCCTCAGAGTCCATTTAGCTTTGCGACTAATGAGCGTTGCTTTGACCATAGCATGGAATACAGCCTTTGCAATCAATGAAAGGTTCTACACAGGCTGTTACGTCAGCATTGCGTGTTCCAATTGCTGTATCCAAGATAAAAAAATCTCCGACCTTCAATTCAGATGCGAACAGGCCAATGTGGTATACAATAACTGGAGACAGCTTCCTCTTACAGATTCTGTGAATTCCTATGGGAGCAGCTCAGTGGCACATGAAGCCAGTTCATGTTGGCCACCATGTTTGACCAAGGGGCTTTTGACACCAGAGCATGCCCACTGGATACTTAAAGGTGAAGGATCACAGTAAACCAGTAAATGCAGAGCAATGACATTAACCCACGGGATTGTACTCCAAATCGACTGACGACTGACTTTTCTGGCTAGCACAGGATTTTGTGGAAGAGAACAAGTGGCTTATTGTGACAAGGCCATTTCTCATGTGGTTTCTCACATGACTGCATGTTAAATTAACAAGTAAGGCAGTCAAGATTTTTATACAAACATTCAGCGACACTTGACTGTACATATTATATTAGCTACTGTAGCTATATGTTCTTGGAAAAGCTAGCTAGTACGTGAGATAGCAAGACTGAAATGCAGTGAAAAGTTGTGGTCTGCTAGCTAATTAAATAACTATCATGTTTCACAAGTGAGCTATTACGCTGTCTTAATCACTAGCCCCAGCCAGCTGGACAGTAGAACAGTTGTACTGTAGCTAGCTAACTTTTCCAAATAATACAAATATTTAGTGGCGCTCGACTATAACTAGCTAGCAGGCTAGCCACAACATCTGGCTGGTTGAAATCCTACAGTCAAGAAGTGTGCACTCTCAGCCATTCTGTGTTGCTACTAGCTACTGCTACTGTTTATAGGAGATAGACAAGTGACTTCCAAAGTAAATAGAAATGTGGGCAGTAACTCTGTAAATATTCTTCTAGGAGCAGTAGCTTGCATGGATTTGACCTCGAACTGACCTTGTATTATTTCAGTAACTGCTTATACAGTATTTGAGGGCTGCATGTGGTGTTGTAATCAGAGCACTGTAATCTGAACGTGAAAGTGTAGCATTGAAATCCTAGCTCAGACCCTACTATAACATTCTTCATTCTTCATATCGTAGGATAGATCTGCTATGGGTTTCGAACCGGCTGCTCCACAAAAACAAAATGCAACTGGCCCACTGAACTCTAAACATCAAGGTCCCCAGCTAGATCAACCAACTGCATCCATATAGCTTAATTAGGTGTGATATTGCATGCTACCACACACTATAGCCTCTTTTCCACTGTAGGGCTGAACGGTTACCAGGGGCGCTCCGTGCCGTTCCGCGCTGCTCAGGACTCGAGGGAACGGTTACCGTTTCTGTTTCCATCTGTCAGGCTGCTAAAACCAGGACTAGGAAGTATCTAAAAAAAACTAGTGACGACAGCAAGTGACGCAGTGGATCAGCGACGGCGTCCCATTGTGTATGTAATAAATATGCGCCAGTTGTTATCAGGGACTTGGCTATCAGTTGGAACACTTTCTCATTTGTCTTTGTTCCTTCCAACTGATCTTGGATGTTTTTGTCAGACCAGATGTCAATTAGTGCAAGCGTATCCTCCACTGACTATGACACAGTTTTGACATTTTTATTTATATTAGCTTCTCTACCGACCTAGCTTACGGAAGAGGACGTGAAGAGACCGGATGCGGAGTCACAAAACTGACGTAATGTGAAACCAATCACTGAATACCTACGTCATTAAGCCCGCCCACCCGAACGGTTCTGCTGCACTGAGCACGGTTGTCTAACCGTGCCGAGAAAATCATACTGGGCACGGTTTGTAAGCGGTCCGCGCCAAACCGTTTACAGGTGGAAACACCATTGGAACCGTTCCTCTCCGTGCTCAGAACCATTAGGCCCTACAGTGGAAGAGACTTAAGTAAGAGCCTAAAGTATCACTCTGCAGATTCTGTGGGGAAGAAAGTGAGGACCTATTACATCTTTTCTGGTATTGCCCTACCGTTGCAGTCTTTTGGACACACGTCCAAAGGTGGCTTAAACATCATGCATGCCAACTTGCATTAACTGCAGTTAATATTGTTTTAGGGGATTTGAATGAAAAATGCCCTATATTAAATAATAAAATAATACTCCTTGGAACGATATATATATTAAAAACTCAAACAAGAAATTTATTAACACTCAGTCTGTTTCGACAAAATATAAAACACTATTCCATGAAGGAAGCAATAATGGCCAAAAAAAACAAAAAATCAGAGAACATCTTGTCATTTGGGAAACCCTCAGTAAAGGAGAAAATTGGGAGATACCTGATGTCCCTTTGTCCCCATGATACCATAATGTATTTATTTATTTATTTATTTAATTATTATATATTTTTTTTCTCTTTCTTTCTTTTTTCTTTCTTTCTTATGATTGATGTTTTTGTTGCTATTTTTTTTTTCATTTTGCAACTGTCTCCCCTGTCTTATATTTTATGATGGTTATTGGTATCTAATTATCTACTTAATTATGTATTAACAGTGTTTTTTATTTTTATTTATTTATTTATTTATTTTTCATTATTATTATTTACTTATCTATTGTTATTACTATCTTGGTGTTTTTTCTTATCCTCATGTTTTGTGTAATCTGCTGTTTTGTTTTTGTTTTGGTTTCTGTTTTACTCAGATGAAACATTTCTGTTATCTTGTATTTTATTTATTTATTTATTTATTTTGCTGTTTCTTGTCTTTGTGGGGGGGGGGGGGGGGGGGGTATAAGTTTAATTTATTTTTTGGTCCATTCTTTAGCCCCATGCACTTGGAAGGAGGGGGTTGGGACCACCCTTGTTTATTTGTTTTTGTTTAGTTGCAGATGTTTTTGTCTTGGAAATACTACGGGGGCACGATAATTTAATACAGATAAACGCCAAAAGAACAAAAAACATCAACAACAAAAAATGGCAAACACAAACTGAGAAATAACAAGTATAATAATAATGAAGTATAATAAGGATTGGCGATAATGTTGGCAAAAAAAAAAACAACAATAAAAAAAACCAAACAAAAAAGAATAATAATGAAGTTGTCCCCCAAAGTTGTGGGGGTGGTGGTGGGCACTTAAGAAAAAAAATATCACAGTACTGGGTAACAAACCAACAAACGATATAAACAAATACGCATATCCCTGCCTTTACCTTTAGATTTGACATCTGTCTTTTTTCTGAAATAGATCGGATGGGTCAGTGCTACTTGTACCTGTACAATTAAGGATTCTTTCTCCCTCTACAAGCTCTTTTGTTTGAGGCCAAAGCTATCATATGTCAGTGGTGTATTAAAGATGTGTTGGGTGTTCCTGTGCACCCCCACTGTGTTTCTGGGTAAGAGGCCGCAGGGAGGTCAGGCTGTGCAAACTGTGCCCTGTTTCTTTAGCTTAACCTACATCTGAGCTCATTCTTTCTCATCTGAACCATGGTGTTGGGCCTCTCACACTTGACCTTGTGACACCCAAGCCACATAAATTCAGCAGCTATTGATTCCTGTTCAACAGAAGCCAGGCAGCCTGTCGTCTTCTATGATGTGCTGCAAAGCAAGAAAGGGAAAACATTAATTCATGGGACACTATGTACAAAGGAATATTACAATAAATCTGGACTTGAAGTTTTAATGAAATGGCCATTAATTAGCCATTAATTTGCACAGTGAATGTTCTAGCACAAAATGAATGCTGTATATAGCCCAGTAGGAGGTAACACACTGTACTGTAGTGTATATGTAACTATATGCTATAACAGTATACTAATACAATACCATACAATGATTATTTTAACAAGTATCATTTTAATAACAATAAATGAATAATATTCCTAAATATTTTTAAAACAACTTTTTTTGGTTTTGTAGAGAGGACAACTCAATGCATTTCTATAACATGCATCACTTTCTCTCTTGATCTCTCTCTCCTTGCATGAGGAGATTGTACGGAAAGAGTACCATATTATGAAAACTAATACATGAATTGTGCATAGTGGTTGGGTGTTAGAGCTTTGCTTTAGTGGTGGTCAGGTTGGACACAGGGAGACCACAGATCTCTCAGGCCCTCAGTATTCAGGGAAAGAAGCAGATCTCCAGACTTCAAAGCGCTTGGTCTCACCCTGACAGCACAGGGTTCTTTATATCTGTGCATGCAACTCTCTCAGGGACATACAGTATGTGTGCATGTATGAAGGTAGCAGATACCACAGAATCAAAAAGAGGTGACAACTAGACCAAACAAACAACTTCATGTTTGAGTGAGCCTGTGGAGGAGGGTAGAGGACCAGAACAAGACACAGCTCAGGGGACTCCAGCTCTATGGCACTGCTACACTATTCCAGACTGTAGCTCATGCAGGGCAGCACAGTGAGCAGCAGCCCTCTGGCAGATTTGAACATTAATACCATGCACCGACTGACACAGAGCCCAAGACCCCCACCATCCCATCTGCCCGTCATTTGTTGCTGTCCTAACTGCCTGCTAGGTCATCAAACGCACCCCCCTTGCAGGCCCTGAACATGGCTGCCTTGGGATGTCAGGGGCATGTCTGCCAGAACCACTCTAGCTGTCACTAAATTCTGTCACTTTGTGCTGGCACTCAGTTTATTTTTATTTTAAAATTTTTGGAAACTTCTCAAAATTCACAAGCACCCACACAAAAGAAATAATGTAGCATTTCCAGGCTACCACAGGTTTTTAGGGTTGTGAAACAAACAAAAAAGTTTCTATTTATTTTTTGGTAACTTCTCAAAATCCATAAGGACCCACACAATAGTAATTATGCTGTATTTCCCAGCTGGTGCAGGTTTTTGGGGTTTCAAAACTAAAACTAAAAAAGGAAGACAGTGTATATTGTTGTTTCCTGGAATGCATGCTCTGTCCACTTTTCAAGGCCTGTCAAACTGGTAATAGCAGCCACAGACAACAGAGATGAGGATGCCAAAAGAATAAGAAAACACTTTCTGCACATTGTGAAAGTGGCAGTGAAGAGCAGTGATTATGAATCAAATCAGAAATTTGCTGGTTCAAATGGATGCTTCTGTACCTCAAGCAGTAATTTTAACATATGCTTCTGTAAAAAGTGGCCCACATCCTAAAGCTGTAAAGGACGGTCTGTAAGCCATGGTAGGTTAAGGTTTCTGTGAAGCAGAGAAATAATAATAATGCATGTTAAACTGAACAGAAGAGAGACCTGCTGATATTTTGACAAACACATACAATGTAATGCTGTTGTGGTTGGTTAAAAGCCTTGATTCTTGAAGACTGTCTCATTTTGCTTTTTTATTTTAACAGCTTAAATCTTTGGAAAGGATAAAACAGTTTATGCAATTCAAATGACAAACATTCAGGTGTATTGCTAAAGCATATTCATATTACAGAGGAGAACTTTGGAGCACTGTCTCTTCTCTCTCTCTCCAAACCTAAAGCATATGCATCTGCTGCCACTTCTCGCTCTGCAGGGCCCTGGAGGAATGTACCATTTATACACTTATTATACAGCTGACACAGATAGACTGGAGATGCCTTCTGGATCAGAGGTATCGTTGCTGCATAATCTGGCAGTGGATAACCTGCTAACTTAAACCCTCCATCCCAGGATAGGATTCAACTCTGGACCATGGAGCACATCACTGCCCCCAGAACCGGTGCTTCAGCGGGATGTGCCATCTGGGAGGTCCCACTCAGCAGTTTTTAATGCAATTTTAGCGGACAGTTCATGTATTAAACAGAGTATGGTGGGTGGACAGCTTCCAGAAGGCTGTTTCAGAAGAGAGGAATGTCCTTGGAGGGCCATGAGAACATGGCCACGGTTTTCGCAATTCATCTCAACATGGACCTGAGGCCGTTCAGTACTGCAGAATGAGCAAATTAACTACTGATCCCGAAACAACACAGCGAGTTAGCGGAACAAGAGTCAGAGGGAATTCTGAATACTGCACATAATACAATACAATGTTGCTCAATAGCATGGACAGTGTTGTGTGCCAGCTGGCTGATGGTTGCTATTATGCGTAGGCTATTTCTGTTTCAGTTTTTGTAACTGTAACAGATTTTTAAAACAAAAGAAAAAGAGTGAACAAAAACATGTTGCAGGTGTTTTTTCATGGCTCTTAAAGATATCTGATCTTATCTCGAGCAAGTGATCCTGACACAATAGCACAGGGAGAGTGTAGCATTTCCAGCGGCGTGTGCACTGGGACTGGGCGTATGGTGTTCAGACTGGTGTGCGATACTTAAGACATCATTGTTTGATGAGGAGAGGGCACAGTCAAAATGCCTCAGGATGGAACAACATATGTAATCAATCTATTGTCTGGGATGTTTGCGTGGTCTGGATGAGTCATTCAATCTGTGCCATGCACCAGTCCAGGGGAGTAGCAGAACCATTAGTTTAGCTTGAACTCGTTTCTATTTTTAATTGCTGTTTGTTATGTGTGAATGCACTGTCAGGATTGCTACTCAATTTCGTTGTACTCTGTGCAATGACATAAAGGAATCTATCTATCTATCTATCTATCTATCTATCTATCTATCTATCTATTTATCTATCCTGACTCTCAGTTCAAAATGGGCACTATTCAAGCCTGCTGATCTTTTTGGATTGGACAGTCTGATCGCCATGCACATCATGTGCATGCGACTGCTGCAGCATGTGTGGTCAGTAAAACTAGATCACAAGCTCTAAGCTAGTGCCTTTCCAGTCTGCAGCAGGACTGTTGGCATGTGTCTGCTACAGACACTGCTGCCATTTTCCACCCCAGTTACAGGATTGGTTTACTTAGGACTTACTCATGTGCCGCCATCCACAAACTCTACCAGTGACTGACACAAAGAACTTTGGGCACAGTGGTTCCTGTGTCAGAGTCATGTTTGAAACAAACTAGGTTACTTGTTCATGTACAACAATATTTACTTCATCATGCTGCTGTTCCTTATCAACACACTTAATTTGTAGTCATTTTGCTGACTATATCATGTAACAATGGCTGGCTGTGTTCTTACAGCTGATGTGTGAACACAAAGCAGATCTTCATATTTATTTATTATTGCTTTTATCACTGTTATTTCACCACCCAGAGATCCAACACTGGACCCAAACAATATGGTTAGCAACAAGTAGAAGCCAGCTCAAAAAAACTTGTTTGCTGGGAGTAACACAAAACTTTCCCAAACCAAAGGAATGCAGAACCTTCCCTGACCTTCTCTGTGCCCATGACACACCTGTTAATGGTAAAAAGGGTCCCTGCAAAACATATTTTCTGCACAGTGTGTACGGGAAAACAGCAAACTTTAATGTTCCTGGTTGGCGAAGTAATGGGGTCTGAAGTCACATCCTCTGTTTAATCTTACAGTGATTGCGACACTTGCCCACACAGCAAACCCCCTGACCCCCTGACCCCACCACCCCCGCCCTGTGACTCAAGAGTTTGCTCCCACTCAGGGTGTAGGGAACATGGAATCGAACAAAACATTCCTTTAGTATTCAGTCACTTTTTTTGTTGTTGAGGAAAACCATTTTCAGCGATCAGCTTATATTCCCACCTGCAAGTGGACTCCTCGGTTGAACTGAAGACAATACTGCAGAACTGTGCTGCTGGCGATTGTATTTCTTTTTTATATTTTGCACTTGGCATTAAGAACTTGTGTACACAGTTTGGCGTTCTTCACCGAATAAGTTCAGCTGCCAGATGCATTGTAATAAAATAAATAATAGGTCTCTAGGAGGGGCATTCTGTTATAATGGACTGGGAGGGGAGAATTTTTCAACACGCTGTTTTTCTGTAATGTCAGCTCACTCTTTGTATTTTAATGTCTTTTAAAATAAAGCCAAGATGCCACTGATTAGGCCAAACAAGCCCAAATCCCAGGAAATGTATACCTTTCCCACTGCTTGTGTGTGGCTTCTCACTTTAGTGGTGCCAGGAAGAGTGAAGAGGATGTTGAAGTGGGCTTGGAAGGGGACCAGCCTCCCGGGTGAATCTCTGTGAACAGCTGGTCATGTGAAAATGCCTCATTTGTGTTTGACTCATAGACAACCCACAGACAACCCTTTTGCAGACTAGCCCTACAGAAAAAACTCAGTCCATTTGTTACAAAACACAAAAAGGTGAACTATGTAGAATGCACACACTTATTTGCACAAATTGATGTACACCAATACATATTCCTTCCCATGCAGATTTGCACTGCAAGGTTTTAGCTGCATTTAAGAAAAAATAGTTTTACTCATTTGTTTGTATATACCCTCATCCCCCAGTTTGCTGGTAATGCCAATGTATACTGTGAGTGAGAGATCTCATAGAGATTTCATGGATTTATCTCTGTGCCTCCAGCTCTACTCTGACAGGTGAGACTATTGTTCTGTCGATACCTTACCCTCAGATTTTTAGTTTTCTCCGAAGTCCACCTGTACAGGAGGGTGTAGCATTGTGGTGCTGTGAGATGAAAGGCCCCACCCCTCAATCTGATAAACAGGTACTGCTCCTCCATGTGTAAAACAGGCCAGCAAAGCTGAGACTGATAACTTTAGTTTTAGCTAGTCATCCTCATTTCATTTATAAATGTTGTTGTGACGCTGCTGTGTCATATTAACATAACAATATTGTCTGTGTGGGCTTTACAGCTAGGACATACCTGTCTTATAAAATGGAAAACATTGCATAGCATTGCATATTGCAACAGTAGGAAAACACAGCTAGCACTAAGGCAACAGCCAACTTGGGCCTGTTTGATCAAAATGTGGAATCAAACATGGTGAAGCTTGCTAGCTAACAATATAATTAACAATAGTACATATTTTAGTCTTTTTTATTAGTGTCTAGAGTCAGGATTTGCTGACATTTTTTTGGCGATTTCACCGCGGTCTCTGGTCTACCCAGCAAATATGCTCGCGTATCCGTACTATGGACACCGTCCGTGTTCCCCACCTCATCCAAGGACAGTGAATCCTCATCAAAAAAGGGCCACAGAGAGCACAGGAAAGCAAATAAGTCTACTAGGCTAGCTAGCTCACAAGCTAATACTGTTTACAGTTGGAAAGGCAGCTACCCAAAATCTCTCTTTGATCAGAGGTATCTCCAAATTCAAAAATCACCCATTGTAGTTCTTCAAAAATAAGGAAGGGTAGAGTTGTACATCATTATGATGTATACCTCTACAAAAATGAGTTAAATTCACTGCTGATATCTTTGTACAGAGATTGCTTTGGCCAGCCGCGCAGAGAGAATTAATCAGTCACACCATAATCTTTTAAATGAAATAAATGTTGTTTTGTGGTGATATTCCCATTTAAGGATTGTTCTGGGCCAACTTCCATTTCAAAAACAATAAACCTATCCATTTAGATGGGGTGGTGAGAGGGGTAACTGAATTAGCTGAAGTGAGGTTTAAACAAAAGTGATATTTTTTATGACACACATTGTTCAACAGTCACTGAACTAGAAATATTTAAAACTTATTATGACCAGGTCAACCTCTGCCAAGCCTGCAATTGACTGGCTATGGGAAATTATGTATCTGTTCTGGTGTTATTAACTGTACAGTTATGACTGTTATGTGACTTCTGGCATCTGGGAAATGTACATATGTAAGAAAAGGTACCATACATGCTAATTTTTTAAAAGCTGGCTTTCGATTCTTGTCCTGCTTTCAAACTGGTGTCTAGCCAGTGATCATTTTTTGAACATGAACAAACCTTTGTCTGTCAGGCTGAGTCATTCACTGTCTCCCCTGATGTTTCATCACATTTCCAAGCCTGTTAATCTCCTCCACATGTTGACAATGGAAATTGTCATTTGTAATTTGTTTTCTTTTGTCATTCATTAATATCCACATCCAGAGTGGATATTGGGAACACATGGGTCTTTCTCCAGTTGAAGTGCACGCCGTGTGTGTATGACTAATTAAAACAAGTTCAGGTCAGAATCACACAAAGCGAACCTAAATAGGCAGCATGTGTAGCATAAAGAGCCTGTTTTCTACACAAGCAGCACAATGGGCCGGGTTTGATCCCGGTGGACCTCTGTTGGCAAACATTAGCGCTTTCTTCCCTGCCTGGGAGACCTCAAGCATCCACACAGTTGTTAAAAGATCTTTCATGCAGCGGTTTTCAGAAAGAGATTTAACAGTGTTGTTGTCCTGCATGTTACCCGATGTTATTAATGCCTCACATGGCCGGAGGTGGGTTTAACTGTTTGATAAAGGGCTGTTGCTTGGCAGATGTGGGCACCATGCCCTCATAATTCACTGACAGGGAGCTCTAAACAGACCAGCTTTTTTTTCTTTTTGCATTTTATTGCCAAGACTTTAAAGCAAACAAGTAATTAGGAGTGCAACAATCCTAAACATCTATTAAAACACCCAAGAGCATGTTAGCAAGCAAAGAATTAAAAATGTTCCTAATAATCTTCCAATTAACGGAAGCAGCAGATTGGTAGAGAACAAACAGCATATAACAATTGAAACAGATGGTTTTCTCCAGGTACTCCACAGGTTTCCCCGCACAGACCAAAGACAATCATGTTTGGTGAACTGGAGAATCTAAATTGCCCCTAGGTATGAGTGTGTGTGTGTGTGTGTGTGTGTGTGTGTGAGTGAGTGAATGGTGTGTGTGCCCTGCAATGGACTGGTGAACAGTCCAGGGTGCATTCCTGCCTCTCGCCCAATGCACACTGGGATAGGCTCCAGTACCTCCTGTGACGCTAAGGAGGATTAAGCAGTATAGATTATGGATGGTAGGATATATAGCATGGGGTGACAAATGTAAAGTAAAATACACCATGTTTTCCTTTTTTTTTCTTCTCAGGTTTAGCCTATATGGCATTCCCCCAAAGATCCCCCAGAGTCTTTTTTCTCAGATATAACGGACATGCCAAATAAACTTTTTACTTCAAAAATAACTTTTGTCCCAAATTTTTAAATCCTCGACAATGCAAAAAATCCTGAGTCTGGCAGCTTGAATGGTCCTGTGATGTGAGATGGTCAACAATGTGACTGTTACGATCCTGAACCAGTTTTGACTTTGAGGGCGACCCCAAGACAATTTAAAACTGGTATGATTTTGTTGCCAGTCATGTGTGAAGTGCAGTGACATGTCTTTCAACATAATTGTCAGCAGCCAATGTGTAAACACACAATAAACAACCAAAACATTAACAGTGAGGAGGAAGTACAAGCTAATTACTGATAATTCATCCACAATCAACCTAAAGCATGTGCAGTACTGACAGCAACAATCCATATATAGTGATCTTTCTTCTGGGCCTTTAAATTTCACAATAGTGCCTGCTGTAGAGAGAAAGACTCTCGTACCAAAGATGACATGCAGCACTTGCCCCATCCGGCCAATGACAGGTCAGCAAAATACTTTTGACATACAGACTAAAGGCTAATCAAAGTGGAAGCTGTAGATTGAATGTGAGAATAATGATTTTGATATTAGTCTGTATGTTCTGACCCTGTGTGTGACTTGAACATGGTCCTGTGCAAGGGTCATACTGCTGGGAAGGGAGGGTGTGGCCATTTGAGAATCTGCTGAGTAGATATTTACACTGTTTCTTGGCCTTCTTGGCCTTCATTGATATTTTAGAAATGCATTGTCTGGGAATCAGAGCCGACAGGAAGGGGAAATAACAGTGTATCACAGCCTATCGCAGAACACACTTGGCCTGTATGTTTCTCCCATTGTTCTCTCTCAACAACAGCGGCAGCAGGCCAGGAATCCAAACATCTTCTGATAGAAGAAGTGTTTATGGTGTGAGAAATCAAACCGAGTGTGTGTATGTGTGTGCGGGGGGGGGGGGGGGGGGGGGGGGGGGCTGTTTGCGTGCATATGTGTGTGCATGGGATACAGTGAGACCGTTAAAGGTTCACTTACCCATTCAACATAAACAAACACATGCACACACTTTTTTGTATGATTGGGATTTTTTAATAAAATGTTTTCTAAATAAATGTCTTCCCCTGTTCCAGGCTTGGCCTTTTCTCTCCAGTGTAAGGCAGTCTCTCATGCGGCTGTGCAAACAGCTAGCAGTGTGAAGGCTCAACAGCAGTGCCCGTGAGTGGCGTGGTGCAGGAAGGAAAAGTGTTTTTCCAAACAGTAAGCACTTTGTGGAGCGATGACCCCAGCGGCCCATGCGCTGTTGACATAAAGGCAGGAAGAGACCAGTCCAGCCCACCTCAGCGGACCAAGGTTGAACCGCGATGGTCAGGCTCCACCACTGAAGGCCTTCAGTTCTTGGTCAGAGTCTGGTCTGGTGCTCTACTAGGACAGGGGCGACCATGTTTCCCACAAGGAGGCCATTTGTATTGTTTGTGTTTCTCCACTGTGGCCGCCTTCGTGCCCAAAAGACATACTGTACAGTAATGAGTTTTAAATTAACACCTGCTCAACTTACAAATCCTCATCTTCACCTCATCTGACTGCCACAGAGATCAAAGATCAGGGCCTGCGTTTACAAAGATTTCAAGAGCAACGTTTAGACTTTCTTAAGAGCACTCTTAGAATCTTTATGGTCTTTGGTCTAGATCTCCCATAGTGCTAATTCCATTATGCAAGTTTTTCTTTATGACAGGTAGTATTTCCAACATGAGACTTCACTCAGAGGAAACATTTTAAAGTAGCACATTAAAGAGTAGTAATTTTCACATTACCACCAGGAAAGAGTTAAAGAGGAGGATTTTATTCACTTTCATAATAAACCATAATATAGCCCTGCTTCCTCCTCAAAGGCCAGTTCTCAGCCCACAGTTTCCCGAGTTAAAGTCCCAACAAATCTGTCTCCGATTGGGAGCCTCCTAATTACTGCAAATAGATTATGCATATATAGGCAAATAAAAAATCTTCAGACGCTGTAATCAAAATGAGCACAAATCTGTTGCTCATTGTCTTGTTGACCCACAACAGAACAGGACGCTCTGTGATCCAACAGGGTGGTCTGCATCAGTTCTTACATGGATGTCAGTGCCTGATTGGTGCAGCAGGATACATATTCATGGTGAGAATCTGGCAGTGGCTAAATTGCAAAACTGGTCCCTAGTCTGTCATTAAAGATGAAAGTGGAGGGAAATCCAAGCTCTCCACAAACTCATGATTACAGAGTCTGTCTGAAATGGAGGGGAGAGTAAAAGGGTAGGAGAGAGAGAGAGGGAGAGAGAGAGCAAAGGAGTGAGATAGGGAGATAGAATATATATCAACAGGTAGAGGAGAAAGAGAGAGACAGAAACAGCTTGAGCAACACAAGTGTACATTTGTCAATTTAAAATCAAAAAGTGCATTTAAATCAAAGAGGAAACCTGAGAGAACAAGAACAGAAAGTGCCAGGGAGAGAGAGAATGGCAGTCAGTAAGAATTATGGGTTGCAAAAACCAAGAGATGCCAAAAACAAAAGGAAAGTTGATTTAATGCCTGGTCTTGCCTGTCTATATTATCCTGAAGTAGTACATTGTTTGTGTGGCTTAATTTAGTTTAAATGAAACAAGGTGCTATACTAACTACATGTACGGAACTCAACAGCTCTGTGGTATAGCAGTGTCAAAAGTGCTTTCAACAGATTTACAAGGGAAGCAAACAAGGAACACGCAATGGGGAGCTACTGCAGCATGAAAGATGCAAGCGTTTCAAACTTGCTCTTGATAAGGACATATGCTTAATGAATTAACTTATATACACAGAATTTCAAGGTAATGAAAGTGCTTCACATAGGGGGTATTTCAACTCAATTACTAACAATGTAGCAACGATACAATGGGGATCCAATCATACCCAGGTTATAAAATTATCTTTGGGATGATTGGATGAGAGAATTTGGAGAGAACATTTTTGAACTTGACCAGGACACCTCCCAACATATTTAAATAAGCACCATAGAAGCTCATGAGACAGATTTATCTGGAAGGTGAGGGAGAATAGTGAGCTCAGAGTAAGCATTTTATAAAAATAACAGATATGTTAATGTACATTTTAATCATGCATAAAAAGTCCAGCCTGTGGGAAATAAAAACTGAAGGTAGGATTGCTTTCTGGGAGGAACAAAATAAGAACGTGTTCAATCTGAAAAAGATTTGTGAGGGGTAGTTTATTAACACCTGTCAGGTTCTAAGCATTGTATTGCAGCAGTAAAAATGGGCAACAGGATGCTGGGATATATAACAAAAAGTTCTGAGTATAAATCAAAGGAAGTTATATTGATGTTATACAATGCCCTTTTCAGATCACACTTGGAGTATTGTGTGCAGTTCTGGGCACCACACTACAAGAAAGATACAGACGCTCTGGAAAAAGTTAAAAGAAGGGCAACTAAATGTGTTCATTGTATGAAATGCAAAATGTAGAAGGAAAAATAAAAAACACTTCAGGTTTAGTAAAAGGAGATTAAGGCGTTATGATATATTACTTTAAATTCATAAAATACATTAACAAAGTGAACCACAATATACTTTTCAGGTTCAGTTCTATAAAAAGAAGAAGGATTTCCACAGATGGCAAAAGTTAGATTCCACACAGGATTTCTTTACACAGAGTTACCAGTGTATGGAATAACTTGTCAGGTCATGTCGAAGGGGACCCTATGTGTGTTCAAGTTCAGGCAGGACGCAGTGCTACATACTTTATAGAGCGTAGGTAAATTGAGTGCTGGTTACTCTTCATTTTGTAGGTTAGTGGCCAGCATAGACAAGCTGACTGCCCTGTTCTCATCATCATGTGCTGTTACATTAAAACAAAGTTCAGACTGTCTAAAGCCTGGGGCACCAAGGGTAGACATGAACAAGTCAGAACCTCAGTTTAGTCTCTGAATGACAGAAATGAGAAAAGGTAAAATAATTATCTGTGTGTTCTGTGAACACTGTTCATAACATTGTACAGACTTCTCTGTATCTCTCACCCATCCACCCCTACTTTTTAAAAATTCCATCAACACAATTGTAATAAATACCCAGAAGGACAGTCCCTGCTGCCCTGTAACAAGCAGCTTATTTACAAACATCTGCATGTGCTCAGCACATTTCTGCAGTGGCCTGCTTTTTAGCCCCCTTCCCACGAGAAAATGTCTCTGCCATGATCCTGCATTAACAACATCTTACATTCCCACCAAATAAGAGCCAGCACCAATCAGAAATGTCTTGTGTCCCTGTGCAGGAAGTTATGCCTCACATTACAGCAAACTACTGAGATAAAATCTTGAAAATCATAAAACACTAGAATATAAACACTTCATGAATTATTTTAAAAGTATAGATTTTTTCCAGGTAGCAGACTGGTGTTCTTGCACAATAACATGGGTGTTTCAGATGTGACTGCATGCCTTTCACGTTCAGCACATATCTGATCACAGCCCTACTGGAGTCAGGATTTCCAGACAAGAATTAAGGAATATCAAATGACCCAGCAGCAACAGACATTACATCCCTGTTGATTTAGCGAGGGTCTTGGTGTCAGGCAACCAGACATATGTGCATGTGTGTGTGTGTGAGAGAGTGTGTATGTGTGTGCGTGTGCGAATGTGAGTGTGTGTGTATGTGTGTGTGTGTTGTCAGTGTGTGCTCACGTGTGAGTGTATATGTGTGAGTTTGTGTGTCAGAGTGTGTGCCTGTGTGTGAGTGCAGAGTAAATGCGTGTGCGTGTGGGTGCGTGAGTGTGTGCATGTGTGTGTGTGCATGTGCGTGTGTGTGTTTGTGTGTGTGTAAAATATCAGCCAAGCTGATAAGCCAGGGTCAGGACACACTTATCACTCAGCAGGGGCAATCAGTTTTCCCGTAAACGTGAAATGGGGCCCAGTACAGGAGCTCCCCAGGGAAGGAATGCACAGGCATGCCTCCACACCAGCAGAATAACATGAGAGTCCGGCTGCTGGGGCCATCCATTACCGCCTGTGTGCGCCCGTCATAGCGGTGGAGGACAGGACGAAAACCGGCCGCGCAAACTTCTGCATAAACAAGAATTCTCTGTGTTCATTAAAAACTGATCATTTTATGTTCGGAGATGGGTCATATTATGTCTTATATCAGAGAACACTTATACGTACCCGACAAAGACTTTTGTAGGTCAAACTTTGTTGGCACCATTCAATTTGTGCGCGTAAAAGTGTGCAGGGATTCTTTTTTTGTTCATCCAATTGTTGGGCCCAACATACTTTATTGCTGAAAGTTTACATAAATTCTTTATAATGCCAAGTATAAACATTTATAGACCAATAACCATTTATAGGCAATTTGTTCTCAGTGAATGCTGTGCCTCCCTAACTGTTGTATTAACAGATGTGTACATCTGACCTTTCTATGAGCTAAATCATCTATTCAGTGGTGACTCAGATCATAAAGTATTCAGACTATTTCTTGTGAGTGAGAAATTGGCTATAACATAAATCTATCAATGGCAAACAATAATTTTCACTCAAACACAAAATGTTTTTGTGTTTACTTAGCATTTTATGAGGCAGTTTTATGAAGACATGCATGTCTCCTGTAATGCATTTTCCATTGGAAATATAATATATGTATTCTATATCTCAACAAAAAACATTTTCAACATATAAAAAGGCCTGGGTACTCACGCATATAAAGCACTGTCTATAAGTCACTAATTACAACTTGCCAAATCTGTGCCTGCCATTAAAATGATTGATATCAAAATGACAAAGTTACAATAAACAATATTGGCTAACTTACCCAATGCAATATCTCCTGAAATACTTATTGAACCCTCCCACAATTAGTTGGAGACGAAGAGATGTTCTGTGTGTTTAACCTGAAATGCATTGTTCAAGCATACATCGATGCATCAACCTAAAATGTCAGTGTTACATTTTACCCTGTGTTAAATTTTGCCCTGCTCTCCCTATTCACATACAGTCAGCAATAGTAGTCAGAGGTTTTAGGGCCTACCTTGTAGTCATGTAGCTGTTGGACTCATGAATTGGGTTGGATACCAAAACCCATGAGGCCAGATTTTACCCAACATGACCATTTTGTGGTACCACGAGGGCAAAGGAACATCTGCACATATGTAACTTCTGTTGCTGAAGCCAGGACCTTGACTTGCCCATAGCACTGCATCTGTGACACAATGAACCAGCCAGCCATGCTGGAGACCCAGTTCCCTCCACAACAGGTGAGACTACAGGAGTGGCAGTGTAGTGATGTGTCCTGTGGTCTGGTTTTGAATCCTGACCATACCAATCCTGACTGTGATCAGCAGCATTTTGGCCATTCCCCAGGTTTGAAACAGTCGCGGCATCTACAGAACATTCATAACCCTTCAAGTAGGGCCACCCAATTTTCTGCGCCACAAAGCTAATCTGCATAAGCCTGTGCCTCTGCCATGAATAGGCTTCACTTCCTTCCTGCTGTTTGATCACCATGTGCCATTTAGCTCCTCTTCCTCCAGCTATTTGTAGCTTTTGATGGTTGGCAGGTAATCTTAGAGCTTTACAACAGAAATGCAGTAACCTCTCAATGCCCCACCTCCTCGACCCAGTCACACAATCGCAATGTTCTGCATCACTGTGGCCTTCAGAATGTCCATGCTATCTAATGGTGGAGCCATATTCATTGCTCTTGTGCTCTGCTTGCCATGGGTTGCCAAAGCCTATCAGATCTACCATAGCATTTTCAATCAGCGTTCCTCCTCATTAAACCCATCGTCATTATTTTATAAATGCTGACCCTGCCGGTGGGCCTGTGGGGAGAGGACAATTGGTCTAGCTCTGTGATTAGTCGTTGAAATTATTTAAGCTTGTAGTGTGAAATTGATTATAGATACAGTATATAGGCTGTATTTAGGCAATAGCATGGAGAACATTTACAACATGTACACTGAACCATTAAGATCAATGTATGAATTTATCAATATCCTCAACCTAAATAATTTATGTATACTGTATGCAGTAATGCATTGGGGATGTTCAGTGAAGTCAATATTGTGCTAAGTAACTGACTAAGAGTTTAAAAAATTAAACAAACATCATAATGTAAAAGAATACAAACAGAATGTACATAGTACAAAATGCAAAATGTAGTAGTTGCTTAAAATATTTATCTCAACTGAAACACAAACTGCCATGATTGTTCATTTTAGGTCATGAATTAGAATATGCATTATTAGTTACCATGCCAACATTGGCTCCATGATTCACTGAACCATTTTGTTTCTATTGTTAAAGAAAAAATCAAAATTACAGGGATGCAACCTCTTGTATATCAAAAGAAAAAAACCCCAAATTATTAAAGTATGTAATTCTTAAAGTGCATATAATTGTATTTAAGGGCAGAAGGAAAATAATAAATAAAAATGTAAGCTTGTCTCTCTGGCCAGTGTTTCTCAGGTAGTATGGTGCAGTGCCTGGCTGTGCCTTTTCTCTCCACACTGTGGGGGCAATGCTTTGTGCATCTATGGAGTTTCCAATCCCTAAAGGGCCTGTAAGAACAATAGTGGAGACCAAATGAGGTCAGTCAAATTGTGGCGAGAAGCCGCCCCCCCCCCGAAATGCAGAGGATAAGAAGAGATTGTGAGTGTTACGGTATTTGAAGTGGATGGTGGGGGGGTGGGCATGTGGGTGTGAGGGTCTTTGGAGGTGGGGGGTTGTTGGCTGTTTCGTGGCAGGAAGCCGTTCTCATCCTGTGCCATTGCCTGTCCCTGATGCTGGCAGGAAATGCCGCCGCAGCTCGCTGGCCGATAAGAGGAGAACAAATGGGCCAGAGGAGGGACGGGCCATGTGGTGAAGTGTGCTGGGCCAACAGGGGGCACTGCAGGCTGCCGTTGACTAGTTAACCATTTTAGTGAGATGGAGCTATAGGCTGGAGTTTTTCAATTAAGGGAGGGAGGAGTGTGGCAATTATGGATGGGGGAGAAGATGGGCCATTCAGTTAGATATAACTGAATGGTGTCACATTTCTTAACGACACCCTGGAAAACATCCTTCCTGTTACTGTAGTGCCATGGTGGGGGCAGTGATGATAAGAGACAAGACATTGAGCTCTCCACAAAAACACAAGACCTGCCAAAAGCAGAAATGCTTTACAAAATTGCTTCAAAATGCTTACAAATGCAAAAATGTATGTATACATATTTATGCGCTCATATTTTTCTTTGTTGCTCCTTTTTCATGTTGCAGGATGAAGTGAGGTCATTCAGGCAATGAGTCTGCTGTGAGCAGGTGTGTACCAAACCAGATCTTGATCTCCACCTCTTATTGCTGAGAGTGTGGAGCTATGAGCCCCAGTAAAACTCTGGTGAACACGTTATAACAAGCTGACCTTGGAGTCATGACATCAGAAGCAATAACTGTAAGGGGCAACATGTTCTTTCCCACATGCCTAAAGCAGCAAAGGCTTGCCAGGAAAAGAGGGTGGGGGCTTGGGTGGATGCAGCCTCAGCTATATCATGAAGATGCTTTCATTGAAGCTGAATTGAGAATATGAAATTCCACAGAAACAAACGCAGGAGCTTTTGCCCAGAGAGGCGTGGCCTTCCAAACCCCGGGGAGCTGGGCTTTCCGGAGAGTTGCACAATCCGGCAAGGAAATGTCCATGTGAAGACCACAATGCAAACTTCCTCATTGTCTGAAAAAAGCTCTCTTCCATCCATTCTTTTTTTCATGCCAACTAGTGAATGACATACAGTGTCAATGTGAGAAGATAATGAGCAAATATCGCCATAAAAACAGTTAAATTAGTGCATATTCGGCACTCCAAAGTCATGCTGAAGCCAACAATCGAAAATTTGTGCAGCTCTTAAGGTTTCGGTTTTAAATGCACTGAGTGAGGGTTCAAACACTGGAAGTCAAATCCCAAAGGATATCACTGTATCTACAGGTCACGTATTTTATTAAAGCAAACAACACAGCTGATTCTGTAAGTACAATAGTGTACAGTAAACCAGATTCTACAGGTCCATGGATTGAGGGGAAAAATATTGCAGGCATTTGCAATTCATGCCATACTGTCCTGCCATCAATCTGTTCTTGAAGATTGCCAACCAAACCATTCTCATGAATTTCAATTTTTCCATTTGATTTAAACACACAGTGCAAAATGCACCCAATATGAAAGTGATAGAATAAAATAATAATAATTTTAAAAACAGCTATTTTTTTGCAAAATTTTATTCCATTGGGAGCAACATGAAAACTTTGTGTTGAATTTACAGAAACATCTGCTTTATAAATGCTTGATGTTAAAATCAGTTGAGACTGTTCTGTTTCTGTGATAAAGCAGGGCTCTGTTGCTTTCCTGAGGCTTGGCATTATTATAAAATAATGCACAGAAATGTAGCAGATGTCACAAACAAACTTCAAGGTCTACTGCTGGAGGAATATGAGGCTGTCTGTTTTTATCTTTGTACTTTTTTATCATGGGACATTTTTTTATGTATTCCTTATTTCTAATGGAATAGTCTATGCTGCTAAGAATTCAACACTGCTTAGCACTTCTTAGCTGTGTCTTTTAAACAATGGTGTTTCATTGTGAAGTATAAAATACACAGCACAGCACAAACAAACTAACACTTAGTATCGTTCATAAAAGTAAATACCATGGCTACATGGCTAACCTGCATTGTACTGAATATCTTACAGCAGTTCTAAAGGCCAAAAAGTTTTAGCCAACCAAATATACAATGTGAAGTTCTGCAACAAATACCGTCTGTGCAGGTGTGTTGTTTAAAACAACAGTTGCAAACTCAATGATAAAAATGTGATGAGAGCAAGCCATTAAGAGCTTAGCTCATAATTTTACCTAGATCTACAGTAAAATAGCCACAACAAACTTAATTCAGGCAGGACAACTCACGTATTTAGGTTAAATTTATTAATGAATATGCTATGTAATTATTTTGGTTTGACACTGGCACAAAAAACCACTCCAAAGGGGAAATGAAACATATTTGCAGGATATCCAACCCCATGTAACCATCAAAGATGCATAACTAGTCTCAGTACAGTCAGAAACTGCCACATATGAAAAGAGAAAACTATTCATGAGCTTGAGTTTACATAGGAGAAATATGAACCTAGCACTGTTGATAGGAACAGGTGCTTTATCTGCTTGAGGAAGTAATAATTATATTCTGACTCATTCATTGTGTTTCATCAGGATAAAAACTGAGCTTTGCCCTGCTGTAAACATTCCTCCCCTCTCCCAAACAGCGTGAAGACAGGTACTGTACCAGACGTAAACATGCATGTCATAAACATGCTCTTTTATGGCCTCACTGTATTTACCATTTAAAAAGGTAAAACTGGTATTTTGTGTTACTGTCAGCTGAAGCATGGGTTTATGGTGGGCTGTGAATACTTTGCTTCAGAGCAGCCATAAGAGGCTACAGGGAGAGCTAAGGGCTACTGCTGTAGATCACATTTACACACTCTATACATTTACTGTGCTCTCTCCATTTCTGACTGTAGAAATGTTAAACTCAATGTTAAATTCAATGTGCTTATTAGAGAGACAGTCACCAAATTGCTTTACAGAGAAAAAATAAATGGGAAAAACCAAGAAACCAAGAAATGGGTTTAAAGTAAAAAAAAAAACTTAGTGTGTATTAATGTCCAGATCAGGAGAAGAAAGGGAAAGAATCGAGGTCTCCAGGTAACATCGTGGCACGGGCTTGAACGAGGACAGAGTCAGGCCTGGAAAGGTCCGTGAACTCAGGGTGGAGGAAATGTGGGAATGTATACGTGAAGAGGAAGCAATGAAGTCAAAGGTTTTGTAGAAATATCCTTTACTGATGTAGAGACTACTTGGATATTCCTGATCCTCCTTCTTTTGCCCCAACCATGTCTACTAAATGCTAAAACAGCACTTGCATCAGTACATCAAATTGATATTATCAGGAACATCCAGGATTTTCATGGATTTATTTCAGGAGGTTAAATAAAACATGTAATTCCCCCAGAGTTTCCACTTGGAGAAAGTTACAGAAAAAGAAAGGTCTGGCTGCCACATGCTGCACCCAAAGAACATTCAGCTCAGACATCTCACAGAGGATCAAAAGGCATGACCTTTCGCACCTGCACATTTCTGCATGAATAATATAAACATTTCCAGTCTGTGACCAGTGTGTGGCCAGTCTCGTCCTTCATTAGAAGCTTCTGCTTTGAATTGGAAATGTGCAAAATTTCAACATGTTTTTGTACCACTTATTTGGTTCTGTGATTTCTGGTAATAAACTCCTGTCTACTCTTCATTCCAAAAACCATTCCTGGCCCTTCTGGTATTTAAACGTCACCAAAACAATTGCTCCTCCCTGCATTTCTACCGCTCAACACTGTTGCAACATACTATCTTTTCTGAAGGCATTCCAAACACACTCAGGCATTGATAAGGCTTCTTTATGTCAAGATCAAAGCATTATTCTACGGCTAATGTCAATTAAAACTTCTCCTAGGGCTAAACTTTGAATGACATAAGCAGGGCTTCACATGCTACTGTGCAGAAGGGATATAAAAAAGTGAGCTGGTCACTCAAATCTACCCTGTGGTGTGTGTAACCTGGTGTGAATGTCTACGGGGAGTGCGACTGTCACATGCTGTTATTATAATATTTTTTTTATATATCATGGCTCATCAAAAACACAGACTGCTGAATTTCTGTGGCTGCTTTCTGTTATACAGTATATGCATGAACCCAAATCATATTTGACATAGAGGATGACTCATTATAGATTGATATCTTAATTTATATTCAGGATGTTTCGCTATGACCACTGAAGATGCTGACTATATTAAATCTAACCTGGAAATTACACTCCTTAAGAACAAGGGCCGAGCATTACACAAGCGTGCATGCATTGGTAATGTGAGGCCACAGAACTGTGAATTCAGCTGTTTAAAGAATAAATCAACATGTTACGAAACGAGCGAAAAGGAACAGGGGAGATTGAACGAAAGGAAAGAAAACATCTGCTAGGCTGTTCTCTGGAGCTGAACAACAACAGTCAGATTTTATTTGATGGTGAGAGTTTGAGAAACGCAATCCCCTGCCACCTCAACTCAAGTTTCTGTATAACTAATTTTCTTCCTTTCAGCTGTAATTCACTACAAGCCAAATAGCAGAGACAATCTGGGCATGACGTATTCCTCCAGCATTCCACTGTCTCTTTACAATGAGACATTGTTTCCAACCTCTACACACTGGGGTATCCCCTCCTGCCTCTACACACTGGGGCATCCCCTCCTGCCTCTACACACTGGGGCATCCCCTCCAGTCTCTACACACTGGGGCATCCCTCCAGGACAGCAGGGCTGCAAGCTGTGAAGTCCATCATATTTCATATTTTCAGTCTGAAGTTACATATTTACAAAGCGGTTTTACGTCTGACACTGCAGTGTGAAAAGTGTGACACCAGTGAAGCACAAACACAAACACAAACACAAACACAGTGAAACCTCTCTAACTTCCACTGTAAAGCACATTATCTGTAGGAAGTGTTGTTCTTAATGTGACTGGCAGTCCAGTGGTCTGCACTGAATCTCACTGCATTGTTACCCTGAGTGTGGTGTGCAGTGCAGTGCTGTGGACCTCAGTACAGCCATGTCTGCAGTAAAAAGCCTTATCTCATTGCTGTGGTATGTGCGCAGACAGAGGCTGCCTGTTGCTTCACATTTTTACAGTTTGCACCAGACAGACCGTTTCTTTTTTCCTGAATGACCGTTTATTCTCTCTTCGGCCGCTACGCAGTAAGAGCCGTGTTCCCGGCACAGCCGAGGAGTGGAAGGTGAATTGTGGTGACGTGCTTTACGGTCTAATCATGCGCGGTGAATTCTCTGCAGAACTTGCGGTTTGCAGGGGTTGAAGTGTCTGGCCGTGCGAACGGGCAGCACAGACGTGACTTCACTGCGGGTTTGAGCACGGCGTTCAAAAGCCATAAGGCGAACATTTTTCAGCAATTAAAAATAAAACTACACAGGATCTGCATGGATGACTAAAATTATTAAAGCAAAAAGCTTATCTTTGTCTGGACTCCAGGTATGCAAACCTTATGATCCATGTCTGGAAATGAAGCAGTTATGAATACTGGGTCAGGAGTCAGAAAATCACAGAGAAACTTGAATGTACACCAGAGGACATGGATCAAATTGCATTCATATTTTATTATCTAGTTTCATAAATAACAGACTCTAACTCATAGAGCTGTTTGAGTTTCGGCCTTGGTTCAAGGTCTTTCTCCTGGTCTGCAAATCAGGAGAAATTATTTGCTTAAGATATAAGGTGTGTAAGCTTTGTGTGGGTGTGCGTGTGTGTGTGTGGTGTGGTTTGTGCAAGAAAGAGACTAATAATAGCTGTGTGTATGTAATAATGGGGGGAGAGAGAGAGAGAGAGAGAGAGAGAGAGAGAGAGAGACAGACAGACAGACAGACAGACAGAGAAAGATGTCTGTGATTATGCGTGTACATGTAGTCATGTTGTCCTGGTTAGACATAGTCCTGGTAATAATATGACATTCACAGCATTTTTTAAAGCAATAGATTAATTCAATTAGGCGATAGAATTAAACAGAGTCTCAAAAAGCAAGTTGGCAATCCCTTATGATTTTGTTGTCCTTAATGAATTTCTACATATAATGCTAGTTAAAGTTACAGGCCTTTAATACAGTCCTCCTTCTTTCAAACTTGCATTTTACTACCATGATACCAGTAATACGGTGTTTCACTAGTTTTTGAAGATGACATAAAAATGCTTATAATTGTTTTGATTCTTGCAGAGCCTCATTACTTTCATGCGTTCTGCAGTAATAAAACATTCTCAATCGTATGATTCAGACAGACAGACAACAGACAGAGACAGAAACATGAAGGCAAATTCAAAAGCCTTGGGGCAAGGATAAATGTAACCACATCCAAACCAATACCGTTTGTAAATCAGTATGGTATGCACACAAACCAATGACAAATTGCCAATTTGGAAAGCAACAGACTGGAATTGTTTTGTATCTGTTGGCAATGAGTGAGTTTGGATTGTTTTTTAAATCTTATTTTATTTCCTTCCACCTTCCAAATGTGATATTTCCTCAAAACACATCTGTACCTTTGCCCTTGCTCCAAGCAATATGTTTTCACCTCAATGTGAAAAACCTCAGCAAAGAAAATTCCCCTTTAAAGCGCCCGTGGTTCATACATTTCCAGCCCAGTCACCTGAGCCCAAGTGAATGTGAAAGTCACTGAGCCAGGTATGTGTGCATGTACAGGAAAAGCACACACAGCACCTGAGGGGAGGGGCCCTGAGAGAAACACAGGCACTTTTTCATGAAAAATGGTGCAGTCACTTCCCAAAGTTACATTTACATTACATTACATTATAGGCATTTAGCAGACGCTCTTATCCAGAGCGACGTACAACAAGTGCATAGGTTTCATGATGTAGAGGCGCAAAAGAAACACTAGAGTGAAGTAAGGATCGTAGTGCCAGAAGTGACCACATTGATCAGGAAAGTGTGTCTCCTATCTTTTGTTATTGCCTCATTAAAAATAACCATATATTTTAAATGGTAACCTTAAACCAAAATGTCTAAAAGGTTGACTGTTAATTATCACCTCATACCTAGGGCCACCAGCTTGTTTCCCAGCTTGCTTTCTTACATTGTACTTCAGTCCTCCATCAGCTAGAGGTCAAAATAGCCTATTTGTCAAGCCACTTCTCAAACAATTATCCCATTTGTACCACCTCAGTAATCTAAGCTGATGAAGTAATTGCCACTAATTAAGCACAGATGATGATTGACAGTGATGTTCACAAGCAATGCTCACATTAAATTCAGTTGGACTACTTACTACCATGGACATGCTGTGGCATTTTTAATTGTTGTACAGGGGCGTTTTAGGTTTTGTTAGAAGCAGTGAGAAATGCCCACATTAAAAATAAGAGCAGTTATATAATATTTAACTTTTAAACAAAAAAAGTTAAAGAAAAAAAATTCACCATTCAACTAATTAACTAATCATGCTTTTCAATCAAGAAGAGCTGGGCTAAAATCAAAACACCTGCTGCCACTCCTGCTTTATGTGGCTGCATTTTTTCTTTTTACTGAAGCGATACTAAATCCTGGGCATAGAGAGCCACAGAGCCTGCTGGTTTTTGCTTTTTCCTTAAGATCAGCAACCAATTCAGACCCAAGAAACTAGGTGACCTGAGTTAACTGTGTAATCAACTGCTTTGATTTATCAATTGCTTTGCTATTAAAGTTCTGAGTAACAAAAGCCAGCAGATCCTGTGGCTCTCCATGACCAGATGTGAGGTCCACTGCATCAAGACATGTTTATCATAGCATTTAAATGTCCATCCATGTTCACTTTCCTTCCTGACTCTCTCCATAATATATCAAC
The DNA here is from genome assembly GCF_013347855.1 of Anguilla anguilla. Classification (NCBI taxonomy): domain Eukaryota; kingdom Metazoa; phylum Chordata; class Actinopteri; order Anguilliformes; family Anguillidae; genus Anguilla; species Anguilla anguilla. Next base: position 56,540,402 of record NC_049201.1, on the reverse strand, counting down.
TAATTGTTTTTATAAATGTCTCAATTATATAATTAGTGAGAAACTCAATTGTATAATTAGTGACTTGACCTGTGCTGTTGGAGTACCTATGGAGACCCCTAGAGGATAACCAGTGAAACACAGGTTTAAATCACTGCAGATCACATGGTGGAGACAAACTGGTGGCCCTACTCATACCACAGGGAGGCATACTCTGTGTTCCCTGTGTTCAATTTGTTTTGCCATTATATTCAAGCATAAAACAGTTAGAAATATAATGGTAATGGTAGGAGTAAAATGGAAGCAAAATGGACGCACCCGGCTGTAAGCTGTGAAGTAAACGTAGCAATGAGAAAATACCCTGGACAGGCCTTTGCTTCAGCAATGCCAACCCTGACAGCCTCTCACCTGCGTGCTGAAGTCCCATTTTTCTCAGCTCATGCATTTTTCTCAGTTGCCAAGGCACTCAAAGAAAGACCAGACTGTCAGCTGTGGTTTGACAGGAGCACAAGCAGATATGATTTCTTCACATACGGAAAAAAGAACAACAACAGAGGCTGGCCTGTAGGCTTTTTGTCCATGTTAGTAACTAAGAAAATCTTAAAACAAAACAAAACATGAAGGGGAAAAAACCATGTCTGCTCTCAGAGCTTGTCTGCTGTCTGTGGTTCAGAACGCAAGGAAACAAATAGTGCTTGAAAAAGAAGCCTCATTTGTTATTAGTCTATACCAGCCTATGTTATTTATATGCCAATGCAGCTGGCCTTACTGGGTCTTCTCTGGACCCTGTTGCACCCTGTCGGTATCAACAGGTCATGATGCACATGTTGTAGTTACAGATAGCAGTGACCAGTCAGCCTATTAACTCACCCCATAGTAAAGATGAGATATCAAGGATAGCCAATAAACTGAACAGCAAGATACAGGTGGGGCCAATGACCTAGGGACCATGTCAGTAACTTAACTCCCTAACACACCAGCATTCTATAACTATCTTGCAGGCCAGATTCATTTTAATGTTCAAGGGGCAGTAATTCTCTGACTGAATCAGATACATGCTACCTATGTAATCAATGTAATTGTCCCAAACAGAATTTTATATCTTTACTGCCTTTTCAGGCTCGATATCACATAAAATATGTTCAAATGAAAATTGAACTTATCCTACATTGGCAATGTCACACATTTATTTTTTTTTTTTACCAGACAGCATTGAAAAGGTGCAACCTGTACAATATGAACTGTTTAATGAGAAAAACCGCACATTCCAAAAAATTATTCTGTGAGACTAAAGGTTTGATGCTCTATCTAAAAATAGGAATACAGTAGCTATTACTCATAGTCACTCATTGTGTAACTAGTGCTAGCTATGTATTCTGCACAAACATCAATGGGTCAAGAGTACACTTGTGATGGGTTGCATTAGGCCCCTTGGCTGCCAATGGAACAGCCCGTAAATACACAACTACATTAGCGTGCTGCAGCTGTCATAGCAAATAAAAACATAACCAGGTGTAAGACCTGACTCAAAATGTTTAAAATTGAGGTATTTGCCATTGATGCTGCTGAAATGACAGGTTGCACTTGCCAAGAGTAGAAATGACTTATTGGGGAAAAAATGCTTTCCTATTCACGTGACATGAGATCCATCAAGCCCTCTCACAAGACAGCACAGGCATTTCTATAAAATCACCGAAAATGGCTGTCAGCAAAATTGACTCACTTTTATTGAGCATGTCAAACTCAGAATTACAGACAAAAATGGCGCAAGCTGGGTTTGTCAGCAAATGTAAAAGTGAATATACAAGTGTGCATACAACTGTATTGGAGGAGAGAGAATCAGAGGGAAAAACAGAGCGAGGGGGAGAGCGTGTACAGACAGTGAACCTTGAAGGTTGAGGTTTAGCAATGATGTGGCAATGTTGTAGCCATGTTAATATGTTGCTACAGCAACGCTGAGAAAGCATGCTGGGCGCCCAGTTAGCACTCCAGCATGCAGGGTGGATGAGAAAAAAATTAATGGAAAATTGTGCAGACTGGGAATTAACTCAACACACCTGTACTAACACACATCTCTCTCTCTCTTTCTCACACACACACACACACACATATACATACAGAGTTACAGAAACAGACAGACACTGGCTTGAAGATATTCCTATTCAAACAGAAAAGAAGCCAGCTGAGTTGGACACCATGAGCAATAACAGTGAATGAGTTTATATATTTATTTATTTATTTGTTACACAACAGATAGATCCCATCACACCACAATACGTGTGGGGTGGGATCTTTACTAACCACAGTGAGTCAGGACCTTGGTTTACATCTCATTCGAAAGACAGCACCTCCTAGAGCACAGGGTCCCCATCACTGTATTAGGGATTATTTGACCTGAGGTAAGATCACCCCTAATGGCCCATTAACAGCAGCATCTTACTTGTTTAGTTTCTGCCACTTTTCAGGAGTAGGCTACATGGATATGGAAACCATATGTGATAGGGGAGAGCAGGGAAATAACTTCAATACAAGCAACCTACATCCCTGGTCTATGATTACACACCACAATGAAATTTCTGGGACATACATCACTAGCAATCTGACCGAAAGTACCAAGAGTGAAATGTTACATTTAACCCCGAGGTTGGGGTAAATGGTAAAAACGCGGGGTACATCTAACAGCCTTAATAGCTTTAAAGGTTTACACAAAGTAAGGCAATTCATTCCAGTTCCATGTTATATAATACAAACAGTCTTTCATTTATTTTTTGATTATATTTATATGTATTTCGTGCCCTACCTAAGATCTATCACAGGACTGTACATTATTCTCCGGTTCTCATTGAATGTCTGTTTGATCCAAACACCCGTATCAGTCAATGTCACGTCACCACGTAGCTTAAAGTTAAAGTTGAGTTAAATATATTGACGAAAATCTGATCTGAGTTGAACAAATCCAGTCAAGTGGTTTATTAATAGTCTGCTGACAACAGGCTAACAACCCTATTCGGTTTTACCCCACAGGGGGGTGTCTGCACGTTTGCTTGGCTAGTAATCCCAGCACGGTAGCATGCTATATCAAAACTATGTGATCTGTTAGCCACTAAAAGCCAAAAATACTTCCAGTAAAAAACTACTGGTAAAACAATTCACTTGCATATAGCCAAAACAGACTTTTAGCAATATCTCCCAAAATATTTATTGAACTCTCCTGCCATTCGTTGGAGACAAAGAAATGGTAATAAAACACGTTTAACCTGAAATACGTCATTTAATATCGTAGCATCTACCTAAAAAGTCTGAGTTACATTTTACCCCGTGTTAGATTTTGCCCCGCTCTGTGGGGGTATGATTCAAGAAACCATGGCCGACAGAAACGTCTTTGGTTCATGCCAAACAGGTCCATGTGCTCCTTGCACAGAAGTAAAAATAATAATTAATTGCACACAGATACAACAGCTAGACACTCAATGTAAGCTGTGCCTCATGCTCACTCAAATGGGACAAATAAATGAATGTGTTTACCAAGGAAGGGAGTTCCTTGGACAGCTCTCAGACTGGATGTTATTACGCTCACTTTGTGGACCTCTGTTCCACTATATTATGCTGCTCAGGATCTAGGACAGCAAATAATCCAGGACACCAAAACAATAATTTATTTCAAACACAGACTACATATTTATGGCCAATTACCTTGAAATATTTACATTCAGTTTACACAGTGAGCGGTGCTACTGAGTTGAAGAATACAGTTCATAGGGGATCAGTTTGTGACCAGCAGAATTTTTGCATGCTGCAGAGACAGTGGTGTTTTGTGGGGTCCAGTGCAGAAACTGTGGTGTTTTGTGGGACCCAGTGCAGAGTCTGTGCTGTTTTGTGGGGTCCAGTGCATAGACTGTGGTGTTTTGTGGGGCCCAGTGCAGAGACTGTGGGGTTTTGTGGGGCCCAGTGCAGAGACTGTGGGGTTTTGTGGGGCCCAGTGCAGAGACTGTGGTGTTTTGTGGGGCCCAGTGCAGAGTCTGTGCTGTTTTGTGGGGTCCAGTGCATAGACTGTGGTGTTTTGTGGGGCCCAGTGCAGAGACTGTGGGGTTTTATGGGGCCCAGTGCAAAGACTGTGGTGTTTTGTGGAACCCAGTGCAGAAACTGTGGTGTTTTGTGGAACCCAGTGCATAGACTGTGGTGTTTTGTAGGGTCCAGTGCAGAGACTGTGGTGTTTTGTGGGCCCTGTGCAGAGACTGTGGTGTTTTGTGGGGCCCAGTGCAGAGACTGTGGTGTTTTGTGGGGCCCTGTGCAGAGACTGTGGTGTTTTGTGAGGCCCAGTGCAGAGACTGTGGTGTTTTGTGGGGCCCTGTGCAGAGACTGTGGTGTTTTGTGGGGCCCTGTGCAGAGACTGTGGTGTTTTGTGGGGCCCTGTGCAGAGACTGTGGTGTTTTGTGGGGCCCAGTGCAGAGACTGTGGTGTTTTGTGGGGCCCAGTGCAGAGACTGCTGTTTTGTGAGGTCCAGTGCAGAGACTGTGGTGTTTTGTGGGGCACAGCGCAGAGACTGTGGTGTTTTGTGGGGTCCAGTGCAGAGACTGTGGTGTTTTGTGGGGCCCAGTGCAGAGACTGTGGTGTTTTGTGGGGTCCAGTGCAGAGACTGTGGTGTTTTGTGAGGTCCAGTGCAGAGACTGTGGTGCTGGCCCAAGGCTCTGCCTTCTATGCTGTGACTGGGCCAGTTCGGCCCATCTCTCTCAGGCTTGGCTGCAGCTGCTTGGGTGTAGTTAAAAACATCCCATAATGAGGCATGAGGTTGAAGAAGATGTCATCTTCATTCTCACCCTGGCCAAGCAAAATGCCGCTCCTCTGTTGGGCTTGTATGTCTCCATGTGTTTCTGTGCCCCAGTGCGGTGGAATATAAGCACGTTGCTTCCTCCTCCCTCACCCACACCCACTCCCTCACCCCCAGCCCCTCCCATACAGTGGGAGCAACTGGTGATGTACTGCAGGACAGCGGCCATCTCCAAAAAATCCCCTCAACCTCCCTTCATTCACTCATACACACCCTCATCCTTTATTACAGCCCACCATTTGAAAGTACTATTGGCCTGGCAACATGGCAACCACCCTCACATTTGAGGCATGCTATTGGCCAGCGACACAAGAAGAGCTGGTGTGTTGGAACTGTAAGGAGGATGACCCCAGCTGGAGCAGGGGGAAACCCCACATCTATTGGGAAAGTACAGAGATAAAAAAGCTCAGTGATTAGCACAGTACCATTGGGATTGGCTGAACTGCTGTGAATGTAAGAATGATTTGAGAAAGCAGGTTGGTTTAGGCCAGGAGAGCTCCAGAAAAACCAGATGAATAGAACTGATACTGATAAACAGCTGGGTCAGCATCACTCAGAGAGCCTTCAGATGGGGTGGGAAGGGGGATACTTTCCATAAAAGCTAACAGATGGAGCTCTGGCTGACAGTGCTCCACTGGGTGGGGGAGGGGAAATCAGCATCCCCAGAGGAATTGGGCTGAAGCCTTTCAAGGTGTCCAAACAGGCGCGCTCTCAGAAAGGCCGGCCTGTGGGCCCACACAGACCCCATTGTTCGGCCAGGCCCCAGGGCTGCTGCTGTGGGGCTTTGTGGGGCTGCAGATCGGATCATCAGGCTGTGGTAGGTCCAGGCTGCCGCCACCCTTTTAAGCCCCCCCCCCCCCCCATAGGATCATTGTGTGGCCACAGATGTTTAAAGGGAAGCGGACGTCACTGGAAATGAAGCCGATGAAAGCTGTTCCACTTCACTACCAGCACAACCTACTGCAGAGCTATAAGTACACTGCATGTGTGTACAGCTCTGAACACACACACGCACGCACGCACGCACGCACGCACGCACGCACGCACGCACGCACGCACGCACGCACGCACGCAAGCACGCACACACACCAATGCGCTGAACTAAAGTAGTTTGACTAATATACTGTAAATGCATTGTTAGAAACAATCATGCATGTCAGCCCTGGATATGCAGCATATGCTACTCTGTATTGTACTATTGTTCTATCTTTGGTAAGTTTTGTAATCCATTTCTACATTCTTTGAGATTTTTCCTGGAACAGGAAAACCATCTGCTCTTTCAGACACCTCATATCTGCATTGCATTAGGGAAATATAAAGGCGCCAAGTCACCTCACAGGAATGAACAATTCACAGGAACAGAAAAAATCATGAATTTCCCAGCAATATGGGAATATGGATAAACAGCATTCCTCTCAAACCACAGAATAGCCTGTGCAGCATGCGATTGGCTTACCTGATTGTCCACTGTCTCAATCACAATGTAGCACACAGCTCGGTGATGTCAGACACATATAGGCCTAGGTTCATCCCAGGGCCCCTCTGCCAAGTGAAAACTGGCAGCATAAAGAGAAGGAATGCAAGAGCTCTGTAAGGAAAACATGAAGACTCACCCCACCTCCAAAAGGGTTGTTTCATTCTTTTCAACACGCACTCGCCGGTCTCAGAAATCTTCAAGCTAAAGAAATGTTTTCATTCATCTACAATTTTGTCTCAAACCATTTAATCGATTAAATCAACTTAAGCTAACGGAAGCAAAGATTAGACAAGTAATACTGCAGTATGGGAATGTCATCTGCATGCCTTTAATGACATGGACCCCTGCCTTGCACAGAACTCAGCCATATGGGAGTCCTCCAGACTACATCTCTGAAACTGCCATCATCCACACTGCCACTTACTGCAACATTAACAGAAAAAGATTCCAAGGAAAAGTTTACATGAAACAAATATTTCCACTGGAAAGTCGGAGAGCCAGTTATAACTTTTCAACATGTATCTGTGTTTTTCATCATTGTGCCATTTTACCTGCACAGAGTTTAAAATCCAAACCTATTGACTACATAAAATTGTGAAAATGGCGTACATCTACATTATTAGTGTTTATCTATAAGCCACATATGGTCGCTCTTTCCTGCCTTAAAAGGGACATGAACACTCGGTAATATGACTCTGGCTCATTTGCATTCAAATATGAAACTGATTCTTCTCTGCTAGAAAAATAAGCTCTAACCCTAGGGCACAGGCTAACAAGCTACATTGTGACATCACTAGATTGGTTTGCCTTGGCTGCTCAAGCCTTTCCTACTACTTGACCACTGACTTTCAATGAGCTCAAGAATGAATCATGAATGAGAAACCAAAACAGAGCAGCCAGGGAGGCCCCCAGGATGCTCAAATGAGGATTACAAGCAAAGCCCATTAATGTTCATGAACAGCTTCTGATGAGACCGCAACTACTGCACCGCTGGCTGGCTGGCTGCTCTGAGGGACAAGGGCAAGGGGTCTACAGTGACCACTTCATCATTAAGTCAGATACATAGAAATATATATAAAATAGTCACATATTCTCTCTTGAGTGTTTTCCTCACAAATACAGGTCAAATTCAGATTTGAATGCAGGGCCATATCTTATCTGAGGTAAAAAGCGAATTAACTGGCCATGTTACTGAGTGCATCACATCCCCTGCAGCAGCCCAGTTGGTACCATTGGACACGGGTCTTCTGCGTTAAGGATATTTTGTTTTCTTTGTGCCATTCTCTCTTTCCCGCTTCCCTTTTCCTCCCTGTGTTGTGTTCCTTCCTGGGAAAATGTCCAGGCTGGGGCAGCTCTTCCGCTGAGGTCCCCACAGCCCTGGCTGTCCTGGCGGCAAGCCCTGGCAGCGTTAGCGCCATGCACAAACAAGGAAAGAAGAGAGCGGAGGGGTGACGGCGAACAACGGGGAGGGGGGACGTTTCGTCACACGGGTCTGCACAGTGCCAGCCTCTGACCTTTCAGTGGACACACACAAGTAAACATTTAGAGATCGCCCCCAGAACGTGGGTCCCGTTCGCTCAGCTTTCCCACTGGACCCGCAGAGCTTGGGAACCGCCACACTGATAAGAAAGGATCTGTTTATTTTTGGCCATCACTTTGGCTCTGAGGTCATAATACAGATAAAAAGTATACAGATAACTATTAATATTACTTTGTACAAGGAAAAAACATGTTGTTTTCCAGGAGGGTCACATTGGGTTATTTCACAGTCAACAAACAAGCAAAGTCCGCCCACTATGTTTTGATATTTTCACGTAAGAGCTGCAGTTCTTCACATTATTAACTGGAGTTAATGTTCAAGATGATAATATTCAGTGGCTGTACTGCATTGTTTGTAAAGAAGATGGCAGCCTGGACATAAAAACTCATTCAAGCAAATGAAGAATGAAAAAATGTTACACTGGGCACACAGTTTTAGGAACACTTTCTGTTAGCATTCAATTCGTTAATGGCTTCATAAAAATTTAAGTGGGAATTGTAACAGCATGATGTTGTGTCTCTTAAGAAGCTTTAATAAGATTCTGTTCACTCTCCATTAGGCATTCATTACTGAATCATTGAAAATAGCATCACAGTTTCTGTGGCTGACTGGCTAAAGGCCCACTGCTGCAGACGAGTATGGCAAAATTAGCTTCAGCCTTTTGCATAGCAAAATGACAGCTGCGCAACCTGTTAATACTACACTGATACAGAAGCTGCAGTAGTACCAGCACAGAAATAAATGTTCCTAGCTGTCCTGACCCGCCATAGACTGCAATGTGCCAGCATTATCCCCACCCCATGGAACAGAACGAAAGTACAGGGGCCAAAGTACTGAGATCCATCAGGAGGATAAACCAGCGTGAGACATTTTATCAGTGTGATACTAACCCTTCTGTACAGGAACTTCTCTTTAAACTAGAAAGCATTTTGCACTACCTGTAGGATGTCAGCACAACCTGTGTGGAGCACTGTTATTCTGATATGTTAAAAGATAATATGGAGCACTCAAGCTGTAATCCCTCAGTGCAGTGGGTCAGTGAGGTCTCCAGAGGAATCTCTCAGTATTCTATCCTGTTTACAGATTTACTTCCAATCTCACATCTCTAAGACATGTCCTGACCAACCTTAGAAATTTTTGTTACATACTGTATAAACACGTGTTTAATATTTGTTTTCTTAATGGATGTGTAGAGCTTTGCAACATTGCTTTTTATATTGAAAACGCGTTTGTTGAATAATGCACGTGAAACCAACCTTTGAATACTGAAGTACACAAACCACATATTTAAAGGGCATATGCATTGACATTTTATTACTGTGTTATAAATACAAGTATGAGGCAATACTGTGCATGTCCTGGCATATAAGTGAAAAAAGTGCTATGGGGTCACAGGCTCCAATCCCATACGGATCACTGTACCCTTGAGCGAAACACTTTAAGTTACACTCTAATTTTAAATCGACTAGCATGAACCAGTCGGAGCACGAGACAGCATATACTGCCACGCATAAATGAACTGCTTGAGGAAACAGAACACTACTGTAACATAATATGATGTACAGTGATACTGTGTCCTGGAAAATCTGTAGAATTAAAAGAAAGTTTGATCTGTGAACAAAGTGAGCTAAAGGAGCTTCAAAGGAGGGTTGGTGACATTCACTCTCTGGCCCCCTTGGAAATATTCATTGTTAGAATCTCCCCAGACCTACAGGGAAAGGAATTTGCTCTCACAGCTGCCACACACATTAATCAATTGTCAAGTGCGTCAGTCATGGCAGTGCCAGCAGGAAAGCTGTAGATAAAAAGGTGGACCCCTCAGGATCCCCTGGGCAGATGAAATACCACATTACCATGCTTTGCTGCCACGCCCTTATGTTAGCACAGAAACTGAGCATTAATAAGCTCAGCCCTGATTCAGACACATAACCTGTTACACGATTTGCCTATGAGCACATTCTCTGGCTAGTCCCCGCTGTTACAATACAGGAAGACAGGTCAAACATCATGAACTAAACCTCTCTCTCTCTCTCTCTCTGTGCGTGTGTGTGTGTGTGTGTGTGTGTGTGTGTGTGTGGACTTAGTGTGTGGGGACAGCAATAGATAATTTCAGTAGGTACACATGTCCTTAAAAATCACTAAACAACTTTCCACATTAATGAATGGCCAAAACTCTGGCTGGGCCTCATTTCAGAAGGTGCTTGGATTCCTGGGATGATTATGTCCCCAGTGATATTTCCCTATCCTTTACGGGAGGAATTCCTCTGCCAGTTCCTCAGCTCTGTTTGCACTGCACAGAGAAGCTACTCATGGCCACAAATGCAAACGAGTACATATTTTACTGAACATTGAGCCTGAATATTTGGGGGTTAGTGCCCCCAGTGTAATTATTGTACAGTCATCCAACCCCTTGCCCCGCTAACTCGGCTGAGACCCTCCGACGGACAGGCCCAGTCCCATGGCGGCTCAAACGCATGCTGTGGTTGCAGACACTCAGAGATTGCACAGAGTGGCGCTCAGTTCACAGTTTTTAATGCACCATAGCTGCTGACTACACAGAATGACATCATAGACACACCTGCATTACATTTAGAAGACTATCCAATAAGATTTCCATCATAAATGCATTGTAGCCATAAAGGTATGCTAGATCCAACAATTCTATCCCCCCCCCCCCCCCCCCCCCCCCACACACGCATGTTGGTGCAACAAGCTAGTTTTTGTATAACAAGGCTGGCCAGCCAGCCAGCCGGCCAGCCAGACATGCAAAGTCTGGTGTTCAGGCAACTCAACACTGTGACAGAAAAACCATCAGAGGCATAGAATCTCATGGGGAAGCCAGCACTATCGCAACTGTTATTTTATGACTGACAGCTGCGTACAGTTGTGGAAGCAGACAGTTGAGGTCCGGAGTCTGCGCAGATATTCAATCATATCTGGAGTGCTGGAGTGCTGGAAAAGAGATATCATTGCTATTATTCAGCACAGCAAGTTTCATGTTCTTTAGAAAACAAAACAAACAAAAGCACTCAGGTATCCAATTAATCAATGTGCTGTGCATTCATTTTAAATAAAACAAATGCACAATACTTTACATTAATTGTAAAGAATACTGCTCATGTGCAGTTGTGTACATAAGCCAAAATGGAAAGAATTGTACTCCTCCAGGGGCGTAGTGCACCCAAAATATTAGAGGGTGTACAAACTGAAACATTCAAAATGTGGTCAGATTATGTCCACAACACAAATCTTTTTTTCTTCAATCATTTCCAAATTTTATTACTGAAAGTGACAGTATTACACTACTAACAGCAACAGCACATGGTCTAAAACGCACTACGTATTTCAACAACTTACTGTGTTAAATGGTGACACTGCAAACGTATCTACAATCATAATATTTAGTTATATTTAAAAGAATAATTTTGACTCATATCCAAAATCATCATGATTTGGGGAAAAAAATATGTTACCTTTTATATCTTTTTAAGCTGTAGTAGGAACAGGAAGCTATCCCGCGGTATTGAACTTTGCCCCTCAACTCTGTGGATGTAGAGAGGAAACAGCCAACAGAACATGTCCACCCAGCAAACTATCAAGCATATCAAGCTATCAAGGGCACCACTGCTAATGAAACACCTAGTTAGCGAATTAACCTGAGAGCATGCCTTGTTACTCAAATACACTAGTTGACGTTTTTGTTAAGATCTGAATATAGAATAAAGATCTGCAATCACAGTATAAAGTCTAAATTTTCAGAATAAACACAAAATAACAGGTCAAGAAAAAGTTGATATTTCGAGAATGAAGTCTGTTCCCCCTGTCTGAAAAGATGCAGTTTTTCTACATGGTCTCTTTAAAGTATGTATGTATTATAGGTCTGTACTGATGGGCTAAACGAGAAAGAATTTCTCAGTGCTACAGTACAATTACAGTGAATCCTTGAAAGAAGGCATGTCAATAGCACTAACACTGCAGGCTATTTCGACTTTACTTTCGTCTCAAAAATTATTTATTTTTTAAATAAATATTTATTTTAATTCCCCAGAACAGAAACATAGAGAAGCATTACTGTACTGCTACTTAAATCCACTCTTCACTGTCCATCCCATTGTTACGCTTGTGTACCATCCTGTCCTAAACCAAACTTTCAGTTTTTTCCCTGTCTCATGGGTCCTGAGGGCCACATGATAATCATCACTGAATGTCACCCTCTACTCACCCACAATCCCTACAGAAGAGAAACTGGTGGAGATTTTATACTTTTTCACCGTACTAGAATCAAAGGACACTTTGAACAGCAATGCCTTCTCAGAGAGGAATTATCTAGTTTATTGCAGAGAGCTTGTAGATAATGTACATGGTTTGTACACATGCCTTGCATGGCCAGATTGAATACAGTACAAGTTGTAATCTGTTCATCTCTGGAATGAAAACACTAATCATTTGATCCTCCTCAAAGCATTGGTGACTTCCACTGTTACACAAGATTAGCACAGCTGCGAAATGTCATATCACAAAGAGGCACCTTCCACAGCGGCATGATCCATATTAGAAGTTCATGACGTATACAAAACAATGCCCTCTTTTTATAGAAAGCATTGACAGTAGAATAACTTAATTACACCACCACTACTTGTACTACTACTGCACCCCCCTGCTATAACATACAGCACATATTAATAACATCAATGAATGTATCACATTGCTTTGTTCTCCAGCTGGTCGGATGAAGAGGCCTGCCACAGTTTTTCCGCTGGACAGGCGGAGGCTGTGAAGGATGTGGGATAAGAATGCCGTACTCGCTGTGCGGGACAAAGGCGCTTGTGTTTGCGTTCTGAGGCAGAGCTGTCCGACAGAACCCCACCGTGGCCCCCCTCTCCTCGCCAAATGTCAGGCGTAAATGTGAGCATTGTGGGGGACAGCGTGGAGAGCGGGCGCGGTCACGGCGTGCATCAGGGTGGAGCTGGGAGGTGAAAGGTCAGTGCGGGCGTTCCGTTATCTCCTTATTCTGGGGAGCAATGTGTCATGCTGGCGTGGGTGGAGGGGGGGGGGGGCACATGAGAACTGACAGCTGAAAGGTCAGAGGTCACAGCTTCCTCATTCCTTCCACCGGCTGTGGCTCTGTAAGACTCATTCACTGATAAAGATATTCTCCCCTCTCGGGCCACAAATCCTCCTCTTTAACCACAACTTTCCATCCTCACCAAAAGCCCAGGCTCCAGTTGGAATTCCATATCCATGGTTTTGACTCCCTAGCTCATCACACACAGTCATTGTAATTAAATGTTCAGTGTTTCACGTTGAAAGCCATTTGATGAAAGGTGCTCAGTCTGTCTGTTGATCTCAGTCTGTGTCCCCAGTGCCTCCATATGTCCATGTGCTAAGGGCTGCAGCCCACATTATTTTATTCATACGCAAAGGAAATGGTCTTCTCCTTTCCCTGGGCCTGCTTCAGAAGAAGCAGTCTATTTCTACGGTCAGAAGCCTTAAACAAGTCCAGTGTCCAGCTGAACAGGAAGAGTCACATGACCAAATGTTTCTATACACCGCCAAGTTTTTTCAGGGTGTCTATTGTTACAGCCCAAAGTAAATTCTAACCAGAATGACTTTCTCTTCTCAAAGCAATCAGGGGCACGTACAGTACATACATTGCAGAAATGCTGCATCAATCACAAAATCTTCACTGATAATCTGGAATGAAAAGACAGGATGACGTGGCTTTTGAACCATAGCATTAACATTGTTAAAAAACAATTATGTCTTTGAAGACTCAGACATAGAAGAGTGTAAGTGAGTGAGCCTTCTTGGTGAGTATGCATAATAGTCTTCACAGTCAGCAGGTGATCAGGCAGCAGTCTGATAACTTGCACCTTTATCCTGCAATCCCATAGCCCCCTACGCACCCCCAAGCTTTCTAAAGATTCTCTGTGAGGGCTAACCAATGGTAGACATTATCCCCTGTCACCCAACCAATCACAGAGCTGAGCACTACAGACCCAGAGGTGAATACTGGCTGGGGGTGTGCATGAATAAAATTACCTTCATTAATTAATTTCATATTTCTGTTTTTTGGTACAACCAAACAAGATAGAGAGCAGGTAGATTTAGAATCCATAACTTTACATTTATTTGTAACATGTTTATAGTTCTTTTTTCTGCCACACACAGCAGAAAAAAAATTATAATTGTTAGCCCTATATGCAAAAAAAAATCCAAATGAAGCTGTAAACTGTTTGCTGAAAATTGAAAAATGCCTCTGACAGTGTGTCCAGATGTAATAAAAACATGTTTTTGAGGGTGGTGTTCCAGATGCAGAAAGATGCAGGAATTTGGGGGGGTTGTATGCAAACTTTCCAGTAAGTGTTGGCTAGACTGCCTACTATGTCCAAATTTCCCATAAATTGTTGGCCAGTCTGTTTATGTCTTATTTCTTAATTTTTGTAACAGTGTGTGAGTGAGTCAGGTTGTCTAGTCTAGGTTGTCTAGGTTGGAGACAGGTTGGTGGGAATAGGGGGCATGAAGGGGTCAGAATGGTGTGCTCTCTTGCTGTGGGGGACACAGAACTAGACTCAGGGGGGGTGGGTGCTGGTGGTGCTGGTGGTGGTGGTGGGGGGGGGGGGGGGTTCACACGTGCCTCCAGCAACTCCTGTTCAACATGTGGTCACGGGAAGACCCAATGCCCTGAAAACAAAAGGGAAAACCCATCCCAGGTTCCTGGGGGGTTCTGGGAGGATACCACACCCCTGGAAAAGGCCCAATGCTGGCATGGTTCCATGGCACACTGGCCCAATTCTATGGCACACCAATTGTCTGGGCTTTACCATTGTTCACTTCAGTGGAGCTGGAGCCCCTCTGAATTCCTGCAGCACAATTGCTGTAATTCATAATGGGAATACAGCCCCGGGGGCCGCCTGTTAATTCACAGAAAGGGCTGTTTGTCGCTGGCTAATGCCGCCAATGAGTTAATATGGTCATTGTTCCAGTGGCTGGTAAGAGGCTGTGATTTATAATTACCCTTGTCACCAATTAGTAACACAGATGGCATTCGGGAAATGCGGGTGTTAGCTTTCGTACTTGTCTTCAGAACAAAGAGCCGCAGGCCTCTGACAAAACTGGCCTCACCAAGAACAATGCACTCTCACACACAACATTTGAATAGGCCTGTTAATCATTACTGCTCTTGAATAAAAAGGCAATTTAACACCTACTGGCACTCTCCTTAAAACGTAATCAATCTACTCGTACAGAACTGCAAATTGGTATACTATGCCAAACTTCTGTTGTTGATGGCCACACCACATGCGGTGCCTCACTCCTTAAAACTTTTGTAATTTGCACTATAATGCAATTAGTTCTAAGGTTGGTAATGTAGCTGATTACAGCAGCTAATTAAGAGCAGAATTACCTCCATCAATCCAAACAAAATAAGGGAAAATGCTGCCTGGGCAACTATCTAACATTTTTAGATTTCACACAGATACAGTATTAATTCCTTGCCCTAAATAACCCCCTGATGAATATAACTGCCACATATATCCTTCTTTATGGCTGCTTGAAGTCACTTTTTCCAACAGCAACAGAGAACTGTGAACAGAGAAATACATTTTAGCCCAAGAAAAGTTCTCATTTTCAGCAATACACTGCCCTCTAGTGGTCTGGGGCACATATAACATATTTGAATGCTGGAATGTTCACTTTGCACCAGGACCGGTTAATTCCGCTTGATGTAGTATGAGGAAAATATACAACATAAGATATAAATTAATTCAAACAGGCCGCAACAAAACACCATTCCCATGGAAAATGACATGTGTCACTGTAGCATTTCCAACATACCACCCCCAAAATTAAATATCCCCAATCATATACATCAATCCCAATCAAATACATCCAGCAAACATATTGAAAGCATGACTATAATGGGAATTGTGCCATTCAAGGTGATACAATGGAAAGGATTAAATAGTCTGTTTTTACAGATGTCCATGTTAGATCTGGAAGCCCAGGCAGAGTGCAGAGTTACACTGGCACCGGCACTGCCTCAAATCAGTTTTACCGCACGTGGGAAAATGTTTGTTTCCTTGGCAGCCTGTTTCCATGGTGCCATCACAAGCAACACAGCTCCAAGGTAAACCAACTGGATCTAAGACAATTCCTGTTTTTTCCTTCTATACATACATATGGTCAACTTCAGTAGTTAAAATCCTGTACAAGATTAATTGAGGTTAATTTGGTGATTGTATTAAGTCAGAAAAAGATTGTTATTATTTAAGTAAAGGTAGTTTTTCCTGGTGACCCATAGGCCTATATGACTCAATTCCATTTAATTCTTAAGAAAACATTCAGTCTTGTATTGGCCACTGCCACAAATATTCAATGGCTGATCCAAAGCCATACAAACCTGCAGAAGGGAACTGTCAGAGTAAGAAAGAGGATGAGCAGTGGAAGACAGAGAGGACAGACAAAGAAAGACAGAAGTGGTGACAGAGGGGAGTGAGATAGATGGGAGATAGAAAGAGGACGGGTGGAGGGAGATAGGAAGAGAGAGAGAAAGAAAGAAAGAAAGAAAGAAAGAAAGAGAGGAGAGAGGGTTAAAGGGGGAGGAGGCTTCAGAGGTAAACCAGCAGTTGATGAGTTAGATAAATACGCATTTACCGAAAGAAGTCAAGAACAGCGTGGGTCAAACTGCAGACAGGCATGGAAGTCTGGGTGTGGGAAGCAAAATTTCCTGGAGATTTCCTGCGGTGAGTGGTGGAGGAGAAATGCTGTTCTGTCCAAATCCAGCGACTTTGTGAACCCACATGACCAGAGCTGCTGCTGCATGTGGATAAACAAACTGGGATGTGATCCTTTCATCACATCTGTGCTTTCACGAGCTGCCTTGGCACGCCTCACTGACATCTTCCTGTATCTTACAGTAGGCTGGCTGCTTAAACAGGTATGTATGTATTGAAATAAGCCAGGAAGGTCAAGCTTAATACAACTGCAGTAGAAAGTTACACTATATAGTTCTGAAAAACTGGGCCCGTTTGTTATCGAGACACACCTCTTCTTTTTGTGAGGTGCCTTCCAAAGTTTAAAGAACACAGTGGCATTGTTCAATTTAACAATAAGTGCAAAATGTCGCAGATACTGCTTTTGGATTGCATTTGCTTGGCTAGGGAAAATGTGCCGCCCAGTTGACTGATTTAATATATAGAAACAGGCTGGTGGAGCTCAGTGGGGCTCAGCCTGAAAAAGCTACTGGGTGCTACTGCTTCACATGGTAGCTGCCTGCAGTGGCTGCAGGTTTATTTTATTTTATAGCAGCTTTCTATGGAATGGCAGATGCAGTATGCACAGAACCTGTAGTATAGTAGGTGGTTTTGGTACAGAGGCTGGCTGTGGCAATATCTATAGCAGATATATGTGGTATAGTGTTTGGCTGTGGTACTACTTACAGTAGAGCAGTTTGTGGTATATACAGCAGCTGTGGTAATACCAATAGCAGTTTGTGGTATAGAGGGTAGTTATGGTAATTATGGTAATACCTATAGCAGTATTGTGGTATAGAGGTAGTTATGTTAATACCTATAGCAGTATTGTGGTATAGAGGCTAGTTATGGTAATACCTATAGCAGTTTGTGGTATAGAGGGTAGTTATGGTAATACCTATAGCAGTTTTGTGGTATAGAGGCTAGTTATGGTAATACCTATAGCAGTATTGTGGTATAGAGGGTAGTTATGGTAATACCTACAGCAGTTTGTGGTATAGAGGGTAGTTATGGTAATTATGGTAATACCTATAGCAGTATTGTGCTATAGAGGGTAGTTATGGTAATACCTATAGCAGTATTGTGCTATAGAGGGTAGTTATGGTAATACCTATAGCAGTATTGTGGTATAGAGGGTAGTTATGGTAATACCTATAGCAGTTTGTGGTATAGAGGGTAGTTATGGTAATACCTATAGCAGTTTGTGGTATAGAGGGTAGTTATGGTAATACCTACAGCAGTTTGTGGTATAGAGGGTAGTTATGGTAATACCTATAGCAGTTTGTGGTACAGAGGGTAGTTATGGTAATAAATATAGCAGTTTATGGTGTAGAGTGTAGTTATGGTAATGCCTATAGCAGTATTATGGCATAGCTATGGTTGAGCTGCAGACTGTAGTATAGTGGCTTTCTACAGTATAGTACTTTAGAGGTATAAAGGCTTACAAGGATAATAGTTGTTGGCTGAAGCATAGCAAATTTTGTGGTATGGAGGAAATTGTGGAATAGCAGTGGATTGTGGTATTGAGGATGATACAGATAGGTGGCATGTGATGCAGTACAGATGCAGGATGTGGTTCTGGTAAAGTTCTTTTAAAATAAGCATCTCACAGCGTTGTAGCTGATTTTTCTGGTATAGCAGAAGGCTGTATTAAAAAGAACCATTTTTTAGCGTGGCAGCAGTAAATATGCATTACTCTGACTTGACTCATTGATCAGCCAAAATGGGAGTGAAACGCTGGATTTGCAATCATTGATTGATCCTCCTTTCCTCCCCTACTCCTCTTACTCTTATTTATAAGCAGTTTACTGTATCTATAGTCTGTGATGTGTGATCAAAAGTAAATGTCTGAGACTGACACATGGCAGTTGCTAAGGTCTGCGATAGTGCAAGGATATGCAAGATGAAAGTTGAAGTTAGAACTGTGTGTAGCAAGTGAATGTCTGTAAGTATAAGTATACTGTGTATGTGTGTCTGTGTGAATGTCTGTAAGTATAAGTATACTGTGTATGTGTGTCTGTGTGAATGTACGTAAGCATATGGCATGCATGTACATTCAACAACTCTGAAAACATAGTTGTGCAAACTATCATTACTTCACACTGAATGTAGCTGAAATACAGCAAAGTTATCCTAAAGAGAAATGCAGCTTACAAAACTACAATTACTCAAAAAGTGTAGTTCAAACTTGGAAAATTGTCAAAAATGTATAATTATCATTATAATGTCCCCCAGACATGCGTGTGAGCACTGCCTTCTTTTTGCACATGGGGAGAATCACTATTGCTCAGGAGGGAACCAGCAATGTGAGGCAGTTGACTGCTGTTGGAGTACTTCTCACCAACCAGGAACAGAGGGAAAGAGAGAGGAGGTGGTATTTGTTCAAAGTGGTTTGGAAAAAAATATTTTAAGGCAAAAAGCAGTTGGTAAATTCTGTACACTTCAAAATGACAAAAAAATGTATTAAAATGGCCACACAAATCTGAATGTAGTTTAATTACCAGCAAGCTGCTGCAAAAATGCAATTAAACTAATAGTTTAACAACATGTAGTTAAACTACTCCTGAACACTGTGTGTGCTCGCGCAATTGTATGTAAAGTGTACTACGTGAATGTGATTGTAAGTATACTGTGTGTGAATGTCTGCAAGTATACTGGGTGAGTGCATGTCTGTTGTGTGTGAAAACAGTGATTAAACAATTAAGGACAGTTTTTTTCCTTTTTTATTGAAAGCTTCATCAAAGAAAAAAATAATAAAACAGAAGTTTAAACCTAACATCCACTGATCTTCAGAAAATCTCTGGATCACAATTCGAAGACATGGAGACATGACTGCGCTGCAAATAAAAAAATAGCATCGTAGAACCATTCTGTCGCATCTTCTTTTTAAACACCTGTACAAAAACGACTTCATAAATATGTTCTTTTTTTCCTCACTTTAATAATTTAAAGTCTAATAGAGGTTTTGCTGTTTTTCAATGAATTTGGTAGAACATTTTTTTGATTATTTTCC
The DNA here is from genome assembly GCF_013347855.1 of Anguilla anguilla. Classification (NCBI taxonomy): domain Eukaryota; kingdom Metazoa; phylum Chordata; class Actinopteri; order Anguilliformes; family Anguillidae; genus Anguilla; species Anguilla anguilla. The sequence goes on along the minus strand of NC_049201.1, from coordinate 56,520,809 downwards.
TCTACGTTACTCCAATACCTTTGTTTTTTATGAGCCAGAGCAGGACGTAGGGGGAAGTGAGCCAGCTGAACAATAGCACATCTAAGCCTAATTCTCATCTTATTCTAGCGTAGGCCATGAGCTGACTGCCATCTCTGTTGAAACTATTGAAATGTAAAACAGTTTACCTCTGTCTGGAGCACTTAAGCATCTTGTGCCTCACACAGATGGCCAAATTAATCACCCAACACTCCTCTTGTGTTCACTTGTGACAACACCCATGCTCAATAGTGCTGTGAATATCAGCCTACAATCTACAACATATGTCTACGTTAAAAATATGCTTCCAAACATACTTTGTCAGTTTTACCTGGCAATAATTTTACATGGATTGAAATGTGAAGTGTGATCAATAACTTTTTGTGGGGGAACTACACATTTTGCATCTACACAACGCATATGTGGATATTCTCTTTCCTTTTAACATGAGCACACTACAAATTACAAGTCAAAAATCAGAAGTAATGATTTTAAGTAGTGATGGGCATTCAGTGTCCTTTAGGAGAGTTGGTTCTTTTGGATTTGCTCACCAAAAGAAGCAAAGTTCATTTGACTCCCGAATCGATCTGTTCAATTTCTCTCTGGTTCAACCAAAACCAGTGAATCAGCAGAGGCTCAAGCATTTCATTGTCCATATTAATGCAATATTCATTCTTTTTGTGCTTTTTTGCCTTGTTTAGTATGCAAATTAAACTACTAGGTCAAAAGCAGGCCACATCCAGGCCAAAGCAGGATGCATCTATATTTGTTGAGCAGTTTTCTGTGATGAATAGTGGGAAGTTGAAACACATTGCCAATTTGACCATTGAAGCACAGCTCAAATAAAGAGTTTACTGTAATGCAAAGTCACATTAGTCCACATTTTATAGCAAATCAATCCACTAACAACATCAGTTTCATGGGATTAAATTTCCCACAGAATTTATTTCAATGGATGAAAAGCACCCTTGTTTATTCATCATATTATTATTATCTCTATCTTTTAACTTTTCACTTTTACTTCTGTTGCAGAGGGTAATTGGCCAGGGGAGTCAAATGAACAGCTCTTGTTGAGGTGAATCAACTCCAATGGTTCACTTAAAAAAGTCATTGAGGAAGAGCCATTGGTTCTGAACAACCCACCTCTAGCATTGCAGCACAGTAACATTACAAGTGACTAAGTTACAAGTGAGCAGCCTGCCTCTTACTTATGATCACCCGGATCAGTTCTGTCAGTCCCCCATTTTCTTTCAGAACAGGATACCCTAATTCTCCTTGTTCATTTGAGGCTTTGCGTATTGAGTCCTCCACAATGAGTTTTTAAAATAAATGCAGCACACCCAGCTCAAAAGTATCTATCTTTGTCTTGACAGTTTCTCATTATAAATATCCAAATAGAGCCCATCTGCTAGTAGTAATGGTTGAGCAGAGTGGAAAGAAGCAAATGAATAAATCTACATGGAGGTAATGCAGTTAATTTCTGTCAACTAAAAGACTCATTAAAAAGACTGAATCATTTGCGAATGACACACCACTAACACTCAGTGAATGTGACTCAAACCTCTGCCAATGTCCATTTAAATTACCTGTCTCAATTCTATCTTGTCCGTGATGAAAGGACACAGTAATAAAAACTACCAGGATTGAGGAGCTCAAATAGTGTTGGCCAATCAAGAACATTAAAAAAATTTGAATGTAGTGGCTATAAATGACAGCCCTTGCTGTTCTCAGTCACATGACGCTGTTAAAATTCTAACATTTATTCAATCAAGATGGCGGACAAATCACATGGGTGGGAAAATATATTAGGCAATCCTTCTAAAGCATTAATAAAACAAAAAAGGAGTAAAGCAATGTTTTAAAGAGTGGAGACAGTGAAGAATATCCGGCATGGTGTGGCCAACGATTTGCATGTACATTTGTATTCTTGGCAGTGGAGGACTCACATTAATCAACATCTAGCGGGATGGGGCTCTCAAATGAGGCAAGATGAAGGCCAGCTGCTGCCAAGACGTGCTCCTGAGAGGGGAGAGGTAGCAAATGAAAATGCGACAGAAATTTGCATGCTGGGTTGCAGCACGTTACTCCTCAAGGACTTGTTGCCAGATGAGTGCAGTCTGAATGCAGTTCAGAACTGAAGATGTTGCTACTTGCTTTTTTGTGTCACTTCTTCCTATTAGAATCGAGTGGTTTTGATGCTGGTTAGGCAAAAAACCACCATCTCCTTGGAGTGGAACAGGCACCTTAATGCATAAAGCAGGGGTGGTAAGTTATCTAAAGTCTACAACCACCAGTTTGTCCCCCCCTTGTTTACTCGTTTACATGATATTTCACTCCCCTGCCAGCTAGAGGTTGCAACAGCTTCTTTGTCAAGCCACTTCTCAAACAATTATCCCATTTGTGCCACCTCAGTACTGTTTCCATGCTAATCATCTAAACTGATGAGTTTGTAGTAATTGCCTCTAATTAAGCACAGATGATGATTGGCAGTGATGTTTACAAGTGACAAGTGTTAAATATGGACTACCGTGGACATGCTACTGCATTTTTGCATTTTGTACAGGGGCATAATATGATCTGTTAGAAGCAGTGGGAAATGCCTATATGAAATATGGATGCATTTTCTTTTCTTTTTTTTACTGCAGCAAAACTCAATCCTGGTTCTGGAGAGACAGAGTCCACTGGTTTTTGTTTCTTCCTTAAGGTTAGTGACTGATTCAAACCAAAAAACTAGGTTACCTAAATTAATTGTAATCAGCTACTTTAACTGATCAATTGCTGCGCTACTCAAGTGCTGAGTAACAATGAAAGCCAGCAGACCCTGCAGCTCTCCAGGACCAGGGGTGAGGAACACTGGCTCAAAGACATGCTTCTCACAGCATTTAAACTTCCATCCATGTTCACTTTCCTTCCTGACTCTCCCATAATAGATCAACCAATTGTTTCTATAAATGTCACAATCAGAAACTCAATTGTATGATTAGTTACTTGACTGTATAGTTGGAGTGCCTGTGGGGCCCCCTGGAGGATAACCATTGAAACGCAAGTTTACATCCCAGCAGGTCACATGGTGGAGACAAACTGGTGACACCACTGCCTCAGAAAACTAAAACACAAGCCTACAGTCTGGGAACCCTGAACTCTAGGGTACTTTCTTATTTTATGTGCCGGGTATCAAATGTGTTGAAACATCAACATTGTCTGTAATCAGTAGGAGATACATACACAAACACACATTCTTGCTATTTTTTCCTAAATATTTACTCTCTCTCATACCCCCTTACACACACAAATGGACATAAATAAATGGGGCTACTGTTACAATTGTCGCTAGTATGGCTGAAGTTTGTTTGGGATCAAGCTTGTTCATGGTTACTGTCCCGTTTTGGACAGGTGGACATTATTACAACCAATGAACATAGCCACATGAGAAATTAGCATTACGAGACAATGACCACTGGAGGAGCTGTGCTGGGACTTGACCATCTGTTTTTTTTTTAAAAGAAGACATTTCTGTGAGTGACAGTTTTTGTGCAAGTCAGACAAAATGAGCAAAGTTCCAAAACAGGTTGCATTTACTTTAAACCACCTAAGAGAACCAGTAACCACTGCAGAGGGCTAAGTGTGAGATATTTTTCTAGGTATTCTTCTACAGCTCTACTGATAAAAACTGGAACAACTGTGATTTGGCTGACTGCAGGAGGTAAGCCTCACTGTGTAAGCCTCTGTCAGAAATCGTTAACGTGAAGGAACCTTGCAGGTCTAAATGGAATGACTGAATGACAGCAGGATCTGAATGCACAGCGGTATAAAATGAGGTTCAAATATGAACTTGACCATGTTAAGCTGGCGACACCTTCCCCTGTCCCCAAAGTCCTGGCTCTTGAATACTGAATACTTTGTAGCAGCTAATATGTTCGAGTTGTTTCTCAAAAAGGCAGGAGACAAAAAAGTTACAGCATATAAAAAACAATAACAACAAAGTTCTATGTTTTCTTTCCTTCTTGGACTAAAGAGGAGAAGTGAGATGGTCTTTCTCAGCACAGGACTGTTCATGGCATGAGGCAGGGTGCTACACACTCCAAGGACGGCGGCCAACTTGTCATGGTCCAGGAGACTCTACTGTACAGTGCGCTCACAACGCTTCCGTAAGAACAGCACCTGCCAGCTGGTCAATGCACCCAGTTACACCCCAATAGAGGCAGAAGAACAATCCATGGTTGGGGGAGAAGCTTTTAGAAAAGTGTGTGGGGAATTCCTACAATATTTTTACAGTAAGTCTTACAGGCATAGACAGGGGTCCCTCTCTCTTATCTACAGAGTCATTACTGAACCTCAGCCGTGGAGTCTTTAACCAAGGAAATGTAGCTCTTGCTTAAAAAATCAGTAAATCAGCTCTGTATTTTGAGTTTTTGCAGACTGACATTTTACAAAATATTTAATGGAATTAAATAGTCTCAAAAAATATAAGCATACAACATCCTTATTTTGCTGAGACTAGTTAAAGTCCCCTAAAATCAATTTGTTCAATTCCATGTGGACATTAGTTCCAAATCCTCTTCAATTAAATATTGTTTTTCCCTTTTTATAGAACAATTTTCGGCAGCAAGCAAAGAGGGGGGGTAGGAAGTTGTACAAGACTCTAAAGGATGGTTTGTACATATAAAAAGTGCCTGACTGCAACAATGATACTATGAATGAGCTATTCAATAAAAAATCATCAAAAGCATATGGTAAAAAAAGGGAAAACAAGAAAGTGAAACAGACCAATAGCAGCCACAAACATAAAGCTCACCCTGTGTATTTAAACTGTCAGCAATTAAAGTGTGAATGGTGTTCTATACCCAGTATCCAATAAGTCATAAAGATGACAGACCTACAGCAGTACAGCTATCTCCCAACTGGATCGACTGTGAAGCCCAGGTGGATCTTTGTGATGTGTTAGAGTCTGAATGAATGGGAAGATAAATCAGATCGTTTACTTCCATCAATGGAATTCACACAGTCCTCAGTCCTGCAGACACTTTAATATTCAAACTGGCAAATCAAGATTTTGAAGTTTGAGTGGCAGGTGTTTCTACATTTTCTGAATGACAATTATGGTTATTCTTCATTGTGAATTTTTATTCATAGTATTTTTATTTTATTTAAATCACTCAAAATGCAGGGCGTACAAGTTACAAGCAGCTAATCAGAGACAGCCAGCAAGCCCCTTGCTAATAGTCTCTTTGAGTTCATCACTTTCTGCTTAGCACCTTATTGTATGAATGTACTGTACATTTAGAACTAAGATAAATTCTATTTTTGGAAAAGCTTTTTTAAGTATTTAAACTGATCTTTTGTGTGCTTTTGCATTTTAAGAAACATCATTTTTGGTGAAACCTCAGAGAAAGGCACTCAAAACACAATCTGATTGTTTTGAAAAATTCTACACATAATTAAAATAGCTGGATGCAACATGGTGGTTATACTTCCCACCACAATTCCCTGCACAATCATTGAGAGTCTTTGCCATCACTTGCCAAACAAAGAAAGCAAAACCTGTTCAAATCCTCATAATGTTAGCTTTAAAATAATGCCACAACACTGTTCTGCTAGGGAATTAAATGTTGTTTGAGGGCAGAACAAGTGGAGAGACTACAGAACTGAGCTTATTTCTGTATGCTCCAACACTGTCTAAGAGCAAGGTAGGGGCAGGTCTGGAGGGGTACGTCTGGAGGAGTAGCTGGAGTCTAGTAATTGGTGGAATATTTACAGTTTAAAGTATCACAAAACTCCACCCGGGCAATCAGTCTACCTTGTGACTACTTACTACTGTACTAACTCTTCATCTGATTGAAGTTTTCCTTTATTTTTAGTATTTCCTTGTGAGATAATGGCAAAAGAATGAGGTAGTTAAACATGCAGTTTAAATACACAGAGGTGCCAGCTGGACATATATATATATTTATGTATTTATTTATCAACTGGCTAGTCTTCTTGATGAATGAAGAAAAACAAAAAGAAACAGAAATAAAGAAGTAGAATAAAAAGAGTCTCTACACAGTCTCGAGTTGCATACCATACAGAACGAATCATTTGTCACTGCCATCACAGAGACCATCAATAAAAACAGTTAACCGGCAATAAGCAAACAGGAGGAAGCAAAGACACTTCCCCCTGGCATTTCTCTACAGTAACCATTCTACCTTTAACCTTTTCATAGGAGTACTGCATCGCTCTCCTCTTCTGCAACAACACAGAGCAAAACGCACACATGATACACAGCTGCTTTCTAATGTGTCCAGAGTGACAGTGTTTTGATCTGTTCGCAAGCAACATCACAGACTCCCAATTGGTTGGGCTGCCTGTGTGATTTCTCTAGTCTACACCACAGGTGGAAGGTAGTTTAAACATGGCAAAACAAAAGTAAAAACTGGTCCGGCCATCTAGGTCAAATGAGGACTTATAAATCAACAACGTCATGAAGAGCAAGGACATCAATGACAGACAAATTGAAATGAAAAACGAAAAGAAAGAGCTCTATCTCCCCCTGCTGCTCCTGGGCGTTTCTTTGTCTTTGGTATAAAATAGGCCATCCATTGGCTGCATTTGATCAACAGCTAAGAAAGACTACAGAAATTGTCAACAATTTCTTCTATCTATTGCTTTTGCGCTAACTGGTTTTAACCATAAGCTTCTATCTATGAAGTTTTGCACTGCTAGGCATTTTTTTTTGTTTTTATTTTTGAATGTATTTATGTACTTATTTCTTTTTTTGCAGTGTGACAAGCAAAGCGGGCTAGAAACATTTGTAAAGCTCATAAAAAAGGTTGCAGATAAAAAGCACTAATGCCATCGATAGCAACTTTGCCATGTGAAATAAAAAAAGAAACAAGTTCTGCGTTTTGCAATAACCTGCATCTCCTACAATGCAGTCATTATATTCTCATTCTGAAAATCCAAAAGATTCCTGTATTTCCTGATCTCCTCCTCGATGGACGTTCTGTCTCCTCTGTACTTTAAAACCTCCTCTCTTGCCACTGATTGAACATTAAAGTTTTCTCCTAACAAAGAAAAAACTTTATTAAATCTGTACAGCTTATTCTATAGATTTCCTGCTCCTACCTCGACTCGACTGTTTTATATCTTGCACCATTCAATTGGTCCAAGAGGCCGTGTCATTCATTCATAATTTTTTTTTTTTTTTTAAAAACAAGACGCTTGACTGATCACTTTAGGAAAAGTCTCTCACGTCCTTAAAATTAAGGCAATAAAGATTCAAGAAAAAACCTTGCTTAAGTTCTCTAGAAAACTAAAATTTAACACAAGTAAAAAGAATTAAAAGGAGTAGCTTAATATCTGAGGAAGACAACTTTTTTCTTTTCAAACATGCTTCCTCTCCTAATTAAAAAAAATCACCACTGCTGAAACCTACCTGCACATTCATTTTTTTTTTCTTTTGCACTTTTTTTTTTAAAGTCAAGAAATTTCATGAAGAAAAAGATTCAAGCCTCTCATTGGCTGACAATAAACCCAGGTGTCAGGTGACCAGACTGACCCTCTCTGCACTGCGTGTCAAACCCCCCCCCCCCACCCCCACCCCCACCCCCCCCTCTCTCTCTCTTCTCGCCCAGGTCAGGTAGGAAATGAAATAGTATCTCTTCAGGTGCCTGTGCGATCCGGACGCTCCCTCTCCCCTCAGGTTCAGTGCAGTCTCTCCGTCTCAAGGCATCGCTGTCACAGGAATGCTCTCCCTCCCGTCCTTATCTGAGAGGGGAGACACAGGCACAGGAAGCCCACAGGCTTAGAGGAAACACACAGACACAGGAAGCCCACAGGCTGAGAGGGGACACACAGACACACAGACACATACACAGCCCACAGGCTGAGAGGGGACACACAGACACAGGAAGCCCACAGGCTGAGAGGGGACACACAGACACACAGGCACACACACAGCCCACAGGCTGAGAGGGGACACACAGACACACAGACACACACACAGCCCACAGGCTTAGAGGGGACACACAGACACACACACAGCCCACAGGCTTAGAGGGGACACACAGACACACAGACACACACACAGCCCACAGGCTGAGAGGAGACACACAGACACACACAGCCCACAGGCTGAGAGGGGACACACAGACACACAGACACACACACAGCCCACAGGCTGAGAGGAGACACACAGACACACAGGCACACACACAGCCCGCAGGCTTAGAGGTGACACACAGACACAGGAAGCCCACAGGCTTAGAGGAGACACACAGACACACAGACACACACACAGCCCACAGGCTTAGAGGAGACACACAGACACACAGGCACACACACAGCCCACAGGCTGAGAGGAGACACACAGACACACAGGCACACACACAGCCCACAGGCTGAGAGGAGACACACAGACACACAGACACACACAGCCCACAGGCTTAGAGGAGACACACAGACACACACACAGCCCACAGGCTGAGAGGGGACACACAGACACACAGGCACACACACAGCCCACAGGCTTAGACGGGACACACATGCACAGGAAGCCCACAGGCTGAGAGGAGACACACAGACACACACAGCCCACAGGCTGAGAGGAGACACACAGACACACAGACACACACACAGCCCACAGGCTGAGAGGAGACACACAGACACACAGACACACACACAGCCCACAGGCTGAGAGGAGACACACAGACACACAGACACACACACAGCCCACAGGCTGAGAGGAGACACACAGACACACACACAGCCCACAGGCTTAGAGGAGACACACAGACACACAGACACACACACAGCCCACAGGCTGAGAGGGGACACACAGACACACAGGCACACACACAGCCCACAGGCTTAGAGGAGACACACAGACACACAGACACACAGGCACACACAAAGCCCACAGGCTTAGAGGAGACACACAGACACACAGACACACACACAGCCCACAGGCTGAGAGGAGACCATGTCACAGCTGGTCTCGGTCAGTCTGCACCTCTCTACAGGGCTGATTGGCTATCACTGACGTTCCCCATAGAAAACCTGCACACTGTACTGCACTTTTACATTGTGTCTAACACCGCACTTTATGTTAGATTCTCTCTGAATGCCTCACAACACAAAAGGGTGTTGTGTTAGGGAAGATGAGCTCCTTACTGGAGTGTGTCCATTGTGTGAGCAGCACTTCAGGGTTGCAGTGCATTCGGCCTGTTGTTCGGCGTATAACAGGGCACCTTCTCTCAGTGAGAATGACCTGCGAGAATGAACTCTGACCCTTGATCCGTCTGTTTGAGAATTCTAATCGAAAGGTAAGATCTCACCAACTGTGGCGTTAGCACGTCCACCTCCTCATCAGGGCTAATTAAGAAACTTGTCAATTACAATCAGGATCATTGCTAAGCGAAGCCAACAATCAAATAAACACACACCTAAACATCACAGCACAGGCAAATGAAACCCTGTGGTCTGCCATGTAAATGTCATACAGCAGCACCTGTCACTTTACATAAACACAATGCTCAATCAGGAGAGGGTTCTCCTGCATCTTTCCCCATACAGATCTGTTCAAAGAAAAACAAGCCAGGTAATAAAGGTTTGACAAACAGACGAGTGGAGGATCTGGGAAATGAAACTGGAGCCCCTGCATGTCATAGAGGAGACAAATTGCCATCTGTCCACCTCTACCTGCATCTCCCTCTGCAGCTGACAATCTTACAATCTCACACTCACTCCCACATTAGTAGACACGCACAATCTCACACTCACATTAGTGGACACACACAATCTCACACTCACATTAGTGGACACACACAATCTCACTTTCACTCTAACATTAGTGGACACACACAATCTCACACTCACTCTAACATTAGTGGACACACACAATCTCACTTTCACTCTAACATTAGTGGACACACACAATCTCACTTTCACTCTAACATTAGTGGACACACACAATCTCACTTTCACTCTAACATTAGTGGACACACAATCTCACTTTCACTCTAACATTAGTGGACACACACGATCTCTCTTTCACTCTCATTGCAGAGCATATGCACAGTCTCACACGCACTCTTACAGACACTGAGCAGGCTGCCCTGTGCGTGCCGGGCGATGGGGGGGGGGGGCTCACTTTGACTGTTGGTACGAGTAGGCCGGCGCGTGGTCGCCGCCGCTCTCCACCTGCAAAGGCTGCTGCTGCCCGCTGGCATCCTGGGAGGAGGGGGCAACCGTCTGGGGCGTGGCTTCAGTGACCACTCCCTGCGCCAGGAAGAGAGGGGGGAAGCAGAGGAGGAAGTGCCGTGGATGAACGTGGGGGGGGGGAGAGGGAGGGGAGGAGGAGCAGGAAGCGGGTCTAAAAGCGCCTACGGCAGCCCAGCGTACAGCTCAATTCCTTTTAAACAATTCTTATCCCAATTTTCTCTTTTCCTCCAATTTGGAATGCCTAGCTGTATTTGTAGTCCCATTCATCACTGCAACTTCTTAGATTCAATTTGGGAGAGTGCAGAAAAGCAGGCTCTCCCCCCTGAAGCCGACGCTGTCGGCGGCTGCGGTTCCTCACTGTGTCTCAGGAGTACGCTCCATGTGCAGCTGAGTCACACGGGAACAATGACACAAAGACCGCCCCATCACTAAGCACCTCCCTCCCTGGGCAACGCTGCAGCCAATCAGGCACCACCCAGCAGGGCTGTTGGCCACAGTCGCCACTCCCACGGTCAGCATTTGATACAGGGCGGGGCGTGTCAAAACACTCGGGTCCAGAATTGGATAAGCCACTTGGCAGCTGTACAGTGCAGCTGAATTACGTGTCTTCCCAGAACCCGAAGCTCAGAGGTCAGAGGTCGGGGGTCAGACTTACTTCCACGGGGACAGCAGACGGAGGCACAGGAGTGTACTGGGGAATGTACGTCCCTTGCATAGGCGCAGCTGCAGCTGCAGCAGTCATGTACTGTAAAACACAAAGTAACCACGGTTACAGAGAGCTCCTGTAACCACTAATGCAACAGCCCTGAGTCAGTGAGAGTTATAATCACTCCCACTAATACAATAGCCTATAGTTAGACAGCATATTCATAAAGTAACACACACACAAGCACAGACACGCACACACACACACACACACACACACACACGCACACACACACAATTCTTCTATGACCTCCTGTAGAGGCGAGACAGGAGAGCACAGAAGATATCCCGCTGCCTCCGAAACCCTATAGGGTACGGGAGACGTCTCCGCTGCGGGTCCAGATTCCTAGCATACATTAAACCCTGGCATATGGAACAGGATACTTCATGTTAGACTGTCAATGCAGCTGCACTTAAAGTGAAGATCTTCTTCTGGTAATGACTGTGTTCCACAGGAACATCGCTGGAGACACCAGGGTAATGCGGGGAGAAGGACAGAGTGCAGTTTCACCTTAATGCATCGTCAGTGTCAGTTTGAAAATGTCAGAACAATTTTTAAATAAGGTTGTGCGTTTGATTTTTAGAAGACAGCTCAAGTTGAAGAAAGCATCACTTTCTCAATAACATATGGCACACCTCCAGCGGGCTTAAGAGACCATCTGCTGAGCCCAGAACCTCATATGGGCCAAGAAGTGAATAACAGCAGCATTCCTAATGCGAACATTAGTTCACATTCTGAAAGTGACAGGAATGAATGTCAGGGTGTGGCACACGCTGAGCTTATGAGCCAGGGAGATTTCATTTTCTATTTTCCTTTTTTAACAAATGTATTGGTAAACAGATTGTTCTGGGAATTCTGTGGGTGGGGCTGTTTGGAAGGAGAGGAACACTCAGTTCTGTTTTTTTTTTCTTTCCAAAAGAATGGAAAATGACCACAGCCAGACCATTCAGAAGAAGAACAGCCAAGGCTAATCTGGGCCAGTGGTTAGAACCAGCCGTGGGAGATCAGCTCAGGGGTTACCAGGGAGACATTTTGACGAGCAGTTAGGCTGCCTGCAGGTGTGTTGCGCACATGCTTAGTGTGGCTTTGAGGTGCAAAGGCACTTCACAGATACCATTCTGCCAGCCCAGGGCAAACAAAACAAACAAAAAAACGAATCGTCACATGAGAATTACAAGGTTCTGAGTTTTTAAATTCAAAGTTTTTGTTGAAAATGTGTTATATACAAATAAATGCTGTATTTATCATTCTTCACATTTTTATGTGTAGTGCTGAAAAAGCTCTCATCAAATCATGAAATCATTCTTATGAAATCAATGAACTGATAAGAACATTAAAGCTCAATACCTCAGAACTGTAGAAATGGCAGACCTGTGATTCTCAGGTCTCGAAATGTAAGTTTCCACTGCAGTAATATACAAGAAGTGTTATTATGGGTTAAAAGTCATTTTAAGTCTATTATGGGTTAACATCCAGAGCTATAGAGGAGCGGGATACTCACAGTTCCTGTAGTACCCAATGACATGTGGTTCATCTGCTGGGTGAGGGGCCCCATCATGCTGGCGGGCTGCATGGACATGGTGTGGTCCATGGCTGGCGTGATCACAGCACCCTGTGGGGAGGAGGACACAACTCCCATCATGCTCCAGAGAGGCGCAGCCTACAAACCAGAGGCCACGATAGCATATTCAGGGCTTGACTTTCAGAATGCCCCGGCAAATAAGTGGCCAATAGAATGTGCAAAGAAATGGTGAGCCTGACCTCCCATAATGCACTTTGGCATGTGTGTCTGTGACTCTGCAATTCAGCTCACATTGCACGTGCTCATAGCGAGCCAGCTGTGGGCCAAGGCCGATGTGTTTCCATCACCTGTTTCCTATGTGCACCACTTCAGACACAAACACCAAGTAACAAATTTTTCAAAACTCGATAAATGTCTTGAAAGTTAAGTCCGTTCACAAGCTGTGCGCCACAACACAGAGTCAGTGGTGGCCACTCATTTTCATGTGAGTCATGTATTACAAGGTGTACAGGTCTTCACCCTAATTGCATGGTGAAAGGGGGCTGAGGGGTGTGTTTGTACCAGGTTTGTGTGTGTTTGAGTACAGCCCCGCGCATAGTGCAGACAGCACAGTTCCTGCAGACTCAGGCTGCATGCATACTAATGTAACCAATGGGGAACAGGAAGTTCAGCACCTCACCTGCTTAACTGTGCCATACACATCCAACTATGTGTATGTGTGCATCCATGGCCTTACACACTGTATGTGCAAGATGTGTGTGTATCCATTTATATGTTAAGTGCGAGAGTGCGTCTGGTGTGTGTACGCTTGTATGAGACTGTGTTTGAGTATGTACAGAAGTAAACGTGGGTGTGTGTGAAGGAATATCTACCTGTGAGAGAGTTGTGTATGTGTGTATAGGAGTGTGTGTGTATGTGTGCGTGCATGTATGTGTGTGTGTATGTGTGCGTGTGCGTGTGCGTGCGCATGCGTGTGTGCGCATGTGTGTATCTGTGTGTGTGTGTGTATGTGTGTGTACATGTGTGTATGTGTGTGTGTATGAGTGTGTGTGTATGTGTGTGTGCATGTGCGTATGTGTGTGTGTGTATGTGTGTGCAGTGTAGGGAGAGAGGGAACAGGTCTGTGGTGAAGCGGGTGCAGAAGCAGCTGTCAGGCCCCTTCCACACGTTCTGCTTCAAAGGTGGAACACCAGCTGTTAGTGGGATGAAAGGCCTCCTTTGGACACAGTTCACTCTGTCTAATTAACTCTGTGGCGGGGGGGGGGGGGGGTGGTTTGCGCTGGAAACCTTAGGATTGATCACCGCTTCAAAACTCCTGCATTACATCCATCAGCTAGGCTTCTTATATTACGAGGAATGATTTAATGTATTCCAAACGCTTGTTATGCATACCCGTCGGGAAGTGATGCATTGCTCACTTAGCTGAGCCCGGTATGTGACGGTGTGCGTGTTTATTTTAGACTGTGCTTCATTCACAGTCCTGTGTAGTTTACACAGAGGGATGAGGGATTGGTGGGCTCCCAGATAGAGGCTGTAATTTGCAAAAGTTAACTTCAGACAGCTCTGCATATCAGAGTGTGTGTGATGCACAATAGAATTGGGTCAAAGTCTGCGCACAAATTCACAAAGCAATGGTCTCCACGTCAAGCATGGGGCAGGATGAGCAGGTAATGAGGCACTCAGTCATGATAGCTCTGTGTGTGTGTGTGTGTATGTGTGAGTGTGCATGTGTGTGTGCGCACATGTGTGAGTGTGTACGTGTGTGTGTGCGGGTGTGTGTGTGTGCGTGCGTGCATGTGCGTGTGAGCGTGTACGTGTGTGCATGTTTGTGTGTGCGTATGTTTGAGTGCCTGCGTGAACGTGCATGTGCGTGTGTGTGTGCGTGTGTGTAAGTGCCTGCGTGAGTGTGCGTGTGCGTGTGTGTGTGTGCCAGTGGCCTGTGCTCTTTAAGCCAGCAGGCTCAGGATCATTGATTAATGCTGGGGGGACTCAGGGACAGGAGGGGCTATCTGCTGTGCCTCAGATCCCTATCAGAGGAAGACAGATCACTGGCCCAACAAACCAGCACGGCTGCTTTCTGCTCGGGTCCAGCAGAGGGCGATCAATCGCACAAGGTTACCCATGTCTGAAATCTTGCCTCCCTACTGACTTAAGTCAGTTAAATACAGGCTGCTATGTGCAGTGCAACCAGCAGGATGAGCCATTGTGTCAGAAATGCAGTGAGTGAGGGGAGTGATGTGTGGACACACTGGTGTACCCTTAATGCAACAGGCGAATCAGAAAGAGGAGACATCGTTTGTCCTTTTAATGATTATGGACCTAAAGCAAGTTTGTGTGATTCACCTGAATTACTGAGAAACCCTATTACTATTACTCTGTACAGTATGTGTCAGATACATCTACTTATTTCTGACTGATGCTTGAAAAGCAGCACATTGACTGGACTCATATGCCAGATATCATTCTGCATTTTCTGGCTTCCAGTCTTACCAGCTGAAAACGACAGGGAATGAGATGCTTTTCAAAATTCATTTTTCGAAGAACTGTGTACTGCATATACAATTCAGGGTAAAGTTTCTACAAATGCCTTGAAAACATCAATCTTATTAAAGTTCTTGTGCGATTCAACTTGAAGAAAAACTGGAATCTGATAGTATGGATTTTAAATTCGGGCTCTCTTATTTAATGTGAGTTCTGCATTTTGTCTGTACACTTTTCCCCAGATCTCGACAGGAAAGGAGAAGGCCAAAGACGCGCTGTCCCTCTGAAAACAAGCATCTAGGAAGCGGGATTACGATAGCGAGCTCATCCGCGATACTTAAATATTACCATAAGCTATTTGCCAGTGTGTCAGTGTGATGTGACAGGAGGCCTGATATGTTCCAAACGGCGGTGTTTTGAGCGCTAGGTTTCAGCGCTGAAATTTAAACCGCCCTGCCGGTAATTTAGCGGGGGTTGTTTGAGAAGCAAACTGAGCTGACATTTGCTGTCAGAGAGATTGTGTCTCTTCTCCGCGCATCAGGAAAGGACTTCAGACGGCACAGCGGTTCTCTCCCGCACCCTTCCTCCCCGTCTCTCACACTGTTTCCGGCCATTCCCCAACACCGCGCTCATGCCATCCAGTCGCATCTCAGATGGGAAGCCTGGAGCTGCAGTCGGCTCCCAGCAAAGCTTTAGCGATCGGAAATGAAAAAAAGGCTAAATCACTCTCTCATTTAATGTGTGCGCATGCTTTTTAAAAAGTGAAATTCACGTATGCAGATACGCACATGTCCGAGCAGGATGATTTAGTACAATGTACTCCCATTGACAGAACAGAGAGGAAGACAGTATGTGGCCTCCCTTTCACGGAGGCTTGTGGGGAGGGGGGTGGGCTTATGTAAGCGCTTATGCAAACAACATGCACTGAAACACTGATTAAATTAACAACAAGAGAAAGGAAAGAGACACAGAGGCTACACTGCGCGTGTGTGTGTGTGCGCACACAAGAATGCAACAAGAGAGTCACAAAGGGTGAGGGGGGGGTCAGGATCCCTAGCAATTAAATGGAGCGCACTGAACCCACAAAGCCTAGTAAGCAGCCTTTCTAAGTGCCTTCCCAGCACAAACAAACCCTATAAATCCCGCAGAGCAATAAAGAAATGGGGCTTTAATATTCTCCCAGGGCATGCGCAGAGCCCGGAATAATCTAATGGACTGACAGATTCTGTAAGGAACACACAACCTCTTGTTCATTCTTCCTTTCATACACTGTCAGTTTCAGAACGACCAAAGTCGGCGTTATGCCAGGCTATGGAAACAAAGCCATTATGACAGCTATAGCAAATAAATAAAGAAATAACCTTCAGTATCACAGCACCCAAAAAAACCTCATTAGGCAGATGTCAAAGCGATTTAGCAACATAAAATAAATGTCAAAATGTGTGTTTTAAGAGATGATGCCAGTCTGATGGTTAATGAAAGCTAAGTGAGCCTTACGTACATAGACTTCAGTGGGAACCTGCTATTCACACATTAACCTCACGCGGTACTCCAGCATGGCGAAGGAAAAAATGAAGCTACCCCAGTGAACATTTTTGTGGAGAAAAGTTGGTGAAACAGCATCTAGGTGTTTGAGGTGAAAACCTGGCTACATATGGTAGAAAGGTGAAGGCATTCTAGCTGACTAGGATGTATCCAGGTAAAACCTGAGCTATATTTGGGTTAACCGAGTCAGTTTATGTCAAACCGTTTCTCAGCATACACTTCAACCCCTTTAGACCTCTAGACCCTGTCTTTTGCTCACTGGGACATGTCCACAATATTTGATGCACATTTTTGAAATGGGAAAAACAATATACTTGGGCACTATGCTGGAAAAACATACTGACTGTCTGAATCTCTGGGTTTCATCTTAAAAAGAGCGTCGGACTCAAGCAAAGGAAGACTGTCTGGAGTCGCTGAAACCTGCGTCAAGCAGCCAGGAAGCTGGCCACATTTCTTCCAGTCAGGTTCTTGAGAAAACAAAGCACTCTCAATGCAGGATATTAGCCATTTGTCTTAAACGTTCTGCCAGACATTGCCAAGGAACACCCTCTTATGTTTACTTACACACAGCCATTTACTCCAGCAATAATAAACGTGATTCACACTTTTCACCAATTTACAACTTGCAATGCTCATGGAATCCGCTTCAGTGTATTTCCTTAATTATATTCCAACATTTTCTTCTTTGTCTTCACAATGGATTTTTACTAAAGACATAATAAAAGGTTTCATTTCTCATTCTGCATCTGTAATAGTTCAAGCGGCTTTCTTGTAATTACTTTACCACAGAACTGTTGAAACATTAATTGCTTTTGTGAGTATTGTTCAATCTCACACTGTAAAAAATGATCTGTGAATTTTACAGTAAAAGTCTGTAAAATAATGAAGGTACGAAATTGTAAACAGCTGAAATGTAAATGATTGTATTACTTATGGTGGAACACCATAATACATTTAACATTTGTTACATATACAGCCTGCTGCCATATGCTTGTTACCGTTATTTATATGGTAAAATTCCAGTATTGCCAATGGCCAGTAATTTTTTTTTTTTTTACAAAGCAGGCATACAATATTTTTCAAAATGGTGTTAAATAAGCGCCTTTGAAGATCTATCAGGTCAGTCCATGGAAAATGCGCACGCATCGTTCTCAAAGCGTTTCCTCTAAGGGATGAAGAAAAAAATTACTCTCATTCCACCAGCAATATTCTTCACTGTGAGTGATATTCACTCCACACCCATGCATGCATTCATGCACCTTTCGGAGCTCAGAGCATGCAGCAGCGTAGAATACTTTCCCCTCTCTCTCCTGCCGCCAGACAACCAAAATTAGAGCAATTGATTTCGAAGAGACAACATGGCAACATTTGATCAATTTCAGGTGGTGGGAGGGTGGCGATATTGACATTTTCATTTATTTTCCGAGAACGTCCCCAATCAGAGAATGAACATGTGGTTTAGCACAAAAAAGACTGAAATAAATAAATAAGTAAACACACAACCTGAGAACGAAGCAGCAGTGAGGGACGGCACAGTGGTGTTGGGGACGGATAAATAAATAAGTAAACACAACCTGAGAACGAAGCAGCAGTGAAGGACGGCACAGTGGTGTTGGGGACGGGACAGAGAGCCGATCCGACGGGTCATAAAACGCCAGACAACAGCCAGTCAGCCCCACAGGCAGACGCACCACTGAGCCCCCACATTGGACATCATGTCCCTGCATGGCCGTCCTCCCCCCACACTACCCAGGCCAACAGCCACAGCTTCAGTGTGCCCTGACTGGCTATTGAGTGCCATTCACTCCGGGGACTGCCGCCAGGACCACAGAGCCACACCCTGCTTTACTCAGGGCCAATGAGCACCTGCTCCAGCCTGCTGCTTGTGTTTACTGAGACACAGGCCGGGGAAGAGGAAGGATGCCCCCCAGTGTGGGATGGGCCCATGGTGGTCACTACCATGCTTTATTCAGCTTCTGACAATGGACAGCTACCACACAGCTGAACAGAAGCAGAGGCAGCTCTGTAAACATGCTTATGACTATCGCTGTCCTCACAATGGCCCTGTGTCTGAGACACAACAAAGACACAGGTGAGGTAAGAAACGCCACATTATCACCATAAGAAACACCACAGGTATGACTAGAACATGCCTGGAACATATCAGAGAAACATCTAAGACATACCAGATACAACAACCGAGAGAACTGAGGCAAATTTAGCGCTCAACATGCCCTGGGAAAATCAAGACAAGTAAATTCTGCGAGAGACATGAGGCATTTCTGAGACTCCCGGTTCCCTGGTGAGTGTAAGTGGGCGTGTGGCAGTAACACCTGGGAGGAGTGATGTCACAGCGCAGACATGTCCTGCCGTCACCTCTCTGGAGTCACCGCCTGCAGCGCTACCACTGAGAATGATGGAGAGGTTTGGTACACGGAGGGGTTATTTTCGCTGCTGGAAGGCTGCTCTGGCACAATGGATAATGGAGCTGCACCCCCCCCCCCCCCAAACTTCTCTACTCCTGCAGCTGTACACATGTATCTCAAAGACACCAACCCCTGTTCTACCGAACTCCTGAGCAGGGCCTAGGAAAGATCAGGATGTATTACACCCGTTCCAAAGACTGCCTCTTGTTCTTTGTGCTCAAAACCAGGACTCATTTTAAAATCTCACAGGGAGAACCTTATATTCAGAATGTGTACATTACATATTCATAAGTGCAACATAATAACGACATAGCAGCCATATAAAGTATTCATAATGTGTTAATTCATGCTTAACATAATGTTCTGTGAATATTGCATATTGTGATTGCATTGTGATTCTGTTAAAAAATTTCAAATAATTACAGGAGCAATGTAATGCAAGTATAAATCACCATAACAGTTATTGTAATTTGATGCATGACCACAACAAGGTGTGCGTGATTTAAATAATTTGAAGATGAACAGTTATTACTTATGCTATACACTACTATGGTCTGTCATAGCACATGGTGAATAATCTATGAGACTGTTATATCACTGTCATGTCGTTCTTATGTGTTACACATAGATAGGACCGCCAGTTTGTCTCCACCATGTGACCTGCAGGGCTTTAAACTTGTACTTGAATGGTTATCCACCAGGGTGTCCCCATAGGCACTCCAACAAGTCAAGTGGCTAATCATACAACTGAGTTTCTAAGTGAGGCATTTATAAAAAACAATTAGTTGGTCTAATATGGGGAGAGTCAGGTGCGTGATCATGGATGGAAGCATGTCTTTGAGGCAGTGGTCCTCACTCCTGGTCCTGGAGAGCTGCAGGGACTGCTGGCTTTCATTGTTACTCTGCACTTGAGTAGCGCAGAAATTGATCAGTTAAAGCAGCTGATTACATGGTTAATTTAGGTCACTGAATGCAGGTTAATGCAGGTTTTTGTTTTAGTCCAACACTAAGACACCTGATTCTACTTAAAGTCTTGATTGGAAACCATGATTAGTTAATTAGTTGAATCATCAATTAAAAAAAAAAAAAAAAAACTTTTTTGTGCAAGTTAAATGTTATTTAACTGCTCTCATTTTCAATTTGGGCATTTCCCATTGCTTCTAATAAAACCTAACATGCCCGTGTACAACAACTAAAAATACTGTAGCATGTCCACGGTAGTAAGTAATCAAACCATATCTAACCCGCGAGTGTTGCTTGTGAACATCGCTGTCCGTCATCGTCTGTGCCTAATTAGTGGCAATTACTTCATCAACTTAGATTACTGAGGTGGTGCAAATGGGATAATTGTCTGAGAAGGGTCTTGACAAAGAGGCTATCGCGACCTCTAGCTGGCGAAGTACTACGCAGGAAAAAAAGGGGAGGCAAACTGGTGGCCCAACGTAAGTATTACGCAGTTTACGCCGAGTCATCAAGCCATGATTGCATTCTGAATGTGCGGCCAAAGGCAAACCCAAACAAACAGAAACACCCCTGCGTATGCCAGCGCTGGGCAGCAGCACTGACCCCCCCCCCCTGGCTGTAGCACACTGGCCCAAAACGGCTGGCAGCCTGAGCGGAAGAGGCCTCCAGCACGAGGACCGCGGCTCTGCCCCAAAATCTGGAAGCAAATCAGATCCAATGCATGGCTTTTTTAAAGTCCTTTCCCTGGTGTGCAGCCAAGGCAAAAGCACAGAGCCGGGGACTTTCTCATGATCCGTGCCTAGAGTACAGTGCTGTGGAGGAGAGCCTTCTACGGTGCCCAGCACCACAACTAGGGCTGGGTGATATACTGCAGCGGACATTATCACACGCCATAGCAGTCGCCACCATGTGGTGTACTGCCTTTCTTTTTGCCTTTTTTTCCTCTAATTATACCAGATGTGGTAATAAATCCAACCAAAACTTCAGAGGCCACGTGAAATGCTTCCGGGTTCAAAATGCCACCACTGTTTATTGGGTGTTGATAAGACAGCCAATCAGCAGCAAGGTCATACCACTTACATATGTGAGCATGCGATGAGGTTTTGTCAATTACATGGAAATCGCAAAGCCTTGCTGTTGATTGATCGTCTTATCAACACCCAACAGAAAAACAGGGTATAACACACAGTCCTGAACCTCTGTACAATCTCTGTAAATTTTCAGAGCCTCTTTACACCTTTTTTTACAACCTCCAGATGTTTTTTGTTGAAATGGGGAGAAGGGGGTGGGGTTACTTCCTGTATGGAAGGATTGCATTTTTCATATGGTTTTTAAACAGGTTTTCTCTGGGCCTAACATATTTGAATTGACACAGCTTGTAAAATATAGTACTTGATACTTGTCAACAGAGCTGTAAAATGCATTTTTTGGGGAAATTTCTCAGGCCCTGTGGGGGGTCTGTCTCAGCTCTGTCGGATACCTCGCCTACCAAACAGGTGGGAGTAAGCACTGTGCAGTGTTTAAGGAGCACAGCTTGAAACAGAGCACTGTCATTGTACCTAAAGATACTCAACTTCACTTAGTACCCAGCTATTACTAATATGGATAACAGGTACTCATGTAAGCACTGGATAAACATGGGTCTGCCAAGCAGATAAACAGAATGAACAGACAATGGTGCATAATACATAATCTTTTTTTTCTGTTCTGTGCTAAAACAAAGTGCCTGTCAAATTTCACATATTTACCATGTTCTAAATTTTCTTTTAAAGAAAGAGATTTGACCGCCCTGCTATGGGTTGTCAGAACATTACAGCCTATGTACACATTTGAGCATGTAGAATGCTTGCAGCTGAAAGGACCTGAAAACAGGCAAAGATTCAAACTCTTTTTCGGAGCACAAGAATTCTCCACTGATGAGCGTGCGGGACGCAGGGCGGCTCGTCTGACCTGGCAGACAGGCGACCCCTCCAGACTGGCGGGAAACGAAGAGGGTCAGAAAGTAACAGGGTTTCACATTCGCTTCATGGCCAGTCAGTCCAGCACTCTGCACTGCATTAGTATTTACTGAGGAACCTCCACTATGACAGGGGTATGAAATACCAATGGACAGGCACCAGGAGACAAATACAGAATAATTTAAAAAAACTACATGATTATGAAAATCAAGTTTGCTTTTCCAAGAATTTAATTGCTGTTTTTTTCCTGCACATAATCCTTCTTATGGGATTATTTCACGGCACACTGAAATAGTGTGTTCATAGGAGATAGTGAAATATCAGCTTCTACTTCTGAGTGCTTTCTGTTGATTTACCAAAGCTTAATCTAGCCGGGTTCCAGGTAATCAATCCAAAAAACAAAGGATTTAGACAAAAGCACCTCCAGAATATCATCATCCAGTCAAACAAAGGAAACAAGCATATGGCTCTGCTCCCCTCCTGTGTGGGCCCTGCTGAGGCACCTGGCTCTGCGCATGAGACACTGCACCACTTCTCTCCCGTTTCCTTTGCAACTTGAAGAACAACCTGGCAACCTGCGCGCGTTTTCCGTCCGAGTTCCAGCCTGCATTGGAAAATCTCCTTGAACGCAAGACAAAGGCTGGGAAATAAAGTGTTCCAAAACATATTGAGCGAGGATGAGATGAAGCGTTTTGCTCAACTTCCCTTCATCACAATAATCCCTAGATGACGGAGGGAGCCAATGCGTGCACACAGCCGTCTCCAAGGCTCCAGGGGGGCTGCCTCTCTCTGCTTCCTCCATCCGCCCCAAAGCAATAAACTACCTTTTCGACCTGGGAACGTCTCGACGACAGGAACTCCAAAAGCTTATTCATCAGCACAGACCTCAGCCTCTGGGCCTTCCAGTAATGCCAGGGAGAGTGTGTTAAGGGGAGAGGTGACTGTTTTGTGTTAAGGGGAGAGGCGAATGTTGTGTGTTAAGGGGAGAGGTGACTGTTTTGTGTTAAGGGGAGAGGCGAATGTTGTGTGTTAAGGGGAGAGGTGAATGTTGTGTGTTAAGGGGGGAGGCGAATGTTGTGTGTTAAGGGGAGAGGTGAATGTTGTGTGTTAAGGGGAGAGGCGAATGTTGTGTGTTAAGGGGAGAGGTGAATGTTGTGTGTTAAGGGGAGAGGTGACTGGTGTGTGTTAAGGGGAGAGGTGACTGTTTTGTGTTAAGGGGGAGAAGTGAATGTTGTGTGTTAAGGGGAGAGGTGAATGTGGTGTGTTAAGGGGAGAAGTAACAGTTGTGTGTTAAGGGGAGAAGTGAATGTTGTGTGTTAAGGGGAGAGGTGAATGTGGTGTGTTAAGGGGAGAGGTGAATGTTGTGTGTTAAGGGGAGAGGTGAATGTGGTGTGTTAAGGGGAGAAGTAACAGTTGTGTGTTAAGGGGAGAGGTGACTGTTGTATAACAGTTCCCATGTGTGACTGACAGGCGTTGGGACGTGCATCGTCTCCAACATCATGGAGATTTTCTGCTCTCTATTCAGATCTCCTTCTCTCCCTCTTTATTGTTCTTATTTACAGCATGTTCTGTAAATGGCAGCCTCCCTCACAAACTGTGTTCAATCAATGGCAGCATCGGTCCCGAACAGTGCCAAACCAATGGCAGTCTCTGTCTCTAACCATGTCCAACCAATGGCAGTCTCTGTCCCGAACCATGCCCAACCAATAACAGCGTCTGTCCCTAACTGTGCCAAACCAATGCCAGCTTCCGTCCCTAATGACCCATTCAGTGCTGTCACAGCTCTGGCACAGACGCATGGCTGATCTGGTAGCCGTGATGAAAAAACACAAGGAAAGGAGGCTGCTGGGAGCTGTTAGCCACATGGCAGCCCTTACAGGGAACAGGCAGCCAACTTGACTCTGGTCCAGCACACACAACGCAACAACACACACACACACACACACACACACGCACGCACGCAAGCCCATGCGCACACAGGCACACAGCACCACAGAACCTGTTTGCAACAGATGTGGGAAATTCAGCGGTACAGATATGCGCATTAAGTAAACACACATGAATGGCATTGATGTGACTGCACATCAGTAGCTCCAGGAGTGCTCAGTATGAGGGAGGGAATGTGGAGATGGACGTCCTGCTGGGGGCAGGAGGGGGGTGTGAGAACAAATCTACTGCTGGGGACTGGTGAAAAAATAGCAATGCAAATAATATTTCTACTTCGGATGCACATCGGTTCTGTCACTGCACCTGATCTTTCTGGGTGTGGGGATGTACCCCATTCCAGCACTTTTTGTCATTTGTATTTGTCCTAATATTGTAGCTTGTTCTTCTCCCTAGTTTGGCTTGGCATAATTCAGGTCAAAATAATGTTCACTGCCTGAACCGAACTGTGTTCCTGGCTGTAAATAGCTGTACGAAATGAGTATTTTACCTTACTGAACCTGTGTTTTGTAGTTGTCCGATGATCATGACATGCACTTTCGTATGTTGCTTTGTATAAAAGCGTCTGCTAAATAAATGTAATGTAATGTAATGAAACTTAACATAAAGGGCCTGTCAAATAGAACAGCTGAATGAGTACAGACCATGCAGATGAGTCCTCCACGTCTAGAAAGAACACATTTGGCAGAGCATCTCAAAAATGAACACAATTTGAATAATTGGCTTATTTTAGAGAGCATATCTTATATCATATTCGATTGGCATAATGTTACTGGACATTTTAAGATGGCACTGACAAAGATCGAATTAGACAGACAAAAACTGATCAATTGGATTAACTTAGGTTGCTAAGCTTAGCTAAGCTAAATCAAAACATGACAGCTTACAAAGAGAATGATTCTGTCACGTCAGGACACCTGTCAAGTTGTATACAGTCACCCTTATATTTGGGGTATGGTGTACTATAGCGTATTGTTGGAAGCAGGATTTATTCAAAGAGGGAAAAATCGTATTAATATTCCCTGCGTGTGCCCATTTATTTAAGAGATGTCGAGGAGACTGCTAAGCAAAATTCTACCACTTGAACTGGAGTGCCCTAATTATCAAAACATGAAGTGGAGTCAGTAGGTGTGCAAATGCCAAATTATGAAAGTAGCAATTACGTTTAATTCGCTATCTTTTGGCCAAATATTGCAAATATGTTGGAAAAAAAGTTAGTCGCTTAAGTACAGTAATATCTTTGAAATGAGCAAATGGATCCCTGTAAAAGTCAAAGAAAACATTCTAATATGCCAATTATACTCCACTCAAGGCAATCGAAGGGGAAGCACTGTGGTCTGTGCAGGAGTTGAAGACGGATTCATTGCCAGTAGGGAAGGAAAAATCCCAGTGGAGGTAGTCAATGATGATGAACACATCAGGTATCTGGACAACATCTATGTAACAAAGGGACTGCTCTCTCTCTCTCTCTCTCTCTCTCTCTCTCTCTCTCGCTCTCTCACTCTCACTCTCACTCTCACTCTCACTCTCTCTCTCTCTCTCTCTCTACAGAGAACCTATAGTGACTGTCACTGGCTGTGATTCAGTAAATATCTCTGATAGCGTGTCTACGGTGCATGAGGAGCGTAAAGGAATTATGATCCAAGTTATCGCAAGTGAGCATCATCACAGACACGGTAAAGAAGGCTTACACTAAACAGGGAGAACTGAAACATGGGCAGAGCTGAGCATTGCTAATGTCAGAAACAGAAAATGTGAAATGTGTGTGTGGGCTGAGCTGGCTCATTTAAAACTGCGAACAGACAAGGGGCACACTGCTGTTGACCTCACTGCATGGGCATCATTAGAGCTGAACTGCTATGAGAGGAGATTCATTAGGAGAGGTGTGTGTGAGACCACTGCACACGGAACACAGGGCTTTGGGTCTGCTGACGGGTCAAGGATCCGCTCTACATCCAGCAGATCTATCTCCTTCACAGCATCTCCGGGCTTCCAGCAGCCCCTGATGAACGTGGGGAGGAAAGAGTGAGGCAAACAGAAGCCTGCTCCACCTACAGGCAAGTCAGAAACCTGCCAGATCTCCAAGTGAGCCATACACCTGTCCAATTTCCAGGTCAGTCATACACCTGCTCCACATCCTTTATTTATTTATTAGGGGTCCAAGCACAAAGTGCTGGAACCCTCGTGTTATTATTATTATTATTATTATTATTAATAAACAATGTTTCACTCTTTACAAATTTAAAGATGGTTATTTCCCAGCCTGATCAACATACTGACATAAACTTCATATTGCTAGATTTGTCTTGTCCTGAGCAACAAATATGCCTTAATGAACAATTTTGCCCAGGCTATTGTCTTTCACACGATTTAGAATTTTCTGATAAACCTTAAAAATATCTACTCCCACATTGTTGACTGCGGTGTTTGATGGAAGCAGGTTCTATTAAGAAAACTGATATTCCAAAAAACATGGCAGCAATAAGCCAATAAAAATGGATATGGGTGAGGCTTATCGCAAACATGCTAAAAACTCTGAGCCCATCCCTAAAGTATTGCCCAGGAGTAACATGGTGGCGCTATAGGGCACAATATTATTTTTTTTAATTCATGAAAAATCACTGTTGTCTTTTAGACATTTAAAGCTTGCTTTAGTGATAAGTTTCAACATCTGGAACACATATCTGTACCTTATTTGTTGCTGCCATCTTTGATTGCAGCCATTTTGGAAATGCTATTAGCCAGATTCCTTTGGTGGAGTGTCACTAAACTACACACCACTGCCGAATTCACTAGGTCAGAATAATGTTCACTGCGTGAACTGAACAGTGTTCTTGGCTATAAATAGCTGTAAGAAATGAGTATTGTACCTTATTAAACCTGTGTTTAGTAGTTGTCCAATGACCATGATATACGCTTTTGTACGTCGCTTTGGATAAAAGCGTCTGCTGAATAAATGTAATGTAATGAATTCTACCCCCATCTGGTGGGTGACGGGTGTTAATGTCAAGCCCTGGTGAGACCTATGAAACTTGACACAGTGGTAACGGGTACATCCCTCTGGCCACAGCTTTATTTTGGCACTGACCCCGTGTATGAATGCTTGCAGTTATACTTTACAATAATAATAATAATTTTTATTAGTATTAATTCTACCACAACAAATAATAATAATAATAATAATAATAATAATAATAATCTCTAGTTCATGCAGGCAGTTGTTGGTGTCCTGTGTTCCAGGCTGCAGTAGATGGCGTTACACTCAGTGTTACTCTGGCAGTCAGAGCGCTGCAGGAAGAGCACAGATGGCTTTTTTTGCGTAAGCATTTTCCCCTCACAGCTTCATCCATCTTCCCAGAACTGAAGCTGGGGAGTCCTGCAGGAGGACGGGGAGGTTCACACGAGGTCCCGTCTTCCTCTGTGACCATGCGAGCGCTGGCAGACAGGCCCGAGGGCGGGGTCAGTGATGGATGCCTGCTGACTGGCCCTGATCTCGCCGCTCAGCGGGATCAGCTGACGCAGCGTTGCCGGGGTAAGAAAGGCGAAGGATGTTCAGTCCCACAGTGCCTCGGGAGCTGATGGAAATAGCTCCAGGACAGGGGGGTAAGACAGAACGGAGCACGTTCTGGGCACAGAGTCCAGCAGGGGTGAGCCAGCGTCCCCTCGCACGCATCTCCTTTCCCTGATCATCCCCTCTTCCTGTACGCCACCCACTCCAGCACCGCACCGCTCCAGGGCTCCGACTTTTTGTGTAACTTAATTTATTATCATTACAATCTGACGGCGGACATCCACCCTCCGCCCTGCCACCGGATACGGCCGCAAACGGGCTCTGAACTGGGGTCCCAGTGAAGGACTGATGGGAGGTTTAACTGACTGATTATGTTTCTAACGGAACATTTGATTGGACCATACAGGCAACGCGTGGGAGTGCAGCCGGGCAGCCATATAGTGGGAAAGCTGAGTC